>NC_085140.1:182382214-182990157 GCF_024139115.2 Armigeres subalbatus | reverse complement strand
ATTGGAATAGTTTTTATTAAAAGTGTAATACATCTGCCATTACGCATTTTCGTCCGAGGTACCCCCAGGGGTACATGTACCCAAGGTTGAGAACCGCTGCTATAGACTATAGATGAACAAAAAATATTGTTTAAATCGTCAAATTCCTTCTCCTGTCATATTTTCACCGACTAGACGAATCCATAAATTTACTTGTTGATTTTGAATGGAAATCAAATTAAACTCCTTTTCCATTTTGTGAGCTTTTGAATACTACGGTAAGCAGGCCATCTATTTCGTTGATTTGTAATAAACTTCTGTTTGGTTAGGGGAGTTTATTTGAATAAAAAAAAACATTACACACGAACAAAACAGATCTCCAACCTAAATCCCATAATTTTTGATTATTATTATTTTGTTATACCGCCCTTTCACGCTTTGCTTTCTTCGACCGTTATTATTCGTTACTGTTCACCATACCGGCCATACGCTTGAAACTGTGACGTCCTTGCTTTATCCACTTACCAACAGCCAAGCCAAATACTGGAAATGTCATTTCCGGAGATGGGTGGTAAAAGAAGAAGCCGCAACGGTTTGTGTTTAGATAATGAGAAAGAAAAAAAGGACATGCCCCTGAAACACGAATCAGCTAACGCTCAGAAACACTCCCCACCCAAAACGCTGGAAGTGTTTTCAAACCAACCAGGGGCCCTGCAGAATGGTGGACTGGATTGTTGTCTAATTTGAATTTTAATGATGCGCGTGATTGCCATCCGGTGCGGCTCTGCTCTTGGTTGCTGTTTGTGTTTTTGTTTATTCTACCCTAGGGGTGATTTGCGGTATCGACACAGGAGCCCTAATCATTCGCGAGATGAAACAGTTGAAGCCAAATTGAAATTTGGCAATGGTTTGCGTTTATTGATTGTTATTCACAGCCCTATAGATGGAACATGTTTTGAATTTCTACGAATTTTGTTGGCGAATAAATGCTTCTTAGTGGCATTTTAGAGGCGTAATTTCGACATCAAATATTAAAATAATAATCCGGTTTAATTTTTTTTTGTGAATTTTAATAAATACGAGAGCACTATAAGATTTTCATTGGTATTTCATACAAATTAATCCTATCGGTAAAACAAACATTGAAAAATGGTATTATCCTATTGCCGGAAAACTCATTAAGTTAATCGCAGTGGCACGTAAGCCGTTTTGTCTCTCTAAGTCTTTGGATACTTTAAACTATTTATGTGGATGCTTTTATGATAACTACTATGATCCTACTAGTGTACTACTCGTTCCTGCCGCGAACTTTCGGAACTCATGACCTCAAACCCAAGAGCAATGTATTTTATGAAAAACCTATCCTATCAAAACCGATCCTATCAATTCACGTAACTACAAGATTACGGTATCTCAGTTTTGAAATATACTTAGAAGAATAACTGTTTTTAAGAAGCTTTTTGGCCTATCATTCTTCATTAAAGCAATTTTATTATCTTTTTGGATAACATTCCAATTTTTTTTCAATGTCTTTATTAGGGAGACTTTCAGCCCGAGGCTGGCTTGTCTCCTATTCCAAATTTGTTTCCAAAACTGAATTATGAAAACGTCAAAACTTCCTTTCTTAATAGCTAATGGACTGGTCAAATAGTCATTTTCCTGTGTCCTACAACACCAGCATCACCGTGAGCACAAGTTATGAAAGGTTAATCTTAATGCTTTTTCGTCAGCTCGCAACTTTCCACTTGATCCTTGCCACCTTTTATACACATTGGCCTTCAGCCGGGCAGCAGTTCGCCACCCGTGCAGTGAAAACCGCCCTGCCATTGCACTCAATTTAATTCAATTTCATTAAAGTGATTTATTTTCTCGTATATTTTTCCGTTCGTTTCTCCCCATCCACTTCCGTCCCGAAACTGCCGAAAACAGTGGCCACACGGATCGGTGTATTTTTCATCGGATAAATCTAATGAACGCACAAAATCGTTTCCATTATTTACGCCACGCTTTTTTTTTGTTCCCATTTTCCATCAAATATTTTCCACTGTTTTCCTCGTGTTCACTCAAATACCCCTCTCCCCACTTCACCCGCCATTACCTTCGCCGTGAAGCCGAAAGAGAAACGTGACCTTCCAGTGTGCGGTTCCTTTGGCTCCCGGTCGGTTGATCCGATGGCAGCAGGTCACCCGGGATAACACTCTCCCCCGCAAAAGTATAAACAAACAAATTACAACACGAGAGCCATCGACTAACAACGATGGGCATGATGTACAGCAAACACTCTTGTAGTGCGGATATTTAATACAGGACGTCAGAAACGAAAAGTTGATGTGTGTTCTTATCAATGGTAGTTTGTGCAACTAGTTGCAAAAGAATGATTTTTTCAGCATGAGTTGTACGGTTATCCAACGAGGCTTGACGAGTACCTCCATAAATGAAACGCGCCCGTGATAGTCTTTATATTTAAAGATATTTACCAACTGAATTGATTTCATTTCATGACCTGTTATGCCTTTCTCGTGTACTAAGTATACGTAGAGGCAAAGACTCACATAAAAACCGAACTTTTGATAGAAGACTCATCCACGCTCCAGAGTTATTAAAAAAACATTTTTCGAAAAAAAATATCAAAATCGAAAAAAAAAATCCGGGAGTTGCTGCAATGCATTCAAATGAAAGCAAATAAATGTCAATAGATGGAAATAGCTGAATATTTCATTTATTTAGTTAACATCTAAACAGATAACACTGAATCAACAATTTGACGCCACAATGCACGGTTCGAGGCCGCATCTCTCCATCCTTGGATACGCCCCACGCTCGCCAAGTCGTTCTGCACCTGGTCTGCCCATCTCGCTCGCTGCGCTCCACGCCGTCTCGTACCTGCCGGATCGGAAGCGAACACCATCTTTGCAGGGTTGCTGTCCGGCATTCTTGCAACATGTCCTGCCCATCGTACCCTTCCGGCTTTAGCTACCTTCTGGATACTGGGTTCGCCGTAGAGTTGGGCGAGCTCATGGTTCATTCTTCGCCGCCACACACCGTCTTCTTGCACACCGCCAAAGATGGTCCTAAGCACCCGTCTCTCGAATACTCCGAGTGCTTGCAAGTCCTCCTCGAGCATTGTCCATGTTTCATGTCCGTAGAGGACAACCGGTCTTATAAGCGTCTTGTACATGACACATTTGGTGCGGTGGCGAATCTTTTTCGACCGCAGTTTCTTCTGGAGCCCGTAGTAGGCCCGACTTCCACAGATGATGCGCCTTCGTATTTCACGACTAACGTTGTTGTCAGCCGTTAGCAAGGATCCGAGGTAGACGAATTCCTCGACCACCTCGAAGGTATCCCCGTCTATCGTAACACTGCTTCCCAGGCGGGCCCTGTCGCGCTCGGTTCCGCCCACAAGCATGTACTTTGTCTTTGACGCATTCACCACCAGTCCAACTTTTGTTGCTCCACGTTTCAGGCGGGTGTACAGTTCTGTCACCTTTGCAAATGTTCGGCCGACAATGTCCATGTCATCCGCAAAACTAATAAATTGACTGAATCTGTTGAAAATCGTACCCTGTTACACCCGGCTCTCCGCATGACACCTTCTAGCGCAATGTTGAACAACAGGCACGAAAGTCCATCACCTTGTCTTTGTCCCCGGCGCGATTCGAACGAACTGGAGTGTTCGCCCGAAATCTTCACACAGTTTTGCACACCATCCACCGTTGCTTTGATCAGTCTGGTAAGCTTCCCAGGGAAGCTGTTCTCGTCCATAATTTTCCATAGCTCTACGCGGTCTATACTGTCGTATGCCGCCTTGAAATCAACGAACAGATGGTGCGTTGGGACCTGGTATTCACGGCATTTTTGAAGGATTTGCCGTACAGTAAAGATCTGATCCGTTGTCGAGCGGCCGTCAACGAAGCCGGCTTGATAACTTCCCACGAACTCGTTCACTAATGGTGACAGACGACGGAAGATGATCTGGGATATCACTTTGTAGGCGGCATTAAGAATGGTGATCGCTCGAAAGTTCTCACACTCCAGTTTGTCGCCTTTCTTGTAGATGGGGCATATAACCCTTCCTTCCACTCCTCCGGTAGCTGTTCGGTTTCCCAGATTCTGACTATCAGTTTGTGCAGGCAAGTGGCCAGCTTTTCCGGGCCCATCTTGATGAGCTCAGCTCCGATACCATCCTTACCAGCTGCTTTATTGGTCTTTAGCTGTTGAATGGCATCCTTAACTTCCCTCAAGGTGGGGGCTGGTTGGCTTCCATCGTCCGCTGAACTGACGTAGTCATCTCCTCCGCTGCCTTGACTTTCACTGCCTGTACTCTCAGCGCCATTCAGATGTTCCTCGTAGTGCTGCTTCCACCTTTCGATCACCACACGTTCGTCCGTCAAGATGCTCCCATCCTTATCCCGGCACATTTCGGCTCGCGGCACGAAGCCTTTGCGGGATACGTTGAGCTTCTGATAGAACTTGCGTGTATCTTGAGAACGGCACAGCTGTTCCATCTCCTCGCACTCCGCTTCTTCCAGGCGGCGTTTCTTCTCCTGAGAAAGGCGGGTCTGCTGTCTCCGCTTATGTTTATAACGGTCCACGTTCTTCCGGGTCCCTTGCAGCCGCGCGACGGACCGCGTCCTTCTCCTCCAGAATCTGTCTGCACTCTTCGTCGAACCAATCGTTCCGTCGACTTCGTCCCACATACCCGACGTTGTTCTCCGCTGCATCGTAAATGGCTGCTTTAACTGTATTCCAGCAGTCCTCAAGAGGGCAACGCTGCCTCGAGATGCTGCGCGTATGCAGTGGCGACATCAGGTTGCTTCAGTCGCTCTAGGTCGTACCGCGGCGGTCGTCGGTACCGAACATTGTTAATGACGGATAGTTTTGGGCGCAGTTTAACCATCACCAGATAGTGGTCAGAGTCGATGTTAGCGCCACGATATGTCCTGACGTCGATAATGTCGGAGAAGTGCCGTCCATCAATCAGAACGTGGTCGATTTGTGATTCTGTCTGCAGTGGTGATCTCCAGGTGTACCGATACGGGAGGCTGTGTTGGAAGTAGGTGCTACGAATGGCCATATTCTTGGAGGCGGCGAAATCAATTAGTCGTAGGCCGTTTTCGTTCGTCAGCCGGTGAGCGCTGAACTTTCCAATAGTCGGTCTAAACTCCTCCTCTTGGCCAACCTGAGCGTTCAAGTCTCTTATGATGATTTTGACGTCGTGGCTTGGGCAGCTGTCGTACTCACGTTCCAGCTGCGCGTAGAATGCGTCCTTATCATCATCAGTGCTTCCGGAGTGTGGGCTATGGACGTTGATTATGCTGAAGTTGAAGAACCGGCCTTTGATCCTCAACCTGCACATTCTTTCATTGATCGGCCACCACCCGATCACGCGCCTTTGCATATCGCCCATCACTATGAAAGCTGTTCCCAGCTCATGTGTGTTGCCGCAGCTCTGGTAGATGGTATGATTACCTCTAAACGTTCGCACCATTGATCCCTTCCAACAAACCTCCTGCAGCGCTACGATGCCGAATCCACGGTCCTTGAGCACATCGGCGAGTATGCGTGTGCTCCCGATGAAGTTGAGAGATTTGCAGTTCCACGAACCGAGTTTCCAATCGCTAGTCCCTTTTCGTCGTAATGGTCTTCGCCGATGGTTCCGGTCCGTACTCTCTTGGTGTTTGTTCGTTGCTTAAGATTGTTTAAAGGCTGACTTGCAGGGCCTGACACCAAACCCCCTAAAGTTCCGGAGGACCATTCCTCCTTATTTCCGGTGGACCATGGTGCACAGTTTCACTTAGAGTCCCTCGCTGGCACTCGGACGATGATCAGCCGCCCCTAACATGGAGAACAGACGCTGTTGTGAGCCGATCCTGACATGGAGAACAGACGCTCAATAAGATTTGCACCTCCGGAGAGGAGCAAACCCCTCCTTCCCTGTCAGCATACGACCATAGTTCCCACCGGGGTTGGTTACCCGATCTTCCCTAAGGTTGCTCGTATCCCGGTCAGCACCGCGGGGAGGTAGGGATAGGAGTTGCTGGGTAAGAGGCTAAGGACCGCGAGATGGGGTCTATTTTATACCTTCAGGTACGCGAAGTACCAATGGTACGCTTTACCCAGCATTCGCCGTGCTGAATATGTCACCTTAAATTGCAATTTTGATCTCTCCTTTGTGCTTCTCTCGTTACATTTTGTAATACACGAAAAAGGCATCATAACCGCTAGGTGGATTATTCTGGGTTTTAGTATAATATATCTTTCCTTTTGTCATAATATGTATGTATAAGAATTCCCTATATTTTCGACCAGGAATTATTATGCGTCCCGAGCAGTGGCGTAGCCACGGGGGTGGTTTAGGACATAAAACCCTCCCCCAGAGACAAATTTTTTAGAAGAAATTTTTTTTTCGACCCCCCCCCTCCTAGACCGATTTTCTGGCTACGCCACTGATCCCGAGAAAAACACAAATATTGCGGATTCGCGTATTCTAGTATTCTAGAAAAAGATAAGCGCGACAATATTGTAATATTCAATGTAACTACTTATCATAATTGTTTAGATTTTTTTACATACTCAGTATCTACATCTTAAAAAAAATGTGACCGTACACTGTAGAAGGTGTTATGATATGATTTTGGTTTTGCTTTTCCAGTAACAACATTTATGGCAATATTATGTTGCACTTCTGTGTGCACTCTCGTGAGTTCAGCTGAAATAAAATAGGGTAAATCACTACTTGGGCCTATGTACCCGATTCCCGGCTCACTGCACAGGAAACTAAGGATTTATACTGTTTATAAGCCGTAGGTAGGGTATCTGTTCCTATATCAATAACAATAAGACAATGGGCATATGAAATACATTGATTTCTCACCCAATAATCAAGAAACATGAGAATAATTATGCTCGGCTCACGTAATTTTTAATTGAAAACAATTTGGTAACTTTAAAAATGAAATTATTATCACATTATAGAAGTATTTAGCTAAAAAACATCATCACCGCCATGTACCTATTTCAATAACATTCAAAAACAGTTAATCCTATGCTTGTACCTATATCAATAATACTGTTTCCAACACAAAATACGCACACTATTACTTGTGTGTGTACGTAACGATATGATTGCAGTGATGCCGAATTCTTCAATGTTTTGTATTTGACTTGAAATATAATTACAAAACTGCAGTTTTTGTTGTAGTTTTTCAACTTATCAGTTTAATTTTATGTTTGTCATAGATATGTTTTTGATATACCTTATTTTACAAACATAATGGTTGAATTTCACAATGAAAGTTCATTCAAGCATTTTTGAAATAAAAATCTAGGTCGGCAACCCTTGAGAGTACTGCAAGCCATGTAAACAGTTTGGAATACGGACAAGGATAATTTGGACGTTGTTCGAAATAAACCTATATCAAACTATAGGAAATCGCGTTGGTTTTTCAAATATAATTATATTTCTAGTGAAAATGTGATGTGCTTTATATGTTGTGAAGTGAATTTTGAAAGGATTCATTTGTGTTAGATTGAAATTGAGTGGAAAACAACGGCGTGAAAACAGATGAATCTGCTAGTAGCAATCGAGCAGTGCATCAAACCAACAGTTCAGAGGTAGGAAAATGAAAATAAAAGTGCTTTATAATTTTATCTTTTAATAATTTGATACTTGTGCATTAAAACATTACTCAAACGAAATCTTGAATAATATTCCAAATATTCGAGAATGTGTTCCATCCATTATTGTGTACATACGATGTGTGAAAGTGTAATTAAATAGATTTTTTATTTGGTTTATCGACGGTTGGGATTAATATACGGGCTGTTATTAATATGGGAACAGATACCCTATATGATTGATAATTTTAAAAAAGTCTCCCATTTATTTTGCACAATACTCAATATATTTCGACCATTTATTTCACTCCTAATTGATCCAATTCAGTGGCGTAGCCACGGGGGTCGTTTTGGGCATAAACCCCACCCCCCAGTGACAAAATTTTGTTTTCGAAAAAAAAAATGTTCAGAAATCAATAATCCTTCATTGTTAATAGGAAAACTGTCTGTTATTTATAATTCTATCGATTTATAAAAGTGAAGAAAATATAGGTTTTAAATGTTTGAAATAAATTTTGATGAGTGAATTAATCTTTTCAACAAAGTAAAAATTATTATAAACTAGCGAAAGAAACCCAGCTTTGCCCGGGTGTTGCAAATGTCACAATGAACAGCACCGCACTCTAGATCAATTTCCGTGCGTTTGTTTTGTTTTCCTCAACAGCTGACTCAAAATTGTATTCCAATGATTTTTTTTACATTTCCCCGTTAAATTTATGAACCTTTTGTATATACAAACCTTGCGGATCCCAATACGAATCGATTAGGGAAAAAATCTTGCAAATCAATCCACCCCGGTCGCGAGTTAAATCGTCAGGAAGGAAATCTCAACTCATTTTTATTATATAGAAGAAGATAATACCATCTGGCATCATGTTGTCGTAGAACATGTATATTTTTGTTTACGTCGCATTTTCTACCGTCTCGAGAGAGAATGAAAGTAAAATATTGAGAGATTGAGTGAAATTTTGTTTAGGCCGGGAACTGGTTTGAAGTGGGCCGGATATGCAATCGCTATGACTGAAATGAGTGCTGCACTTGTTATTTTAAATCAAATAAAAGCTTTTTTAAACGATGTTTAGCAAGAATAGCTATTTTTTAAGCAGAAGTGAACCCCATTGCAGTATTGCACGGCCCACAAAATTCTGGAAAAGTTGCTTCCTGTCATAAATATCAATTAAATAATGCAGTCGTATGCATGTTAGGCCGGGAATGGGGTAAGAAACCCTATGCGTTACGGATGGTTGTCGTTTTAGATGCCCCGAACAAAATCGACCTCTAAACTACTCTAAACCCTCTAAACCAAACCAATCAAAACTCATTTCGGTTGGACCTTATGTGGCTCGACATCACCAGAATCTGTCGGGTCAGTAGCTTGTCAACTATCCAGTTCTGACGCCCAACTGGATGCCACAGAAAATCCCCAAATCGAATTGGGAGAATCAGAGTCGATTGCAGAGTGTCGATTCCTCGCTTTAGAAACCCCAACATCAAGTTTGCCTACCATCAGTTTATGGATGATTACGAACGTCTTGGGCATATGAGACGGCTCGATGAACTGGTTGACAATACCAAGCTGCACTGTTACCTTCCCCAGTATCCTGTATTTAAGCTCTCGAAGGCTAGGGTAGTGTTTGATGCATCGTGTCAAACAACGTCAGGCAGCACACTCAATGACATTCTCCTTGTCGGACCGGTCGTTCAAGATGATCTTTTGTCGCTCGTTATTCGATTCTGCTTCCACCGTATCGCCCTAAATGGGGACATCGAAAAGATGTACCGGCAAGTACTCCTTCATGAAGAAGACCAACCGCTGCAGCGCATTAAGTGGCGAAGTAATCCATCCGACCCGATAACCACATACCAGCTACAGACCGTAACCTACGGTACAACCTCCGCCCCTTATATCACCACGAAAACTCTCCAGCAACTGTCAATTGATTCCTGCAACCAATTTCCATCCGCCGCTGATCATGTAGCTAATGATTTTTACTTCGATGACTTTCTTTCCGGAGCCGACGATGTCATAGCCGCTATCCAAACACGACATGAAGTATCAGCAATGCTCTAATCTGCTGGATTTTCGATGAAAAAGTGGGCTTCTAACTCAATCGAAGTTCTTGAAGATATTCCTCCAGAAGACCGTTCTGTTCAGCCATGGTATGACCTCCAAGATACGCAGTTCGTTAGCGCGCTTGTGCTTATTTGGGAGCCGGGAACAGACACTTTCTGCTTTAAGGTACCATTGCCAGCCCCCATTCTCACCAAGCGAAGAATCATGTCTTACGTAGCTCAAATCTTTGACCCACTAGGGCTAGTAGGACCCACTGTTGCAATGTTCCTGGGCGTTAAAGACAACGAACAACGAACGGTATGAATGGGATCAACCTTTGCCTCAGAATCTGCAGCAACAATCGAAAGAGTTCCACTCAACTATCGATCTTCTTCGCGAAGTTCAAGTAGCCCAATTCACCTCTGTCATAGACGCTGTAAGCATTGAGCTCCACTTTTTGCCAATGCTTCTAATAAAGCCTACGGAACATGCTGCTATGTCCGCGACCATTCCATCAGTGAGGTGGGTGTGAAGCTCCTGGCGTCAAAATCTAAACTTTCGCCACTCGCTGCTCAACATACTATAGCCGGACTGGAACTGTGTGCAGCTCATCTTTCTACGCAGCTGTACAAAAAGGTTGCCTCATCTCTCAAAACCGCTTCCCGGCCTTTTTCTGGTCCGACTCTACCACAGTTGATCCAGTGGCTCCGTTCATCTCCAGGTCGTTGGAAAACGTTCGTAGCAAATCGCGTAAACCAAATTCAAGCAACGACTACTATTGAAAGGTGGAATCACGTAGCGTGTTCTGATAAACCCGCGGACGACATTTCCAGGGGACAGGATCCAGCCGATCTTCTCAATAAAACGTGGTGGTGGAATGGCCCGTCGTGGCTGAAGCTATCTCCAGATCAATGGCCAGCCGGGATAATTTCTGCAGCTGAATCATCGGTCAATGTCAAAGTCACCCACAAAACCCGCAAAATTCCCATAGTTGCCATGACCTCCGTTCAACTATCGTTCAACGAAGAACTGGTCTCCAGATAATCAAGTTTTTCGGCACTCCGCCGTACTGTTGCATGGTTGCTACCTCCGAGTCCTGCGTGACCATGCAATCGCTCGTCGCTGTTCTCCTGTAAAAATAAACAAACTAGCACTGTCTATATCTGCTTTTAGGGGAGATATGTATAAAATGCGCCGGTTGGGTAAAATGCGCCATCCCCTTTTCTTGGTTTGTATCCCGAATTGAGTCTCAAAAACGTGCTGAAGCCAAAACAAATTTATAAGCTGTCAAACGAAAAACCTCAGTCAAAACTTCTATATTGAAAATTAAAAAATAAAACATTATTTTGGCTCATTCCAACGCAATTTCAGCGTTTCTGTCCTCAATGTTTTTCTTTAGATACAAAGAATATTTCCACCTCATTACCATCAGTCTGAGACATTGAAAAACTGAAAGGATAGGGTTGACACTAATCTTGTGCAGAATAGTTTGAAAATTTTGGTGAAAAATACTGGAATATTTTGATTATCATTTTTGGGTGGCGCATATTGCCCAGCATCGTTCATTTTGGATTGAAATTCTCAATTTTGGAATAAAATCGTTTTGTTGGACAATTGCTGGCTTTACATGGAAATTTTCGGACCATATAATGGCTGATATGTTGGATTATTGATAAACACTTCGAAAAGACATGTTTTCTGAGGAAATTAAGTGATTAGCTTAGGGGGCGCATATTGACCGTATATCCCCTACACCAGTTTGGAGTTTGGAGTACCGTTGATATCCTGAGAATACTGTTACAGTCTGAGTCAAAGGCAATTGGTGAAAATAATTATTTAATCGTTTTATCATTGATGATATTTCTCAAAAACTGTTGAAGAGTAATTATTTCAGGATGAATTATATATTCGGTAAAGTTTGATTTACCAAACGTCAAAACACTCCAATAGATTCAGTCTGGACAATTTAAAACGTCGTAACTTTTCATGACAGTTTGGCCGCTACTACAGGGCATGAAGGGGGGCCCGGGGCCGACAGCTTGTGGGGGCCCCAAATGTACAAAAATGTTTGGGTTTGGCACATAAAATTTGTGTGGGCCCGGACCACGGGAAACCTCTTCCCCTCCCTAAATCTGGCTTTACATATGACTATATACCTTTCAAAGCTTGTTGTAGATTTCAGCTTTCATCTTCATCTCAAACGTACAAAATTGTGTATTGGAGATTGAAAATAGGATCCCTTAGAAAACTACTTTCAATTCCTCTATGCCGCTTTATAGAAATCTCTCGCTTCGCTTGGAAAATTGGTGTCTACCAGAGATTATTTCTGAGCTCTAGGCTCTAAATACGCTGGAGGCTCAGCAACGTCTTCAATCGTGCAGACTGAACTTAATTATCAATTTCACTTATTCCATTTTTTTTTTGATATTTTGAAGCGAAATTCGCTACAAACTACATTGAAGGAAGGATGAAGGGTTGAAGGATTTTTTTCATTTCTGGATTCAATCGCTGCCCATGAAATAAACAAAAAGAAATTTGTGGGAAATATTATTTGCTAGATTTTGTTTTGCTCTTGTATTGAAATCTACAAGAAAAGGAATCGCATTCGGTAAACAATCCAGACAAACTGTGTTACAATCATTGAAAATATGGTGAAGACCTTATTAATATTGTAGGTTTTTTGTCTTTCTTAGCGAGACTTTCAGACCAAGGCTGGCTCGTCTCGTAACTAGACTATTGAAGTTGAAATGCAGGATAGTAAAATTATTTCACAAATTTATAAATAGAATTTTCAAAATGATCACATGCTTTGATCTATTGATTCTCTGTGCGAATGAAACGGATCTGGTAAATTTAGAATTGCAGATCAATAAATCGATTTAAAAATTTTAACCATTCCTCCACACTATATAATGATTGGCCTGCTATTGTACGCTGTCCAAATAATCGCACAATCGGATACACTACTGTGACATAATCGAATCCCTACAACGCAAAGGGTGAGGAAAAGCTTCGTCTGGTTCCCCATCCATGAAAACAAGCGAAAATCGGAAAAGATAAGTAATCAATTATTTATGAAACAATAGCGATCCGATTGTGCCAATTTCACTTCCTCCGTGTAAGAAGGATCGATTCGTTTGGCGGCGTAGAATATGTGTGTCTTTCCAGTCGCCTTGCCACAGGCACCGCCGGCCGCGCTCGGCTCGGTTGGGCGGAAAGCAACAAGCTTCTCAGCTTCAGAGAAGCCACGGCTGTGCCGCTGTGGAGGAGTAGAGCTTTTCATTCCGATGGCGAAACAGCGAAGTAGGGGAGAAGGGTGTTCATAAATAAATGAAATAACCTCATAAATCTTTGGAGGTAATCTTTTAATAATGTTGATTTTAAAATTTATGAGATTTCGTTTCACGGATTCGGAGCGTTTGTTTGCTATTAAGGAGATATTGATTTTCGCTGTCTGTCACGCTGGAAAAGATAAAAGACTTTTATTTTGTCATTCATTTGATCGTTGAAATCATGGAACAGGTGTTCAAGAAGCCCCTGCCCTTGTATGTGATCAAAAGATTAAATAGAATCGCCAGTAAATATTGGCAATCTATTATGATCATAAATTAAAGTGAAGAGGGGTTTGAAATTACATTTAGTCATGAAAACAAAATTATAACAAATTGAGGCATACATCAACATGCAATTTACGATTTCAAATTTGTGAAGAAGGTTGATCAATAAAGACTCTGTTATGTGTGTTATTTTATTACCAACATTGAACTAAACATTTCATCAACAACTTTTTAACACGAATCATAGTTTCCCAACACAAGTGTAGGTTGTGACCTAGCGAAGTTAAGTTCGTATCAGCAAAATTACTGTGATAGCAGTTGGCAGATATTTAATCCGCTTATTTGGTTGAAAGCTACACGGTTGCAGTCCAGTGAAAAATTGATGGCGCAAACAGTTCCGCAAAAGTGCGGTGGCAGAAGTTACCTCCGAATCAATAAATTTTCCAAATTCGAAAATGGTTTAATGCCAACTAGGTCGATAACAAGTGGCACCCTCCCGACCGACCGAGAAGGCACACTATCGTATCTATTAATTAGAACTATTCCCATCACGTCAGGGAGGGAGCCAGCGGTGTGCAAGGAGGAATGGAATTTAAAGTCAAACCCATTTAAATGTCAGTGCGTTGCGGGAATGTTTTCATTTGGTGGTGCAAACCGGTATTAATGTTCTAATGCCGCCTCAAATGATTGGCAATTTAATGGTGCTGGCGATGAAAATGTTAAATTTGCGAGTCAGTCATACCAACCGAACAGTAGACATCTGAAAAGCTTACTGTTGTTTAGATAATGTTATTTTTTATGTTGAGCTTGGTAATTGGGTTGTTGGTTGATATTTTCTTCAATTATATCGTTTGTCACTTATCTGTGATACCATTTGTCGATTTTCCTTCAAGTTCATTATAGATCTCAACGATCATACATATCAGCGATAACTTTGTCAAAATAAAAAAGCCTGATGGACTTGGCATTTTTCCTAACACGTAATTTCTGTTTTCATTAAATGCGACACGAATATAAAAATTTAAAACATTCTCATAATTCGTTCTTCGGAACTTAATTCATTCCTATGCTTTCCAACATCTTTACTGCTCCATTGGATATCTAAAATGTTAATAGAATTGGCTATCCTACTATCCGACAAGTAAAGTGACTATGCTACTCTATATTTAAGCAGTCTAATGTATAGTCGACAGCGGAGAGCTCGTAGAAAGATCCCAAAGATGTACCGAATAGCACCGTTTCTAGTTAGCATAGTTAGATTTGTTCATGTATTGATAACGTGTGTTTTTTCGTTACATTTTTGTCACATAAGGTGTATGATCCACGTGATTTCCGAATTGTATGATATTTTGCTCATGAAGGTAGCGGACGAAGACGCTGAAAATAATGTGTTTGCCGTACTGACAATGCAACAACTTACTGTGAAAGCTTGGGACATTTTCTCTTGAAAATTCAGGAGTATTTCTCGTGGGAATTCAAAAGTACTTTACTTGGATGTTGTAAAGAATGTTCCGCTACAAAATAGAACAACTCTCGCGAAATTTTAGAAAAACATCTAATGGAATAAAAAAATATGTTTTTGTGTGAATAATATGTTTTTATGAGAAATTCTATTCACACTTCAGGTAAATAATTGCTTGAGAAATACCAGAAAAATTTCCCGTTAAAATTGAGAAGAATTTCTCGGGAATATTCAGAAGATTTTGCTTGAAAGTTCAGAGACATTTCTTGTGTAAATTAGAAGTAATTTCCACAGAATTAAAAAAAAGTAGCTGCAATTCGAAAAATTGCAAAAAAAAAATTAAGTGGTAATTCAGAAGGGTTTCCCGATGTAATTCAGGAGAATTTTTCTTTGACTTCTAAAACAAGAATTTCCCGTAGAAGTAAAAAAAATCAGTGGAAAGCATCCTTGAAAATTTTAAAGTATTTACTGCAAAAATTTCCAAAAGTTTTATCCTGGAATTTTAAAATAATTTTTCAGGAAAATTAGGAAAAATAAGCTGTGAAATTTGAGGGAATTGAGAAGTATTTCGGAAGTAAATTCAAAAGAAATAACCGTGGAAATTCGAAAGGGTAATCAAAAGAAGTTTCTCGTGGATAATTAGGGAAATTTCAAAAATGAACTTTTGGAAGGACCCCGCCGCAAAGAACCATACGGTCAGCTCGTTAAGCAGTACTAATATAGCGTTCAGTGTTCATTAGTTCACAGTAAACATATGCGGTATTTCGAAAAATTTCGTTTCAGGTGGTTCGAAAAGAAATTCCGCGGAATTTCGCGGAATTTGAGCATGGTGAAATCTGATTTCGTTTCGTTTCGTAAAATTATAAAAATTTCGCTAGAAAAAACTAGCTTCTAACGAAATTTAACGAAATTCCGCGGAATTTTGCAACAAATTTAAACTTAAATCATACTTTATATTATCAAAAATTTTGGCTGCGCCGCTGAACAAAATCATAAAGCTATTTTCAAAACTTAATTTTTATAAAACGTTTATAAAAACTTCTGTAAAAAGTCTTCAGTGTTTCCAAGATTCAAATTTCAATTTTGTGATATTTATTTGACTGTTTACACAATATGATTGCGGAATCGATCGTGTTGCTGCAGGTCATAAGACGCCTGCTAGTCCGGGATAACACAAAGTGAAAAAAAAATCTCGCGTAGCAGAAATTTGTTTAACCAGTGTGCAATCGATCGTGTTGATGCTGATCACGCCAGCTAGTGTGGGAGAATGCGAAGTGATAAAATTAATGTCTGCATCGAAGAGCACAACATTACTTACCGAATGCCGAATCGATCGTGTTGTAGAAGCTTATTAAACGAAATACATTGATCTTGCGTTGCGTTGGATTGATTTGAAACACAGTTTTCGTCTTCTTGTTTTCAAAATAACTTCGTTTACAATAAATATTTAGTGGCTTATCAAGGTGGATTTACATGAATTACCTTCTCAACTACCCAACGATTCCTTTCCCGTAGCGGTCACGGAGATGCAGAGCATTCCTCGGTCTCTTATAACAATGAATGTTAAACTAATTTTCCTTCCCTTATCCTAAATTGACTGTAAGGACGTGACAAGCATCGTTATTAGTAATGAATTGGAAACTCCGAAGCAAGTATACAATAACAATAACTTTTTTGTATCCCAATAAGATTATTTAATTGTTGAGCTGTGCATATTTGCTGTTTCTTGACCCATCATTATTAGCAACTACGATGTGTACAGTTAACCAAACTAAGCTCTTCTTTGACCATTTGCACAATATGCGAGGAACATTGAAGAGTTGTGGGCATTTCTAGATCTTCGCATGGAATTTGCAAAAAAAAAGAACGAGTTTAAAGATCATTAAAATTGCTGAAAGTTCTTTACGTATGATTGCTTTCAGCTCATACTGACCATAACAGCTGTTCTCATATGCACAAACACATATACAAGGACACACAGACAATAGCTCAGTTCGTCGAGCTGATTGTATATACGATACGACTATGGGTCTGTAAAATACAATCTCAAATACACATCTTTGTGCATTTTAGAAAAGTGCACAGGATTCTTCTAGTGAGTAAATGTATACTATATATGAAGTCGTTCAATAGATCGAGAAGTCCATCTGTCTTCGATTATAATATGTCTGCCGCCAGTATCACATGAGTCAGCTGGACGCCTAGATTACAGGCTCAACTTCAATTTGCACATAACTAAAACAACCGCCAAGGCGTATGCAATGCATGGATTCCGATCTCCGGTTAGCAGGAGAACACTTTCTAACGGTTGTTCGTGTTCAATATCATGTACCACAACATACTGTCCGACGTTGCTGAGTAATGTCAACATCAACGTTCCTGCGAGATCAACCCTTCATACAGATTTCCTACGTGTTCCAGATCACCGCACCGTTTCTGGACAAAATAACCCGTTTGATATTTATTGTCGCCGTTTTAATGAAGTAAATTTTGATTATAATATGACCAAGTGTGTGCTTAAAAGTAGTATAATTAGCTAGTAGTATAGTATCTGTCTGTACGATTAGTTCGAAGACAAGTAAGTAAATAAATAAAAGAATTTTCGAGGGAATTTCTATAAAATTCCTGAATTTCCCTGGGAAATTTTTGGATGAATTCTGGGGCAAATTCATGGAGGAATTTCTGGAGGAATTTTCTGAAAGAATTCGTAATGGAATTTGTATATGAGTTACTGGAGGAATTTCCGGTAGGCGTAGATCAGAGGAATCTCTTGTGAATTTCGGAAAGAATTCAGAGTAAATTTCTGGAGTGCTCTCAAAGTAATATGGGAAACGTTTCTGGGGAATTTCTGAAAAAGGCCCAAAAAAGTTTCAGGAGGAATTCCCAGGAGATTTTTTTTTAGAAATTACTGATGAAATTCATGAAGAGTAGTCGAAAAATTTCTAAAAGAATTCCCATGTAAATTTTGGAATGAATTTCTTGAAGAATTACCGTGGTAATTCAAAACCCAGATTAATCCACCTAGCGGTGATGGTGCCTTTCTCGCGCAAAAAGGTAATAAATGTAGCCTTTACGCTTACACCTCGATGATGTACAAGAAAGGCAAAACAGTTACACCGTCTAATGTTAAGATAGAAAATTTACACTAGTAGATGACAGATGGCGCTGCCAAAAGTCTCTCGAATTTTGACTTTCCGACAATTTCATAGTACTATGAAACTGAACGAAGAGCATACTTACCCCTAAATGCGTGCAACACGAGCATCTTTATAGTACGATGAAACTCTTAATGGGAGCAAGCCACGGATAAACTTTAAAAGTATTCATAGATGCGAGGCATTTTTCATAACACATTACTGTTCTATGTGACTATGTCTCATCACTATTTTAATATTATCTATTTTTGCAATTCACAATTATTATGAAATTCAATAGTGATCAACAGCGTTTTAGTCTCTGTCGGATGCAACTTGTTGCAAGAAAATCGGTTAAGAGTTTCTATGTGAAAATTTGGCTAATGTTTTTTATGGCATTTTGTGCACACACACACACATACACACACACGCACACACGGACAGACAGACATTTGTTCAGCTCATCGAGCTGAGTCGAATGGTATATAACACTATGGGTCTCCGGGACTTCTATCAAAAGTTCGAATTTGGAGTGAAATGATAGCCTTTCGGTACAAGGTTGTACGAGAAAGGCAAAAAGATTCTAGTAGTAAATTCCCGAAAAAAATCCTGAAAGAACTTCCCGAAGAATTCTTAATGTACATCTGAAAGAATTTCTCCGGGAAAATTCCCGAGAAAACTTCGGAAGAATTTGTGGAGAAACTTTCAAAGTAATTCCCGGAAAAACTTCCAGATAAGTTCTGGAGGAATTTCCGGATGATCTTCCGTATGTACTGCTAAAAGAAATTTCGGAGCAACTTCCGAAACGATTCCAGGACGAATGCCCGGGGAACTTTCGAAAAAATAGCTGAGGGAATTTACGGGGAAATTTCTGGAGGTACTTTCGAAGCAATTCCTCCAGGATTTTCTCAAGGAACTTCCGGATGAATTTCCTGGAAGAACTTCCGGAGAAACTCCTGAAGGAGCCTCCGGAGGAATTCCTGAGGGTACTTCCGGAGGAATTCCTGGAGGAGCTTCCAGGGGGATTCTTAGAAGAACTTTCGGATGAATTCCTGGAAAAAGTTCGAATAATTTCTAATGAATAAAATAAGCCCACGCCGCCGCGCCGCCGCCGACGAAAACCAACGGCGTGACGCCGGCCGACAAAATTTCAATCGGTGCACAGGTTTATGAAAAAGGGCAGGATGTGAATGAAAAGCATTTTCTGATTTTTGGATTTTTATTATATTTTACAAGACTTTTATTTGTAATAGACGTCTTAATATAAAACGCTTTTAGATTTCAGCGTATGAATAAAATAATTAAAAAAAAAAAACAATGTTTAAAGAAAAAGGTAAAAGAAGAAAAAATGAAGATAATATACACAGCAAATAATTTTGAAAATTCAACGACGTGTAGAATTGCAGCGAACCCTATCAAACGAATTAACATTTGATATTCAATTAAATTTGATAGTTGATATTCAATTTGATATTCAATTAAATTTTACAAGCAAGCACAGATTAAATTTATTTCGACTCAAAAGAATAGTAAGATCGATTGAATGTTACGTTTATTTGCATGCTCCAAATATGTGCATGCAAATACATTTAAAATCACAACATATTTTTATCTGTGTATGTTTATATGTCGTGGTTAAGTTATAGTATTCTGCATACATTAACCTTCCACCGATTCCTTTAAAGCAAGCTCCCTAATCCGTCGCAAGAAAAAAAACATCATCCATGGAGAGGTCAGAAGAATCACCCCAATCAACTTTTTTTTTCTAGCATCTGCACTGCTTCGATGTGCTTGATTATTCTTGATGATTCAAAAGGCGTAAGAGATCCGCCTGATGATTCCAAATCGTTTGAAGGTTCCGAAATGTTGAGCTGTGAATCGTCTTGTTCTTCTTCCGTCGCTGCCTGATCATCCAACACCATGCTCAAAATATCTTCGTCTGTGAACGCTTTGCTGGCATATCTCTCTTCAGAAAAATTCGGCAGAATAGAGTCTTCATGTTTCTCAACATTGACCAAATGCGAGAGGGGAACATCATCTTCATGAACAAGACTATCTCCCAGGAGTATGCCTATTTTCTTCCAAGACTGTTGGATCACTGTATTTTGCACTTCAGTCCAGGCCTCATGAATCCAGAAACAAACATCTTTCAGAGAGATTTGCTTCAAGCATTGATCGATGTTGTTTTCGTCGCTACGAGCCATGACGTGAAGCATAAGTTTTTCACGATAACGAAGCTTACAGTTTTGTATGACATTTTGATCCATGGGCTGGATTATGGCTGTGACGTTTGGAGGCAAAAAGTAGACAGTGATCAATCCGTCATCACTTTTCAATTCATCATTCAAGTGATGCGCGGAGCAATTATCCACCAAAAGTATTGCTTTCGGTGGAATGCCTTTCTCAGCCGCAAACTTTCGTACCGATGGAACAAAATCTCCATGGAACCAAGTATCAAATATGTCCCGTTGCATCCAAGCATTTTTTGAGGAAAAGTATGAGACAGGTACCTTAACTCCTTTAAATGCTCTAGGGTTGCGGGATTTTCCAATCACAACCATTCGCAGCTTATGGTCACCAGTCACGTTGGAGCAGGACATAAAAGTTATGCGCTGTTTGATAACTTTACGGCCTGGCGCATTGTTCTCACTGGGACCAACAAGTGTTTCTGAAGGAAGCATTTTAAAAAACAACCCGGACTCATCAGCATTGTAAATCATTTCAGCGGTAAGCTCTCGTCGCTGTACGGTGTCATGAAACTGCTCTAGGAAACGCTCAATACTCCCTGAGTCACTTGAAAGCACTTCCGCACAAATTTTCAGTTTCCGAATGCCATACCTAGCCTTGAAATTATGAGCTCAATGATCCAAGAATTTAAATGCTTCTGGAACACCGCAGCGTGCAGCGAATGATTTTGCTTTCAACGTCATCATAGTTGTGGAAACGGTTTTGTTAAGACGCCGTTGGTTAAGAAACCACAAAAACAAGCTGTCCTCCAATCTCTTGTGTGCACCAGTCGAAACGTACTTAAAGTTCATTTGTCGCCGACAACTCCGGTGTGAAGCAGCTCTAAGAATGGATTCAGCATTTTTCTCGATTTTTCTCACAGTTGTTCGATGAATATTGAACCTTTTAGCAATGTCCGCTTTTGTCGTCACCTTGCCCTCCAGGTCATTGAGAATGCTGACTTTTTGCCGCAGGGTGAGAGAATGCCGCTTTTTCTTCTCGAAATTATATTGCCATGTTTTAGAGCTATGTATTAAGAGCTCCAATTATAATTTATTCAAAAGCTCATGCTGATCTAAATACCAACCTTGTCTTTGGGTAGATTTAAACCGTTTTGTGGAATTTGAGTTATAATTCACAACTAAACTACACTGTTCTGAAGTGCCTTAGTGAGCAAAACAAACGAAGACGCAAGCAAACCTATGGACGTTCGCTACGGAAGCTACAATGGAAATAAGCATTCTAGTCAAGTACATTATATGAAGCAAACTCACACACGTGAATCATACGTTGAAAGCTAACCCATGCATGATTAGTAAGCACGCGTATTTATTTAGTAACAGTTAAGCATGAATATATTCGATGTCGCTACTACGTCTATCAAAGATTTTTTGGATGAAGTTTAGTTTTGTGAAATTTCACTCAGATGGTTTTCCATATAGGTACTGATTTAGAAAAGTTTTTTACTGATGAACCGCTATGAGCACGCTCAATGCAAATAATTGATTATCAGTTACGATCAAAAAGTGTTACCAGAAAAAGATTATATTAAAACAAAAAGCTCTTGCATGCATATACCTGACATTATCAAAATACATGATATATTTTCGGGTAAAAAAGTTGAAAAACAGAAAAAAAAAAATTTCCGATTTTATCACCTTCCCTGTTTTATCACCCCAAAATTCACTAGGGGGGTGATAAAATCGGGATATTACTGCATACAGAAACCCCCGCAGCTCATCCGCGCATGTTTCTTGTATTGGTGAGTTTAGCGTCCATTGCATCCTCTCTACGGGTTTGTCCGAGGTCGTATCCATGCCGCTAACAAGTAGCATGGCATTCCAATAATTTCAGGATCGTAGGCATGCTGATATGGCGTGCTTCACCGATTTTATTTCAGACGTCACCTAAGTATTCCGTATAGTCCAGGAAATCTGCATTTCCGAGCCTATGCATGGAACAGCCATGTTCAAACAACACATTCGTGATTTCAAAAGTACATCTGACCATTGCCCCTATTGATTCAACCAGTTTCAGTTTCATACTTGACTTAAGCAAAAGCAAAAGCAGTACTTTGGTGTTATGGATTGTGGAAAATTTTGGTGTTATGGATTCAACAGTTTACTTAAAGTTCATCAGCAAAACCAGCCCTTTTCCAAAAAGAAAAACAGAAATTTCTACAAAAATAAGTTCCAGTATTTTTTTTAATTATATAAAGTTTGTGCTAAATTCACTGCTGGATAAATTTGTTACAAACATTCATATTCTTTGCTTTTTCTAAACATTCCTTGCTATCGTTTTTCATTAAAATTCAAAATTTTCCATGAAATAATTGCATTTTGGACTTTTTTTTCGTTTCCTTGTTATTTTTGTTATCCCCCCCTTCGTACATTCCAAGAGCTGTCGGACACAAAATAAATTTAATATTTGTATCGGCCTTATTGAACCAGAAAAAACATATTTTTTTTTTCAAGTAATACTCACCTGTCATAGTAATAGTCCCTGCGGAAAAAATAGTAAAAAGAATAAATTATCACATTTGATCCATAAAGTGAAAAAATCGTCTCACTCACCAATCATTTCCGGTTTTGGATTTGTTCTGCCGCTTTCTGCCCGTTTGATGTGGTTTCGGTTCGGCTACCATGTTGACGTCTGCAAACGACACAGCGGAAAAGAAAAGAAGACAACGCATTAAAATTTTAAAATAACTCAAAAATTCTTCTCTGCTAACGGGACAGGGACAATAAAATCTAGTTCAGTACCAGACGACAAAAGTAGCGCGGCGGCGACAACGACGACGACGACGACTATACGGCGATGACGAGTGCCAGTCGTCAGCCATTACCCAGCGCTGAGTAGGTATACAAATGCTGTTTTTTGTTCGGCACACAGAGAAAAACTAAACCCAGCATTGAGTGCTTTTGTACTCAGTTTTGAATACAACTGTTTTCAAGAATCAAAATTATTTTTGATTGATTTCCTTTTTGATATAGTAATCTTATCAATAACAATATACTCTAGAGGCAAACTACTCGAAGGTTGAGTAAAAGCAAATTGCCATTTTTTCTTCATCAGGATCACCATCAACCCAGGATCTGGTTGAAATGAACTCACTTTCGGGTATTCTGATGTCTGCGTGTACGGTTGACGCATCAAAACAAACACTGTCCTTTATTGCACTCGTTGAATGGCTTCAGATCGTTTGGGTATTGTAGCTTGCACCGTCAACACCAGAGGTGCTAGATGCGATGATATGTGTTTATTTTGAAGACAACGTGAAAACATTTCGTTATTTGTAAAAAAAACCTCACTCAAGGAAATGTCACCGAAATTATTGCATTGTAAACCACCGAATGATTGTTTCACAAACAACGCTTCAGACATTCAGTTAGGGACCATCCAGAAACCATGTTGATATATTTTGTATTGGGATGGGATTCTCATCCGTCTCGTAATACTGTTCTAGTATTTGTTTAAAATTCGTGCTGACCATGGCTCTACATTGACTCTCCAATAACAGCATGGTATGAACATTCATGCACTCTGAATATCATCTGGCATCACTGCTTCAACCTGCAGGATTCAGTCAACGAAAACTGCATAGTGTTTTTTTTTTTGCATCGCGTAGTACATCTTTGCTCTATCGTCCACGGGTCTAGAATGAGGCGACGGCTAATTAAAATTAATGCGCCTGTCTGTTGCACGAATCATGTGAGTATTTTTTTAATGAACCTTTCACTGGCAGGCACGACCTCCCGTAATCCATACATCCTTAACGAAAGCCGACTTTCTCAGAGCTTGGGAAAGCGTAAAGATAGCAGCAGCTTATTTTCTCTAGCCGCGCCGCTCAATTTCCACTTCCTATCATGTGCCGCCGATGTCTTATCGTCAAAATTATTTATTCTTTTACAGTTGACGACATTCCTGGGCTTAGAGAAAACCAAATTTAAGAGCGCAGGGCCTGCCCCGGTACGGTCGCGCCGGCGGCGGAATGTGTCATGCCGGCATCGCGTGGATCTGCTCTTTTGGCCTCGCAACAAGAAGCAGAGTATGACAAGTATTCGCAACTCATTCGATGCTCGTTTGTTTCGCTTTGCGCTCGCTGTGTATCTCCCCTCATTCTTGCCAGGGATGATGTCGTATTTATGTATACGTTTTATGCAGGGGAAAATGATGTAGTCTGGTCCAATTGAGCGATTATGACGAAGAAGAACGACAATTAGATGGGCAATATTTTGCGAACACGATGGTGACGGTGGCAGTCAGAATGATGCATGAAAGTAATTTCGACGTGAATCAGCAGGGTGAATAAATTGAAAGTGCGAACGCGTGCCATCCGATGGAAGTGATCCCAAGATGTAGCCAGAATTCATGGGTAACCTGACAGAAATTGGTCCAGAAAAAAGAGGAACGTTTATGATCACCTCAATCGTCTAGACACATTGGCTATAGAGTATTGGTTCGATTCCCGCTCCGGTGAGGAGGAAACTTTTCGTGATCGAAAAATTCTCCACTGGTCGATTGGGTCCATAGCATAACTTTACAGGTCTCAGTGGTAAACTTAAAATTAACTTTAAAAACACCTTAATAAAGGAAAAAAACTTTACAAGTCTACACCACACCATAGTAGTTCTCCCACCCGGATAAGACCCATCCTGCCATAGAAATACTACACTGAGCAAAAAACCCATATCAAGTTTATGTGTGAGCGATATAGATTTTTGCAATAGCTTTATTCTAATGCATTTTATGTGTGCACCTAATAGAAAATGTATAAGTGACGACACATATAACTTATTTATGACCATCGATATACTTTATTATGTGTTGCTCATAATATTAAATGGATTCC
The DNA here is from genome assembly GCF_024139115.2 of Armigeres subalbatus. NCBI lineage: Eukaryota > Metazoa > Arthropoda > Insecta > Diptera > Culicidae > Armigeres > Armigeres subalbatus. Next base: position 182,965,274 of record NC_085140.1, on the reverse strand, counting down.
TAAAATAAAATTCATTTCTTGACTCTTTAAAAGTTGCAATACAAATACAATGATATTCGAGACATGATGCAATAATAACACAAAACTTATTTTCTGATTATTTTTATTTCATTCTGACGAGAGTCGATGGTGTTGAACACGATGCAACCGGAACCGATGAAGTCAATCTCTTTTTTCCTCATCTTTACGGCCTTTACTATAAAGTGCACTTTTAATCGAAAGGCTGTGCTTCAAGGATTGCAAAATCCACGGTCAAACATCGTCTCTGATTCTCGCATCATCGTATTTTTGGAAGCCAGATCTTCACTCTTCGCGTCATAAATCCCCTCTAACCGAGCCTCTAACTAAAGGACCATCCGTCTCACCGAGAGTCCGATCATCAGCAATATCCTCCGTCAATGTTGCGTGCGAAACAACCGCCTCCTGCGTCCTATCAACCGTCATCGCCGACTCCATCTTCCAATTCTAAGAGAATGAGAAAGTATCCGATTTCAGTCCGCGGGCTACCACAACGTTATTATTCACTTGTTCCCGAGCTTGTTCCACTGGCGCTGCATTCTTGGCTGCATCTGAATTCATCAAACAAAGAGAAAGTGCAATGCAAGCATGTATTAAGTGTATTAAGTAGTAATTTGTAAATAAAATAAGTCTTACCTGCTTGAAAATCCAAATTTTTAATGCATATCGTTCTGCACGCGTCACTCGTATTTTTTCCATTTTTTACACTTCCCTCGGTTTCTCTTGTGTTTCGTATCGGTACCAATTACATGTTCCAACATTATCAGTTTTATGTGTGAGATGTTATGGTTTTTAACTATTAGTCTCCACATATATTTTCGATTAGGGTTGCAATTGTTTGTGATAACTCATACTTATTAAGGGTATCTGTGTAATTTTGTATATTATAAAGCCCATATGAAATTTATAACGGATGCTTTCTGATCGTTTTATGTGTCGTTACATATGAAAAAAAATATTGATTTTTTGGTAGTGTACACAAAACAAAACCCATGTACAATGCCGGCTGTTCTTGATATTGGCAAAACTGGTGTAATTTTTTCGACAGGCACTATTAGACAAAGCGTCCCAAAGGCAAGTCCCAGCATATTACGAACACCTACAGAGGCTACTGCGACGATTTTTTCTCCCACAACCGACCTACTGACGCGTAGGGCAAACACATCGTTGTTCGTCACATAATTCGTAACGGATAGATACCTCGGTGGCGTTTTTTGGTCAATATCAGCGAATTGAAGCTCCTCATCGCCGATCTCGAGCCGACCAATGTAAACCAAACCGTTGTCGCACCAAATTTCGTCGGTGTCTACCAACACGTTGCTTCTTTAGTCGACCAGCGTACACATCCGGGATGGCATACCGTTTGAGCGTGTGCAGGAACACACCACCACCCTGTAGCTTATCGCCGTACACATCCACGTACCGACCCAGGCAACGGAATAGAGTCTATCTTCATCCCGCCTAGTTCTGAGTAGTGTCAGGCTGTTCTGAGTGAGTCATTCCGGTGTTGCTTTTTGGGGACTTCTACACTTGGAGATCTTACCAATTAAATGCGCTTGGTTGGTACATCGCCGAGATGACTGGTCCACCATTCGAGGTTCTTGACCCGGCTACGGGTAACAAATTGACGTGACCATCTGTTCCGAGAATCTGGCTCCAAGGTTTACTTGGCGAACCTTGTCAGACACATATAATTATGCCCATATCCCGATCACATCGTCCATTCCTGGATGGTCGAATCAGCGAATGACACGACAGAAGTGGCTCTACGATCAAGCCGATTGGTATTTGTATGAGCGGCTTACGGCCGAAGCTATCCGACCAAATGCGAATGGGATGTTAACAACTTTACCGAGAAGATTATGACAGCAGTCGTCGTATTGGACTGAAAGCGGCACCACGATGGTGCGATGAAGCGAAAGCAGCGATTTTACATCGGTGACATCCGTAGTAATGTTATCCGGACCATCCCGAGGTCTTGGAAAATTTAAGGTGACACGAGTAACGGCACGAAAGGTGAATAATAAGGCAAGACATGTGGCGGGCGGACGAACTTCTGTGGGCATTCGACAAAGGGTAAAGTGTCTCAACAAACCTAGGTTCGATCGGTTATGCTGCAACGTCTTTCGCCATCCCTTAAAGCAATGCTTCTTGAACTGCTGAACGACATCGGGCGTAGTGGTGAAACTTCCACGTGGGAATCGTGAAACCGTACTGCCTGTTGGCTCGATGACGGTCCCTACAAAGCTGACACATACGGAGTAGGAATAGTGAGTCGACTGAGGTCCGCAACCCTACAGACCCTCGCCCCAACGTACAACAAAATTATACGGCTCCGAAGCGTTTGTGACCAGCCCATCTCGGTCATGGCCGAAGCTGGAAATCTCTCTTTCAAATTCCTCGCAGTTCAATACCCAGCACGAATGGCAATCAGGATTCTAGCAAAACGCCTAAACAACAACACCTCGATTTTACTGGATTCTGGGACATGCCGGTATAAATGCAATGGTACTACTATAGCTGATCGATTGGTGAACGCGGGCACGAGTCACAGCTAACGTACGGCGCCTGATCCTTCAGTACCGACAGTTCGAAGGAGAGAGGGAAAACGACGGGATCAGCAAAACAAGCCGGAGAGACGAAGAATGTGAAAATTCTTACACGAAGCTGTAAATTAGTGAGTCTTTTTAGTGATCTATGACTTCTTAGTCTTATTGGTAATTTTAGTCTTCTTATTTTTTTTATTCTTCTTCATCTTTGTAATATTCTTAATCTTTTTAGCTAACTTAATCTTCTTAGCTAACTTAATCTTCATAGTCTGTTTAGTCTTCTTAGCCTTCTTAGTCTTTTTAGATTTTTGAGTTTTCCTAATCTCGATAGTCTTCTTAGCCTACTTTGTCTCCTTGGTCTTCTTAGTCTTCTTAGTCTTCTCAATCTTTTTATTTTTCTCAATCTTCTTATTTTGTTCAATCTTCTTAGTCTACTTAATCTTTATAGTCTGTTTGGTCTTCTTAGCCTTCTAAATCTTTTTAGTCTTCTGAGTCTTCCCAATCTAGATAGTCTTTTTTGTTCTCTTAGTCTTTTTAGTCTACTTTGTCTTCCTGGTCTTCTTACTGTTCTTATTCTTCTTAATCTGCTTAATCTTTTTAGTCTTCTTAGTCTTATTTGTCTTCTTTGTCTTCTTAGACTTCTTAGTCTTCCTAATCTTCTTAGTCTTTTTAGTCTTCTCAGTCGTCTTAATCTTTTTGTTTTCTAATCTTTTGATTTTTTTCAATCTACTCAATCTTTATAGTCTGTTTAGTAAGAAGACTAAACTTCATCTTCTTAATCTTCGTATTTTCTTACCTAGTATATTTCTTAGTCCTCTTGATCTTCTTAGCCTTCTTATGCTTTTTAGTCTTTGTAGTCTTCTGTGTCTTCCTAATCTCGATCTAGTGTTCTAATTCTTCTTAGTCTTCTAATTCTTGTTATTTTTCTTATTATTGGTAGTCTTCTTGTTCTTCTTAGTCTGTTTAGTCTTTTTAGTTTTCTAAGAAGACTAGTTTTCTGTGTCATCTTAAACTTCTTAGTCTTCATAGTTTTCATAGTCGTCTCAGTCTTCATATTTTTTCTTAATCTTCTGATAGTCTGTTCAGTTTTCTTAGCCGTCTTAGTGTTTTTAGTTTTATGATTCTTCCTAAGCTGGATAGTCTTAGTCTTCTTGGCCTGCTTAGTTTTCTAGGTTTTCTCAGTCTTCTTAGTCTTCTTAATCTTCTCAGTCTCCTTAGTCTTCTTTGTATTTTTAGATTTCTTAGCCTTCTGAGTCGCCTTAGTCTTCTTATTTTTCTTAATCCTCTGAATCTTTCCAATCTTTTTAGCCTACTTAATTTTCACAGTCTGTTAAGTCTTCTTAGTCTTTATAGTTTTTTAATCTGCTTGGTCTTCCTAGCCTGCTTAGTCTTCTGAGTCTTCCTAATGTAGATAGTCTTCTCAGTCTACTCAGTGTTCTTAGATTTCTTAGTCTTTCAAGTTTTCTTGGTCTTCTTATTCTTCTTAGTCTTCTTCATCTTCCTAATCTTCGTAATTTTCTTAGATTCCTAGTATTTTCCTTAGTCTTCTTAGCTTCCTTATTATTTTTAGTTTTTTTAGTCTTCTGTGTCTTCCTAGCCTAACCTTCCTAACCTCTTAGTCTTCTTATTCTTCTTAGTCTTCTTGCTCTTATTAGTTTCTTTAGTCTCCTTTGTCTTTTTAATTTACTCAGTTTTCTTTGTTTTCTTAGTCTTCATAGTGTTAGTGTAGTGTTCTTAATCTTTTTAATCTTTCCAGTCTTCTTAGTTCTAAGTCTTACTTATCTTCTTAATCTCCCTGTTTTTTAGTATTCTAAGTTATCTCAATTTAATTTCTTGGGCTGCTTGGTTTTTTAGTCAACCTACCCAACCAACATTTTGCTTATATACGCATTAATAGGTACACCCAGCGCCGTAGCGTGGAGTTGGCCGGGTTGGCCCCCGCCAAGGGGGAGCCTCAGGAGGCCCTCAGGAGGCGCCGGAATCAAGAATTACGGTATGGGAAACAGAACAATTTTATTCTAATCTTTCTTCTATTTCAAATAAATAAGTCGAATGATTTGGTCTTATCCTTGACTGCCATTTCGGTTTCTCTGAGCTCTGAGCTCAAAGCTCTCGTAGATTAGCAAAATGTATGCGCAACACATACAACATGTGCCAAGGCATGTGCTATCAAAGCATTCATAGCCCCACATTTCACATGGCCTTCCTGCTTCCTATGTCGATTCCGACCACTTCAAAGTAATGGATGTTATTGACCCAACATGGTCCAAACCACTGTCAGACCCATTCTTATGTTGCATCTTACATCTTACGATTTACTTTAGAGTTGGATTTTCTTGTTCCAACCATTTGACATTTGTATATGATTTGTCACGATTTTCAAATCTCTTTTCTCTACGATGTATTTGCAAGTATGTTTTCCAAGAAACAGCCGTTAGGACCAGGCTACTGACATCCTTTTGTTTAGCCCATCGGCAGATCGTATGATGTCCGCCATGATGTACGGGCATTTTTTTTTTCATATTGCTTTTCAATGATGACAGCGGGCTATGTCTATTGATGATGATGACACCGCACTTGTCACAGGCTCACAGGAATTTCTAAAGAAACTCTTGAAAATTATTTGAATTTTCCATTAAAAACTCTTTAAGTGTCCACAAAAAAAAAATTGCAATTTTTGTAAGAAAGCGCTTGTAATTTTCATGAAAAATTATTCTAATTTTTTACGACAAATTCACCAAAGTTTCAACTGAAAATTCACTATAATTTCCATCGCAAATTATTCGGAAAAGCCTTTTGTGGAGCTTATTGTGGGAATAGGCAAGCGGGAGTTTGCTGGAAAACTATCACTGCTGTCTGCGATGGTTCACCACATATATTTGACTGACTGCGAATTGCCACGATTGCTTCGATTGATATTTTGGTGGCTCTCCGTTGTCGTTCATATAAAGCCTACTTCGATACTTTCAAATCTATTGGATTGGACTTTCCATAATTAAAACCCAGTGCCATTTCACTGCCACAAACCTTTGGAATGTCCATAGGATTTTTTTTAAATCCTTAGGAAATTGCTCCAAATCTGCAAAAACGTAGGAAACCATTCCAAAATTCCACGGGAAAGATTTCGGAATGTTCATTTAAACATTAAATTACCTCGGGAAATAATTCAAAAGTTTCATGTAAATTCAGAAATTTCTTCGGTTTTCTACAAATTTGAACCGGCGTGGAGAAATGTAGGTCAGATGCGTGACAGATTTTAAGCAGTGGTGCGCCGATGCAAAAGTGTCAGCAGCGGTGGTGCACACCTGTAGGAGGAATCGAATTAAACAGAAATTAAATTTATTGACTTCGAGATTTGGTTTCAGGAGCAGTGGACAGAGGATTAAATTTGATTTCGATTTTGATTGTCCATTCACATATGATATTTTGTAAAATTTGGAAAAATCTACGTAGATTTCAAGGTGGTGGGGGAGAGGTTTTGGAAAAGTCTACGGCGGTGCTGGTTTGAGATTGTGAAATTTCAGTCCACGTGGTTTGTTGACAGCCACCATATTTTCCAATTTAGTGTAAACGCTCGCAACATTTAAAAACTTTTCAGGGACATACCGCCTAATATACTGCTTGTTATATAAAACATCTTCTATTCACTAAACTTTTGAATCTTACTCTCCTACAAGCCAACATAGTGAAGAGAATCTCGTTAATAAAAATTTATAAAACTTTAAGGTGGGATTCAAAATATTATTGGATTCTGAAATCTTACATATTTTTCCTAGGTAAAAGAGGGGCGCCCAAAAAAGATTTTGCCAAGGGCGCCAGGAGTCTACGCTACGGCGCTGGTACACCCCATATTTTAAAGATAACTTTTTTTTTCTCTTGTTATAAGACGAGTTAAAACAATCCCATTGAATTCCACCACTTAATTGTATCTCGACAGATACGTATTTCGACCTCAACAGTAAGGCCGTCTTCAGTGTCTTGTACTTGACTCGACTTATCGACTTTTTTTTTCTGTTGCACCAATCCTTACCCAATTTTTTGAGTGGATCCAGGGGTTGTATTAACAATGTTTGGCAAAATTTGGCTAGCCTACTTTATTCCTTGTTTGCCGAATAGCAAGGGGTGTCCCACATTAATAAGTACACTTAACACAAATGAGCTTTTATTTGTTTTCAAAAATATTCACACGAGATAAAGTAACTAAACCATTGAAAAACTATTACTCATGGTTTTTATAATCATAGAAAGTGTTTAAATGATATTTACTTGTGTGCTATGAAGTGTTTTGACACCTTTCGATAAATTCGCAAGCGCTTGATTTAAAAGGTCTGTTTAGACTTGAATTATGTATTTCATTTCATTACTAGGTATTCGAAATAGTTCATTCTCTTGATCTCTACTCTTGATTCATACTGGAAGCCATGGAAAATGTGAGAACCAGAACATTTTAGCGTCACTCACCGAAGTTTATATCTGGTTCGGGACTTGAATCAAGACAGTATTTGGGCAATATCATTGAAATTTTTGTCATTTTTTAATTTTCTTTCATGAAAATGTATGCGACCTTAAAAGACTGTTAAGGAATGTTTTTATTATAAGAAAAAAAATTGAAACGCTTGGTAGTATTTGATTTTCTGCTGAGAAACAAACATCCCATTCAACAGGGCTTCCTCAATTAACCTCATTTTCCTACAACCACCCTGTTCGATGGAATATCGAAAAAGCATGGCATTTCTTTAACATGAGGCATTGGAGACAAATCTATTATGATATTGATAGCATAGTTTGGCTGCAAAAATTCTTAATAAATATTAGCGGCCATCTCAGATACCGCTCCAACCTTGTCCTTAATAATCATAAAATGTACAGTAGGGTGGCTCAAATTAATATGGGAAAAACTTTTTTCAATTTTTTTGATGGGCCGTGTGTATCTTTGGAGCATTCAGTTTCACGATCCAAAATATTAAATATAGGGCTTGAAATGTTGTTTAGTACAACTTGAAAATCTACTCTGTACATTAGGGTGGCTCAAAAAACACTTTTTCAAATTTTTTGATGGGCCCTCTTATTCGGTTCTATTTAATGCCCTGATGCTCTGGACAAAATTTTAGCCAAATCGGTCAACGTTTGGGCGGTGCTAAACTCGTTGGAAGTTTATATGGAAAAATGTATGCAGAAACATCCAAAAACAGTAAATTGCAGTTGGACGGAACAACTTCCGATGAAGAACTATGACACTCATTCAGATCTTGTAGAATTAAATACAGAATGTTATGCAGAAAACCGCGAGAAGGTTAGAGTTTGCCCTGCTAAGTTATTAGCATTTCTCTGAAGTGGGGTTTGACCAAATTTCGTTTCTTTTACCTTTGAAAAGAAATAAATTCACCCCTACAATACTACAGTAAAATGCTAATATCTTTGCCTAATCAACTCTAATCTTCTCGCGGTTTTCAGCATAACATTCTGTATTTAATTCTACAAGAACTGAATGAGTATCATGATTCTTGATCGTAAATTGTGCCGTTCAACTTCAAATCACTGTTTTTGGATGTTTCTGCATACATTTTTCCATATAAACTTCCAACGAGTTTAGCACCGCCCAAACGTTGACCGATTTGGCTGAAATTTTGTCCAGAGCATCAGGGCATCAAGTAGAACCGAATAAGAGGGCCCATCAAAAAATTTGAAAAAGTGTTCTTTGAGCCACCCTAATGTACAGAGTAGATTTTCAAGTTATACTAAACAACATTTCAAGCCCTATATTTAATATTTTGGATCTGGAAACTGAATGCTCCAAAGATACACGCGACCTAATACACAAAAATGTGATTGGCGACTACAAAAATTCATATCCTCGAGGAGCCTCTCTGTCAAAAAACCATATACTCGAGGGGCTCTTTCTCCAGACATATATTCGGTTTAAACGTTTTTGGGACGATACTTTGCAACATATATGACAAAATCAAAAATTGTAATATTCGAAGGCGCAACGAAAGAAATTGGTGTGCAAAACAGAACTGAGTAATGCACTGTTGACTAATTAACTATTTTGTGCTGATATAAGCTTGAAGAGCTTCAATAAAACGAAGTTTCACGAATTACGATAAAAACTAACTTTTGCTGTAGTATACCTCTTAATGTTGGACACCCCTTTTTATACATATTTATTTATGAATAAATGAACAAATGGAGTAAGCTGGTCAAATATTGTTAATTCAACTCATTATTCTACACACAAAATTTGGTGAATATCGGTGCAACAGAAAAAAAAGTTATCCTAAAATATGGGGTGTACCTATTAATGCGGGACAGAGTGTATTAGCAAAAATAATTTTCTTCGGCTTTAAGAATAGCTTATCTAGCTAAAACTGTTTGTTGGATAGTATTTTTAATATATCTATGAGGTATATAACGTCCATAAAAATATTGAAATTACTTCTGGAAATTGTGAACGTTTGAAAATAATGTAAATATTAATATGTTTGTCCATATTCCAGTAAACTATTCAAACTTCATTTCGATCTTATAATTATTGTCACCAATTCTATGACCTATTTTCCGAATCTCAATCTGACCATCAATTTATCCCATTGGAAGGAATTACATTTCTAGCACTTAGAAGTGTCCCTTCGAATTGAAATTTCCCACGTCTCGTTTGAAACATGAATCAGAGAAAGCTATGCAGTCGCTCGGCGGACAACGTTACGTGCTTATGTCCAATCCAATTTTACGCCGTCAATCATTCACTGTATCTCATTAGCAAGATTGACTTCTCGTTTACGGTTTCAAGCTGGCAGCTTCGCATACATCTCGGGTTTGATACTTTCGCGCCTCACTCGTGGCATTAGCTCGCCGTTTCCGCGCAACATTAGTGAGAATAGAAGTGGTCCGGGGGTAACGCGGTACGCGAGGCAGGTTGGAAGTCACCGTGCAAAACCAACGTAGACAACAACAGAAGTGTCCTCGGCAAGCCGTTATAAGCGTAGCAGATACAACGAATTCCGTTGCAAATCCTGCCAGTCATAGGGAAAGATTTATTTTGGTTTGATTTTTGTTTCGTTCCGACGATTTCTCACGTTCACATACTCAGCTGTTAGTTGTTTGCCAAATGCGTTGCTCGGACACTGCTCATTGAGTGTCTACTCGACGACCGATACTGTGGGGATCTCAGTGGGATACCAACGAAGTGTTTTTTCATCATCATTCCTCAGAAAAGAAACAGTTGTTGTAAGTTTGTTGACATTTAGATAATCCGCCTTTTTTGCCGAATAGCATTTCTGTCGAAGAACCTATATTTATGAATATAATCCAATTGAGATAATCACTAAGTAAAGATCTTCTAGTCATATGTGACCAATTTCAAGTATTTTAAATAATTATACACAACGTTCTGTTTTAGGGATCTAGAGAATTTAATTCGGAATGTTATACATATAATGTATGTAATAAGAACTGCTATTTAATGTAATCAGATATCTCCTTTAGAACCTAGGGTACGTGTTATAATTAGTCTATTGTAAGTCGATTATCATTCCCACCGGAAAAGTTCCTAGATCTGACCGATCATCGAATTTGTCTTCTGCAGATAGGCCATTTTACGTCTTCGATCACTCGCCTAACTAAAGAAACAAGGAAATTTGAATTGTAACGATGCTGATGTTGATGAACTTACGCACGATGTTTCACAAACAAACTTGGGAGCCAGCAACGAAATGGAAATATACGAGATGGATTTACGACATATAGGGTAACAAACAACAGTCTAACTATAACATCGATAATCTTTAAATCTAGTGGGCACAGTGCGTGTATTCGTGGCTTAAATACGCCAACACTTTCCATGGCGCGAAGCCGGAGACCAGGCGTTTTTTTTCTATATATCGTGGGGATATTGTAGGCCTAATCGTTCAGGATTCAAGACCTATGTTGTTACGGACAACCAGTCACATGATATCAGACAGAATTACAAGCGATCGAATAAACAAAATTAGTTAGCTTAGAGCTGAAATACATGACTGCAGAGTAAAATTTTTTTTTTCTTCTTCCATAGCTCCACATTTCAACTGGAACTTGACCTGCTTTTCAACTAAGTATTCTATTAGCATTTCCTCAGTTTTTCATTGAAAGTATGTCTATGCCGACCAATGCATGAGTATGTGTCATGTGTGGCAAATACAATGAATACACTATGCCCAGAGAAGCCGATAATGCTGTAAAACATTCTAGAGGTATTGATTTCGCGTTTCTGCTCTATCCTCATAAAAATCGAGTAGAAATCTGCGAAACGGCAAGACGGTTGGGACACTGTGGATTCCACATTGGTAGCTGTCAAACATATTTAATTATGTCACACATTGATGTGATGTGTCGAACGTCTTTGATCGTTTTGAAGTTGAGGTCATAAAACTAGTGATGTTATGAACTGAGCACAATAATATTAAATCATCTAATCTCACAGGGAAACATCTATCTGCTCGTTAAAATTGAGACATTTGACTTCAACCAACACTAGCGCTGTGTCAATGTCGAACACCAAAGTACCATAAGAGAGGTATCATCATTAATTCCCCCTATGATATACAACTGTCGCTTGTCCACGTGCGCTTCATACATGCCTTGTTACAACTATATGGGAGATTATTCTCTAAAATTAGAACAAATCTCACCTCTGCCGTTTAGTTTCCATTCCACCTCATCGCAGCACGGTAGACGAAGTGCGAAACAAGATGCGATCATATATCATCGCTGCAATAATGCTCGGACCATTTGTTCTAGGAGATTATTCAGCCAGCATACGACATGGTGTTTGATGATGGCGTTGCGTTGCGATGGCATTTGGCGATGATCTGTCACCCCTTTAAAAAGCCATGGATGTTATACTGGATGAAGAGAAATAGTGTGAACGTTTATCATACATTGAGCATGTTTAGGTTATGCCAGCAATAGTTCATGACCAATAAATGAATGGTAAATAGAGTGTTAAATTAAACCAAGTATGGTCAGACAACACATATAATATTTGCTTTCTTGTTATTATGATCGAAGAATTGATTAGCATGTGCATTAGCTTTAGCATTTTAAATTGAAACTAGCTAGAAGAGCAATGTCAGAACTAGTATATCCGCTAAAGATTGTGTTTCTAGTTATCCCTGGAGACAAAAACAAAGCAGTGACCCAGTGACAGTGACCCAGTGGAGTCTGTTCAAGCGCCTGCCGATTTTTACAATCAGCGATGTTTCCATCGAGTTTTTAGAAAAAAAAAGTTTAATCATTTGCAAAATATTTATTTCTATTAAAATACTGTTAATATTTTTGTTTGTTATTCAAAAAAGCTTTGTTTTTCTTTCTGCTTTTTCTTCTTCTTTTACTACTACTTCTTCTTCTTTGTTGGCATCACATCCCCCTTCTGGGACATTGCCACCTCCAGCAGCACATCAAGAGTTATTAACTGCGAGGTTTTTAAGCCAATTGCCATTTTTGCATTCGTATACCATGAAACACAATAAAACTTTATGCCCAGGGAAGTCGAGACCGACACCGGGAATCGAACCCAACCATTCTCAGCATGGTCTTGCTCAGTAGCCGTGCGTCCTACCGGTAGGCAAAGGAGGGACCCTGTTCTCCAAATTTCAGTTATTGGAAAAAGAGTACACTACGGATCAAACACCACATTTTTTTCGAAGGTTACATAACAAGAAAGATTACGAGCAAGATTTTGGTCTTCTTTAAATTATTACCCTTATGTAGTTTCTAAAATTAATTATTCGTGTCACATTTGTATGCCTTAGCACACAAAGCAAAGGGGAATTTCCTTGATCCCATCTGTTAATGTCATGGTTTAAATTTTGTATGCGAACAAACAAGTACCGTCATTGTTCAAGCAATAAGAACGGCATCATTCAATTCCGACGCTGTCGTCAGCTGTTGATTCATACAGTCTTGATCCGCAGAATGCGGTCCTCTGATTGGATAAGAGATGTACGTAAAAGGTGTCCACAGTTAAATTGGATCACTTTCAAATGTTGAACAAAAAATGGCTTAAAGGACTCAGCGTTATTAATACTGAATGAATTTCATTGGGAATTTTCCAGCTATTTCGAAATTATATTCGAAGGAACATCCAGTGCGCATGAAAATTTTGCACACTTGCCCCAACAGTCCTCATCGTACGAAAAGATTCAATTTCGTAATAATTACCCTAAAAACACAAGAGTTGCGGCCGATCTAAAGATGCTAGACTAGGCATGACTAGACAATTAGACATGAAGGCATGAGTTTCGGAAGCAGCCAAAATTCGTTACTAAAAGCATACAATGATGAACCTCTCGCGTCAAAATTTTTTTTAAATCTTTATAAAGGCTTGCGTCAACATCTTTAATTATGATTAATAACACTAACGTCATTAATTTCGATTATTTGACTCATTGAAGCTTAATGACATGTACCGAACAGGATCGGCAGTTGAAATGAATTGGGTTTTACTTTCGGTGGTAACTGATAATATTGCATTTTTGGAAACTTTGCGTAAAGAAGTTTCTATAGCAATATTCGCTGAAATCGTTAAACTATTAAGATAAACGAAATAATATTTGTTATTGTTGAATCGATTCGTTGAAGCTTAGAAGACTCAAAATTTGATGATGATCTAAACACACCATAGGAGGGGAAGGTTTAACTTAAATTTTGGCAGTTGGCCAGTTCTTCACTGTTCCAAATAGCGTTGGGAGTAATAAGGGCACTGATAGGTGGCCGGACTGGCACATCCTTGATCACTATCGATACGTATTATTTCTTAACCTTGAGACAGGAAATTGATAAAACGATGAGCTGAAATACAGGTGACAAACAAAATAATTTTAATTTTGCAGGACAACAAAATAATTTAAACAACGGCAGGACAAGTTAATAGAATTGAAGGGGAAGGGTTGGCAGAAAGCCATTTGTCCTAATGTCACTAGGACGAACAAACCATTAGGTTGAAACCCATCTGGCCGAAAGTCATTTGGCCGACAGGGTCATTTGGTCGAAAGGATAATTTGGCCGAAAGAGTTATTTGGCCTAACGGGTCCTTTCGCCGAAAGGGTCATTTGGCCGAAAGGATCGTTTGGCTGAAAGCCTTTCGGCTAAACGACCCTTTCGGCCTAATGACTCTTTCGGCTAAATGACCCTTTCGGCCTAATGACTCTTTCGACCAAACGACCCTTTCGACCAAATTCGGCCACACCAAGTGATCGAAGCACATCGATCCGATCGATTCTGCAGGTAGAATAGCTGGATGGTGCGTTTCCCCCCAGCTGAAAAACCAACGTTTACTCTACATATTATACCTTTTTTAATTTTTGACAAAATCACTCGCGGTTTTCGGGAACCTCTTCGCAATAATGTAAAGATTGAAATTGTCACTAATGAGCGGGATTGAATGACTACAGCGCCACCTAGATGTAAAAAAGTGAAAAGTATGCATATTCCCATATATTTAGTCGATTTTCCCCATATAAATTTCTTGCTTGTTGAGCATCCACTTACACTTAACGGATCCGGCTGAAATTTTTACAGTAACTTCTGGGAGCAAAAAACTATATTCTCAGCGGGTATACGTCTCGTAAAAATGATTTTGATTTTTTTTTCATATAAGTGTGTCCACCTTACTGAACATCTGATCCGTCGTTGAACGGCCCTCACGAAAATTTGCCTGATGTTCGCCGACGAAGGACTCCTCAAGCGGTCTCTGTCTATTAATTGGCACACTCTAGTATGTGCCCTTTCTTATAGATTGGGCATATGAGGCCATCCTACCAGCCGACAAGCATTTCTTCACCCTCCCATATTTTCCGGATACAGCTCAGGTCAGGGGCCCGCGGTAAGATGTGCGGCTACAAAGTGACCCCATGCTGAGGAAAGCTGGGAAATTTCCTTGGAATTACGAAATTCAGCAGAATTTCCAGACAACTTCACGTTGAAATTACAGAGATTTTTTTTGAAAATACGATTCAATTTCCCGTAGAAATCTCGTAAAGCTCACTGAAAAAAAATAAAAATAAAACTTCGGGTGGAATTTCCGTAGGATGTCCCGTTGAAATCCAATGATTTTTTTGAATACAATTTTCGAGCGGAAAATAATGATTTGGGAAAAGCAATTTGGCTGAAGGCCACTAGGCCGGAAGTTGCTTTGCTGAATATGTCGTTTGACCGAACATACTGTTTGGCCGAAGCCTATCTATAGGTAGAAGGACAAAAATGTCATTTGGTCGAACAGTTCCTTTGGCTGAAAAAAAAGGTTGGTTTAATAGCTCAATCGGCCGAAATGATCCAATTGATTGGTAGGAAGGGCCATTTGGCCGAATGTTTCGTTTGAGTGAATTGATTATCCTGCAAAAAAAAATCGTTTGGCCGAAAATGTCATTTGGCAGAGAATGCCGTTTGGCTGAAATGGTTGTTGTCCACAAAAGACGGTTTCGGACCAAATGGCTATTTCTGCCAAAAGACCTGTTGGAGCAAAACAGTTTTTCGGTCAAATGGGATTTTCGGTAAAACCATTTTCAGCCTAATAACCGTTTCGAACAAACGTTCAACTCATCCAAATGGTTTTAGGTCAGATAAATCTCGGCTTCATATTTTATTCGGCCAAGTGGCATTCGAATTAATAGCCTTATGACTTCCGGCCAAATGACGGGAACCATTGACAACCCATATGGCCGAAAATGTTATTTATCCAAAATGGACATACGGCCGAATTGGTCATTTTGCCGCAATCGTCGTTTGGTAGAAGCCTTGACATTTTCTGCAAATGGCCTTTTCTTTCAAACGATCATTTTGGCCAAACGGCATATCCGTCATTTTGTATTGTATTGTATTTGTAATTTATTCATCGGACTGTGCTGTCTATATGAAATTGTTGAATCTAGTGGTGGTCAATCATTAAAAACATTACATACGACTCAGCAAACGACAGCGAAATCTGGATGTTGAAATGTGAAAATCAAATTCGTCGGACACTTCGTTGAATCGATGAATCATGGCGACAATGGAACTGTTAGCAGTATAGTTAGTTGCTTGTGGTTCCTCGTGTAGCAGCCCTCGCGCTCAAAGCGTTCGGACAGGCGCGTTTAAACTAATTCTCAACAGCAACTCAGGAGCATCGTATTCGGATGTTAAAATCTTGGCAATAAAAACACACTGAGCAACATTCCTCCGCTTGACTAGAGTATCCAACCTGAGTAGATGACAGTGATTAGCGTAGGGAGGCAAATTCAACGGGTCATTCCATGGAAGGTGGCGCAAAGCATATCTGACGAATCTTCTTTGGACAGATTCGAACCGCTCACTCCATACGGCCTGGTAGGGATTCCAAACAGCAGATGCAAACTCTAGTAAACAAAACGGATCTTGAAACACATTGGAGATTTTGAACATGAACCCAAGCAGGCGATTGGCTCTATCGATGGTATTTGAGAAGTGGCGGGTGTAGGTATAAGCTTTGCATCCAAAATAACTCCTAGGTCTTTTACATGATCAACCCGTTGAAGTGGAGAAGCACCAATACGGTAGGCAAACTGGATAAAATTAGTCGTTTGTCGGAAACTTATGACACAGCACTACGGAATGCTTAGAACCATTATATTCCGAGTACACCAGCCATGGCAGATTTCAAGAAGGTTCTTGTGGTTCATAGCAGTCAGTGAGGCCTCGAACAACTACATACATTTTAAGGTCATCGGCAAACAACAGCAGCATATCTCCATGTCGCAAAATAAAGGTTACATCGTTTATGAAACACGAGAATAGAAATGGTCCAAGGGTGCTATCTTGTGGAACTCCAGAAAGTTTCGAGAATTAGTCTGACGAATTACTTCCAATATTGATCGACATTTGGCGTCCAACCAGATAATTTGTTTGATTTGTTTGAGTCTTCGAAAATATAAAAAAAATCGTACAGACTGGTAACTTAAATATTAATCTTAGATCTAAACACATTTTTCGACATAGTAAAATCAAACAAGTGGTACACATCATTAAAACGTTGACAACGGATTATTTTGTCCATAAAGAGTCCGATGCGCTGCACGACGAAAGAAATCAAATCGCCTGGTTATCCTTTCTTGAGCGTTGAACCGAAGCTTTCCCAAGAGTTCAGAACAGTCGATGTTGCCTTGGAGCAGGTCAAAAATCAGCAAACGTTGGAGAAACTCACGTCGCTGTTGTAGCGTTGGTAAATTAATCAAGGCACATCGTTGTTGGTACGGTGGAAGAAACTCACGTGTGCGCCACGGTAGGTGTCGAAGTGCATATCGTATGAAAACCTTCTGGACTCGTTCCAGACGAGCGATTTGCACGGCGTGATACGGGGCCCAGATAGTAACACCATATTCCAAAATACTTCGAACAAGCGAAACGTATAACGATTTGAGGCAATAAACGTCAGTGAAGGTCCTCGTGTTACGCCTTATCATTCCCAAAATAGCAAACGCTTTGGCGGTAGCAATTGCGATGTGCTCAGAAAATCTTAGCTTGCTATCAAGTGAAATACCCAAGTCCTTGATGACCGCAACTCGTTCCAGAATGATATTCCCCATCGAATATTGAAAATTGATTGGAGAGTGTAAGCGAGAGAAGGTGATCACGTTGCATTTTTTGACGTTTACTTCCATACCAGATAAGATCGGAGCCAGGTGCATAAAGCAGAAGAACAGCCCTTTTTTTTCTAATTTTGCAAGCAGCAGATCATGGCTAACTTTGTCAATACGAGACAAGCCAGCCTTGGGCTGAAAGTCTCGATAATAAAGACATAAAAAAAACTTTGTCAAAAGCAGATTTGAGATCGGTGTAAACAGTTGATTCAAAAGTATTGCTAATGTCGTTACTGTTCGCGTGACTAACATGTAGGTTACTTCGACCTGGCAGCCAAAGTACCGGTACTACAAGTCGGGACCAATTTGCGATTTAGGCGTAACTTATTTTGTAAACAAACATTAATTCATAGATTCCGAAGAATGCAACTGTTTTTCTCAAAAACTAATTCCCTTACCGGATAGAGGAAAGCTCATTCTGGTGGATACATATCGTGGTTTTTTCGGGAAATGCTTGTTAGTGTCAAACCGATGTTGGTGATGAAACAAAACATGCACTACAACATGATGCAAATTATGGCCAATTGAAGCTTGTTGAAGCATAATTTGGCAAAATAATTTAATTGACTACAGCGCCACTAGCGTTCTAGTAGTTATGCTAGTACTGTGTAAACGGCATCTATTTGAATTTTTTACTCATGTTCTCCATGCAGAACGAAGTAAAACTGACAAGATTCGTTTCCACAGAGCGACCAGGAAAGAAAACATGCTGATACGGGCTGATGTAATTCTTGTAGGAAGCGAACATTCTATCGTTCATCAGCGACTCGAACACTTTCGACTCCACTCCGAGTGATGTAATGCCACGGTAGTTTCTCACATCTCGTTTGTCGCCTTTCTGATTCTGCCAAATGGTGTTAAAGAAAACGGCTTTTCGGCCAAATTATCAGTTCGGCCATATGTTTCTTTGGCCACATGAAATTTTCGGCCAAACCGTTTTCAATGAACAACTATAAACGTAAATTTCAGCCATATGCAAATCTTTTTTAATAATTTCCCATAAAATTTCCGAATATTTTTTTACGAGCAGTACAAAGAATTTCTCGTAGATTAATTGGATTATTTGGATAAAAAATTCTTTAAATTTCCAGAAAAAAAAATCCAATCAGTTTCCCGCGAAAATTCATAAATTTCACAAATAAATTAAAAAGAATTTTAGTGAAAATTCCAGAAAAATCCCCATGGAAATTCCGAAAAAATTTCCATTAAATACAAAAACACAATTCCGTGTAAATTTTAATGCATTTCATTTGAAAAATCCGAACGATTTATCGTTGAAATCCAATGTTTTTGCCTTTCTCGTATACAAAGTATACGTAAAGGCTATATGTTCGTTCCAAAACAAACTTTTTATAGGAGGCTCGGAGACCCATAGTGTTATATACCGATCGACTCAGCTCGGCGAATCGAGGTGATGTCTGTGTGTGTGTGTATGTATGAACGCAAAAGTTCGCAAAAAGTCTAGCCCATTTTTCAAGCACTTACCCTTAACCCTTTGCTTGCAAAAAGTTGCATTCGACGCAAAATCCTGTCCCATTGTTTCCTATTGAAAATTGGCCGGATCGGACTATGGGCTCAGAAGTTATGGTCAAAATACTTTTTTTCTTAGACAACATCGAGTGGGAAAGTCTAGCCCATTTTTCAGGCACTTATCCTTAACGGATTAGCTTGCAACATGTTGCATTCGACGCAAAATCCTATCGCATTGTTTCCTATTGAAAATTTGCCGGATCGGACTATGGGCTCAGAAGTTATAGTCAAAATACTTTTTTTTAGACAACAACGAGTGGGAAAGTCTAGTCCATTTTTCAGGCACTTACCCTTAACGGATTTGCTTGCATTCGACGCAGAATCCTGTCCCATTGTTTTCTATTGAAAATTGGCCGGATCGGAGTATGGGCTTGGATTTTGCCGCGGAATTACTGAATAATTTAAAAAATCCGGCGATTTTGCATAGTTTTGGCTGGAGAACACCCACAAGCATAGCTTTTTGTCGGGAGTGTAATCTTCGATTGTGACATTTTGTGTAAGTTTTGATCCGATTGAGTTTTGTTTGTTTTATGGCACCGGTTCCGATTCGAAAGTTAATGCCCAGTTTGCGATACATGTGGATTTAGTGCGAGGAAAATGTGTTTTGCAGCTTCCGCTGGTATGGAATATTTTTATCTCCAGATCACATCAGGATATTACTTATAAGTACAATTTTCAGAGCTTATGCCTTCCAGTGAATAAAAGTGGTACCTAAGAATCAGTGAGCACGGGTGACGGTAAAGTTTCGCTGAATAGCAATAAATCAGTGATTTATCAGCTACACCGGTAGTTGATGACAATGAATAGTGAAGGAGTGTTTTGATGGAAAGCCGCGTTACGGGGATACCGTCGCGCTGTGTGAAATGACGAATTGGTGACGATGCAGCGGAAGAACTAAAAAGTTTGCGGGAGCTGCAATATGGTTTTTAGTTGGGGTGGTTTTTTAAAAAGTATCCAAAATATTACCATTTTAAATAATAAATTGGGCTTTATGATTTTTTTTTTAAAGTTTACGGTTTTCAAAATCCTTTCCTTTGCTTGCCCAGCTGTCGAAACAATTCCTGTAAATTTGAAAATCGCATGCTTCCTGATAATTGAATTTTCCTGATATTCTAAAAAGTTCTATTTCCTTTTGACTTTCATTATAATTATCAAGAACGAAGCCGATCATTTGGTCAGATTCAGATATTAACAGATTTTACTGGGCGTTTAGAGCA
Organism: Armigeres subalbatus; assembly: GCF_024139115.2. Classification (NCBI taxonomy): domain Eukaryota; kingdom Metazoa; phylum Arthropoda; class Insecta; order Diptera; family Culicidae; genus Armigeres; species Armigeres subalbatus. Next base: position 182,945,333 of record NC_085140.1, on the reverse strand, counting down.
GTTTTTTTCTGGAACTATATTTGACAGAGTATTGTAAGAAGTCTAATATTCACTGCGTGAGAACGCTGCTAACTGAATACAGTAAAAATAATAATTTGGTACAGTGGTTTAACTCAGTATCTAGAGGAATTCAAATAATCATTTTTAGTGAGTCTATAGGAAGATATAAATACAGTGAAACAAAATTAACATAACCTTATTGCAAAATCAGCTTCTGTAATGAGTGATTGGTTAATTGGCTAAAGCTCTGCCTTTATGTGACTTATTAATTCCGATTGGAAACAAATGGTGGGTAGGGTCATTTGATATATTTTACTTTCTTTCTCGTTTCAGAGAGCGAACAAGTTTAATAGCTTCGCCCCATCCCAGTACAATCATCAATGGAGTGAAATTAATTTTCTTAGCATGGTCACTCCCAACGTTCGTTCAAACTCATGATTTCATTTACTTATGATGATACTCCTTAAACAATTTCCCTACCAACCATGCAACTCTTTGCCATCTATGAGGGCGTCGCGTCGGTGAGTCGCTGGCCTCTCGTTAAATAGATGTCATATCATCATTTCCCTCCCTTCCCTAGTAACGGAGAAGATGGGCGTGGCCGGCAATGGTAGTTTTCATGTTTTATCATTTTGGACCTCCAAGTGGGTTGCTATTAAATCCCAAATAGTAATCCATGAGCAGTTGGGGTAAGAAAGATAAATAATATACATGACACCTATCAGTTTGCAATCTACGAAATACTCCGTTACAACGCAACGCAACGCAATCTTCCGTAGAAATTCCAAAGTATTTTTTGTGTAAACTTCCAAAAATATTCAACAGAAGCTCAGAAGGAATTTTCCGTGGATATTCCAAACATTTTGCTGTAAAAAAACTAGAACAATTTTCCGTGAAAATTTATAACAGCTTCTCATGTAGAAGCTGTTATAAATTTTCACGTAAAATTGTTCTATTTTTTTACAGCAAAATGTTTGGAAATTTCACGGAAAATTCCATCTGAGCTTCTGTTGAAAATTTTTGGAAGTTTACACAAAAAATACTTTGGAATTCCCACGGAAGATTCAGGGAAAACTCCAAATAATTTTCCATGGGAATTCCATGGAGCTTCCCTTGAAAATTCCAAACAATTTTTTAAGCATCAAAGTAGTTCTCGTGGAAAATCCGAAAATAATTACCAAATAAGTAATTTTGCAAAAAATTAAAAAATTTCTGGGGACGTATCACCCTCGCTGCAAAATTTCAACCAATTTGGTTGCTGCAACTCAAATATGACTAAATTTGGTTGTATATAGATTACAGAAACTGATGTACTACTACATGTGTGCTGCTCGGGCAGTTTTTTTTCCGACAATTTCAAAATATTTCCCTGTTAGGCCCTGAATGTAATGGAACTGAACGGCGCCCGTAACGGCAGGATTTGTTATAAATCTCGGTTAACTTTTCAAAAGGGCCTAAGTAACATTTTTTTTTCATGAAATAATTTGAGTACTGCAATCGAAAGCTTTCATGATTTTCTGTTGATTACGCTATTCAAATTAACTCATGAAAAAAATGTTACTTAGGTCCTTTTGAAAAGTTAGACGAGAAATCTTCTGTCAAATCCTGCCGTTCCGTTCCACTGCGGTCGAGGCTGTAATGCCCCGAAAAAATGCAGAAAAAAAACCTTTTTTTAACCCACGTAATAAAAAAACCCAACTTAATTCACCGAGTAGTGATACTGCCTTTCTCGCATTTAGCCAAGACACCAACCTTATATGGTGGTAATATGGGTCGATGTACCATTTTCTTTATAACTTTTAAGCGCAACGGTCGATCGTTATGAAATTCAATAGTGATCAACTAGAGTTTGTAGCCCGTCGAATGCAACCTATTGCGAGGAAATTGGTTAAAAATTACTATACGAAAAGTTGGCTAATGTTTTTTGGTTTTCATGTGCACACACACACACACATACACACGGACAGACAGACATTTGTTCAGCTCGTCGAGCTGAGTCGATTGGTATATAACACTATGGGTCTTCAAGGCTTCTATAAAAAGTTCGTTTTCGGAGTGAAATGATAGCCTTTCGGTACAACTTTGTTGTACGAGAAAGGCAAAAATTCCACCAAAATTGCCGATTCACGCCGCCGCCGCCGGCTAAAATTCTGACGAACGCCACCGCCGCCGATTTTTGGACCACCTCTTATCCTACGCCTTTGCTTGCAAGGCTACTGAAGTCCTTGTTTCTCATCAAAGTAGTAAAAATTTCAAACATGCGAACAAGAAACTCAAAATAATAAATTTGACATTCAAGGTACCGATCAAACTTTGTATGAAAAATACGGGTCACTATGGTTGATAATGTTGATCGCAATGGAATAACAACGCTTCTATCCTTTCAATACTTATGGTTCTGCTGTCTGAGTAATGTGGACGACTAATAGTTATAACCAATGCCAAATACCACAGTCATGTCGTCCTACTTAACCGTGCTACAGGTTACTCGACAGTATTCCTGTATATTAGTCATCAGGGTGAAGCAAATTACCCGAAAACAGCTGGTGTATCAATTAACAAAATTGCTTACTAAACATTGTCACGCGTAACGATCTTCACCGTCGTGTCGTACGAGCCTGAAATAGTCTCAGCTTCATAAAAACCGGTTAGGAAGTTATTTTTATTACACCACCTATACAATACAAGAATGAAAAAAATACTGACATGGTGACCGGTACCTTCTGTTGTCACCTTCAGGTTATTTAAAAGCAAAGAATGGTGCGTGATCGTGTAAGCTTCCTTATAGAAGAACTGTGTCGTATCTAAGATATGGATTAGCTAATTTGAATTGAAGTTCTTTATAACGTTTTATTTAATTTTATCACATTGAATCTTTTTAATTCACAAGGAGTTTTGGTCTTTAGCGCAATGGCTGAGATATTAATTTGAATCGGAATGGCGTCAATAATGTTGGAAACTAAAATAAATATGATCACTTAATAGCTTCAGTTACGCAAATTCAGAAATGTGGACTCAGCCGTTTCTCGATGGGTTTTCAATTTATTTCACCCATTCCATTCGACATTGCTGAATAGTTTAGAAATCGGTTATCCAGTCAATTCCGTTTGTACATCGAGCAACATGAGGACTTGGATTTAATCCTCAGTTAAAACAATATTACACGGTGAGTGGACGCAACGATGGTTTCTACAGTTCTTTTGTGGTAAATTGATTGATCATTGTAAGCAGCAAGTGAAATTTTCTCGCAGGATTCGAACTATCGTTTGACTGATGTTAGTGGTTGTGAAGGCAAATTATTAAAAGCAAACTCTTTTCATTTTAGCAAATATTTTACACTAGAGAGAATTGATTTGTCAGTAATTTTGTCAAAAGAATTGAAAAATATTCGATCGCAAGGTGGAGTTGGTGGTAGTCGCTGCGAAATACCTTCAGCACCAGTGGCAGTCATCGTCGATAGTAGCTGCAGAAAATGTGTTCGTCACGGTAAGTTTGAAGTCTCTAGCGGTATTTCATCAAGCGACTATCGTTTGTTTCAGTATCACTCAAGTAAAAATAACTCGCGATATACAGACTATCACTTTTGTTGGTTTGGTTTTGATGATGGCATTATTGAAAATAAATCGAACCATTTTAGGATTAGCATTTTACACTGAACAACATTTATTTGAGAAGAATTTTCTCCAAAGTGCAAAACAGAACCACACGATGGCTACCAAAAAGTATAATTCGCAACGATGGAGTCGGTAACAATTTGGCGTTAAAACATTGAGTGGTTGTCATCGGAGGCAATAGTACGTAAGTTAAATTTCCTCGCAAGGCTCTACTTATTATTTAGTTGCTGTTAGTAATTCAAAATTATCCAATGCATTATCTAAAATAAATTGATCCCATTAAAGATGATATATTCACAGATAGTTATTTGAAAGTTATAAATTAATGAATTTTGAAAAATGTAGAAATATCAATGTACTTAGTAGAGTTACCCAAACTATAATTACTTCTTCTTCTTCTTCATTGGCATTACACCCCCACTGGGATATTGCCGCCTTGCAGCGGCAATAGTGCTTAAGTACTTAAGCACTTCCACAGTTATTAACTGCAAGGTTTCTAAGCCAAGTTACCATTTTTGCATTCGTAAATCATGAGGCTAACACGGTGATACTTTTATGCCCCGAGACAATTAAATTGTGTAAATATACATAACTAATGTTGTTATAATTTTGATATGAAATAAAACTGGCCGAAGACACATTCTTATCGAAATATCTAATTATAACACACGTGTTGTTTTAAATAACATGCATTGATAGAATTGAGTTATAATTTTGTTATGCATTGCTGATCGGGTACATACAGTAAAGACCTTTGCATACAACCCGATCGGCTCACACCTTCGAGTTTATCTTAGGCGATTATTTGGTTCCATACCCAGTGTAATCGAGTCAGTGAAAAGAAATGAAATGTGGCAAATATTGTTTGAAATTAGTTTTCCATTCATACTAATTAAGCCAGCCGTTCTTTATTTGGGGTACATTTGCTTCTGGCTGATTCCAATGGGAATGGCATTTCATCTTTTAACAGTGCCACCTCACGACTAGGGCTCATGTGTAAGAAGTACAATATCGGTAAAATCTCAATACCGGCTGAACGTTAACTCCCAGAAGGTAAAATGTCTAAAAATCTAGGCCAAAAACGCAAATCAATAATAACCTGTCGATGGCAGGCGACCATAGTTTGGTTAATATTTTTTTAAATCTAGAATTTATGACATACTAAAATCAGCGTCATACTTCAGCCAGAAATACACTCGATCAATCATTTTAGTATGAAAAATGATTGTTTCTTCTTGTTTTCAGTTTTAGAAGTTTTACACACTTCCCCACATTTAAAACGTCACGTACAGACAGCACAGCCATTCTAATCCTGATTTATCTTCTTTTTGACTTTTGATGCCAAAACAACCGCACTGATTTATTACTTTGGCAAACTTTACCTATTAACGGATGACGAAAATTACCGCGTCCTCTGCTTCCGTTCCACATCTGAAACCAAGTTCTTAACTACTGACACCACGTCACCAAACAAACTAACGCCGGCAGCCGTACCTTAGTCTCGGCTTACAGCAAGTTCAAAGGAACACGCGCTGCGACAGACAAAAAATATATATGAAAAGAAACCTCACTATCGATCAAACTTGATGGTATTTTGTCCGCCAGGGTGTCTCCCGAGTGGCTCGTCGGAAGCCGGCCATGCACTGACGAATTATAAAGTGAGACTTGATACCGTTTACTCGGCGGACGGCTCTATTTCTATCTCTCAAGACAAGTGTGGGAGTGAGTCGTATCGCCATGAGGCATTTCCTCTGGGACACTGTAATAAAGAAAGGTAATTTTCCTTTCGCTTTTCTTGCTCTCGTGTGGGGATTCCACTCTAGTGTGTATGGGGGAAGAAATGATCCAATACGTACAGGTACAGTCATTCGGTGTTTGTGTACATTATTCTAGAAAATCAAAAGTAAAAATGTCCAATTATATAAGTATTCAAATATTTATATTTCGATTATTTCTTGATATTTTCGGTTTCGGCACGTTTTGTAATATTTCTGAAGAACTCTTATCATTACGTGAAAAATGAAGATGTTTTTTTTAATTTATTGATTTTGAGAAAGTTTTCTTTGTCAAAAGGGCGCATGATAGTTCACTTTACCCCGTTCATTGGCCCACACTCGATATCCTTATGCGGGTGAAACGATATTAGTTGGCTAAACGGTGCTACTGAGTTTTCTCACGCACGTATTGTTTGTCTGTTTTCGCCACGTTATTTGTACCTTCCGCTTTGGTTTTAATGACATGTTACTTCCGCAATTATCTTCATTTATTGTTTGCTGTTTTGTTGTCATTGATAAAGGTTTATTCAGAAGGATATAAGTATGCAGCAGTTGCAAATCTATATACATAAAAATGAATTTCTGTCTGTCTGACCATTATAGACTCGGAAATTACGGAGCAGATCGGCGTGAAATTTTGATTTTGTATACAAGGGCTGGGAAAGGTTCTAAAGATGGTTCAAGTTCCCCCTCTGGAAAATGGGGGCTTTCATAGACATGAAACATAATTTTCTACATTACTTAGAAACTTATCAAGCAAATGAATCCGAATTTGGCATGGGGAGGTTTTTGAAGACAAGAACTGACAGGGAAGGGGAATTTGCTCCTCTCCGGTTGTGTAAATCTGATCGAGCCTCTGTTCTCCATGTTAGGAGCGGCTCACAATAGCGTCTGTTCCCGAGCGGGGAGGCTGATCATCGTTCGAGTGCCAGCGAGAGACTGTAAACAAAACTGTGCACATCATGTTGTATCGTGTCAGCATCGAGAAAGCAGCCCCTACAACGCGATGTAGGTAGCGCAACCCTGATAAGGTAGCCTACCGAAGATTCTCAGATTCAGTTACCAAGAAAGGCAAAAGCAGAACGAGGAGTTGGCTTCCTGGTGATCAGGAAGCAGGTGAAGCGTATTATCCAGTGGAAGCCGGTAAGCGACCGCATTTGCGTGTTGAGAATGAAGGGCAAATTCATCAACTATAGCCTGATCAGTATTGATGCCCCAACGAACGATAAGCCTGATGACGTGAAGAATGAGTTCTATGAGAGCCTTGATAAGGCCTACGGAGAGTGCCCAACACACGATGTCAAGATTGTCATCGGGGATGCAATCAGAAGAGAAAGTTGCTTTCGCCCTGTCATTGGTACGGAAAACCTTAACTCCGCTCCCAAAGATAATGGTCGTGACTTGTAACCTTTGCTGCTGCTAGAGGGATGACAATTAGCAATTAACTTACTTTCGCATGTGAGAATATCCGCAAACACATCTGGCAACATCCGAGTGGAGATACTTGCTCACAGATAGACCACGTGCTGATCAACGGACGACATTTTTCGGATGTTACAGATACATATAAGGTCCTTCCGAACATCGACTCTGATCACTATCTTGTAGCTGCAAACAATCGGGCGCCACGAATTCACGAAACAACAGGGCGATGCGTTTCAACATCCAACGCTTGTTAGTTGAAGGAGTTGCTGAACAGTACCACTAGAAGCTGGACGAGCGGATAGGTTATGCTACCGGATCTGGCGACGTCAACAGATTGTGGGAAAATATCCACGAAGCTGTGACTACAACAGCGCAGGAAGTGCTAGGCACTGCACAGCGACGCCAACGAAATGGTTGGTTTGATGAGGAGTGCCAGCGAGTGGCGGACGTGAAAAATGCTGCTAGAAGTCGAATGCTAGTGGCTCGTACCTGTTCCAACAGAGAGCGGTGCAGTGCAGTGAGGGCAGAAGAGAAACGAATCCACCGCAGAAAAAAGGTAACACGAAGAGAGTGTGATAGCAGAAGCGCAAGAGAACATGGAAGGCCACGAACACGCTGGCTGCACGCGGTGGAATCGCACCTGGCTGGGGACCCTGAACGTTCGGGGAAACTGGAGGAACATCGTCCAAGACCGACAAAATAATCGCATTGTAGAAGTTGCGATCTACAAATATCAAATTCAGATTAAAAAACCCAGATTAATCCACCTAGCGGTGATGGCGCCTTTCTCGCGTAAAAAGGTAATAAATGTAGCCTTTACGCTTACACCTCGATGATGTACAAGAAAGGCAAAACAGTTACACCGTCTAATGTTATGATAGAAAATTTACACTAGTAGACGACAGATGGCGCTGCCAAAAGTTTCTCGAATTTCCTATGTTTGAATTTTGACTTTCGGACAATTTAGTACTATGTACATAGTACTATGAAACTGAACGAAGAGCATACTTACGCCTAAATGCGTACAACACGAGCATCTTTATAGTACGATGAAACTCTTAATGGGAAGCCACGGATAAAATATTCATAGATGCAAGGCATTTTTCATAACACATTATTGTTCTATGTGACTATGTCTCATCACTATTTTAATATTATCTATTTTTTGCAATTTGCAATTATTATGAAATTCAATAGTGATCAACAGCGTTTTAGTCTCTGTCGGATGCAACTTGTTGCAAGAAAATCGATTAAGAATTTCTATGTGAAAATTTGGCTAATGTTTTTTATGGCATTTTGTGCACACACACGCACACACATACACACACACACGCACACACGGACAGACAGACATTTGTTCAGCTCATCGAGCTGAGTCGAATGGTATATAACACTATGGGTCTCCGGGACTTCTATCAAAAGTTCGATTTTGGAGTGAAATGATAGCCTTTCGGTACAACTTAGTTGTACGAGAAAGGCAAAACAAACAAACAAATAAACTGATTTTAAAAAAATAGACACACACTCACACACCTTCAAACGCACATACAGACATCACCTCAATTCGTCGAGTTGAGTCAAAAAGTTCTATCAAAAGTTCGGGTTTGGATTGATTCTGTATAGCCTTTACGTATACGAGAAAGACAAAACGCAGCCCACATAATTGCGCAAACTCCATTCATACTTAAAATTGAGTAGCTCAATATCACTTATTAAACTATAAAAGTACACATGTTTCATCTCCATTTTTGCACCTTGTGCACATACCTTGCACGCACGACTCATTATAAACAGGGAAACACCCACCTTAATGACAATTCTTTATAGTTAGCTACAAATATGAGTCCCATGAATAAAAACATTGATGGATCGCTTTCATTTAACACGTTGACAGAACATATTTCTACTTCAAAACAACCCGGTGCCAGTGGTGGTGGTGGTAACAAAACGTGAAACCTCCAAACCCACATCCGGTTCCATTGCTTTCCGTTCACACCAGGAGTTCCGTAATTTCATACATTGCCTCCCATTAAAGTGCTATTAATTTTATTTAATGGAAATGGAGAAGGAACGATCCATGCATAAAAATTGCCATAAATTAAAACCGAGGGCAGAAAAGCAGAACCGGAAATGTACGCTATTAGTTATTAGATGACGCTGGCCGAAGACGGCCAGTCAAGGGGGAAAACAACGACAACCAGCTGGCTGGTGCGGCGCGGCGGTTCGGTTGCTTTCCTGATGGAATAGCAAGCAAGTCCTTCGCGTGCGTCCGTAATGACTGACAAGCTCTGCCCTGTGGGTGTCTGTATGCGTAAATGTGTTCTTGTGCCGTTTAGATGGGGATAAGGGGTGCCAAGATCGCGTGACCCGTTGCGAAAACAAATTGGGCCTAGACGACCGGGACGGGGTTCTTTCACTATCTGGCTTCTGGCTATCTGCTGTACATATTCTTCTTGTTCGTTATCATTCAGGATGTGGTACAGGTTGAACTCGATTTTAGGATCTATGCTCAGAACTTTGGCGGCGTACTAGATACAACTGCCAGAAAATATTACGAATTATAATTTACAATGTTTGAGAAACGTTCTGTCAACTTCAACGGTTTACAAGCTACGACCGTTCAATTAAATTTATTCGAGGTTTTTATCTGTTATTCAGCTGATAAATGACTCAAACGATTTTAGTAGTTGAGTTTAGCTTCCGTTATCCCATTGGCCTTATCCTGTCAACTATTCATGTAGAATAAGGAACTAGCGCAGGTGTGTGAAAATGCATGAGAGACGATTCAAATGAAGGTTCGAAACCATGTTGAATACATCCTTCTCATACATTCATAATGCTTTCTTGCAATAAGGCATTGGTTTTGCGATGTATGATTTATTACGTCCATCTGAATAGAGGAAGCTGTTTAGAATGAACTTGTTCAAAATCCTTAGTTCCAGAAGCTTTGGCATCAGCCCTTCAAATGATTACAATCCTTTGGAACTTGCAAAATAGATTTCTGGCCGAATTACGGCAAAAGTTCCTTTCAAATTCAATAACCGAGAATCCTTTGAATGGAAAAGGACGGTAAAATCGAGGTTTATCTGTATTGCGTATATCCGATGGCTTCGCACAAGGTTCTTCCCCCAACTACTGACGGAATGACTTCCTAACCCCTAATCCAGTGCGAGTGGCACAGCGTGGTGCCGAGACGGAAGCCACTCTCCCGGGTCTGATGGAATGGAAAATAATTTATGAATGACATGACAGCGAAAGTTTTCCAGTTTCGCCCAGTTTTTATTTTTCCGTTTTGCTTCTACGCTTCCAGTTCGTATGGCACGAACTTCCCACATGATTGATGAGCAAAGGTCCGACGAATGATTCGCCGCGTGCTTTTGCGTGACATGATGTATCTCTATTTTTGGGTGTTTTGAAGTTTGTTCTACATATAAAATTCACTAATTGTGCATCACTCTTCTGGTTAGGCCTGGGCGCCCACGGTGCTTGCAGTGTCAGTGCAGCGCGGGAGCTTATTTATGGTTGTTTAATAGCACTATCCGCCCGGCGAATGCATGGGCTGTATTAATACGCGTTCTGAGTGATGGACGTTTGTTGAACAGTTTTCTGTATTTTTTTTACTGTTTTTGATTTTATATTGATTAAAACTTACCTAATGTTTGGCTAAGGACTGTTCGCCCGTCTTCACCGTGGCAAGCATTGCGTGCATCGAAGGGGTTTGTAAACTGTACGAAGGCGTAGCCCTTGTGCATTGATATTCCTGAAAGGGAAAGTGAGTAGTTTATTTAGTTCAGTAATGTTAATATATGGTCGAAAACGTGGTTTAAAAAAAGATGTAGTAAAGACATTTTACAAGATTCTACGGAAATATTCGTGAAGGTGTATGCGTATTAAAAACACCCAAACTTTAAAGCACCATCGATCAATGAACGTCATGATTGAGAGACCTCCCTTGCATCCATATGTGCATCGTTGCATACGGATCAATCCGTCAAAGCCAGAAGGAAGGCTCTTCCTTCAAGCGCTCAGGAGGCTTCTCCTTGGAAACCCGAATATGATAAGTGCCTTGAAGGTTTACAAGCAAAACACTATGAATGTCGTGTGATCTCCCAAGGCTCCAAAGGGAGATTTCCTGGACTCTGTTAACCCGGCGCAATCTGCTGCCGATCTATGCGGGAAGCCAACACGCTAAGTAGCGAGCGCAGATCTTCCCCTATCCCCCTATGACCGCACTGTCTTCGAGAGGTGGAAAATGCACTAGGGAAATACGTTTGCAGCACTTGTATCGGTAAGTGGCTATCCGGTCTCGCCGGACTTACCCAGTCAAGTTTTTCCCGACGTTTTTATCAAAGATCGTCGAGACGTTGTTGAATCATAGGCTGCAGAAAAAACTTGATACCGATGGTAGATTTGGCTTTCATAGACACGCATTCCACCCGGGTTGGTATTGGATGGGGTCAGCTCGTAATTTGTTGGGCTAGCAAATGTACTCTAAAATCCCTTCGACGAAGAGAAACACGGCGATTTGGCCGAATGAAGCAAAGGATTTCTACCGCACATGGCCTGGAAGAATGAGGTTTCTCTGGGAACATATTAGCTTTTGTACACAGTTTCTTCTTCCGCCGGTATTTGCGGGTTTTCGTTGGTAACCCCGGCTCTATGACCTACTCATAGGAAACTGGTGTCTTGCAGGGTTAATTCTAAGCGGGTGACATCCGGCGCAAACGCGTATCCCTACCTAAACAGTGGTTAGTGCGGATTATCGTTGGACCTCGTCGTTCGGCTTCACCATTTCGGCCAGAAAAAGCGTTCACCGGCATGTATTTAACAGAAGGCACCGTCGTCTGGCCCCAGCCTTGAAATTGATGGACAGTCGACTCAAAACCAAAAGCTTGTAATGTTCATCGGTTTCCCCATTGAACTCTTTCATGCATCACTTCAGCGCGGTTGAGGTCGACTGTAGATCGAGGATTAACTCATAAAAACCCTAACCAAACCACATATGACTTATAACAGGGCCACCCAGTTCCGGATAGGCCAAGCTCTAATCTACAGCTGAATACTGTGCGGACTGGATCTGACTTGTGTCTAACCCTCCGGGAACTCGTCAGCATACTATCTCCGCTTTTTAATCAGTACCTCCGTATAGCTTCCGGACTTCTTCCTTCCACACTCGCTGAGGTCGCCTGTGCAGAGGTAGGTGTCCTCTCATTCTGCCATCATGTGCAGACACCCATTTGACATAAAGCTGCCGTATTTGCTTCCCCGATATCCGTTCTTCTTGTCCAAGGAGACCAAATTCTGCACACAATGACCACAATGAACTGCACACAATGATCGCAATGCGAGAGGACAACTCGGGAGCCCTGCGAAAATCGATTGCAGAGCTGCTCAACAAAGACTACAGCAACTATGGGCACCGCTATACCAACGCGACTGTCTCAGGACAAGTAGTGAACTTAGGCGTCAACGGAAACAATTTTGGCAGTGCCATATGCATTCCCTCCGATAAACCAATCCGAACAATTCGAGGATCCAGGCCGCATTCGAGCATCCAGACCATCCTTGCGTGCCATCTTCAGTCCATCACATTCGCCTGGATCACAGAGCACTGTGTACATGTGGACGTCACTGCGGACATGTGAGCTGGCGTCCGTTATCCACGCCGACGCTACTATATCGGTCCACAGACGATGTCAATATCTGGGTAAAAAAGATTGTCAATCAGGACTGGGAGAAGCAGTGGAATGGCACACCACTCAATTCCGAAAAACTAAAGAAACCACGATTCCTTTGAGCGACCTACCTAGCCTTGAGGACCAGCAAATTATTTCCGCTTCCGTATCGGCCACACCAGATTTTTGCACAACTTCGGAGGTATGCCCATCCGGACAGATTCTGGAGGCAAAAACGTCGTTGAACGTGTAATTTGCTGGTGCCCTCAATTCAAATTTATTCGTTCCAATTACGGTATACCATCCAGCATTCGTGACGCCCTAGCTGGTAATGATGTAAGTACAGCGGCCCTCATTGGCCTCCCGGGCGCCTTAGCCTGGGTGCAAGTCCCATCCTACCGTCCAACGTTTAATATCACCCAGCTTTTATCCCACAACAAAATTTTAAAGTCTTTTATTGCTGATTTCTTTGAAGCATGGATTCTCAGCACAATTCGCAAATCACACTTTTTACTGCTGATAATAGTTGCCAGTAAAACTAGAGATTTTTTTTCTTTTTCTGGACTTCATGCTCAAGTACTTTTCAATCAAATTTCACTACTCAAATATCTATATTCAGCATGTATAATATAAACACGGTATTTAAAATAGAATGTTTCCTAAAAATATCTCAAAAATGAAAAAAAATATTCCCATGAATAAGTTTATAATTACACTGGATTTTGTTTTTACACGATTAACATTTTCTCAATTTTCCACTCATCCTAAATGTTTAACGTATATTAATTATCATGTGATTTTTCTTTGATTTATTCTGGATTTTTTGAAACATGTTGCGAAGAGTTTGGTGGCAAATTGAAGTCACACGATCAAAAATACGAGCGAAAAAAAATCGTGTAAAAACAAAATCCTGTGTATGTTCAAATATATTCCAGTCATTCTGGCAACACTGCTAAATATAATGACAGTTCACGTTCATGCACAAGAAAGATGGTGTAAACAAAAAGCAAGTAAACGAATAAGCCTGCATCTAACGGTAGGCAAGAAAATTTCGGTCTGTTTTTCATTGCCATTACCATCGAAATATAAATAAATTTGTGATCAACACCAAGCGGACAACTTATGAAAGTAATCACAGGTAAGCAATTATTAATTTTCTACTGATGTATTTGTTGCGTAACTAAAATATTTCATTTTTTATTTTTCACTTGTAGCACCATGAACGACAATGAAAAAGGATCCAACCAGGGATGGGATTTTGTCCAACAGTCCCATTGACTACGACCAGAATTTCGATTCTGATCAGTTTTCCATTGAAGCGCTCGAAGATGGTTCTTTTTTCGAACCTCGTGAATCTTTGGATGTCGATGACTCTAGTACGAAGGAGAACAACCCTCGAAACCTAGATACCGGTGAATCAAATGGAGAATGCAGCAAGCTTCGGGGCAAACAAAACAATTTGTCATTATGTGGAACTTTTTTCAAGCGCAAATTTGTTGGAGAGACTTCTGGAACCAAGTTTGCATCGGAGATTATTTATGGTGATACCGTTGCGGATATTTTGCATGGAGTAGGGAAAATTGAAAGACCTGTTATTAAGCAAAAAGTTATCTCCGAGGAGGACAAGGAAACCCAAGTCCCTTGTGGGATGAATACCGACCCAACATTTGGTGACTTGGAAAAGTTGGTTTACCGGCAAAACCATGTAAATTGTAGGCGCGTCAATGTCGATAAAGTCGACAGCAAGCTACTGATCAGTTGGCGATCTAAGGAAATTCGTGTACATGTTCACATGTACTCAACAAGCAGCTGTGGGAATTAGTTGATAAGAAGTTGATTCGGTTCCAGAGCAGTGATCGAGCGGGAGCTCCCACCAATCAGTCTCTAACTGCATTGGCCAAGCAACTTCAAGATATCCATGGTGCTCACTTCAGCGGGCATGCAAGCTCCTGGAAAATTTGGGCGAACTATATACACTCTGTTCTTGCACACGAACGTGAGCGTCGGATGAATGAACTACCGCCGTATTCAATCATCAATTTTTTTCGATCGGTTCCTATCTCGAAGGCAGTGCAGTTGGAAAGCGCTCGCAGTGGGCTGTCGGTTGCTAAGACTATCAATGAAGCGTTCACAACAGACCTTTCAACGTTGGAGAATGAGGTAAACGAACTCCTAACCTTAGGTGGACGTATCAAGCACCGGATTCAAGCGCTACAAGTCAGATGCTCGACCAACACTGGTATTGTTACAGCCATGCAGGATTCCATTAAACCAGAGGAAGATAAGAAAATTATTTTGAGCTTTTTAGTGGAATGTTTTCACCTGTCATAAGACGAGTTTATACAATCCCATTGAATTCCACCACTTAATTGTATCTTGATAGATACGTATTTCGACCTCAAAAGTAAGGCCGTCTTCAGTGTCTCGTACTTGACTCGACTCGAGTCAAGTCGAGTCAAGTACGAGACACTGAAGACGGCCTTACTTTTGAGGTCGAAATACGTATCTGTCAAGATACAATTAAGTGGTGGAATTCAATGGGATTGTATAAACTCGTCTTATGACAGCAGAGGAAGATGATATTAGCCGTTCTTTAGCTGAGAATGTCTCGGATATGGATGGTGTTGACCATTTGTGATCGAGCTTAATGTATTGGATAAGATTTTATTTCAATAAAAAACGATTCGTAATTGATTATTATTTATTCTGAATAGGTAATTGATGGAAAACAAATCTCGGGTACTTATTCAAAAGGACGTATGTGATTTTGTAAACAAAGATTCAGACGTCGATTTGTCCGATCTGATTGCCCTCCCACGCAAACCATCACCATAGACAGATAGGGGGAGGCTTCGGCTACCTGTTAGTGGTGTTGGTTTGCGTGGGAGTGCAATCAGATCGGACAAATCGACGTTTGAATCTTTGTTTACAAAATCACATACGTCCTTTTGAATAAGTACCCGAGAAATATCTGAAATTACTCTGTTTGTGGATTTGTGTTGGCATTTGCGTCATCCATGTTCAGGGAAATGGAACTTTTCCACATTCCACCTGACGGATCGAATGATCCACCAGAAGAATAACCACATTTTTTGTATAAACTCGTACAGTCATAGTGTCGCAAGCCCATGAATGTTTCCAATGCAAGGTGAGACATATTGGCGTTGGAATTTTCAGGGTAGATTTTTCTGATCCGGGATTTTGCCATACCAAAAATTAACTCCACAGGATTAAAAAACGGACAATAGGGAGGTAAAAATACAGGAATAATCCCAATCGATCGCAAATATAATATTATATTTGGATCACAGTGGATCCGTGCGCCATCCATGATCCAAACTGAGTTGAATCCGGGATAACGGTGAACTCTATCGTTATGGAGAGCAAATTCGCGGCAACATTAAAAAAATATTCCCCGCGTAAATGTTCCCGCAGTTTCAAAGCTGTCAAGAACTCCTTGGAGCCCGAGGAAACATAAAAATGAAGCTCTTGGACGCCTTACGAACTCACCTCTAAAAATTAATCTTTTTCCTTTCACTCCATATCCCCGTTTCCTTAAAACACCCTTGTTGTCCAAGGATACTTCATCCAGAAATACAAGCATATAAATATCCCAATCAAAGGAATTCATTTCGGAACAAAATCGCAGTATCTCCTCTTCCTTTATCTGTATCGCCCTACGTTCCAACGCCTTCCAGGTCAGTCCTTCCGCATGAAGGATTCTGCAAATCGTTGCTGCGCTTATTCTTTTGCTAAACTGGCAGTGGAACAGGTCTCGACATTCATCCAGATATAGCACTGGGTTCTTCTGATAGAGTCCAAGAATCCATTGTCGCTGTTCAGCGGAAAATTTTCAGTTTATCTGCTGTCGCTGCTTGGGGCCACTAATCCGTTTTCTTCATAAGCAGAAATCCAATTGCTGATAGTCGTTTTGCTTTTTGGTAAATAATTGCCAGCTGTGCTCTTTTGAGGCCGAGAAAATAATAGCCGTGAAGGCAATGAAACTTGGTATTTGCCGAAGCTCTCTTATGTTGAACATTTCGTGAAATAACGTTTCCGTTGGCCATTCCTAACTGCTGTGTGCAGGAATCAGAACAAAAATCAAGCAAAGCTAATTGAATTTGAACCATAACAAAGGGCTGACGTTTCAACCTGTCAAGCGATCAACAAAATTTTGACAGATCACACTTGTAAGGGTTGCTGTTTCAAACTGTGTATTCCAATTGACTGTGAACTGCGCAATAAGTGTGTTTAAGGACATAGTTGGAAGAGTACCACGATGGCCGCCAATATGGCACCGGACCTTCCACGGGCCAACCCCACACCTCCCGCACTCCTCTCCCACCAACATTCGAATGCATCGAACAGCATCGAACAAAAGTTTAATATTCAAATTACTAACCTGCTCACAGCATATTTATTCACTTCCCGTGATAATGAACATGTTTATCCAAAGAGTCTTATGCATTTCAGCTCGAATAATATCATAAATCAGCAGTTTCGTGCCAATTTATTAGCCGTTCGCGATTTGGTGGGCTTATCACTGCACTTCACTTCTTCTCAAAGTGCACTGAAAAAATCAAGTTTTCACTCACTTCTCCGCATATGAGGAGCCCGAAATGTTGATGGAATGCAAATTAAACATCACTTTTCGAAATCAGTCACTTGTTTAAACCGAAAACTTAATATAAACTGCTATTTTTGCCCGAAAAAACGATTAAAAACTGATCGCGGAGCGAATGTAAACAACGGCACCGGCAGCAGCAAACTAATAATTAGGGTGGCTCAAAAAATAATTTTGCTCCGCCACGCTCAGTCGATTGTGATTTATAATTTGGGTGTCATCCGATGGTTTGGGCTGGTTTGAATAGATGCTTACCGTGCACAAGGTTCAGGTTTGTATGACAGTTTATATGGCGAGGTTGAATTTAACATTATTCTGATTGTGGTTGTGTTGCTTTCAGCTATGTGGGTTCTCTTTTCGCCAGCGTATGGAGGGGAGGCACTGTAGCCAGTGTAATAAAAGGTTTAGTTTCCCATATTAGTTTTCATCAGGCATTGCAATATCATCTGAGCACAGGATATTATCTTTGCTTGTGCAAAGATATTATCCCTAACCAAAGAGCGCTCTGAAAAGATATTATCATTTGAGCATTTGATGATGATCTTGATAGCCAGCGCGGTTCAGGGTTTGATCACGTTGCGAAGGCGTTGCTACAACAAAAGAAGGGAAAAAATCAGGGTTGAACCTGAGGGTTGCTGATATCAGCCCCTGCCTTAGCTAGTAGTTTCCTAGCACTGGCTGTACTGCCCATGATCGCATATTTGTAACAATTGCATTTTGGTTTATTTTGTTAATCGTTCGTCAATCCTCCCCACAAACTCAATAATTTCCAGCTTACCACAGATAAGCAAGATAGAAAAACCTATTTTACTGTAGTGGGATTAGATGCAGTAAATTGAGCTTTCTGGACGATTCACAGGCTTTCTACAGAATGAACAAAAATGCGAGTGTTACAAATATGCGATCATGGGCAGTGTACAACTGATAGGCTACTGCAAGCTATAGAAGATCGAACTTGTTTCGACCGGAGCAAAGCGCAATGCATGTGCAAAAGCCACCGAATACCAAATAGATATTTTATTCTTTTCCCGATGACTAGAGCACGCACTGCACTTTCTTGCTCGATGGCTATTCCTCGATACAATTTATTTACTTTCTGATTAATTTACTCACCCGCGCAAATCAGATCAAAACTTTGATGACCGACCGATCGTTCTACTTACTGAAGAAAACACGACCGGACTCGATATACACTCCCGGTCAAAAGTTTGGGTTCACCCTCCAAAAAAATAGGCAAAAGTTTTGGCCGTACTTTCGCCGTCTTACATCCGATTTCAGGTGTTGTTAGCTCAATACGAAGAATATAAGTAGATCTTCGATCGCATGAATTTAAAATCAACAATTTTCATTTTTTATGTACTAAAATATTACCTTAAGATACATACTTTTCTTATATTTATGTTGTAAAAATATGTTGATTTTTTTTCGAAATTGAGCCCATAAAATTTCGAAATAAAAAGTGGAATGGAATCCAATTTTAATCTTAAAGTCGATGCATACCATGCACATTTTCGTCGAAATTTTATCAATGCATCTCAAAAATGATTAAAACTGGGTTCCGTCCACTCTTTATTTCAAATTTTTGTGGGCTCAATTTTGAGAAAAATGAACATATTGTTATAACATTAATATAAGAAAAATGTGTATCCTAATGTAATATTTTAGCAAATGAAAATTGAAATTGTTAGTTTTGAATACCTACGGTGCAAGATCTACCTATATTCTTTGTATTGAGCTAAAACACCCGAAATCGGATGTAAGGTGGCGAAAATACGGCCAAAAACTTTTACCTATATTTTTCGAGGGTTAACCCAAACTTTTGGCCAGGAGTGTAAATATTTACTTTCTAATTGACTCACTCACACAAAGCAAAACAAAACTTTGATGACCGGCCGATCGTTCTGCTTACTGAAGAAAACACGACCGGACTCGATACAAATTTTAACTTTCTGATTGATCTACTCACCCGTATAAAGCAGAACAAAATTTTGGTGACCGACCGGTCGTTCTGCTTACTGAAGACAACACGACCGGTTTCGATATCAGTTAGACCAAACTGGTCATTTGGCCTAAAAAGTCGTTTGGTCATTTGGCAAATGTGACCAGCAAGCGTCCTGCGAAACGCGGAACGCCTATCTGGATTTCGTCACTGATTTGGAAATGAGTACGCTAAAAGTGTATTCTGCATAGATTTGTGCTAAAAAAATATATGTATAAAAATATTTATAAGGCTGTATAAATTGATATGTATAACTTTAAAAAATCAAGTTTAAAAATACAGGCTAGTTGGTCGAAATGTTTGCACGCCACGCACTCACTATTTCGTTTTGCTCCTGATTTTCTCACCAAGCTCGCGGCACTCCCAGTCTTCTTGTTCCAACTCGATCTGAAGCGAGTACCATATTTACAGTGTTGTTATCCTTTCAACTTTAGCTACCTCCTGGATACTGGATTTGCCCTTGATTTGGACGAGCTCATGTTTCATCCTTAGCCAGCACTAAATTCTCTTACACACTGCTAAAGATGGTCCTAAACACGCATCGCTCCAAAGCTTCAAATGTTTGCAAGTACTGTTCGAATATGGTCCTCCATGCCTAATTTTCGTAGAGGACAACCGCTGTTCACCGGTCTTATGAGCGTTTTGTACATGATTCGAACATGCCAATCAATGCATTCGTTAAAATGCATCATTTAAGTCCCTATTTTCCGAGATTTTATCCCTCTTATCATGTTGGTTGTTCAGCGTTCAACTATCTGTCGCTTGACCAAGCGACAGCCATCCGGAATTCAAAATCACGGGAACCGCATGCCGTCCCCGGCGCGTCGCTGTCAAACATCCACAAAATTTTAGACTGGCAAAGAAGGGGCAAGCGATCTCCTACCCCAACCTGGCATAACGCGAAAAGAACCGCGTTCGCATGGCTGAATTATTCAGTCGATGAAATTGGATTTTTCGCCCATCTATCCCACTCCTCCCCGCTCCACCTGAATCTACCATGATCCATCACGAAATCCGTGCATCACCATTGAGCGTTGCTCTTTTCCCCCCCACCATTTCACTCGACGACGGCGACGACAATTGCAATCCCGAGCGTTCATTTTCCATTGCACGATTTTTTTTTTATCCTGTGTTCGTCCAACCTATTTCACACATCTCAACTCGGGACTTTGCTGTCATCACATTCCGGTTCTGTTTTAAAAAATGAATGTTCACCACTCATCGGCAACCAACCAACCGGCGACTACTGGCTGGCCTGACTGGTAACTGATATCGGCCCCGAGGGCGATGCAATTTTGATGGTGTTGTAATTCATCACCAGTAGCAGCAGCAGCAGCAGCGACAACTGGAGCAGTTGGAGATATTCTACCCCAGGATTGGATCTGTTCTTTCGGGGAGTTTTTTTTTTGTTTGTTGATTTTTATTCTTCTTACAAGAATGGTAACGGAACCGATTGAAAATACTATCTTCTATTTAGAGGTCATAGATAGGACTGGTAGGTGTCGGGTCTAACGTCTGACACAACAGGTTTGTGGAATGTAGTTACATTATTAAAGCAAAGATAGTTACAATTGAATTATTTGATTGAGAAACTTAATTTATCCATTTTACACAATTCCGAGGAATCAACAAAAACTGTTATTGCACGATTCTTTCAATGCAGATCAATGCAGCATTTGTTCTCCAAAGTGTGTAGACTGTAGAATAAATCCTACACTATACATTCTCAATTAACCGAAAAAAATATCAGAGCATTTTCATTTGTCAGAATAAGAATTTTTGAATGAGGATTTAGCTATATAATGCCGCATATTGTAGCAAGAACGTCTTATTAATTTATTAATTGCAATACATAATTTATTACTGTAAATATTATATTTGTTTTGTTATTAATCAAATTAATAAACTTGGCAAAGCTTTGTGTTCGACCACCGCAAACACGCTCTAGACGGAATGCGATATTGTTCCAATGCGTTACCTACAGTCTATACTACAGCTATACCAAGAAAACATGCATCATTTTAATTGGCGTTACATGTCCCACTACGACATTGCCGTCTCGCTGCAGGTTTCTAAACCAAATTACAATTTTTGCATTTGAATATCTTGAGGCTATCACGATGATATTTTTGTGGCCAGGGAAGTCATGAAAATTTCGTAGACCGGACCGGGAATCGAAAACAGCCACCCTCAGCATGGTCTTGCTTTGATGCCGCGTATTTTGCCGCATGGCTAAGGAGGGCTCCGGAGAATTTATTCTCTTTTTCGAAAAAGTCTTCAAATCGAAATCATTGGATGGCAACTGTATCTAGCATTAAGCTTGATCTCGTGGAAGAACAATTGGGAGAATTTCCAGGGTAAATTCTTTACGATACTCTGGGGTAGTTCCTGACAGAATTTAGCAGAAAAAATCCAGGAAAATTATCTGGATGATTTCTTGATGAACTATTGGATATAGTACCTTGAGAATTTTTATGTGAATTTCGGCAGTAATTTCTGAAGATGACTGTTAATGACTGAAGTTGTACTTTTGAGATTGAAGTTTGAAGTTTGAAACTAATAGCAGTTTTAAAAAGTATGAAATACGTTTTTTTGCTCCGACATTTCGGTTAACTGGATTTAGGAGCGCAAACGCTACTTATTACAACTGCTGCGGCCAAATGAAATCAATCGTTTCTGAAGAAGTTCCCATGGAAGTTATCGGGAATAATTCAATAAATAATTTCAAGAGAAATTTCCGGGTGGATTCTCAGAAGAATTTCCAAAGATGTTTTTATAGAAATTTTTGTAACAATTAATGTAGGAATGGTGGAAAGAATTTCTGAAGGAGCTCTATTAGTAATTTGCAGAAGAAGTTCTGAAGAAACTTCTGAAGAATTTCTAAACTATTTTCTACCGAATTTTTGAAAACATTTTGGGGAAAATACCTAGAGGAATTTCTGGTAGAATTTTTGAGAGCCGGATGGAAGATGAGTATAGAGGAATTCCATGTGCATTTAGAAAGGAAGTCTGGAAGAACTTCTGGTCATCCGATCTTCCAGAGGAAATCCTACAGAAACTTCTGAAGGAAGTCCTGAAGGAACTTTCGGAAAAAAATCCTGGAGGAGCCTTTCCAGGAATTCCTGAAGAAGCTTCCGGTGGAATCCCTGGAGGATGTTTCTAAAGGAACTTTCGAAGGAATTCCTGGAGGAACATCCGAATGAACTTCTGGAGGAATTCCTGGATAAACTTCAGGAGGACTTGCTGGAGGAACTTCCGGAGGAATTGCTGGAAGAAATTCCAGAGGTACGCCTGGAGGAACTTCTGGGGGAATTGGTGGAGGAACTTGCGAAGAAGCTGCTGGATGAACTTCCGGAGGAATTGCTGGAGGAACTTCCTGAGGAAATCGTGAAGGAAGTTCCGGAAGAATTCGAGAAGGAACTTTCGGAGGAAATTACGAAGGAATTTCCGGAGGAATTCCTGAAGGAACGTCCGGAGGAATTCTTCGAGGAGTTTCCGGAGAAGCACCGGAGAAACTTCAGAAGAAATTCCTGGAGAAACTCCCGGAGGAATTCCTGAAGAAACTGTTGGAGGAATTCGCAGAGGAATTTACCCCAACTCCTTGAAGCTCCCGAAGAAATCCGCAATCAGCTCACGCCCAACCACGCCGCCGACGTGCTCGGTGGTCTAGTGGCTACCGCTTCTGCCTTATAAGCAGGAGGTTGTGGGTTCAATTCCAGACTCGTCCATTTCCTATTTTGTAGTTGTATCCTAGTTCTTTCTGTGTTTCACGTTCTACCAAAAACGATTCCTACTGTTATAACCTTCCACACTTAACTATTCCGAAACCGTGACACCTATGAGAGGTCGTAGAGTTCTGGGTATCCAACTAACCATCCTTCCCCTCTCTCAGCATTCGCAAGAACGCAGGACAGATCTTGACTATTGGAGAGCGCATTGCTTCCATCTAAGAGATGGTGATTAGTCCCAAATCAATATCTGTGGTATCGGATGAAAGTGATGCTACTCTCATACAATAGTCTTGGCTTGTGCCACCTACGAATTTGTGCGAATTGCTCAATGCTAATGACGATTTAACCGTTTAACCTTTCAGGCACAAATTTTTACCCAGTAAATTTGATAGATACCATTTGTTTTCGTGAATAATAATGGAGAAATGACAAAACAAGTTGAACAAATTTTTTTTGGGATGTGCTAGATCATCCAAACTATCCTTGAGTCCAGAACTTGCGATCTACAGTTACCATGCTAGCTTTTTTCGTCACTCTAAGCTTGGATATGTATTCAACCATGTCAATAACATATTCCTGCAAATCAAGAGACATGTTCAGATGGTTTTGGGATATCCTGGGTCATCCAAACCGTCTTTTAATTCAGAACTTGCGATCTACAGCTACGACACTAGCTTTTTTCGGCACTAAAAGCTTGGATATGTAGTCAACCATGCCCGAAATATATTTCAGAAGATAAAGAGACATGGTTAGATCGTTTTGGGATATCCCGGGCCTTCCAAACCGTCCTTGAGCTTAGAACTTGCGATCTATAACTACGACACTAGCTCTTTTCATCGCTCCAAGCTTGGATATGTATTCAGCCATGTCCATAACATATTCCTTAAGATCAAGAGACATAATCAGATGGTTGTGGGATAACCTGGGTCATCCAAACCGTTCTTGAGTTCAAAGCTTGCGATCTACAGCAACGACACTAGTTTTTTTTGTCTCTAAAAGCTTGCATATGTCGTCACAAAATATATTCCAGAAGACAAAGAGATATGGTTAGATCGTTTTGGGATATCCTGGGTCATCCGAACCATCCTTGAGCTCAAAACTTGCAATCTAGCACAACGACACTAGCTTTTTTCGTCGTTCCAAGCTTGGATATGTATTAAACTATATCCATAACATATTCCTGAAGATCAAGAAACATGGTCAGATGGCTTTGGGATCCTGGGTCATCCAAATTGAATTGTGATCTCTAGCCACAGCAGTAGATTTCCCAGGTAACCGTAAGCGTTTGAAAAAGCCGTGTATCGCGACTATAGCGCTGTCACAGTGCAAGTGAAAAATCAAGTTGGTGTGTATGTGTATGCTCCGAACTTTTGGAGTTAGTATGCGTTCGATAAAAATACGAATGTCGGCCTAGGAAAAAAGCAGTTTTCAGCGTTTTCCACAAATTCCTCAGTAGTTATTAGTTTGGATACGTTAAAAATTAATATGAAAATGTAAAGAATATGCAATGATGGAGGTAAGTCGGCAAATAGTCCCAAAATATTGAATTTAGTTCAAAACTGTAGTATTAGTGCGGATTCGAATAAAATCATCGTCATTATCGGATTGATTACGGTTCATAGAGCCTTAAACAAAAACACAATCGAACGCGCACTAATTAACTGAACTATCGACCGCACAAAGCAGAACCAAATAATTCGATGATCGCGCGATCGTTCTGCGTGCTCAACGAAACACGATAGGAGGCGTCCTGATTTTTATTTACTAATTAATTAACTCACCCGCACAAGGCAGAACGAAGCATTCCGATGATCGCGCGATCGTTCTACATGGTTAACAAAATATGACAGGAGACGCCCTCACTTTAATCAATTTTCCGATTGTCATCTATAAAACAAACTGCATCTATAAATCCATTTTTTTTTATTTACTTACTTTTCCTTTCCGGATCACGGTTGCGTCTAAACCAAAACCATACACAAAAAATAAAGCGATTTATGTTGAAATTCAGTGCGAGAAAAACAAAACACGTCATTACTGAAACGCGGAACACTTCGATCCTCTATTTAGATGATGTATCTATATAATAAAAATGAAATGGTCTGTGTTCGTATCCGCATAACTCGAAAACGGCCAGATGGATTTTCTTCATTCCTTCAGCAGTTACGTTCTTTATATGAAAATCATAAGTAAAGTTGAGTGAATCGTGAAAAACTAAAATGAAGATTCGTATGAAAACTTCACATGGGCAGTTCACAACGCGCATTTCCGCCTACTATGCAGGACAACGTCTGCCGGGTCGACTAGTTCACTCATAAAACACAGAAAAAAATAGAAAAAAATGTGGTATGATGACAATAATTTACAAGAAATAAAATTAATATATAATAAATACAAAGTAGGAAAGGGGTGGAACAGATATTGATACTGTAAAGGGGCAGATCTATAACCATATGCTTGTTGCATATCATATTATTGAAGAAAATGATTGAGTGGCATCCACATATAGTTGCAATAAATACATCCAACCAACGTCCTTCAGACCTCCCCCCCCCAAACTCCGAACAAGAACCCACTTAAATCCATCTGAAAACCTGGCACATGCGAAATATCCAGACTCTTGTACAAATACTGTATCAGACCTACAATCTTGCAAGAAATTCATCACATGCCCAACTCCCACACAGAGCACGGCAGGCTCCGACACAGAATCGCGTGAAAGTCTAACAGTCCGCTGGTTAGCTGTAGCATTAAAAGTAAAATATTGGATGGATCTCACCAAATTGCTGAACGTACAGTAAGTACGGAAAAGCGGGTGTTGCGTCGCTAGGGCTATCATTCCAGTTCGAGACAGCAACACGTACGGACGTGTTTTTTGCTCGAGCATTTTTTTTCGAAGTGTTTTTTTCTCGTTCGTTCGCTGTTTACGTTTTCGCTTGTCGCGTTGGCGTTATTTTCTCCCGGACCCGTCATGGGAGACTCGGTGGCCGATTCGGTCGCTGGAAAAGTGCCTAAGCGCACTGCTCTTGGAGGCGCGGGTAACTCCTCCAAGCAGCTTTTGCAGAGCAACGTGTTCTCGCCGTTGCCGCTTGATGACGCCGGCAATCCGCCGAAAAAGAGGAAGAAGCAGCAATCGCAGCTGCCGCAGGTGCAACCGGAGCGGAAGGAGAAGTGCCCGCCCGTGTTTGTGAAGGGCGATCCGCCGGATTTACGCCCAAAAATTCGCCAGCTGATCGCTAAGGGGCTGAAATGTACTTTTCGGCTCTTCAGCGAGGGCGTGAAAGTGATGCCGGCCAACAGCGACCATCATCAATCCGTCGTGGAGTTCCTTGAGGTCCACAAGTATGAGTACTATACTCATGACCACCCCGGCACGAAGCCGCTCAAGGCTTTGCTGCGAGGACTTCACGACATGAAGGAGGAAGAGCTCCAAGCAGAGCTTGAAAGTTGCGGCCTGAAGCCAGTAGCCGTCCACAAGATCGCTCGTCACGACAAGGCGAGGAGATATCGCGACCAGCTTTACCTGATCCATCTGGAGCACGGCTCCACTACCTGGAAGGACCTGAAGCTGGTCGGCGTTATAAATTACACCGTCGTTGACTGGGAGCGATATCGGCCAGTGCACCGCGATGTCACGCAATGCACCAACTGCTTCAATTTCGGGCACGGCACCAGGAACTGCCGCATGAAGCCGCGCTGCAACAAGTGTGGCGAACCCCATCCGACGGACGAGTGCGACAAAATGGAGGTGGCCGATCCCAAGTGCGCCAACTGTGGCGACAAACATCGCGCCACCACAAAGGGCTGCCCAAAGCGAGCCGAGTTCCTGGAAATCCGGAAGAAGGCTTCCACCAGGACTATTCCGAAGAAGAACCGTGTTCCCGTAATCAACGAGGTGAACTTTCCAGCTATCCAGGCTCCCCGTCGTGTGATTCCGTTACTCCCACCGCTACAGCCGCACAAGCGACTGGCAGCGGCATCGGTCCAAGCTATAACATCGTCGGCACCATCCACCAGCGAATGGCCCCCGCTCCCTACTCCTGGGTCCCGTCGGCAGTCGGAGAACGAAGCCGTCCCATCGGAAGAATCTGCTCCGCTGTACACTCCGGAACAACTGATGCCGATCTTCGTGCAGCTCGCCACTCGACTGCGCGGCTGCAAAACCCGCTTCGACCAGGTCTTCACTCTTGGCATGTTCAACATTGAAAATGGCTGCTAGGGTGGGCCTGGTCAACTGGAATGCTTGCTCGCTCAAGAGCAAAATAATTGAGCTGATGGATTTCCTTGAGGAGAAGGAAATAGACGTGGCGTTCATCACCGAAACGCACCTAAAACCGGAGGTGAACATCAACATCCCGGACTTCCGCATCGTGCGACTCGACCGGCCGACCAGGGGAGGTGGTGTGGCCATCGCTCTTCGCTACAACATCAACTGTCGTCTGCTTCCAAGCTTCCAGCTCAGTGTCATCGAGGCCATCGGTGTCGAAATCACCACTTCGGTCGGCACAATCGCGCTAATCGCGGCGTACTGTCCAACGCAGGCCAAAGCCGGCGATGGATCATCGGCTGCCCTTCGGGAGGACATCGTCAAGCTGACGCGGAGGCAAGGCCAGTATATCATTGCCGGCGACTTGAATGCCAAATATCAAGCCTGGGGCAACAGTCGCGGCAATCGAAACGGCACCATCTGGAGCAACGACATGGAGGAAGGCCACTACACGATCCTGAGCCCGGATTCCCCCACTCGGCTGAGTCGGTCCGGTGCCCACGCAACGCTCGACCTCTACATAACAAACCTGAGTGACCACGTCTCGCAGCCGGTTGTATACCAGGAGCTCAGTTCGGATCACTATCCGCTGGTGGCGGAACTAGGCTCCTCGGTCAATCGGCACCAGCAGTTACGGCGGAACTACCACCGAGTGAACTGGCAGCGGTTCCAGCAGTGCGTCGATAACACCGTCGACTACGAGGTGCGTCCGGAGACGCCGGAAAGTATCGACCGCCAGCTGTGCGCTATCGAGGAGGCGATCAAGGCGGCCCGAGAGCAACACGTACCGACGGCTCGGCAGGTAAGCAACTCCTTAAACATCGATACACTCACCAAAGATTTGATTCGATTGCGGAATGTCACTCGCAGGCAGTTTCAGCGTACTGGACTGCCTGAGCTTAAAACACGCTGCAATCGAATCACAAAATTATCAAGGCCAGAATGGTGGACCTCAAAAATAACGACTTCTCGAATAAGATCCGCACTCTCCTAGATTGTGCTAAGCCGTTTTGGAAAATGACCAAAATTTTATAATCCAAGCCTCGGCCCATTCCACCTTTGATCCCATTAGACAATAATGGCTCTAAGGATCGCTTGATAACTCCTGCAGAGAAGGTCGCTGAAATAGGTCGTCACTTCGTCAGCTCACACAATCTTGGGCAGAACATCGTCAGTCCACACGAAGCAGCCGTCAACGAGCATGCTAACAACATCCATTTGATTCCCAACGACTTCTCGGAGGAGTTGGAGATCTCAACTCGCGAATTGACGGCCTATATCAAATCGTCGAAGAACATGAAGGCCCCAGGCTTCGACAGCATCCTGAATCTCGAGCTCAAACACATGAGTGCTCCGTTCTTTGAGCACCTCTCGCTGATCTTTAATCAGTGTCTCCGGCTCAGCTACTTCCCATCGTCCTGGAAGTCAGCGAAAGTCATCCCATCCGAAAGACTGGGAAGGATCCTTCCTCCCCCAAAAGCTTTCGTCCCATCAGCCTTCACTCAGGATTATCCAAGCTATTTGAAAAGCCATTCATCACCGGTTACTTGGGTCTGCCGAAAATCTCAACATCCTGCTCGAGGAACAGTTTGGTTTCCGACGCGGTCGGTCAACTGTACACCAACTGACCCGAGTTACCAACGTCCTCAGACGGAACAAGTTTGTCTCGAAAACATTCGCCATGGCCTTACTCGATGTCGAGAAGGCATTTGACAATGTATGGCATGATGGCCTGGTGTACAAACTACAACGCTACAATCTTCCCAGCTACCTGGTGAAAATCATCAACAATTACCTGTCGGCAAGGACATTCCGGGTCTCAATCAGCGGAGCGAGTTCCAATGCGCACAACATCGTCGCAGGCGTCCCTCAGGGCAGTATCCTCGGGCCCCTGCTTTTCAATCTGTTCACCTCCGACATGCCAGAACCTCCAGAAGGCGGCATTCTGTCTCTGTTCGCAGATGACACCTCCATCGTCTACAACGGTAGAGTGATCAGAGCGCTAGTGGCAAAACTCCAACGAGGCCTGGATGCCCTGACAGAGTACCTCACCAGCTGGAAGATCTGTATCAACGCGGCGAAGACCCAGGTCATCATTTTTTCCTAACCATGTTCCGCCTGGGGACTGTAAAATCATCCTCAATGGCACGACTGTGGAATGGGCCAATGAGGCCGGCTACCTTGGCTTGACCCTCGACAGCAAGCTTATTTTCAGGCAGCAGGTTGACAAAACGGTGACAAAGTGTAACGTCTTGTTGAAACTACTGTACCCTTTGATCAACCGCCGGTCGTCATTGTCCCTGAAAAATAAGCTTGCTGTCTACAAGCAAATCATCCTCCCTGTGATCGAATATGGCATGCCGGTCTGGGAGAGCTGCGCTAAAACCCACCACCTCAAACTTCAACGGGTCCAAAACAAATTCCTGAGGATGATCCTCAACACCTCCCAGGACAAGAATATCCGAGGTCCACCGTCTGGCCGGAATAAAAACCTTACATGAACGCTTTGGTGAGTGTAAAGAAAAGTTTAGGGTCCGTTGCTTGCATTCGGATCAGGCTCCAATTAGGGCGCTAGTTCCAATCTAGGTTATCAATTTTTTTTTATTGTAAATATTAGTGTACATAGTAGTTAGGTTATCAAATTTAATCAAATTTTAAAAAAACACACCAGCGCCTCCTAAAGGCCGTCATGATATATCATATTAACACTTAAATAACAATGTAAACATAAAAATTTAAAATTGAAGTTGGAGGGCCAAGCCGGCCGAGCACTGTACACGTAAAAAATAATTGTAGAACAGAAAATGAAACAATAAAGAAGAATTTTACTACTGCGGGTGTTGCGCTGCAACTTAAGCACTACAAACCAGCTGGGAATTGGTTACATACTACGACCGGACTAGATTAGTGGCCTTGAGGTCTTTAGACAAGATGCATCAACGCGAGAATAATTAAATTACGGAACAGATGCGCGATCTTTTTTTGCGTGGCTACTGAAATGTGAAGAATCTGTGCACTTTCACTGAATCAAATTGAAAATTATCAGCTAAAACCAGATGAAATTGATTTTTTTTAAAACGTCACCAAACACAAAACATAACCGATCGCGATGGCTACTATGACCGAGCTCCTGAAAGCTTATGATCGTAGGTTCTGTGCTAAAAGACTGTTTAGAATTCATCGTACGTTTACTCCAGCTGTGATCAGACTGACCCAGGATACAAAAAGATGCCGGATTCTACGTGGCACTCCCAGGATTATGCCTTTGAGTGAGAAAACCAATCTCGATTTTTTTTAGCATTTTCCATTTGAATTGTCTCATTCAAAGGCACAATACTGGGAGGTGCTCGTCCTTGGGTTTCCCTTCGTATGGTCGGTGCACGTTGATGATGTTTTAGTTGAAGAAACGGCCTTTTTCAACTTGCACATCCTTGCGTTAAATGGTTGCCACCCAATTGGCGTATCTTGTCCAGCACTATGAAGCCGGTTCTTAGGTCATTAGTGGCGCCGCAGATTTGGTAGTAGGTAGCCGCTTTTCCATACTTTCTGTCCTGTACAGCAAATTTACGGCAGCGCTAGGACATAAAAGTTGGGGAAATGTAATTTATAATAGATTTTTCTATCCCAACCTGCGAAGTGTAACAACTTGCATTTCCATATTCCAAGCTTCCAATCGTTATCTTTTATTCGTCACCTAGGTCGTTGCCGATTGTATCGAGTCGTATTATCTCTTATGCCGTTCATAATAATTGGTTTTTAATGCGGCTTATTGAAACTACGCAAATCTCATATCTTGCCGGAGGTCCATTGTGTTAGGTCTGTTTGGCGTCCCAACACTAGGACTTGGGATATTTTGCTTTAAGTGGTACACTGTCGCTTTTTCAAGCTTGCTTGCATGAAGTTTTTTTTACATAAAAGTTTTACAGTGCCCACTTTGAAACCCTACCACATCCTTGAAAAGGTCCACAGTACGCAGTGGCCTGAGAAGAGATGGTCAAACTCTTTCACATAGTCCCGCCACGATTTTATTTTAATGCAGGATAGGTTGTCCTCCATGAGGTTTAAGTAAGAAGCTTTACCAGAGTGCCGAATCAATTTTGAAGTTATCCTCGTTGCCTTCCCTTTCTCTTAAAGCTGCAACACTCCTTTGTTTTTTTTTTATATTTTTTTCGCGAGTTAGTCATCATCTCGTCTCAAAGCAAAACCTACAATAGTTTTCGAACTTTCGAGTTGACTGATTTTTCTATACTATTTATCATTACTTATATCAATAAGATGGTAGCTCCATCCAGACCTTAATATTTTTTAAGAAAGCGACAGGGAAAGAAAATTGCCTGCAGAATTACATGCAGGTCTTCTTGTTCATTAAATCTCAATGGTTGAAAATTGAGTATGATTTCCATTTGAAGAACTGATTTTTGGTGGTCGTTATCCTTTCGACGGAAAAGGTATTTCCATCACTAGGCGAATCAATCCAAGTTTTTCCCATTCTCATTTTTTTCGGTATTTTCTGCTCAATGAATAAACCGTGCAATGAATGAGCGATGCGTGCGATCATTTGAATTGCATGAAATGTTTTGTTCAATTGTTCCATCGAAACACAATACTTCATTTGGTCTGGCTCTGGCTTCAGCTGGTTGGTTGGTTGGTTGGTCGATTGGGTGTGTTGAAATTGAATGTTTGGGGGCGACGAGAAAAAATCTACATTGTATATTTATTTTATGGTAATCGGATCGTTCAACGCGCTGTATTGCTGTAAATGGAGCAATAAAATGCAAATTACAACGGAACTATATCGGCGTACGAGAAAATCTATATTAATCAAAATCGCCATGAATTTTTTGAAAGGGTAAAGTAGCTATTGTATGGAATGAAAATAAACAAATAAAAATAATAATCCTTTCAATTCTGATAAAACCATCAGCCGATTCGAATGGAAAATCAGATCAAACTTCCGAACACAGTTGCAATCAACTTAGGAGAGTAAATTTGTTTCAAATTTTTCGTTGAATATGTTTGCTTCCAATGAAATTTGATAGAGCATAGAGTAGAATCAAAATATTACTGCCTTGTTACTTGATGTGAATTACAGACAATTAGCCAAATGCTGGCCTTCCAGGGCTTTTGATAGCACAACAGTCAATTAAAAATTGATTAAAAAACAGCATTACCATCTGCGATTAG
Organism: Armigeres subalbatus; assembly: GCF_024139115.2. Classification (NCBI taxonomy): domain Eukaryota; kingdom Metazoa; phylum Arthropoda; class Insecta; order Diptera; family Culicidae; genus Armigeres; species Armigeres subalbatus. The sequence continues at coordinate 182,913,039 of NC_085140.1, read as the reverse complement.
AGGTCACACCAGCGAAATATTTAACATCTAGCATTAGACAATGAGAAGGAAATTTGGCATTACGCAAACACGCAATAATAAAAGTTTTCTTACGCAAAGGCGACTCATGACGAAAACCGCATAGCCATGAAGCCTAACACAATAGAACGCACAGGATAACGAACCCAGCCACTGGTTCATCACTTATTGCGCTGTATTCCTAATCAAGCATAAAGCAAATAGCTCAACATTCACGACACACACACAAACTGATAGAATCGGTCCAACACGCTATCCGGTGGAAAGCAATAAATTTTAGAGTATTGTGCACCCTTCCTATAAATTACCACTTCCTATTACTCTGACTTAAAGACTTTCGCAGCAATTCATTGCATTTCTGTTCAGAACAAAATTGGCATGCTTCTGTTGAAACAGGTGATAGACATAGTGTAAGGTGTAATTAAAAACATGCAATAAAGTTCTTTCCTCTACCCGCCGGTGTTTTTTACTTTCCAGACCTAATCCTTGCACGAAGTGAAAAATCAGAACAACTCCCGACACCTAACTCATGCAACTAGCTATGTGGAAGCGGGTAGTTATAGCACCTGGGAAAGTGTATAGTTTCCAGTTTTATCTGATGTGTTGTTTCGCAATGGGAGAGGCAGTGATGAACGAGGGACGACAAAAAGGCATATCAGACCGGTACGGGCGGTTATGAGTTGCGGAGGAAAACTTTTCCCGAACGACGCTCTGATATGTGAGGCCAAGATGTGAAATATAAGAAACTCTCCGAATAACCGCCACACATATATGTAGGGAAAGTTGCACATCGGAATGAAAAAGTTGCATTCTCTATTCTTCCCGGCCCTCCGGGATCTCCAGGTTCTCGAACCTGGAGTTGGAGTTGGTCTGCGTCTGAGGTATGGATGGAATCAGTGCGCTTCATTGCTGATGTAGTAAATTGATTTCACGTTTGCTTGACTGAGTCTCGGTTTTTCGTTCTGCTCCATTCCGGGAAGTAGGCGAGAGATGCGCTATGGGCATGCGAATGGAAACTCAACGGCTTAAATCCAAATGGTTTCACAACAAGAATGTGTTGGCATTGTGGAATCATTTTTATTTTTCACTACACATTTGATATGTAAGTGGTACACATATTCCGACCTCAGCTGTAAGCCCTAGCAGTAAAATTGTATCTGCATTGTTTGTAGCAACTCAAGTTAAGTAAAATGCTGCAACAGATGAGTAACATCAAACTATGATATTATTTTCATGGTCTCAAATTTGATTTGACTAAGTATTATCGAATTTATGTTTGATTATTCACAGTTCCCAACATTTGTCACTGATTTTCGCTGCCTGGCTAATAGTGGTATTCCGGAAAAAAATCAGAACAAAGGTAGGGGAATCGATTCTATATCAAACTGTCTGAGTTAATTTCGCTTCTTCTGTTTGGCACCGACTGCATCAAGGGTCGTCGCCGAACCGGCAGCACAAATGGGTTCAATTCATTCTACAAACTAGTTACAAAGTTTTTCACTGCACTGCGAAGAAGAGCCATAAATTAACAAGCGTTTTGTTGGCAACTTTTGTTGTTCATTTATTGGTTTGGAATGAGTTCTGTGCGGGAAGTTGAGTTGAGTTGATTCGCCGTACAGTGCATCGGAAATGGTGCAGTCAGGGAGGAGCAGTTTACGGTGGGTACAAAGTCGATCTGCTGCCGCTGGCTGCGTTTGATTGCAGGCATCAGAGGCAGACCCTTCGGTGTGTATGTTCGGGAGCCTTATTATTATTACAGCTTTGATGAAACTCACCTGCCAAACGTCCGTAGCGCTGAAACATCCGTTCGACGTCCGTCTTGGAGCACTGAAATGTGTTCAAATTTCCGACAAACACTCGCGAGTTCACCGCCTGCGGGTCTTGCGAATTGGTTTGATTGGATAACTTTGACATCTTCATCCTGACGGTGTAATCTGGAAATAGGGATAGAGAAATATAATTAGGTTTTGTACACTCGTTGTAGATATTGGTATAGACAGATATAAGGTATAAGCTCGGTATAAAGCTTAGGTAGAGGCGTGCGCTGGTCTGAAAATCGCGGTGTTCTTTGGAGTGGCAATATTTTCATACGTTCGTTTTGCGGAAATTTTCATAATTAATTTTATAAAATCTCACAGAATATTGTTCTTAATTCTCACTCATGAGTACTATTCTATTAGTCAACGTAAAAGAATCTTCTACCAGGACGACTGCTCGCCTTGACCTGGGCCCAGGCCAGACTCCTATCAATTATCTTTCTTCATTGAAACTTTGTCGCAATGAGCCTCTGGGTCTGCTTTTGCTGCGGTGTCCTGCCGGATTTAGGAATGGGCTATACCGATGCGATATATCGAGTATCGATATTTTCACTTCGATTCTTCGATATTTTGTATCGATTTTTTGATGATCGATATTTGATCGTATCGATGTTTTGTAGCTGATGTCGGATTCCGATATTTTTACTTAGAAAACCACTCTAAGCAATAAAAATAACAAATATCAGCTACAATCCGATGTCGATGTATCGCAATATCGATTTTGCACCTCCAGCAGTATTGATATTTTTTCGAAAAACGTGCAATCCTAGCTGGATTCCAGTCGATACTTGCTTGCAGATTTCGTCCCCGCACTTTCGTAATGTGGTGCCGACTCACCTTCATTTTTGACGTATTGTTTTTGTTGCGATTGTCTATGGAACTTAGCATTTAATTGTGATGTCACCAGGTATAAAACGTAGACATCGGTTAATCAATACTTGTAGCTTCTGCGTGATCTCTGCTGACGTATAAATACTACGCCTCACTGACGTACACCAATGCAGATATTACGTTTGAGCTGAATATTCTAATTTTTGTTGTGTTGACTTATCTGATCAAATTTCCAAATATGTTGTAAATTTGCAAATGCAACTCTATTCGAATAAAAATTAAAAAGAACAATACATTGTATTGTAACACTACGTTTCAAAACAATAAATAGCTATATAGAATATATTGCAGTTGCAACCATAGAAATGAAATATAAAAAAATGCATTTTGCAGAAATTGGCGCTAGCAGTCAAATATTTTCATACCTATTATGAAACATTTTTTTCGAAAATTATTAAATAATTAAATCTTCTGTTCTCGAACGAATTAGAAACAATTGAAAGTATAGTCACATTTGAGTAATATGTTAACGTATTGTATCCATAGTACGCAACCATAAAAAAAAAAAACAATATACTCTGTTGTGTATTGTATATTGTTATGGCAAATTAATTGTTTATACTGTTGATCCAATGGTACATTTTTATCCGGGTAGGCTTCTAGGATTGAAATCAGTAGTGATTCAGTTTCATTCCAAATTTTTGACCACTATTCTAGTTTAAAACTTGAGCAAAAGAGAACAAACGCACTGGTTTCCCCAGCAGTGATCCCATTCATGTTTTTAAAATTTTCAATTGAATGAAATAATTATATTGCTGCCGTAATCGCAAAGTGGATTGATCCGTAAATAAAATGACGCATTCATACACCAAAACAATTGAAAAATATTTGAATCTCATGATTCATTCGTGATTCAACTTTACAGAAAAAAGATTGAGCGTTATACCTGTTAAAAGTTTTTTACAGTTGACTGATATAAAAAATGTTTCTAAAACAAGAAGTGATTCGACATGAAATATGGGGACGGTCGTTGAGATCACAGACCAGTCCCACAGGTGGATTACAAAACAATTGCGAATCCATAATTCGATCGTTTTCCGTGTGAGAAAATCGTTGAAGCAGACCCAGATGACTCAACGGCGAGCTGACAGCATAAGCAAAGACGACAGACCCCATGGTCGCAAGAAAGGTAAGTAATTACTTTATGCGCAATCCGCACCTATTTATTTGAGAAGTGGTCGAGAAGGTCAATTCTTTCGTCTGGTTCGTCCAGCAGACCGCACTTTATGTATTCAAGGTTAGGACCGCGCATAATTGGAGTGCGCGATTAAACATGTTTCGTGTCGGTCGCAGAACTTTCGCGAGATCCGGCTGCTTAGTTGGGGAAGGAGGAGCAATATGCCCTAGCTAAGCAAACACTGCTCTATTGTCTTATTTGTAACGTTATTCATGGGTATTTTTACATTATGCATCAGTTAAACAAGATAGCTAGTTGATGCCATTTAAAAATTGTCAAAAATCTCAATCATATTGATAATATTCTCATTTCAAAAAAGTGGTGATATTTTGTTGCCGGAAAACTCATGAGGCAAAACGCCTTTCAGCTGGCGGCTCCTAGGGAACAAAGTACCACGCGTCGGCGAATCAGCATTCTAGTATGGATAGTCCGTGGAGACGCAAGTACTTTGTAGGTTATTGCCACTAGGGCGTTTTGCCTCGCCAAAATGTTAGATGTTTCTTCAAAATGTGGAAATTTTCGGTTTTTCCGACCTTCCCATGCACTATTTTGAAACTTTCTTCGCCTATCCTACATAATTTTAGATCTAGTTTTGTTACGGACATATTAATGACGGTAAATATGAGGGAAACCACAAAAGGCGTTTTGCATCGGGGGGCGTTTTGGGGCTCTTCCCTTTCTGATTTGAGTTCGCGATTGATGGTGTTTCATATCGGACGCGTTTCGGGGCTTTTGTGCGATCCGAAAGTAAATTAGTTAGTACGCGATAAAACAAGTTTCGTATCAAATGCGGATCCGGGTTTTAGTTCTGATTTGCGCGGTCGGAAAATTGAAGTGGGCCCAGGACCACATTTCATTGTCATGTAATGACTGGAATAAGTTGATTTGGTCGGACAAGAGACGAAAGTAATGCTATTTGGGTCCAAAGTATGGTATGGTATACCAAGAAAATAGTAATGAGCTGGATGAAGCATGAAAAGGAGTGTTTGCGGCCTACAGTCAAGCATGGCGGAGGTGATTACCAACATTGATTTTTCAACCAACAACTTTTTTTCTGTCGGTAGAGTCATGGTGTGGGGATCTATGGCTGTATGCTTAAATATTTGGACATTTTGAAACGAAATCTACCAGTTTCTGCACAGAAGCTAATGTTGGGGAGCAGATATATGTTTCAACAGGACGGAGATCCGAAGCACACATCAAAGCTGCTTTCGCAGTGGTTTAAGAAAAAGCGTATTTAGGTTATGGAGTGGCCAGCACAGTCTCCCGACTTTAATCCGATCGAACATCTTTGGTCAAAGGCGTAGGACTGCCAATCAGAAGGTGGCGAGTTCGATTCTCGGTCCGGTCTAGGATGTTCTCGGGTGGGAACAGGGGTTGAACTTATCATTTAATTATCATTTCTAGACCAACATTTGAAAAGGGCGTAGCAACCAAAATGTATTCTTTCTGATTCTTTGTCCACATATATAGCTTTATATGTAGACAAAGAATCAAAAGGAATAAATTTTGGCTGTTACGCCCTTTTCAAATGTTGGTCTAGATTTAGTAGTTTGCCAATAACTCATTCCAGAGGCAGAGTTTCGAAAAGAGTTGTATGGCGGACTTCTAGCGCTATTGCCCCTCTACAACTTTGTCTAAGGGTACATTGGTATATGTCTAATATTTACATCGTTAAACGCTAGTATCATTTAATATACTAAATGATAATAAGTGTCATTATCATTTAGTATGTTAAATGATACTAGCGTCTCACGCTGTAAATTTTAGATATAGAGCAATGCACCCTTAGACAAAATTGTAGAGGGGAAATAGCGCTAGAAGTCCGCCATACAACACTTTTCGGAGTTATTAACTGAATACTAAATGATGATAAAATCATAAGTTTAATCCTGGGTGAGAAACTTTCTGGGGGGGTTGTGGGGGGCATAGTGTTTTTGCTATACAAGATAGTGACATTTTAAGTTTTATATATTATTATTATTATTTATCAACAAACTCCATATAGTAACACAAAATTTTATTTAATATTAAAATATTTAATAATAATTTATTTAATAATCACCTACTGATTTTCAAAGCTTATGCTACTATGCAACATCTAATACCAATGACTATTTATTTATTTATTTATTCAGACTAAGGCCGAAGTGGCCTGTGCGGTATATAAGAGTCTCCTCCATTCGGCTCGGTCCATGGCTACACGTCGCCAACCACGCAGTCTACGGAGGGTCCGCAAGTCATCTTCCACCTGATCGATCCACCTTGCCCGCTGCGCACCTCGCCTTCTTGTGCCCGTCGGATCGTTGTCGAGAACCATTTTCACCGGGTTACTGTCCGACATTCTGGCTACGTGCCCGGCCCATCGCAGTCGTCCGATTTTCGCGGTGTGAACGATGGATGGTTCTCCCAACAGCTGATGCAATTCGTGGTTCATTCGCCTCCTCCACGTACCGTCCGCCATCTGCACCCCACCATAGATGGTACGCAGCACTTTCCTTTCGAAAACTCCAAGTGCGCGTTGGTCCTCCACGAGCATCGTCCAGGTCTCGTGTCCGTAGAGGACTACCGGTCTAATTAGCGTTTTGTAGATTGTCAGTTTGGTACGGCGGCGAACTCTATTCGATCGGAGCGTCTTGCGGAGTCAAAGTACGTACGATTTCCAGCCACTATGCGTCTCCGAATTTCTCTGCTGGTGTCATTTTCGGCAGTCACCAGTGAGCCCAAGTACACAAATTCTTCTACCACCTCGATTTCGTCACCACCGATGCAAACTCGCGGTGGGTGGCTCACATTGTCTTCTCTTGAACCTCTTCCTATCATGTACTTCGTCTTCGACGTGTTGATGACTAGTCCGATCCGCTTAGCTTCCCTTTTCAGTCTGATGTAGGCTTCCTCCATCTTCTCAAAGTTACGTGCCATAATATCTATGTCGTCGGCGAAACCAAATAGCTGGACGGACTTATTGAAAATTGTACCACTCGTGTTAATCCCTGCTCTTCGTATTACCCTTCCAAAGCGATGTTGAATAGCAAACACGAAAGACCATCACCTTGCCGTAACCCTCTGCGGGTTTCGAAGGGACTCGAGAATGCCCCTGAAACTCGAACTACGCACATCACCCGATCCATCGTCGCCTTGATCAACCGTATCAGTTTATCCGGAAAACCGTGTTCGTGCATTAGCTGCCATAGCTGGTCCCGATCGATTGTATCATATGCGGCTTTGAAGTCGATGAATAGATGATGTGTGGGCACGTTGTATTCGCGGCATTTCTGCAGTACTTGGCGAATGGCGAACACCTGGTCCGTGGTGGAGCGTTCGCCCATAAAACCCGCCTGGTACTGCCCCACGAACTCCCTTGCAGTTGGTGCTAGTCGACGGCATAAAATTTGGGAGAGTACCTTGTAGGCGGCGTTCAGCAATGTGATTGCGCGGTAGTTGCTACAATCCAGCTTATCGCCCTTTTTGTAGACACCTTCCATCCACTCCTGCGGCAAAACTTCCTCCTCCCAAATCTTGGTAATGACCCAGTGCAGCGCTCTAGCCAGTGCCTCACCACCGTGTTTAAATAGCTCTCCTGGTAGTTGGTCAACCCCAGGGGCTTTGTTGTTCTTCAACCGGCCAATCTCCTCCTGGATTTCCTGGAGATCCGGAGCCGGGAAGATTATGTCCTGCGCGCGTTCTCCCAGGTCCATCACCATACCGCCATCTTCGTCTGCCACATCGCCATTCAGGTGTTCTTCGTAGTGCTGCCGCCACCTTTGGATCACCTCACGCTCGTTCGTAAGAAGGTTCCCGTTTATGTCCTTACACATATCAGGCTGTGGCACGTGGCCCTTACGTGAACGGTTTAACTTCTCATAGAACTTTCGTGTGTTATTAGCGCGGTACAGTTGCTCCGTTTCTTCACGGTCTCGATCTTCCTGCTGGCGCTTTTTCCTCCGGAAAATCGAGTTTTGTCTGTTCCGCGCCTGTTTATATCGTGCCTCGTTCGCCCTCGTGCGGTGTTGCAGCAATCTCGCCCATGCTGCATTCTTCTCTTCCACTAACTGCTCACATTCGCCGTCATACCAGTCGTTTCTCGGATCCAGGGCACCGTGCCAAGTGCAGCGGTTGCGGTGCTACCAATGGCGGATCGAATATCTCTCCAGCCATCTTCAAGAGACGCTGCGCCTAGCTGCTCTTCCGTTGGGAGTGCCACTTCCAGCTGCTGCGCGTATTCTTGGGCTAGTCTACCGTCTCGTAGCCGCCCGATATTAAGCCGCGGCGTCCGACTTCGACGCGTGTTGTACACCGTCGATAGTTTTGAGCGCAGGCATACTGCAACGAGGTAGTGGTCGGATTCAATATTCGCACTGCGGTAAGTGCGGACGTTCGTGATGTCGGAGAAGAATTTACCGTCGATTAGAACGTGGTCGATTTGGTTTTCCGTTTCTTGGTTAGGTGATTTCCATGTGGCTTTGTGGATATTTTTGCGGGGAAAGAAGGTGCTTCGGACTACCAATGACTATACACTAAATAAATTATTCGAATTAGAAAAGTAGAAAAACTTCTTTCACTCGTTTGATTTCGAGGTAGATCATTCCAAATTTGTATGACTCGTAAACGATAAGATAGTTTTAAGCTATTTGAAAGGCATCTAGGAACGATGAAGAGCATAATTTATTCTATAGAGTGTATACAAGAGTGGCATAAAACCAACATAAAAGCAAAAGGTTACTAGAGAACATACTCATGCAATGGCCACAAAGAGAAGCTTTCAATTAGTAACTGAGTGAATCAGACCGCATCGTGCTTTCGTGCTGTGCGGTTCTTTCTCTCTTTGCGGAAGGAAGTTTGTAACACTACCCGAAGCTATTTTGATTTCAACAGTGCTTCTCAGCGCAATTTGTACCCACTGATCCCGTTACGATCTTTGCAAGGACCCGTGCCTTCATTTTACGTTGGACCCGTTTGCGGAAGTAAAATTCCGACAAGCGGTGGTAATCCTGCAGGGACACCGTTCTGGGAAAAACCTCTTAGAAGGTCACGTCTCCACGCTCAGTAATGACCATTAATAAACACAAGAGGAAGGGGATCTTTGAATTCTACACTTCCTTCTAAGAAACAAGGGCTCAAGACCGTCCTGCCAAAGCGCGGAAAAAATAGAAGGAAGCTGGAGAATTCAGATATTCCTTCAAACTCTAATGTCGGAAATAATTTTCTCCTATCGAACTGAACAATCAGTTCGATTTGATTAATGATGATATTGAGCAAATCGAATCTAGCCCAGGTGATTCGATTCATGCGAAAAGCAAAGGATTCCGCCGATTGTGGTATCTGTTGCCGAGTTTTCTGGCTTTAGGAATGAGATTTTGAGTAACCTTCAGGGGATCAAGGTTTCATTTCAGATTGCTAGGAAGGGTGACTGCCGCGTTTTGCCGGGATCCTTTGACGATCGCAAACGTCTTCTTCAGTATTTAACTGAGAAGCGCCATAAATTCTTCACATACGACGACAAAACTGAGCGATTGTTCAAAGTCGTCTTGAAAGGTCTCCCAGTGATGACAAATCACTGGATGAGATTAAAATCGAAATTTCTCAATTTCTTGGATTTTCACCAGTCCAAGTAATTAAGATGAAAAGAAATCCCTTCTGGTACTTCCCAGAGGGCATTTCTCAGAATTTTATTTAGTTCATTTTAACAAAAGTGAACTAAATAATATGAAAAGTTGGAAAAGGCCTGTATTATGTCTCATGTCCGTGTTACATGGGAACATTTCCGCAGGCCTGGGGAAATTTCAAAACCCCACCCAGTGCCGTAAGTGCCAAAAGTGGGGTCATGGAACCAAACATTGTCACATGGATGCTAAATGCATGATTTGTGGTGGAACCTCTCACGCCAAGGACGCATGTCCTGTGAAAGAAGATTCCAATAAATTTAAATGTGCTAATTGTGGGGGCAATCATAAATCCAATTTCTGGGAATGCCCTTCACGCAAAAAAGTTTTGAATTCCCGTACAAAATTGATGACGGGAAATTCCAATCGGATCCCAGATTCGACGGGTAGAAATTTTTCAAACGCTCAAATTTCGAAACCGGTTACCGGTCGAGCAATTCATACCCACCACAATTCACAAACAAATTTTGCCACTCGTCAACGGGTAGCAAGCACTTCAGTAAATTCAAATTTTTCCAATGTAGGTACCTACGTATGCAAACATCGCTGCTGGTAGACAAAATTTCTCTTCTCAAAATGAGGTTTATACCCATGTCCCAACGGAAAATAATGGTCATGTTGCCGATTCAGGTAGCATGACTGCTTCCGATTTTGATTTTTAACTGAACAATTGCATCACATGATTGATGCAATGTTCAAAGCAAATACCATTCCTGAAGCTGTTCAGGTTGGTATAAAGTACACACAAAAATTGTTATCGGACTCCGTTTCAATGGATCCAAATAATTGTGTGAAAGTTCTAAATTGGAATGCCCGCTCTCTAAAGGGTAAGGAAGATGAATTATTCAACTTCCTTTCAGTTCATAATGTGCATATTGCCATTATAACTGAAACGTATTTAAAACCAGGACTCTCCATTAAAAGAAATCCAAACTATTTTATCTACAGAAATGATCGTCTTGACAGCGCCTGTGGTGGGGTCGCCATTGTCATTAATAGACGTATCAAACATAAATTATTTTCTTCGTTTGAAACCAAAGTTTTTGAAACCTTGGGAGTTTCTGTTGAAACAAATTTTGGACAATTTTCCTTCATTGCAGCCTACTTGCCTTTTCAATGCAATGGGCAGCAAAAGAATTTGTTGAAAGCTGATCTTCAAATTCTGACTCGCAACAAATCAAAATTCTTCGTAATTGGTGACTTCAATGCCAAACACCGTTCATGGAATAATGCTCAAAGCAATTCCAACGGCAAAATTTTATTTGAAGATTGTTCTGCGGGATATTATACTATTCAATATCCCAATGGCCCTACTTGTTTTTCTTCCAGTCGAAATCCTTCTACAATTGATTTAGTTTTAACGGATTCAAGTCAGCTGTGTGGCCAATTGGTAACTCATGCTGACTTTGACTCTGATCATCTTCCTGTGACATTTGAAATCTCACAAGAAGCCATTTATAATCCAATCAGCTCTACTTTCAATTATCATAGAGCTGATTGGGATTCTATCAAAACGTATATCGATAGGAATTTTGATGTTGATATTCCTCTCGATACCAAAAGTGATATTGATAATGCTCTCGTATCTTTGACAAATTTAATTGTCGAAGCCAGAGGCATTGCAATTCCTAAATGTGAAATTAAATTCAACTCCATTATTATTGACGACGATCTTCAGCTACTGATCCGTCTTAAAAATGTGAGAAGAAGGCAATACCAAAGAACTCGCGATCCCGCGTTGAAAGTTATTTGGCGAGATTTGCAAAATGAAATTAAAAAACGTTTCGCTATTCTGAGAAATACCAACTTTGAGAATAATGTCTCGAAGTTGGATCCCAGTTCGAAACCCTTTTGGAAATTAACGAAAATTCTTAAAAAACCTCAAAAGCCAATTCCAGCGCTTAAAGAGGGAAATAAAATTTTATTAACAAATGGCGAAAAGGCTCAAAAACAAATGTTTTCAATTGGCATACTTTCCAGATAAATGGAAAAACGCCAAAGTTGTTCCAATTTTGAAGCCGGACAAAAATCCAGCTGAGGCTTCTAGTTATCGCCCAATCAGTTTGCTTTCTTCAATAAGCAAACTGTTTGAAAAGATTATTTTAAATAGAATGATGGTTCATATTAATGACAATTCTATTTTTGCTGATGAGCAATTTGGTTTTCGCCACGGGCATTCAACCACCCATCAGTTATTAAGAGTAACGAATTTAATTCGGCTCAACAAATCTGAAGGATATTCGACTGGAGTTGCTCTTCTTGATATAGAGAAAGCATTTGACAGTGTTTGGCATGAAGGTTTGATTGTAAAATTGATGAATTTTAATTTTCCTCTGTACATTATTAAACTGATCCAAAATTATTTATCAGATCGCTCACTGCAGGTAAACTACCAGAATACTAAATCTGATAGATTACCTGTAAGGGCTGGTGTCCCCCAAGGCAGCATACTGGGGCCCATATTGTATAACATTTTTACTTCTGACTTACCTGATTTACCACCAGGGTGTCAAAAATCTTTGTTTGCAGATGACACGGGCCTTTCAGCCAAAGGGCGAAGCCTTCGTGTCATTTGTAGTAGATTGCAAAAAAGTTTGGATATTTTCTCCACTTACTTGCAAAAATGGAAAATTTCCCCAAATGCTTCCAAAACTCAGCTTATAATTTTCCCACATAGGCCGAGAGCTTCTTATTTGAAACCTTCTAACAGACATATTGTCACTATGAATGGGGTTCCAATTAATTGGTCTAGCGAAGCCAAATATTTAGGACTTCTGCTGGACCAAAAATTAACTTTCAAAAATCACATTGAAGGCCTTCAAGCCAAATGTAACAAATATATTAAGTGTCTATATCCACTTATATACAGAAAATCAAAACTTTGTCTTAAGAACAAACTTTTGATTTCCAAACAAATTTTTAGACCTGCCATGTTGTATGCTGTGCCAATATGGACTAGTTGCTGCAATACCAGAAAGAAGGCACTTCAGAGGATTCAAAATAAAATTTTGAAAATGATTCTGAAGTTGCCTCCGTGGTATAGTACCAATGAACTTCATAGAATTTCTTATATTGAGACATTGCAACAAATGTCCAACAAAATAATTTCCAATTTTAGACAAAAATCGTTGCAATCTTCTATTGCAACGATTAACTCCTTGTACCCTTAGTATAAAATAGGTTAAGTTTAGTTTAAGTTGAAAACATTGTAATTCCTACATGGTTCAATTCAACCAGAGGAAAAATTCTAACTGCCAGAAGCAATTGAAATGTATTGATAATAACTAAAAAGTAACATATCAAATAAGGATGATAGTGTTAAGAAAACACGGAACACCTAGTCTAAGAGATGAATGCATGTATTAGATAATTAGCAAATAAAATTAGTTAAAAAAAAAAAGTAACTGAGTGAATGCTAATAGAATGCTAAACTGAAAAGCAGTCCAAATTCCAGTTGGAATGCAGATCTATAGAATAATTCATATAATAAAACCTTGGATAAACCACGAAGGTCATAGAACTCGGGAGACCCATGATGGTAGTAAAGATTCAATTAGGTGTTATAAACCTCTCATTCTTAAGAAAAGGATTCTCGGATCATCTGCCAGGGCGTCTTGCAAGCTTACTTGCGGTCCTGGTACTTAGGGCAGCGACACTGGAAATGTTCGACGGTGTTGAGGACCCCACAGATATCGCAAATTGTGCGGGCTCCCTTTAACATTATGAGACAGCTGAAGTAAGCTCAGTACGCAATCGGGATAAAACCTGAAGGTCCTTAAGGTTAGTCAAATTGGTTCAGGCCTCGATGTAACCTTTAATTTTGCGACGTAGTGGACTACTGGAGGCCATTCAACTGCAATCTCTATCTCCCAGACAATCTTCTTAATCTATGTCTTTGTGTCCGCCAGGAGGACAATCGTCGCGAAGTGTCAGCCTTGGTATCCGAAATCAGCAAATCAGTGGCGGGGGTATTACCGGTAACTCCGCAGTGCCTTGCCTGGCATCCTAACAAAAATATGTTAAATAACATTCCTCTTTGTGAGTTGGTTCCATCGTCATCGCCAATCGAGAAATGGTAGTTAACGAACCTCGCCGAAAAGATATCAAGAGTTGCATCTGGTACCGCATCGTAACAGCTGTCCCAAGACCGCCGGTGATGTCTTCACTGCCCAAAATACGCCTTACGCCTTACCTTCGTTAGAGCATTCTTTGCTTCAACATTCATGCTTTGAACCAGTATTTGTTTTGGGTTGGTAGAAGTCTCGCTAAGCGGTGGGTAGCCTTATTTACTTGCTTTTCTATCAGAGTAGTGCATTTAGAAGCGGTAAATTTTGAGATCCCCAAGAGAGTTCTACACGGACTATTGCACGTGTTTCTAAGCTGCAATTCGAGACCTCAAGGAGAAATTATCCAGAGAAATCAATCCTTTTCGTTTACTTTTACTGGCACTGAAACAAGCTGGTAGACGATCTCCCCAGAGACATCCCATAGGTGGATGACGAAGTTGTGGAGACTGTTGCACTAGAAGCAGTGGCGATATTCAACTGTAGACCATTAACCTTCATTCCCCATGCATCGGTTGATCAGGACACAGTGTTTACAATGGTTTCCAGTGTTTGTAAAACAAATAGTGTTTTAGTAATTAATTTGCAGAGATTTGACGAATGCATGATTAATTTCCATGTTGATGTATTCAGAATCGATAAAAAATAATTTAGTTTGGTTTTAGTTATTCCAGATTAAATACTGACTAATGGGGATCCTCCTGAGCTGTGCAGTAAGACGCGCGGCTACAAAGTAAGACCATGACCATGGGTTCGATTCTCGGTGCCGGTCTAGGCAATTTTCGGATTGGAAATTGTTCCGACTTCCTTGGGCATAAAAGCATCATCGTGTCAGCCTAATGATATACGAATGCAAAAATGGTAACCTGGATTAAAAACCTTGCAGTTAATAACTGTGGAAGTGCTAAATAAATACTAAGCTACTAAGCGGCTCTGTCCCAGTGTGGGGATGTAATGCCAATAAGAAGAAGAAGAATGAAACACAAATCCTTTCGAATCCTTTCGTTATTTGGTTTATCAAAATTGTTCTATGGAAAATACTCTATGGACCAAAATTTTTTTGTTTTTAGCTTGAGGCAAACAGATATGAAAACTGCGTTTGCCATCGAGGTAGTTAGAATATTCGATAGGTCTTCAACCGTACACCTTGAGTTTCTTTGTCCCTCCAATTCGTAACATTGAATGAATAAAGAATGAGATTAAAGTATTCATATTCATCTGTTTGAAAACAAAAACTTTGCTATTATTGATACGAAGCAAGTCCGAAAGCCACAACTGGTGAAAAATCCAAAAGTACGAAAAAAGAAAAATGGCAAACAAACATCTGTTTCACTGCTATGATACCTACACCGCTTCTCCGCGCAAACTATCACCCGTCACCACAGACTCTCGGTTTTGCATACCTTCTCGTTCGAAAGTTCTTATTTAATATTCAACTCGGAGAAAACATAGGATTGCCATTTCAACTGTAAAGCCAGCCGCTGGCGCGCTGCCGAGTCTGGTAGTTTCTACAAGAAAAGCGATACAGAAGCAGGACAACTTCCAGGCGTGAACCCAGCAGGAAGCCACCACTGATCGCCCCGAAGTGTTACTGATATGTCTACTTTCCTACAGCTGCCCGGCATCCTGATACGGTGCAAGGAATTAAAGTAAGAAGTAATTTATATTTATAGATCCTTGATGTTTCCATAGGATGTTGGCAGAGCTGTTGATGCCGTTCCGAATGCAGTCTCCGACCAAGGTGTTTGGGTGGTTGGTTGTGTGGTGGAATCTGGGCGCAACCCATTACCGGTGCAATGCCACTATGTGAACATTCTCCTCCACCTTCGCCGGAACGGTTGACCGCCTGAAGGAGGACTTTACTGCCGAGAGAAAGTAGCTTTTAATAGTTTTAATATTTCAATTTGCTGGAGTACGGGTACGGTTGCAAGCCGAGAAACTCGACGCTCCAGGGAGGAGTTTCGAGGAGGGAATATTCATTCTCATGGACATTCATTTCAATTCGGGGCGAGCTGTCTTCGTCGGGTGGCTTTCGTGCCGTTCTCTGGCATCATGGTGAGCGACATAGTGTTGGTTGGTCACACTGTTGGGGAAAGTTTCAGCTGTAAAATCCCTGCTGGAAGTAAAGTTTTCCATGTTTGAATTAGTCCATGAGCCAACTGTTGCACATGGCTTTCGAAGATGTTGCACTTTATAGAGCAAATAGGACTTAGGTTTGGAAGACAAACGAACCAGAAGAAAACTTGAATATATGACGTTTATGGTGACATTTACTTATATAAAGATTTTGAATTAAGATTAATGGTTTAATAATGGTATTAATGGTCTACAAATGTGTGTTACCATTTTAGCTTTGATATTTTGCATCAACAGTTTTGGAAAAATACACTAATGCAGCATAATATATTTGATGGAGTGGATAAACTTGAAACCGTTTTTATTTACACTCTTAATTGGCATCGGATACCACAAATGTTACACTTCCATCTTGCAACATAGAGTATTCATCAAGCATTTTCACAACCAATAACTGTACTAGGATGACCCTTTCGGCCAAATGGCTTTCGACCAGATGGGTTTCGGCCTAATGGTTTATTCGGCCTAGTGGCATTCGGCCAAATAGCTTTCGGCCGTATGGCTTCCCCAATTTCAAAGCCTACTTTCCATTTCAATGACCAAAATGCTTGCTGTCAAGCATATGAACAAGATAAGATAAATAATTTATAAGTTAATTACCTTAAACCCTTTTAAATTTATTGATATCTCACAATATGGACGGATTTAAGTCTCTCACGGTACGACTTGAAAATGTGTTTCCAAAATGTGAAACCCAACTACATAGAATTTCAAGAACTTTAGAATCATTTTGTGCACTGGTTTGTATACATCTTCCTCCAAGTAAGCGTTCCAAAATTGGACAATACTTGACCGCGTAGATAGAGTGAGGGGAGTACTACTTAACTCGCCAATAGTTTGCACAGCTAATCGACAGACAGGTTGCATTCATGATAGGCTACGAAAGATGCTATTAATGGTAACCTATAATAGGATAACTACCAGGATAGACCGTATTCATGAGGTATCAAAGGGACCGAAATGATGTCCACGATCAGCACCCTGATAATTGAGCCGTCTAGAAGTTTGAGATATCTATCTATCTATCTATCTATCTATCTATCTATCTATCTATCTATCTATCTATATATATAAAACTCAATGTTTGTATGTTTGTATGTATGTTCCAGCATAACTTCTGAACCCATTTACCGATTTTAACCAAATTTGGAACGCACATTCTTTATCTTGAGAAGAGACGACGTTGGGCATGCTCTTTGGAAAAGGGGGAGGGTGAGGGGGGAGGGGTATTGCTTAGTTATCGGTCAACTGAGTGTAAATTCTGAACCCCTTGGCCGATTTCAACCAAATTTAGAACACAAATTCTTTATCTTAAGGAGGGGACGGGTCGAGCATGCATTTTGGAAAAGGGGGAGGGTATGGGGGGGGTATTACTTGATTATCGATCTACGCAGTTTAAATTCTGAACCCCTTGGCCGAATTCGACCAAATTTGGAAAACAAATTCCTTATCTTAAAAAGGGGACGATAAGGGGGTTAAGCATGCTCTTTGGAAAAAGGGGAGGGTGTGGGGAGAGGGGTATTGCTTAGTTATCGATCAACTCAGTGTAAATTCTGAACCCCTTGGCCGATTTCGACCAAATTTTGAACACAAATTCTTTATCTTAAGGATGGGACGATAGGTGGGTTGAGCATGCTCTTTGGAAAAGGGGGAGGGTATGGGGGGAGGGGTATTGCTTATTTATCGATCAACGCCGATTTCGACCAAATTCGGAACACAATTACCTTATCTTAAGAAGGAGACGATAGGGGGCTAAGCATGCTCTTTGGAAAAGGAGGAGGGTGTGGGGGGAGGGGTATTGCTTAATTATCGATCAACGCAGTGTAAACTCTGAACCCCTTGGCCGATTTCGACCAAATTTGGAACACAAATTCTTTATCTTAAGAAGGGGACGATAGGGGGTTAGGCATGCTCTTTGGAAAGGAGGAAGGGTGTGGGAGGAGGGGTGTTCTTTACAAAAGAGGGAGGGTATGGGGGGAGAGGTATTGTTTAGCAATCGATCAACTCAATGAAAATCCTGAGCCTCATGACCGATTTGAACCAAATTTGTATCAAATATTGTCTGTCCTAAGGAAGCGATTTTAGTGGTTGAGGTTAAGTAATTTTAAAAAAAGAGGAGGGCGTGGGACAGAGGGTATTGTTTAGTTATCGATCAATTCAGCATGACTTCTGAACCCATTTATCGATGTCCACCAAATTTGGAACCCATATTATCTGTTTAAGGAAGACTATATCAGACTGGGTATGAGTGCCATAGCTAAATGAGAGAGAGGGTATATTCATTAAACGAACAGTTTAGTATAACTTTTTATCGCATAGGTCAATTCAAACCAAACACGTAAGCATGTAATCCCTACCCAAAGGAAACTATTATAGAGAGGCTGGAAGAGACTTTTGGAATGGGATGTGGGGGGGTATTGGGATTGGGTATTGTTGTTCATCGGAATAATTGTATGCCCAGTGAAAAGCAATGATTAATGTGAATGGTGGATGTGATTGCTTCTTCAAAAGTAGGCATTTGCCCGGAATAAGGCAATGGTGGGTGTGATCCCTTCTTTAATAATATGCGTTGCCCGAATATGGCATCAATGAATGTTTTTCCTTCTTTAGAAAAAGACGTTTTCCCGGAATAAGACCTTTCAAACCCAAGATCCCTTCTTCAAAATCAGTCAATGTTTCCAAAAGCCTTCTTTTAATCAAATGATAAAGTATGAATAAGTAAACACAATTACCCTGTTGATCAATTGGTTTTATCATTTTCCGATTGTAAAAGAAAACTGCAAACCAAACTGGCAATTCCGAGCAAGGCCGGGTACATAAAGCTAGTAGAACATAAACTACTGTAGGAGCCCTATTAAATCAGTTGCGTTTGAATATGCGTTGAGATGTTTGGTCGAATTGACATTGGATCGATAGTTTGTTTGTCTTTATCGCAAAAAAATCGATAACATTTGGTAAAGAGCCAAATCGGGCTTGGTGATACGATGGCAATTCAAACCTAGGCTCGCTACTTTCCTACTTTCAATTCAAATCTTTGTTTTTTCTGTACTTCACGTTCATCCAAATGTTTCCTACTTTTTAATAATTTTCAACAATTCCAAACCCTCTGCTGACTTTTATGAAAACCCTAGCATCACGATTCAGTCAGGACAAATCTGGACTATTGACTAGCTTACTTACATCTAAGAGGTAGTCTCAAGTCATAATGGCTGTGGTAATAGGCAGAAGTGAAATTGGAGGATTATTATATATAGCAAAGCTTCAAATCGTTTCCGAATTTCTCTGCTGGTATCGTAATCGGCGGTCACCAGTGAGCCCAAGTACACGAATTCTTCAACCACCTCGATTTCGTCACCTCCGATCCTTCGTATTCCGCGGGAGGCTGCAAAGTTTATGCATCGTTGGCCGTTGTCGTTCGATACAGTATGCAGACTATTTGGTCCGATGACCGGTCTATACATTTCCTCCCTTCCTACCTGAGCGTTCATGTCACCGATGACGATTTTGACGTTCCGCAGTGGGCATCCATCGCATAGAACGCTTCTTTCTCGTCGTCGGGTCTCCTTTCGTGTGGGCTGTGCATGTTGATGATGCTTTTGTTGAATAATCGGCCTTTTATCCTCAGCTTGCACATCCTTGCGTTGATTGACTGCCACCCAATAACGCGTTGGCGCATCTTTCCCAGCACTATGAAGCCGGTTGCGGTTCCCAGCTCGTTGGTGGTGCCACAGCTTTGGTAGAAGGTAGCCGTTCGATGCCCGCTTTTCCACACTTTCTGTCCTGTCCAGCAGATTTCTTGCAGCGCTACGACGTCGATGTTGCGGGGATGTAATTCATAGTAGATTATCCTGCCGCAACCTGCCTAGCGAGCCTAGCCTACCAAGCCTAGCGACTTGCAATTCCATGTTCCAAGCCTCCAATCGTGTTCTTTTATTCGTCGCCTAGGTCGTTGCCGATTATATCGAGTCGTATTATCTTCTATGTCGTTCGTAATGGTTGTTTTTAAAGGCGGCTTATTGGGCCTACGCAAACCTCCTGTCTCGGAGGGCCGTCATGTCAGTGTTGTTTAGCGCCCACCTAACACCAGGACTTGGGTTAGTGCGCTTTGAGCGGCGCACGATCGCTTTGGCGGAGCCTACTTGCGGATATATACAGCTTATCAGGGCCCAGTGTCATACCCCACCACATCCTAGGCAGGCACCACAACTCGCAGATGGCCTTGGGAGAGATCGTCTGTACAGTAAGCAGTCTCATTTCTCACGCCTCATTTCAAGTTCGTACTCACTACTCACTTCGCGCTTATCATTTTTTACAGTAAGAAGTGAGAAATGAGGAGTGAGAATGGAGACGTTTCACTTCTCACTCCTAATTTCGCACTCCCCACTGTAAAAAAAAAAGAAGTTTCAAATTAGCTATTCGGCCAAATGTCCTATTCGACCAAATGACCCTTTCGGCCTAATAGACCTTTTGCCGAAAAGACCCTTTTGGCCAAAGGACTCTTTCGGTCAAATGACCCTTTCGGCCGAATGACTTTTGGCCTAATGGTCTGTTCGGCCAAATGGTATATTCGGCCAAACAACTTTCAGTGTAGTGGTCTCTTTGGCCAAATGGCATTCGGCAAAAAAGCCCTTCGCCTTTGAAATTAAAGTAACAAAAATTAAAATCAAATCGCTCCCCATCAATCGCGAAATTTCAAATATGTAGCAATAAATAAAGTAAGATCAGCGGAATTAAAATCTAAAAGAATGTTTCTTAAGGTGCCTATTGAACTATTTGCAGTAGTAGTTTGGTAATTCTGTCTGATTTAATTCGAATATTTAGTCAAAATAAATACTGTACGGATTTTGATCCTATGATTCGAATACCTTTTAGAATAAAGAATACAATTAAATTAATGTTTTCGTTGCAGCTCCAAAAAATTTCCTAACCGATAAAAAAAGAAAGAGTAGAGATGGTGAATATTGTGGGGAACAATTTGAGTCTGAAAAATGCATTTGCATTTGTTGGTTACATTGATGGATAAAGTGGAACGTATTTATTATTACATGATAAAAATAATTAAATAAACTAAAATATTTAAAAATGACATTAATAGAAAAAATGATAACGAATTTGAAATTCAAGCGTAGTTGGTATTTGAAATGCCAGCATACTAAGAAGCTAATGGGAAGAAATTTGAAATTCAATCTCAGTAGGCTGACAGGAATTCTAGATTATTCGAACGGTGAAAGCAAACGATCATTCAGTGTTCTGTTTTTGAGGCGTGAACATGCGAATTATCCTTCGGTGTACCGCGCTTTTTTTGTCTTTATTAGCGAGACTTTCATCCCTAGGTTCCGCGCTTGTTGTCAATTTGGCCGCTTGTATACTGACCACAATGTGAAAGAAAGAGCTCGTTGGCTCGATTGGCTTAGTTGCAGCAAAAACGATACGATATGTGTTTATGAGAATAAGTTCCTCTCGGGCTGAAAACAATGGGTTGACATTAAGGTCACTCCTGATGGAATCCAAGCTTAAAAGTGCTCGCGTTGTAACTCACGGACGGATGGACTGATTTGCAAGATTATATCAATAATCGATTCGTCTTAAGATGTGTTTATATATACAAAGAGGTAGCAGATTTGACAGGAAATACTGAAAAAAAACATTAAAATACAATGATAGGGTGACTTGTAAGGAAACCTAATGCGATCGCACAAAAACTGATCTAGAGTGTAGCGTCGCAGAAAATTCAAAAATTGACATTTTTCAACAACAAATCCGAACAACGTAAGGTACACCCTGCTAGTTATTTATAAATTCTGGGGAGTCATTTACATAGTACACCACGCGTTAAGGGGGGAGGGGGGTCCGAGCAATTCTAGAGGTAATTAAGAATCACCAATATTTGCGTCTTCTTCTTCTATTGCTCTGAATTCCATTTGAAACGAGGTCTGTTTTTTAACTTAGTATTCTGTTGGCATTTCCTAATTAATTGAAAGCTTTATTGATTGAAAGCTTAATTATTTGAAAGCTTTTTCTATGCCCGCCAGTAGTTCATAAATATGCGTCTTGTGTAGCAAGTACAATAAAATATATAGGGGGAGGAGGGGCAATATGCCCTAGCTAAGCATAGACTGCTTTTAAGCCTTAGCTATAACGATTTTCATGGGTGTTTCTACCTCATGCAACAGTTAAACAATATAGCGAGCTAATGCCATAATAAAATTAGAAAAAATCTAAATCATATTGATAATATTCACATTTCAAAAACGAGCAATGGGTAGGTAATGTTTCCAACATTACCGCGATTAGACGTAGGACTTGAATAAACGTAACGTATTTACATTTTACTTCTAACTTTTGGATCTATGGAGTTTGATCATAGGTATTAATATTGGTAACGACAAATTCCATGCTGTGTAGAATTATTGGCAATTTGTTTATTCAAAACTTCTGGAAATAAAACTAATAATTAAATACGTAATTAGAATTGCTTTGTTCCTAACTTTACCCAAGCAAATGTAGGGCATTTATAGATTTCTTATTGATGATTTGCAGTTTAAAAATTCTATTTATAAAATTTTCAGACTTGGGCAAAATGTGCTATTTTAGGGGATTTGTCCCGTTTTCCAAACAAAGAAATACAGCACCAATTTCGTTGCTTCTTTTTGCTAACATGCGTGCTTACTGCTGAAAAAATAACAACAATAAGAAACAAGTCAAGGGGCAATAACCCTACTGAAATAGAGGAGGTACTGCTAATACGTCAACGAAAAATTATTTAATGTTTTGTTTCCAAACTCCGAGTGTACGTCAAATTAAATAAAACAATTTCTCAGAAAATGAAAAACAAAGAATAAGATAAAGTTTATTTAAATAATCTTCTGGAAATTATAATACAGCAAAATTTTCTAATCTAAAATGGATATTAACACTATTGCTGATTGTGCATCTTCAATTGTTAATGCCTTCTGCAATAAATGAAAGTAACTATTTTAATCAAATTTTTATTTTCTTCAGTGTAGTTGATTTTTTTTTGCTGGGGAATCAGAACCATGTTTTGATGTACGTGTCGTTTAGTACCAAGCACAACTTAACATATGGTCAGTCATATGACATGACTCGTACCCATCCCGGGATCATGTGGATTATGAAACCAATCACCTGGATGAGCAGACCAAATCTCTCTAATTTTATTCTTTTTCATCCACCACCGCTGCCCTCGCTGCCTCAGCCATCATCGGCCTCTAGCCGTGAACTTCGAGCGATGCGATGGGCGATTGCATCCATCGCAACCGACACCACTACATCCGACCATCATCAAGCACAGAATGACAAAAAATGCGCCCACTTCTTTCACGCATATTCGCAGACCCACTGGCAGTTCTACCGCTGGTGACTGCATGCTGTCGGTGTGTAGGTGAACACAGCGAACTAACGAACGAAACTAAAAATGCGCGAGCAAAAGGCACGTTAGTACGCGCTGTGTTCACAAATTGTAATGACTCGCACACGGCAGGCACTGCTTCTTTTATACACAAACAAAATCTTCCGGTAGACCCGAAGGCCCGTGGCATACCGCATTCTGATGTCCGTGTTAGGAATGCACGGGATTGGTTACATATGAAATTTTTACTGGCCTTGGCAAGAATTGAAATTTTCAATTGCTTATCGTTAATAATCTTAAGTTTCGAGTCGATTGACATATAAATCTTAAAAATCCATCGAAAGATGAAGACGGTAGTAACGTTCAAAATCTTCCCTACTTGCGTAACGCTCTCGATTTCCAAAAATCTAAATGACACCCAGTATAGTAAAGAAAGACGTAAGTCCTACGTCAAAAAGTGGTGATATTTTGTTGCCGGAAAACTCATGAGGCAAAACGCCTTTTAGTCAGCAGCTCAACGGCAGGAACAACGCGCCATGCCTCGGCGAATAAGCGTTCTGGTATGGACAGTGCTTGGAGATGCGTAGTACATTGTAGGTAAGTTCCACAAGGGCGTTTTGCCTCGCCGAAATGTTAGATGTTTCATCAAAAAGTGGAAAAAAAAATCGAAATCGCCATCTCCGGGTTGGCAATCCTACGCCTTTGCTCGCAAGGCTAACTGGAGACCCGGATTTAGTACACTTTTTATTTCTATAAATAGTTGTATCCGGTTTGTTGCACATCTCACAAAGATTGTTGTCTACTTTGTTTGTAGTTACCAGTGTTGGTAAAATCACTCATAAATCTCAATCAACGAGCGCTCCCGTGCGAACGAAATCATCTGCGATTTTGAAGGAATGCATCACGCTTGAATTTTTCATGCTAAAACGCATCATTTCACTCATTTGCCAAAAAATCATTTTGGCTTAAAAACGCATTTGAAATCAATTTGAGGGAAATTTATTGCTTATACTTAGAAGAGTGTCTAATATTATATGCGACAAACGTCAATTCGCTGTTTTTAACAAAGGAGAGCAAAAGAAAACCTACGATGATTCAAATGGATGATTCAACTCATCCATGAGTTTTTTTATTCCCATCAAAAATGTGGATCCCACTATGTTTCACTTAAAAGTACGTATATTCCTCCCAGAATCAAAAAGTACATTTCAAATGAATCATGCTTTACGCTGACTCTCTGGGTCAATCAATTTCAACTTTCTGCAATAGAAGAGGTAATACAACTGTGGACCCCTTGTATTCCCATCCTAGACTGTACTCTTTCACATTTTAACCTTTTTTTAATTCACAAGTATATTACTCGACATCTAAAATTATTAGTCTTTATCAACATATAATCCAGTTTCATATACTTTTCTAAACTTTTGTTTGGCGCATTTTGTTTGCTCAAAAAAGTCGTAAAAAAGAAGCACGAAGCAAAGAAACCTTTCCAATTAATACGTTTCAATTACTGGGTAGTTTTGATTCATATTTATTTCAATTGCATTTTCCACTAGCCTTCCAATTGATTAACTTAGTTTAACAATCCTATTCCCCCAGACGATGACTTCTTCCATGCAGCTACCGACCATCGCTTCTAGAGAATAGCTCATCAAGCACACTGATCCCAAAGGAGGAAAAAATGAAACTGTGAAAATATTTCCTACTTTCATCTACCTCATACTGTGATGGTCGTTTCTTCATTTTTATGTTTGGAAATAATTAACGATTGAATTGAAAGCTTAACATCAAATGTCAAATTCTCAAATTAAAATATAGACTAACAATTTTCCACCAGATTAGTTCAGTGTCTCACCAGTTTATCGCAACATTACTGGTCGAAGAGCAAGAGAGTGGCAATTCACTTACCATACTCTGTTGATTATATTCGTATGACTGGCTTTTCAACTGGGTGCAATAGCACCTCATTGCAGCGAACAAGCTGAGTGAGCAGAGCACCAACAACCACTACTGTGAACATGAGCACGAATGAGGGAAGCAGCCAACAAATGCACCGTTCGTTAAAGTCAATCGACGGTATATGCACCCAGCAGGTGCAGTATTGAGCCATTTTCCAACCCACCGATAGTCAACCAGCTCAATTCTCTCGTTCGAAGTGGCACCAGTGTGCGCTGGTGCAGTGTTTCTCAACCTTGAAAGCATTTTCGAATAAATTTACTACAAAATGCAGAAATTTCATGTTCTACGATCTACGACTTTTGATGCGTAATTGAGTGAAAACTCCGATCTATTTACGGTTCCACAAAATTTGCCGACCACTGTTGACTGATGGTTTCTGCTACCCAGTCAGCCAGCATCCTACGACACGTCGCCGACGATGTATCAAAAAGGTGTTACCGCCGGAGGGCAACCTGAATGTGGCGGGAAAATTCGTTACTCTTGTTACCCGCATGCTTATGCTCGCCGCACCACCACCACCACCACTACCGCGCAATAAAGCGATGACGATGATGATGGCGATGATGACGACAATGGTTAGTGGTTGGTGATCGGAATATTTGAATCCGTAACACACAAACCAAAGAGGCGGACTGAGGGAGACGCATGGTACGACACATTCCATTCCGGTTGGCACTGCTGCTGGCTGGTGGTGTTGTGGAAAACGAGACTGCAATTTCGGGGCTCCCTCCGCGTATCGTTGTCTGTTTGTTTATGGTTTGTTCAAATGTTGAGAGGTAGGTGAGAACGATCTGTTATGCACTCCCCTGATGTTTTTGTCAAATATGTACTAAATTTAAAAACCTCATGATGATGAAA
Source organism: Armigeres subalbatus (assembly GCF_024139115.2). NCBI lineage: Eukaryota > Metazoa > Arthropoda > Insecta > Diptera > Culicidae > Armigeres > Armigeres subalbatus. The sequence goes on along the minus strand of NC_085140.1, from coordinate 182,887,087 downwards.
GCAAATCATATTTTTTATTCTACTTTTCTTGGGCATTAGACGAGTCAGTAAATAGAAGCCTGTATCGAAGGTCAAAGACACCGTCGTAAGGGAGATGGAACGAAAAGTTGATTTTGAACTTTTTGAAATATTTCTCCTCATTTGTGAATTAATGGAATAAATTAGTTTTAGTAGAAATAGAGATAATGAAAACGTGATGTTTTTTCCTGTTCGGGTGTGACACTATGACCAGTTAGATCTATTGAAAATGTGAATAGTTGGCAATCTGACTTTTGTCAGACAAAAATTGCCTACTAGAAGACGGTGAAACTTCGCCACTTTGCCACAAATTTGGATGGTAGCAGCAGCGTTTTCGGCGTCACGCCGAGATCCACTTTAGCCGGCAGTAGAAGCGTGAATTGTCGTGGGAATTTATTTCAAAACGTTTGTTTCTTTAAAAAAAAATCGGCATTTTTCGGTATATTTTCAAGACAGAATCTTTTGAACTATGTCGGAAAAAATTGATAAACTACCCCAGAAACAATATTTTTTGCTGAAATTGATTTGGAAATCATTTTCGGATTTTCCACGGGACCTGCTTACAAGTTTTGAAAATTCTTTGGAATTAACAAGTGAATTCACAAAAGATTTGTTTCAGAATCTGCACGGGAAATTGTTCCACATTACTGCAGGAAATGCTCAAAATATCCACGGAAGGTTTCTGTTAAGTAATCTGTTGAGTGTTCTTCGAAATTTGAGCAGCAAATTCTTCGGAATATCCGTTGAAGACTCTAAGAAGTTCTCTCTGGATTTTTTATGAGAAATTCTCCGGAATTTCCACGGAAAATTCTTTTGAGTCTCCGTGGGAGATTGTTCAATATGGTGATTCTAGCAAAAAAAAAATCTTTGGACTTCAACGGAAAATTGTTCGGAATTTTCAAAGCAAATATATTGCAACTTGCATGGGATTTTTTTTTCAATAGCAAAGGAAAATTCTTCGAAATCTAAGCGGGGAATTTCCTGTAGTTTTCTCTAAAATTCTTCAAAATTTCTTAGTGACATTTTTAAATTTTAATTCGGCGGAAATCCATTTGGCCGAATAAAACGTTAACCCAAAATTCATCTAGCTAAATTACATTTGGAATAGAAGGTCTGGGCAAAACGGTTATACATCAAAAACGGTTTGACGGAACATTTCATTTGGCCAAAGCGAAGAACTGTTCGAAAATGCCATGACCCAACGGGTCATGCAGACAAATGTCCATTACTGAACGGATAATATGGTCAACAATTCGTCCAAACGAGCAGTTTTTCTGCCAAATGACCAATTCAGCCGTAATGTTTATTTTGGATAGATGATATTTTCGGCCAGATGGGTTTTGTCCTAATGATTTGGTCGGCCAAACACCTTTCCCTGTGCCTAGGGTTGTAAAATATCATCTGCATGTCTTTTGACAAATTTGTTCGATTTTTTGACGTAGAACTACGTCTGTCTTTCCTTTATTGGGGTACACTTTACGATTGCAAAAAATCGAAAAACGTCACGAAAATATGATAGACTTTAATCGTTAATATCTCAGCCGTTTCTCGATGGATTTTCAATTTTCTTGGACCATCCGATCAAGAAAGAGTCAACGCTTCATTCCCGATGTACACTGAAGTTGTTTTTTACGCGTTTTATTTTTACACGAATCGCTTTTTATGCATTTTTTTTTCACTAGAATTTCGGGATTCACGCGATTCATATTAGACATATTTTGGAATTTATGCGTTGTTTTAATTTTTACGTTGTTTTAATTTACGCGGCCCATATTCTCCGCGTAAAAGCTGACTCCAGTGTGTTACAATATTTATGTATGATTATTTACACTTGCTAACAGTTTAGCAATCGGTTTTGGTGAATCAGTCAAACTCGTAAATGCATCGCAAGCTTCTTCTTCCATAGCACTACATTCCAACTGGAACTTGGCCTGCTTTCAACTCACTCAATCTCAGCAGACAATCACGAAAACCACCAGTACTGCCACGTAGTTCAACGTCACCTTTGCGTACAACCCGATTGGGCTGCACCTTTGAGTTTTTTTCATGAGGCAAAATCACTTCATAATTCTTGATGTACTCATAAAGATAGAGTAGACCTATATTTTTGTCCAAATGTACATTGCACTAAAATATTTGCAATTGCAATAAATAACATCTGAGGCTAGAGAGTGAAATCCACCCAAAGTGTCTCGTGTCATTTGATATAATATCACTTGAAAGAAAGTTTTAGCTCCAACGACTCAGATTACTTTACAGAAATGTCTTGATAGACAAAGTTGTAGGCACAATTAAGCTCTATAAGTTAATTAATACTCCATGAATTGATATCAAGTTTCTAAACAACATTCTGGGAAAATTTTACAAATGAATACATTTTACAGCACTTATTCGGCAAAATGGCACTTCCCGTCTTTCGGCGAAAAGCCCTTTGTTCAAATGCCACTTGGCCGAATAACACGTTAAGCTGAAAGTCGTGTGGCCAAATTCCATTTGGCCAAATTGAACGCTTGTCCAAAACAATTATAAGGTCAAAATTGTTTGAGCGAAAAAGCTATTCGGCCGAAAGTGCCTTAAAGCCCAAAAAAAAATCCGGCCGTAAAAGTGGTTCGCCCTAACAGGTCATAAGGCTGAAAATGTCATTTGGCCGAAATGGTCGTTTGACTGAGAGTCTTTTGATCGATTAGATCATTTGCTCGAAAATTATAAACAGAAATGGTCGTTTGGCAGAAAGAGCCATTTATCTCGAAAATGTCCTTTCTACAAAACAACCAGTTCGGCCATACGGCATTTTCTGCCAAATGACCTTATCCGACTAAACGACTTTTTTGGCAAAATGACCAATTCAGCCGAACGACTTAATGTCTATTTCTGCCTCGACGATCATTTCGACCAGAGGGCATTTTCGGTCGTATGACATTAGGCTAGATGGGCCTCAGCCAGATGGTTTGTTCGGGCAAATGATATACAATAATATCTAGTATAAAGTGACCAGACGTCCCGGATTCAGCCTAATTGTCCCACACTGCCAGGCGTCCCGGAAAACGTCCTGCATTCCATGATGAAAATTTATTGTCCGAAAAATCTATCCGCAGGAAATGGGTTGTCAGGAAAATCTGTAACAGATCCAAATAAGTAGAAGAAAAGGAAAGACAAGAGCAGACTAAAGGGTCTACTGAGCTTAAAGAATGAAGGCTTGAATAAATTAAGGTTTAGAGAATGTAGGAGCATTAAGGATTCATATGATTTATGAAATCAAACATATCTGATGGTTTTCTAAAAAGTTTAGGTCACGACAATTATCTCAATTGGATGGACCTAAGTCAGCTTTAGAATCTGAAGCATTTTAAAATCTGCTAGAATCTATAAAAATGTATTCTGAGGGTAAGAAGAAAAGTCTGGAACATCCGAAAGTTGTTTCATAATTTAACCGCCTTTAGAAGTGATGAAATGGATGTCATTTGAAAAATTACTTTAATAACATTTTGAAAACCGTTTATTACCAATATGGTTGTTCAAACTGAACACTTACATAAGACAACGTCCGGGCCTCTTGAAAGGAGGCTTCCGGGCCTCTTGAAAGGAGGCTTCCGGGCCTCTTGAAAGGAGGCTTCCGGGCCTCTTGAAAGGAGGCTTCCGGGCCTCTTGAAAGGAGGCTTCCGGGCCTCTTGAAAGGAGGCTTCCGGGACTCTTGAAAGGAGGCTTCCGGGCCTCTTGAAAGGAGGCTTCCGGGCCTCTTGAAAAGAGGCTTCCGGGCCTCTTGAAAGTAGGATTCCGGGCCTCTTGAAAGGAGGCTTCCGGGCCCCTTGAAAGGAGGCTTCCTGGCCTCTTGAAAGGAGGCTTCCGGGCCTCTTGAAAGGAGGCTTCCGGGCCTCTTGAAAGGAGGCTTCCGGGCCTCTTGAAAGGAGGCTTCGGGCCTCTTGAAAGGAGGCTTGGGCCTCTTGAAAGGAGGCTTCCGGGCCTCTTGAAAGGAGGCTTCCGCGCCTCTTGAAAGGAGGCTTCCGGGCCTCTTGAAAGGAGGTTTCCGGGCCTTTGAAAGGAGGAGGTTTCGGGCCTGTTGATAGGAGGCTTCCGGGCCTCTTGATAGGAGGCTTCCGGGCCTCTTGAAAGGAGGCTTCCGGGCCTCTTGATAGGAGGCTTCCGGGCCTCTTGGAAGGAGACGTCCGGGGCTCTCGAAAGGGGGCTTCCTGGCCTCTTGAAGGGAGGCTTCCGGGGCTGGTGAAAGGAGGCTTCCGGGCCTCTTGAAAGGAGGCTTCCGGGCCTCTTGAAAGGAGGCTTCCGGGCCTCTTCAGAGGAGGCTTCCGGGCCTCTTGAAAGGAGGCTTCAGGCCTCTTGAAAGGAGGCTTCGGGCCTCTTGAAAGGAGGCTCTGGGCCTCTTGAAAGGAGGCTTTCGGCCCTCTTGAAAGGAGGCTTCCGGGCCTCTTGAAAGGAGGCTTCCGGGCCTCTTGAAAGGAGGTTTCCAGGCCTCTTGAAAGGAGGCTTCCGGGCCTCTTGAAAGGAGGCTTCCGGGCCTCATGAAAGGAGGCTTCCGGGCCTCTTGAGAGGTGGCTTGCGGGCGTCTTGAGAGGAGGCTTGCGGGCCTCTTGAAAGGAGGCTTCCGGGCCTCTTGAAAGGAGGCTTCCGGGCCTCTTGAAAGGAGGCTTCCGGGCCTCTTGATAGGAGGCTTCCGGGCCTCTTGAAAGGAGGCTTCCGGGCCTCTTGATAGGAGGCTTCCGGGCCTCTTGAAAGGAGGCTTCCGGGCCTCTTGAAAGGAGGCTTCAGGCCTCTTGAAAGGAGGCTTCCGGGCCTCTTGAAAGGAGGCTTCGGGCCTCTTGAAAGGAGGCTTCCGGGCCTCTTGAAAGGAGGCTTCCGGGCCTCTTGAAAGGAAGCTTCCTGGCTTCTTGAAAGGAGGCTTCCGGCCTCTTGAAAGGAGGCTTCAGGGCCTCTTGAAAAAGGCTTCCGGGCCTCTTGAAAGGAGGCTTCCGGGCCTCTTGAAAGGAGGCTTCCAGACCTCTTGAAAGGAGGCTTCCGGGCCTCTTGAAAGCATGTTGAAAGGAGGCTTCCGAGCCTGCTGAAAGGAGGCTTCCGGGCCTCTTGAAAGGAGGCTTCCGGGCCTCTTGAAAGGAGGCTTCCGGGCCTCTTGAAAGGAGGCTTCCGGGCCTCTTGAAAGGAGGCTTCCGGGCCTCTTGAAAGGAGGCTTCCGGGCCTCTTGAAAGGAGGCTTCCGGGCCTCTTGAAAGGAGGCTTTCGAGCCTCTTGACTTGAAAGGAGGCTTCCGAGCCTTTTGAAAAAAGGCTGCCGAGCCTATTTTAAGAAGAATTCCGAGCCTCTTGAAATGAGGCTTTAAAGCCTCTTGATTGGAAGCTCACGAGCCTTTTGAAAGAAGGTTTCCGAGTCTTTTGAAAAAGGCTTCCGAGCCTCTTTAAAGAAGGCTTCCGAACCTCTTTAAAGAAGGTTTCTGAGCCTCTTTAAAGAAGAGCTTGAAGAATGCTTTCTATACGCGTAGGAGGCTTCTATGCTTCTTATAACGAAGCTACTGAGCTTTTCGGAAAACAGCCTTCATTTATTCAAATAAAGGCTTTCGAACCTTTAGATTCTCGAGTTTAGGTCGCATATTCCTCACATGTTGTTCAAAATTTGTTTGCGGTCAGATAGTTACACTGAAGATTTTTGTAAATATACTCATTCAGACGTAGATGCACACGTACAAAAAAGGATGCGTTTGAGCAATGATTGCTACGCGCACTTAAAATTTAGCACACGCAAGTCTCACGAAGCTTGTGTACCTTACATTGAGATTGGTGCGTCGCATTGAGACATCTCAATCCGAGAATAAGGAACTCTGCTCACTGGACGTTTTGTCCTTTTGATCCTTTGACCTACATACAGTTTTTCTGGTTGTGAAGGGCAGGTTTCAATAAGCTTTGATACAATACACACTATTGGAATAAAAAATATCAACAATTATCAAAACATTTTCAATAGTTTTTATTGGAATTGTAATACATCCGCCATTACGTATTGTTGTCCGAGGTACCCCCTGGGGTCAGCAAAGGTACCCCCAGGGGTACATGTACCCCTGGTTAAGAACCGCTAGTGTAAAGCAATATAACATTGACCCACACAATCTACCCGATTCCATTTAGCTTGATGACGGAAAAGGATACAAGTTTGCATTTTGTTAATTGTTAATGTTTGTTAGTTTGTTAATTCCACTTGCTATCCCTGTTACTCTTCCACTTGCCATTATATGATGATTCTCACATCCACATAGCATGAAACGTAGATCATGATAGCCTTTGGTCGCTTCCTTTCCTCATGTTGTATATAGTCCAGATGGTTACCGCGTTAGTCGAGATGTGCTAAATGTGGAGGGTCCAGGTTCAACACCCGTCTTTGGCCGTTCTTTTTTGTAAGGTGACTGAGGTTATTGGAGGCAATTCATTCCTCGATGGGGGAATGTAAAAATAGATTCAATGTAGACACAAACACATAACCAGTTCTTATTTTCTCGTAACCGGGGACCTAATTCAAGGGCCTGCCGTTAACTTAAAGCAATCTGTGCATATGTCGCAAATTATGGCAAACTGTACGTGAAACTAAAGCAAGATTGCAATAAAATGTTGCATTATCTAGTTGGGTGTACTTATCACTTCACAAGTACCACGTATCATTGCCAACCATTGTCTTCTCGCTTCTCATTTCTCACTTTTGGAAATTCCATTTTAAATTAAAAAGATTTTTTTGAGATGCGGAGGAAATCTAAGAGTTTTTCGTGGAACTTCGGAAATTCTTTTAATGGTAGGTATTATTGTACACTGTTTTTACACGATTTACATTTTCTTAATTTTGCACTCATCCCAAATGTTTTACACCTTTCAATTACCATGTGATTTTTATTTGATTTATTTAGGATTTTTTGAAATATGTTGCAAATATTTTGGAGTCCGATCAAAAACACGAGCTGAAAAAATCGTGTAAAAACAGAATCCTGTGTACTAGAATTTCCACTTTCTTTGGTAGGCATTCCAGAGCATTTGATCTTTGTGTATGGGAACTTTTTTTTAATGAAGTTGTGTTATTCCATTTGATTTAGCGTTCATTTCTTTTTGTCCGGAAGTCAAATTTTTCAAAGCTAGCCTCCTCCTTTTTATAACCATGTGGCTTTCGGATCCCTAATAACTGAAGAAATTTGCATATTTTAGACCATTCTCCTCCTGCGATGCATCGATCGGTCGTACGGTCTGGGCGAGCGAGCCATCATCGATCATCCACTATCTGGAGGTGATGGTGGTGTGGCAGGAAAATGGTGTTGGAGCGGTATTTTCATTGCATATTTCGAGTGTGTAAAATGATTTTAATTGAATTGATTTACGATTGATGAAAGTGAGATTCAATGTCGAGCGGGTATTTGGCTGGCAAAAGAGCACAAGAGTAGGATAGCGGTGGCCAGGTGCCACACACCGGGAGTAAGCAACTGAGTGAGTGTGATATTGAGGGCAAACCCTGTGCCGACCGCGCTGTCGAAACTGTAATAAACGGTAGTGCTCCTGAGCCAACCGACGCACGACCAACAACCGATGATGGAGTAGCAGCAGGGCGATGCTCAAGTGTACTGTTAAATTTAATGGTCGAGAGCAAAGGTAATAAAGTTTATGCACGCAGGATGACAATAATTTTATTATATGGAAGCAAACTTTGGCCTGGCGATGGTGATGGAATCATTGTGCCGGGATCCGGTAATTGACTGGCTTAATGGAATGGCGAACGATTGCAATACCATTAATTGGTTTGTGGTCAGACGACGGTAAGTGAATCTGTCCTTTTTTGGAAGGTAACAATCGGATGCTATCGAATAATTTTTGGAAAGATAACTTTTTGAGTTATTATTTTGATCAAAAATTTCATACTTTGCCTTGATGTATCGATTGAAAAACTTAGCTTCATCAAAAAATATGTGTGTCGCAACGAAATATTTGAAACAATGGGGAAAAAATGAATGTTGTAAAGTGGAACTTATAGCAGGTTTGTTTATTTTACGTACAATTTGAAGAATGTGCTGAAACCCTCACTAAACTTACGTCATATGAAAAACAATCTCAAATTTGAATTTTCCTTTCGGTAAATTTTTGATTATTACGAAATTTGAGTTATAACATTTTAGATTAAAACGATCAACAATTCTCCCATCTTACAAATGTCAAGTTGAAACAAATTTCATCTGTTTTTACTACATAATGCATGGTAACTTCTGAATAACTCTATATTTGATATGGCGCATGGGGTATGTTTGAGACGAAGAGGCTGAATAGTTGCGCTATATATCTGTAGACGTTTTGTTTTGGTTCAATCAAGTTCAATTTTGCATTCCTGTTCAATTTAGTTGAACGTTCGACATCACGTTCATGGAACATAGAAACACTTGTCTTGTTTATTATAATCAACCACCGAAACAATGTTGAAAAAGAGGGCTATGTAGTAATATTAAAAACCGCCAGCAGAAATTCTGTTTTTTATTACTTGAACCCGGAGCGAAATATCAGCCGCCGCAATCGTTGATGATCACGAAGCATTTTCCGGCGTTAGCTACTCTCCCATTTCGTTACGGACAGGCAGCAACAGCAGCGGCGGCGGACCAAAACAAAATGTGAGAAAAATGAATCAACTTATTTAACTGTCGTGGTCTATACAGAAGGAAAACTCACAACGAGCCAGACAGGGGTTACGGAATAAGGGAAAAGTTGGAATTTAAATTTAAATTTTTGTTTCCTAATTTTAGCAGGCTTTTTCACCTTAGCGTTGCAAATCAAAATACACCTGAGTAGTGTGTGGTTAGCCGGTTTTATATGACTCGCTGCTCTTTCATCGTTTGTCGCTTTTTTCGGCTAGCGGTGGTTTTCGTAATGTATTTTGAGATTTATGTGGGTAGAATTAGTGCTGCGAAGGGTAAGCGAATGAAGTGGTATTTGAGCAGACAAAGGTATTTAATGAGTGGAAAATTTTCATGGCTATGTTCTGTAGAAACATAAGTTGACAACAGGTCCAGCCAAGCAAAGTGAACAGCTTGATATAATATTGAAATTCGGTGGAGGCAGTCTCGTGATTGATTTATTATGGTTCTATATAATAGTCAGTATGATATTTTATAAAACAAATTGTTGTGCAAATTGGGTAGAATGATTTCAGAGGGATGAGGAACCATAATTCAGAACGCAAAAACAGTGAAAATTAAAGCGAATATTGCCAGCCATTTCGAAAATTATTTTTAAAAAAAAATACTAGAAAACTTAACAAATGCTAGTTGGCTGTAGGGGTAGGGGGGTGGGGATATGACCCCAGGAAGGGGGGGGGGGCAATATGGATGTTTTTACATTATGCATCAGTTAAACAAGATAGCTAGTTGATGCCAGTCAAAAATCTCAATCATATTGATAATATCCACATTTCAAAAAAATGGTGATATTCTATTGCCGGAATACTCATGAGGCAAAACGACTTTTAGCTGGCAGCTCATAGGAAACAAAGCACCACGCGTCGGCGAATAAGCATTCTGGTATGATGGGTGGAGACGCAAGTACATTGTAGGTTAGTGCCACTAGGGCGTTTTGCCTCGCCAAAATGTTAGATGTTTCTTCAAAATATGAAAATTTTCGGTTTTTCCGACCTTCTCATACACTATTTGAAAACTTTTTTTCGCCTAACCTACATAATTTTAGATCTAGTTTTGTTGCGGACATCTTAATGACGGTAAATATGAGGGAAACCACAAAAGGCGTTTTGCTTCGGGGGGCGTTTTGAAGCCTCTTCCCCTATAGTGAGTTACAGTAGCTGACAGAGACATTTGGAATGAGTCATTGGCAATATAGTCAAACTCTGGCAACAGGAATTTCTTTAGACTGGTTCTGAAAATAATTGCCATTTCTGCTCATACGTCATGATACCTTTTTATTGAGAAAATTGTACACTTTATCATCTAGTATGGAAGAAAACGGCCAAAATGAGCCTTTTAAGCTTCTTATTCTTCAATGGCTCTGCATTCCACCTGGAACTAGGCCTGCTTTTCAACTTAGTATTCTTTTAGCATTTCCTCAGTTATTATTTGAAAGCTTTTCCATGCCCGCCATTGCATGAGTATGTATCTTGTGTGGCAAGTACAATGGATACACTATGGCCAGGGAGTCGAGAATTTTCCCACCCGAAAACATCCTAGACTGGACCGAGAATCGAACTCGCCATCTCCGGATTGGCAATCCAACGCCTTTGCTCGCAAGGCTACTGGATACACGAAAGAAGGACAAGCGAAAGTGTGTACATACCCCATATGAATTTGACAAAATTCGCAATTTTTATTTTATTGCCTTTCTCTTTTTTTTAAATTAGTTTCCAAATGTCTGTATTATTGTGCAATAAGTAGTAAAGATAAATTTACAATAAATTGGCACAGTTCGTACTATCAGGTTTGGTAGCTTGGTTCTTGGATCTGACTGACACATTTCAAATCGATTTCTCCATAGTTGAAACTTAAGGATGTAAAAAATTAGTTTTCAGTAGTGGGATGAGATTACTACCCAGTAAAAGATAGCACGCATTTTATGCCTAACCTAACTGCAACTACGCTTCATCGTGATTATTTTTACTCCCAAACGTACTCGATTCATCTGCTTCTCGTCAACTGATCGTAATGTATAGATTACTGAAACTCAGCTATCCATTAAATGATCTTTTGACGTCTTAATTACCTTTAGCTGAAACTTAATTGCCTGTTGTAGTACCACTTTTGCTCGTCAGACAGAATTTAGTGTAAATTTTAGCTGGAAAACATAACGTTGAGGCTTTCTAAAACTCTTCGGTATGGTGCGCATTTGCAAAATAAAATGGTTTGAGGATGGTCGAGTTCGATTCCTTGTCCAGAAATCAGGAAGATTATTCTGTACACTCGAGAGCTCAGATGAAACGATTTCAAATTTAATGAACATACAACTGAGAAAATGTTTGATAAAATCGTCAGCCGACAATGTCTGTATGTCCAATTATTAGGTAAAAGTGCATAAATTAACGCTGGGTTGAAGGCATGCTGCGTTCCACAGGGATCGTAGTGCAATTCGGAATATCTCACGGTAAATTATTTTGCATCATACATTCCCCTTCTCCGTACGGGCCCAGTGCAATGCCATACTTAAATACTCATCGCCGTAAACCACCGCAATGCCGAAGTTATTAATAAATCTGTGAGTGTCGGGAATAGTCATCTCTTGATCGTTAAATGTCAATTTCCTTCGGCCGGCAAGCCATTTTCATCGTTAAACGCATGATACATTTGTTGAGCTTGAGAACTGGCAAACGCGAAGACAGCTGCTGCCGAGAGAACTGGCGAGCAACGAACAACGGTTGCTTCCAATTATTGGAGCACCACTTGAAATGCTCTGCTTTGCGGAGGTGAATGGCGAATGTCCATCAATGGCCGCACGACTTTGATTTTCTCACTTCTGTTCGAGCGTAAATTGACACCCTCGATGGGAAGTGGGGCAATGTAATATATGGGATGTTTATCATATAATTTGCAAATTTTATGGCATTCACAAATAGGCAAACGATGAGAGCACCCATTAAAGGTCCACCTAATTGCCAAAATTATCATCAGTCATTAATCGATATTTAAGAAATGTTAATTACGGTAGCGTCTAGCCAGGAAAGTCCGCGGTTAGCGGCAGTTTATCAAAAATAACATGATGTGCAGTTCAGAGAAATGACTCCAAGAAATATTATTTAAAGCCGTTACAATTAATTTCATAATTATGATTTTTATTTTGATGACCATCGGTTGGAAGATAGAGAAAATTAAGGTTTTTTGAGAATTTCAGTAGCGAAGCAATTATCTTCTTCTTCTTCTTCTTCTTCTTCAATTATCTACATCGCTTTAACAATTCTCTATTGGAAATGGTTATGGAAAGGTGATGGAAATTGAAATTACTGCAAACATACGCTGAACTGCCGTAATCTGAAAAAGTGACGTATTAACCATTTTCCAAAAATGGTGTTAAAGAGTAGTACTCATGGAACCGTTTAACAGAAAAATGAAAAACATGCATGTTGTAAAATGGCGCATTACGGCAGTGAAGCCATGGGTTAGTGAGATACCCCGACTCCTTGAGACTCCAATAACGATGTCATATTCGATTTGGCGGTTTTTTACATCATTTGATAATCATTATTTCCCAAAAAAATAACCTTATAACAAGGGGAAAGCCTCAAATGAATGGTAAAAGTGTCACAGTGATCGCATGGTGGTATGCAGAATGTGAAAAAGGGTGATGTTACTATTCCAATGATTTTTGTAGGCATGTCCGGTCAGATACATCAAATGCCATGAGATATGATTCCTCATAAACGACACGAAATGGATATAGAAAATTCCGTTTTTTCATTTTCGTTGCTGGTTCTACACACGTGAGGCCCCCTCACTAACCCATACCAAGTTGTGATAGTTCTTCTAAAACAGCATCTCGCACCAACAACTTATGTAGGGGAGACTGGGTAGACTTGATCCCCTTTTCTGATTTCCGATGTATCACAGCCAAAAATGAATAAACATAGGTACACTACGAATACCGTGATAAAATTACTAACGCGGGCTACCGTGATCAGAAAATCATGGGAACTAAATTTTCAAACAGCTGGTTCTCAGCCATCTTTTGACCGATTTTCACAATTCTTTTACGGATGTCTTACCCATCTCATCTAGTTTCACCATACTGGTGAGTTATGTTTCTAGGGATGCTCATTTTTTCCCTAGAGGGGCGTGAGTAAGGATGGTTTTTCCAAATTATAGTAAAATTTACTTTACATGACATATTTCAATGTGAACAACACTTACAGGTTCCAAAAATGTTTTATAACACTATTCTACCATTGACTATACTATGTGTGAACAATATGTTTCTTCTGGACATCCCTAGCGACTCCAAAACGACTTCTATAATTGATGAAAGATGATATGCAAATTTTGCCGAAGGAAACTACGGAAACCCGTGCCAATGGAAACCCGTCATGTCCATGCCAGTTCTTAGAGACCATGTGAACGATATTTCACTCAGTTTTGTCTAAACCGGATGTTCTAGGTTTTCCAAATTCTTCTGGAGCTTGGATAAATTGGTTTACCAAGTCAACTGCGCTCGATAGCTATATGAAATCTACTAGACATGTCCGTACAAGTCCGTAGAGCCCACGCGAATGATTTGCAGCTCAAATATACCCAAACCAGATGTTCTAGGCTCTCCAAACTGTTCTAGAGTTTGGATACATTGGTCTACCATGTCAACTACGCTTGATAGCTATCCGAAATGGACCAGTCATGTCCAAACAAGTCCATAGAGCCCACGCGTATGATTTGCAGCTCAAACATTCCTAAACCAGATGTTCTAGGCTCTTCAATGTGTTCTGAAGTTTGGATCAATTGATTTACCAATTCAATTGCGCTCGATAGCTATCCGAAATCGACCAGTCATGTCCAGACAAGCCCGTAGAGCCCACGCGTATGATTTGCAGCTCAGATATGCCCAAACCAGATGCTCTAGACTCTCCAAACTATTCTGAAATTTGGATAAATTGGTCTACCAAGTCAACTGCGCTCGATAGCTATCCGAAATCGACCAGTCATGTCCACACAAGTCCGTAGAGCCCACGCGAATGATTTGCAGCTCAGTCACGTCCATAAAAGTCCGTAGAGCCCACGCGTATGATTTGCAGCTCAGATATACCCAAACCAGATGCTCTAGGCACTCCAATCTGTGCTGGAGTTTGGATCAATTGGTCTACCAGGTCAACTACGCTTGATAGCTATCTGAAATCGACCAGTCATGTCAATAAAAGTCCGTAATGCCCATGCCATTTGTTCTAGGTTCTCCTAACTGTTCTAAAGTTTGAATAAATTTGTCTACCAGATTAACCAGATCATAACGGAGGAAATCAAAAGGATTTTCAGCGTCAATTCTGTAGGAAGTTTCTGAAGAATTCCAGAAAAAAAATCCGGGTGAATTCCGTAAGAAACTTCTGGACGTATTCCAAGAGAAAGTTCAGGAATAATTCCAGAACAAACTTTCGGAGGAATTCCTGTAGAAACTTCCAGAGGACTTCCTGGAGGAACTTCCAGAAGAACTACTCATAGTATAGTCAATGGTATAATAGTGTTATAAAACATTTTTGGAACCTGTAAGTGTTGTTCACACTGAAATATGTCATGTAAAGTAAATTTTACTATATTTTGAAAAAAAAAAACCATCCTTACTCACACCCCTCTAGGAAAAAAAGAGCATCCATAGGAACATAACTCACCAGTATGGTGAAACTAGATGAGATGGGTAAGACATCCGTAAAAGAATAGTGAAAATCGGTCCAAAGACGGCTGAGAACCAGCTGTTTGAAAATTTAGTTCCCATGATTTTATGAACACGGTATTCGGCGTGTTAACACACTCTCTAAGAAATATAGTATTTAACTTTACTGATGTATGACAGTCCTAAAATTATTGTTGTTATTGATACACAATCGATTTTTTGGAGTGCTGTCAAAAATCGATTTTAAAATATTCGGGGGAAATTGATCCCTTTCCAAAAACTTGCTTTGATAAAATTAGAAAGGTGCCAGATTTTTTCAGATTTTTTAAATATTTTCCCTTCAAAATAAGCGGCGTTTTCGAATTGCTGTGCGTAAACGTGAACGATTTTTGTTATTGAATTCGACAACACATGCAATTTTAAAATTTGGGGAGACTTGATCCCCTTTTTATGATATCTACGCAATAAATATTTTTTTCTGACAACCCTTCATTAAATCTGTCAAATCTACAAAAAATTAGAAGCCTGAGAACAGATTTATATTTTTTTGAATTTTTTCGCCAAATTTTTGTATGGGTGACTAATGGGGAATCAAGTGTCCCCATATTGAGGCAATAACTTCAAATCCAAATATCCTAAAACTTTGATGGAATGTTAACATTTTCATCAGTACATATCATTAAGCATATTTATGGCTTTGTGCTGTGAAAAAAAACGACAGCATTTGGTCATTGTTATGAAAAGTTGTTCAAATTTTGCTTGGCCAATAAAAAAATCTTTAGGAAGGTCAAAATATACAAACCGCCCTGCAGATTAAATAAGGTTGTCAATCCAAAAAATAACTCACCACATAAAGGTCATTTGTCTAGAGGATCTATACTAAAAAATACGTTAGAACAAAACTACTTTAGTGCTCGATAAAACAGGGGGTGATCAAGTCTCCCCGGGGATCAAGTCTACCCACCTTCCCCTATATAGTCGGTAAAAAATATAAGTCCTGGGGGTGTGTTTGATTATCATTATCGGTTTAATCAGTTAACATCGTAACCCAGCAGTTATATAGGTTGTTTACTTGAAGCTGTTCGTAATCATTTTTTCGCATGAATCTTTGTTCAAGTTCTGAGGATGCGCGGTTACCTTCTGGAGTTACTATTAATCCAAATTTCAACGTCAAAAATCGCAGCAGTCCATCTGCAAATTGGAAAATGACAGCAAAAGCGAAGGTCCAGTAACCAGTCCATGCTATCACCGAACTCTTCTGGGTGAGTTTGATGCTCCTTGGATTCTGGCGCAAATTAATTTGAACATCATGTGATCATACCTTTGCCTCTCAGACAACGAAGCTTCCTCAGATCACAGTAACATCGAACTGATTACGCGAAACAAGATCCATGTGCAGTCTTTACAATTTATGTTATGACTTTGACTTCAATGTTAATTCTAGTATCTTTTGTAAACGTGTGGTAAATTCAAATGTGTTTAGTTTACAGTTTTTTTTTCATATGGACAAGTCAATTTCAAGAATAATAACAATAATAATAACGCTTGAACCTAGCTATTTAGCATTGTGAAGAATTAAATAACTTTTCAGAACCCGTAGCTTCCGGGAATGGAAGCACACCCAGATATAGAGTTACGCTCAAGAAGAATACCACCCATGCGATTGCCCGAGGAGGGAGACCCTACTGGAGCTGGCCCTGGAACGGGGGACAGAGCGAGCGGCCAGCGGCTAGAGGAAGGAGAGGTGCAACAGCGACCCTCTAGTCATCGGGCTCAGCCAATGCCGACAAGGCAAACAGATACGGCAGCAGAAGAAATCACCAAGGCAATGCTGCACCTGCTGATGTTGCTGTGGTTGATCGACGTCAATCACTCACGTTAGCGGGCCGCCGACGGCAACGGATCATGTGGACAAGGGAGATGAATCAGGACGTGATCCGTTGCTACTACGTTTGCACCAGGATGGAGACGGATAAGTCCGGCAGACCGGCGATGCTGGAGATGTTCAACGAGAGGTTCCCTTGGTTTGCACCCCAGCTTGACCAGAACAAGTTGTACACACGCCAGAGAGCTATTATGTCATATAATATGCTGACTCCAGAAGACGTAGAGTACATCAAGCGGAAAGTGCAGAGGAAACTAGGAGAGGAGGAGGAGACAAGATCGAGTGATCCGTCGAGAAGGAGTTCTGTTGGGTTGGATGCATCAATCGCAAGTAACCGTCTGCACTTGCCGCTCCAGGACCAACAGTGGAATTACAACGACAGCAATTGAAGGACGAACTAGCTAATCATACGGGCACAGCAGTTACACAGTTCCGTGGGACAGACCCATGTCCCGACACCGGATACCACAGTTGCAGTACTCCTATCGGTTGACGAGTACAGTAAGCATCCTTAACCAGGATATTTTGCCACAGTACTTGGAAACCGTGGAGAACCTTGAGGAGCTGCAATTTATCGTGCATTCGGCTGCAGTGGCTGTTGTAAGAACGTTGGGATTGCGAACGCGCCCACAAGGTGAGAGTGATGGACGCTCACGCCCCAAAGCACGAAAACCCGCGTGGATGCGACGTCTGGTTGGTCGACGTTGGTCGATTAACACAGTACAAGCAGGGGAATCGATCAACCAGGCTAGTTCGGAATGTTGCTGAAATTGTGAAACCCAGAGAACTCCGTGATCTCACCGAGGCGAACATAACTGAGATCCTCGACACCCATGTACAGCGGTTGAGTGCTCTTGCTAAACGACTGTGACGTTATGGAGAATGTTCGAAGAGGAAGGAGCAAAATCGAATGTTCAACATCAACGAAAGGGAGTTCTACAACCACATCCGAAACGACAAAGCCGACTTTGGCGAGGGCCTTCCGGAGATTGGAGAAGTCACGCAGTTTTGGTCCAATCTATGGGAGAACCCCGTCATACACAACGGCGATGGGGTGTGGATGGCAGAAGAAGAAGAATATGTGGTGGAATATATTGTGGTGGAATTGGAGACATGACCGCTATCAACGTGACCGCTATCTACGTGACCGCCAAAGACATACGTGAGGCTACCCGGTATACCAGGAATTGGGCTGCACCAAGACCCGATTTTGTGGATAATTTCTTGTATAAAAAACTCACAGCGGTCCACGGGTGGATGGCGGAATGCTTCAACACGGTACTAGATAACCGTGGGCAGCTACCGGAATTCATCACTAGGGGTGTCACTTATCTTCTGCCGAAGGATCGGAACACTTTGAACCCAGCCAAGTACAGACCAATAACGTGCCTTTCGAGTCTGTACAAAGTGCTGTCATCCGTAATAGCGAGGAGGGTGCAGAACCATTGCGACGTCAACAACCTGATGACCGAGGAACAAAAAGGTTGTTGTCGACGTAACACACGAGGCTGTAAGGATCAGGTTATCATTGATGCAGTCGTTGTTGGGCAGGCCACCCACAAGCAAAGAAACCTGAGCATGGCGTATATCGACTATAAAAAGGCATACGACTCAGTACCTCACTCGTACCTTCTTAAGGTACTGCAGTTGTATAAGATAGACGGTAACGTCATCAGGCTTATGCAGCACGCTATGGGGATGTGGAGCACATCCCTACACATTACCGATGGAGAAAAGGTGTTACGGTCCAGGACTCTCAGCGTCAGAAGGGGCATATTCCAAGGCGATACCGTTAGTACACCATGGTTTTGCCTTCCCATGAACCCTCTTAGCAGAGAACTCAACCAACACAACTATGGCTATCATTTGAAGAGTGGGGAAAGGAGTACAAACATTACCCACACCTTCTTTATGGACGACTTGAAGCTGTTTGCGGAATCTGTGGAGCAGCTGCACCATTTCTGCGGCTTGTAACGGTATTCAGCAACGACATCCGAATGTAGTTTGGTATCGATAAATGTCGATCCATACATCTACACCGAGGTCACCTGGTGGATGCCGACAGTTTTCGCGTCAACGAACAGGAGGAGATTCGAAACATGGTTGAAGGCGAAACGTACAAGTTTCTAGGTTTCATGCAACTGAAAGGAATTCGCCATACGACGATCAAGAAAGAGCTGCAGGAAAAGTTCTTGCATCGTGTCAACGGAATTTTGAAGAGCCTCTTGTCGGCCGGCAACAAGGTGAAGGCGATAAACACGTTTGCTGTGCCCTTGTTGACATACAATTTCGGGGTGGTGAAGTGGACCAAGACTGACTTGGAGGCGTTAGAACGAGCAGTACGAGTGGCGTTCACTAAGCATCGCATGCGCCATCCAAAATCTTCGATTGAGAGAGTCACCCTGCCACGTACAGTAGGAGGAAGAGGCGTCACCGATATACAAACACTATGGGCTGCGAAATGGTGAGTTGACATCTGGGAAGGAGCGACCTACACAGCTCTGGTCGTCACAAGTTCCAATCTCACGCTTCCACGGGTCTTCCGATGGCAACCGACCGCCAGCTAAGTGTTTTGTACTAAGCTGGTAGTGCAGCCTGGGCACTGTTGTCCTTCTGACATCAGCTAGAGTGAGTGGGTGCAACCTAAGGGACCATCGTCCCTAACCCCTAATCCCAAGGCGTTAAGCGACCTGTGCCAAGGGGATGCATGGCCAGGGGGGTGAAATAATAAGCTAGGCCTTTAGCGGAGCCTGTGGGGTACCTGGGCACCCTCCACAGTAATTGTCCCTGACCGCGTCATGCTGGGCTCTGGCGTGGTGGACCTCTTGTCCCGAGCAACTCGTGGGACCAAAATGGAAAAACAAGTCAATTCTTCAATTAGTGGTAGTAGTGTAGGCGACAACCTCTTCGCAAGAGGTGGGTTGTTCAGGTCTCCGCCTAGGAGGCCAGAAGCAATAGTCAGCAGCTCGGTGCGCTGCGCCAGTGCGGGTCACTTAACCATCAACCAGGTTACGCCGGTAGAGGTTATAGACGGCCCATGGCTTGTGAAGGCGATGAACCGCAAACGCGATGGGCTTTCGGCCTTCGAGGTGGCGACGGAACAGCTGGACGCAATCATCGATTTTGCGTCATCGAAGCATAATATCAGCAAGGATTTCAAGCGGAGCTTGCTAAAACTTTGAAAGTCGATGTTGGACGCCAAGCTGGAGAGGGCGGTCGGGACGGCCAAGTGTAGACCCGTGAAATCCGTGGAGTCGTGGTCTACCCAGATTGAGGCCCAAGGACTCGGGCAAGGTCGAATCGACCGAGGGCGTGCCAGCGAAGACGGTGGTGCCAAAGTCTACCCAGACTGAGGCTCAAGTATTCGCGGGCACGTCGGAGGTCACTGCTCCAACGGAGCAGACACAAAAACGGGGGAGACAGTCTCCAGGCGATGAGCTTCCTGGAGGCCGCTCCAAAACGTGGAGGGTTACTACCCCGAACAAGGGTAGTTGGGCTGGGAAGCTTAACCCCGGCCAGGTACCTCCCAAACCGGGGGAGGAAGGACCTGTAAAGGACCGTCCAACCACGAAAGACGGTGGTAAGGGGTTACGGCAGGCTGAGAACTCTCAGCCGCCCCAGACCAGGGAAATAGAGGGGGATGATGCCTCCTGGACCCTGGTCAAGAACAAGAGGAAACCGAAGACGTCAAGGGCCGAAAAGAAGGCCCAGGCGAATGAGGGTAGCAAGAAGTCTAGGGTAGGCGCCAATCGCTCCAGGGGCGATGCCCTAGTCATCAAGACGGACAAGGCTAAGTACTCGGACGTCTTGAAGGCGATGAGGAGTGACGTCAAGCTCGGTGAACTCGGCGCCGTCGTACGTTGAATAAGACGTACCCGGACGGGCGAGATGATCCTCGAGCTGAAGCGGGCGTCTCGCAAAAGGGTGCCGCCTACAAGAAGTTGGCGGAGGAAGTCCTAGGCGAGACGGTCAAGGTGAGGGCACTCACGACGGAGGTGAATCTAAGGGTTAAAGACCTGGACGAGATCACCGAAGTCGAAGAGCTCGACACGGCACTGCGGCGACAGTGTGAAGTGAAGACGCCCACCGCAGCCGTTCGGCTACGGAAAGGTCCGGCAGGGACACAGGTAGCATTGGTTCGGCTATCTGCAGCAGATGCCTGCAAGGTAGTCAAGTTAGGGAGCGTCAAGGAGGGATGGTCGGTGTGCCCTGTGGGCATATACGAGCAACCCGAAGTTTGCTTCAAATGCCTGGAACCGTAGCATAAGCAATGGGACTGCAAAGGCCTTGACAGAAGCAAGCTCTGTCGACGCTGCGGATTGAAGGGACATAAGGCACAATGCTGAGGGGCCCTCCTTAGCCGTGTGGTAAGACGCGCGGCTACAAAGCAAGACCATGCTGAGGGTGGCTGGGTTCGATTCCCGGTGCCGGTCTAGGCAATTTTCGGATTGGAAATTGTCTCGACCTCCCTGGGCATAAAAGTATCATCGTGCTAGCCTCATGATATACGAATGCAAAAATGGTAACCTGGCTTAGAAACCTTACAGTTAATAACTGTGGAAGTGCTCAATGAACACTAAGCTGCGAGGCGGCTCTGTCCCAGTGTGGGGATGTAATGCCAATAAGAAGAAGAAGAAGAAGAAGGCACAATGCTGCACGAACCCTCCCAATTGTTTGATTTGTTCCAGCAAAGCTGTGAACAGCAAGCACCCCATGGGGGGTTCGAAGTGCCCGGCGTTTAAGCGTGCTGCAAATTCACAGTGCAGGTAACGCAGCTGGCTTGCTCGGCCTCGCCCGAGTGTTTGATGTGCGCAGGTTTAGAGGAAACGACGAAACACGTGTTGTTCGTGTGCCCACGTTTTGGCGCAATGCGTGACCACATGTGACCTCAATGCCACATGTGGTCTGGACACTACCCCGGACAACCTAGTTCGGAGGATGTGTAAAGATGAAGTTGGCTGGAACGCCGTTTTATCGGCTATCGCCCAAATCATCTCGGAGTTACACAGAAAGTGGCGCGTGGACTCAAGGATGGCTAGTTCAGGCGCAAATAAGAGGTGGTCCAAGGGATCGGAGTCGGCTTCATGGGTTATACCGGTGGTCATGCCCTGTGGTCGAACTCGATCCTTTTATCGAACAAGTGACCGCGCGAAGAACAACATGGTGTCGTCGCTTTCACGGCGACGGTCAACCGGGCGGGTTCCGAGCGCGAGGACGGAAAGGGCTCCTCGTTAAGCCTGGGGCAGGCGTAGGCACCGCGCCGGCAAGTCCCTCTGTGTGTTGGCGAATAGACCCTATCGTAGAGAGGTCAATTTGAGGTGCACGCGGCATCATCATTCTTGATACTAGTCGTGCAGAGGGTAGCAGGCGCGAAGTCGACCCTTCCCACCTTCCGAGGACATAGGGCGTGGTAAGACCACCTGGAAAGCCGGCAATGCGCTGGCACGATACCATGGTGTTCTTCTAAAAAAGCGAGTTACGATGTTCGGTGCTGCAAGGACACGCAGCTAACCTCGAGGGTGCGTTGTGCACTGGCCCCCCTTTGAAGCATTACTTTCTGGTTGTACCGAAGGGACTATGGGCTTGACGGCAATGGAAACGGTTTAGCGGGTCGGGGATGTAGTCCTGCCTCCCTCGTTTGCTGTTGGAGGTGGTCCCTAACCCCGCACTTCCTGGACAACCCAGGATGTCTGTTGAACAGATTCCCCCTCCACTGCTTGGGAAGAAAGAAAAATACAAACACTATGTGTTTCCCAGATCCAGCAGTTGCGAAGATACTTCGTGGAAAGCCAGAACCGCCACGAAATCTATCGTGCTGTGTGTGAAGCTGACCATAGATTCAGTGCCCTACATCTAGCGCAGGAGGACTATCAGCTGAATTGAGACATCAAATCTGTCGACGAGATGATCGTATCGTGGAAGCAGAAGGAGTTGCATGGGATACACCCCCATCAACTGGGGCTGGAATATATCGACAAAGCGGCGCCGAATACGTGACTGGTGCGGGGTGAACTCTTCTCGGAAACAGAAGGATTCATGGTAGCCATCCAGGACAGGGTAATTGCGACGAAGAACTATCGGCACTATATATTGCACGAAAAAATAAAATGGAGGTCTGTTGCAGAAAGTGCAATTCAGTGAGAGAGACGATCGAACATATATTGTTTAGGTGTTCAGGCTTAGCTGATTCAGCCTATCTTGGTTGCCACAACGAAGTCACCAAGGTTGTGCACCAACAGCTTGCTTTAAAGCACAACTTGGTTGAACAGTTCGCCGCCTATTGTAAATACGTGCCCGTCCCTGTTCTGGAAAATAGCTGTACGGGGATCGCGAGATCGAAACGGATGTCCTCATTCGTGCTGATCGGCCCAATATAGGGAAGGAGAAGACCACCATCGGCACCACCACCAGCAGCTGGCATCGAGAGAAAAAGTGGAATCATTGAAATTTCACACGGTGTGGTATAGGAAGTTAAGTATATTTTTGTTATAAAACAAAAATTAAGGACGTTTCTCAAAAAAATCTTGGTTTACGGGGTAAGAATTTAATAAGCACACAAAATAGACATGATATCTCGATTTTTATATTTTTTTCGAAAAAGCAGTTATTGCTTAAGATTGTTGAATTTCTAACCCCACAAACAAAAAATTGTTTGACGAAAAAAATTCTATAACGTTCTAGAGACATTTTAATTCTCATTTTCTATATCATGCCATGTCAAATTTCCATGGTTCAACTTTTTCTCTAAACTTTTCCAGATGGCAGCACTGACAAAGGAACCTCCCCCATTGTGGTCTACGACAAAAGATGAAACCGGTAACCCTCATCGTCATTGTTGTACCGCTAGATCATAATGTCTAAACAACTTTCTCTAATAAGATAACAAAGTGGCACGACTTGGCGAAGGAGTTTAAGCAGCTGTGACACTTGGGAGACGTTGTTATCTCAGCAACCGGAATCGTCCCTAAATCTCTTCTGAGATCCTTAGGAGAGCTGGAACTATCTCATAACCTCCATAGCATTCAAAAAACTTTGTGGTTCTTGGAACTTGCAGCATTGTAAGAAAGCTCCTGAACCACCACAATTAATCCATTCGTTGCAAACGCTTATTATATAGGATTTAAGTCAACCGGCGAAAGAGCCTAATCAACTTTGGCATATAGACTGCTCGGGTAGGTGAAAATTCCCAAGATGTTTGCTGAGGAAGTGCCAAAACTCTATAACAATAATAATGAGGAAATTAAATCGGTGGGATAAATATCAGTTTGTTTTCGTCCGATCAATGCTCATGAGCTTTAAGGACGATTTGAAATCCATGTCGAGATGTCAACCCAATTTAATAAATAAATTTTGTTAAGCGCATTCTGGAAAATATTAACCCTGCAGAGTTTATGAAACTGCTACGAATGACATCCTACTCAACTCTAGAGCGGTATTCAAATCCCAACCGCCACTTCAACACTTACTTTGCTCGGAGCTATTCTTCTGTTTTAATTAGATTAGATAAACAAGTCCAGTGCACTAAATAGACCCCACAAAGTCTAAGGTCGTGGCAGTCATTGAGTTTTCTCATTTCATTTTAGAGTACGCTTAATCTCTTCTGAAGTCTTCTGCAACGGAGCTATTCAGTGGCGGCATAATCATAAAAGAATCAGTAGCGTCATCTAACTTGCATTGGGCTCCACCTTTCCTACGCGGAAGCGGACTACAACTTGCTATTCCTTTGCTGCTAACGAAATTAGAATGGAAATCTTTGATGAAATTATCACGATGACTTGCATAGAATATTTTTTCTTTTTACCCTCTGTCATCGTCAGACTACTCAAGGGTAGAACGGTATCTTGCACCAGCGCTGACAGTTCCACCCACTCTGTCTGTTGCACCACTGACTGACTGGACTGTGGAATCATCCGCCGTGGCACGTCAACAGTCGTACCTTTTTTATGACGTTTGTCGCCGACTCTTTCAGCTCATTATCTCCGGTCGCCGCTCGCATTTTTCCACAAGCTGAACCAAAGGAATGAGTAGCCAGCCAGGTACGACAGCAAACCAAAGGCATGGCTTCGTCAGCAGTTCTGCTGGTCGTTCGAAGGTTTTTTTATGCCCCCACTCATCTAAATATAATCATCCTCTCAGTACCGCATTCACGTTCATTTAGTCTGCTTTGACTTGACCGGACCCCTAGCTTGGTGGGCGTCCCACCGCTATGGCTCAGGTGAAGGGAGGGTCGCCGAATGCACAGCTCACACAGTGGGAGACCAGAACAGAAGGAAGCACGCGATAGAACGACGCTTTTAATTAATGCAATACCTGGCGAGAATGTCGGAGAGTAACGAATTAGGTAAATTCTTTTGATGATTTCCTGAACGCGACACCTGCTATGGGGCAACGGTAAAGAAGCGAGATGGATGACGGCAGCACCCCACGGGGAACCTGTTGCTTGTTTAATTTGATCCATCCGGTTTCGGTATAGCCTGGTGTGCCACGGAGGTGCTTCAAAATGCTCACTGAAAACGAATAACCCAAATTAATTTTCCCACTCGACTTGCGACCTGACAAAACCGCACGCATCACCGACTGCGAGGTGGGGGATGGTGTTTTTTGATAACCTACTACCGACTATTATCCGGAGTAATTCTGCTCTGGGCCAGACAAGGACGCGACGGGTAAACTTTTTCCAGACGAACATAGAAACGCGCAATTTGCGGTGAAGGAAAACAAAAGTACCCGAAGCAGAGCAATGGTGAATGTTAAAACTTCTGAGGGTTTACGCGACTTTAATTTCGTTTAACGTTGCTTCTACTTTTAACGAATTTGGGATTCACGGCAATTTAAAGTCCTACTAAATTCAAAGCAAGCCGTATCATCCAACCTAGCGATAGCAAAGGGTGATTCATCAGATGGAAAGAGCCACCACAAAACAACCGCTAATCAAATTCCGAAACCCACTTTACCCAATATAAGGCGTGAAATTGTGGAAATTAATACCCATCACCACAACAATCTCTCCCTCCACCTCCCCAGGAATCGGGCGAGATCCCTTTTCATCCAGCTGACAGTGTCATGGCGCGCCGGCATGCCGGTGGCGATAGAAGTGATGAGATCCGGAAATTCCGCAAACTTTTCATCCCTTCCGCCGCTGGTGGGTGTGAAGTTGATGAGGAAGCCTCGGCAACTCATTAACGCGGTTTTGAAGAGAATTTTTTAAGTGGGAGTTTGGTGAATACTTCTGAAACGGATTTTTATGGTTATCGCTTAGTTCGCAGCAGTTGAGGCATAGAGATACAGGCATTGCATTTAGAACATAATGCAATTGAAATCATTCGCACGGAAAAGATTTCGTTAGTTGCGCCATCGGTGCCCGATCAACAACACAGAACAAATAAATTCACCGTATAAATGGAAAACTATGGCACTTATGTAGGGAAAGAGGCTCTATAACGAAGGACCAGGTCGAAGAAAATAACGAAGGACCAGGACGAAGGACGAAGCTTTTTGGATTGTTTCTCAGATTAACCGTGTTCAGGATGGTCGTAACAAAACTAAAACAAAAACTATGGGTTTGGTGAAAAAAGTATCAAAATAATAAACATCCGATTTTGATTTTCTAACTGAACATTTACATCACATGATTGATGCAATGTGCAAAGCAAATACCACAACTGAAGCTTCGTTCCAATGGATCCAAGCATTTTTTGGAAATTCTTACCCGCTTGCCCGCTCTTAAATGGGTAAGGAAAATTATTTTTACTCCCAAAGGGCTCAAAATGTGCATATTTTCATTACGACTGGAGCGTATTTGAAACCACGTCATTCCACTTAAAAAAAATCTAAACGCCTCTGATGGGGTCGCCATTGTCATTAATAGATGAATCAAACATAAATTATTTTCTTCAAGTTTTTGAAACCTTGGGTTTTTCTGTTGAAACATTTTGGATAATTTTCCTTCATTTGCTCCATTTTCAATTCAATGGGAAGCTAAAGAATTCGTTGAAAGCTGATCTTCATATTCGAACCCGCAACAAATCCAAATTTTTCGTAATTGGTGACTTCAACGCCAAACACCATACATGGAATAATGCTCAAAGCAATTCCAACGGTAAATTTTTCTGGGGGATATTATACGATTCAATATTCCAACTGCGTATAAATTGACACACCTATGAGAACCTTGGAAAATAATTACGAAAGTTGTCATTTTGTCAAAAGTCACAATATACACGGGTAAAAATCCGTTCTCAGAAATGAGGAAAATAATGCGTGATTCCATGAATCTGATTTCATGATTTATTTTCGCGTAACGCAACCAATGCGTTACAGTTTGATTGTTAAGATCGACAGAATAAAAAAAGTTCAACAGGGGATTTGAACTCGAGTACACTAAGCGAGAGTCTGGCGTGCTACCTCTCAGCCGTTCTTATTTCTTGGGAATGGAGTGTTCGAAGTATAACCGGTTATGCATACTGTCGACTGATGAGGATTGCCTAGTACCATGAATAATGTTTCTGAAATCATGAATTATAATCATGGTTTCATGAACTGACCTGATTCATGATTTCATGATTTTTTATTCATGCCTGTGGGTATGCATTTGTTTCCGTGTAGTGTCTTTGCATAGTTCATACGAGCATGTACGGACGTACGCTATGTGCATGAATGCGACTCGCTTACGCATCGCTTTGTATACAAGTTAAAAAAAAACTGATTCGGATAGGCGGCACACTATTATACGATAACCAAAAAAGTTAAATAACAAACAAATAACACTTTTTTGAGCTATTCGCTTGAACAATTTCCGCTATTGTTTTAGTTATTTTATCAACTATATCAAACAAGCTAACATCAGATTTTGTCTTGTTTTGACTTGTTCCAACTCCAGAATCCGAAGCACATTGGTATTTTAAAAACACTTGATTTCTGAACTGGCTTCAATTTTTCATAATTTTAGCCAGATGCCAGAGGGAACATTTACGAATGTGTTGAAAAGATCCTCTGGAATGGTCAGTTTAATTTGCCGCCGGTAGAAACTGCAAATGCTTCGACACATTACAATTATACATCACAACAACTTTTATCAAGAATTTATAGATATAATATGCTGTTCAGTGTGCTGTTAAGTGTATCCTAGAATTCAAAATTTTCATCTTTGAAAGACTTCGAATATCTGGTTCCTCAATCAAGATATTGGTTCATAATGAAATATACCCTCAGGCTATTCATCGAAAGGAAATTTGGTGAGCTGATTCCAATATATCTTTTAAACAATTTATACTTGATATTGATTATGAAACCATTATATGAAACCATCAGGGCACCCGATTGAAGCGATTTGGATAGGAAGAGTGGAATCGCCAACTTCCTATTGTTAACATCTCGTGGATAAAGGGCGGGCTCTTCTCCCCATCTATTGGATCAATCTGGGAAACGCACGAGAGCTAGATTATATTATTGTGTGTACGAGCTTTCTTCTGGAAGGAAATTCTCTTTCCATTCCGTGAATTCGCATAAGAGGCTCTGCTTATGGAACCACCGCACCCATTTTGGCCCTTCATACAGGAGTTTGATGAAATACAAACAATAGCATAATCATGATCAAATCGTTTGTCATATATGGCCAGTGCTATCGGCAGGTGCCTTGCTACAATAGATGGTAGTATCATCATCACCATCATCATCATAATATGCTGTTCATAATGGATCAATCGCCGCGAAATTTCTGGTGGGAATTCTCATCGATTTGTTTGCGGTGAAAAATGACAAAACAAAACTTTGAAAGACTGTCCGGACGTTTCGGTCGATTTACTGTCCTTCGACCATTATTAAAAGACACATAGAATTTTACAAAACTAAGAACATACAATCTTCCAGTCACTTATTTTCTAACAGACAGCCATTACTACTAACTATTGACACACACAAACATAGTACAATCTTTACATTCTAACTGCTATTGGTATTAGTTCTAAGTTTGCTAATAATAAAGTTGCATTAGTATAGAGTATTTTTGTTTATTTACTACATGTTCGTCTCCTTTAATCTTAATGCAAAATGTTTCTGCAGTCAGTCTTTTTTTTTTTTTAACCCGCCACTATCTCCCACACCAAAAAGCTCCCATGGAGCCGTCTGGTAGTAGACGCAACTATCTCAGCTCTCTCTGGACAGCAAAACAAAACAAATACTAATAACAATAAGGATATGAGCTGAGATCAAAAAGGGTATAATACAAAATTAATAAGGCGATGTTATGTATTCCCAGTGGAACGGTGTTCCTTTTAAGGGAATTAACAATTTAATTTTAAGAACTAATAATTAAAACAAATATAATATTACTAATAATTTACAATATTCAATTTACATGTTTCTGGTAGTTGGGATAATATGTACATTAAATAAGTAAATTAACCTAGAATGTCGTGTAGATTCAGTTTTAAGTGTTGTTTCACATGGAATTTAAAGGCATGGCGATTATTCAATGCTTTCAAGCGCGCTGGTAATTGATTGTAAAGCTTGGGACCAATGATTGATACTCTTTTTTGACCAAATGTTGTAAGTGCTCTAATTTGACGTAAATTGGTAGCTTGCCTGGTAGGATAGTTGTGAGGAGCTGACGGCATATTGATGGTATGATGAAAACAATTGTTATGCAACGTATCATGGACAAATATGACTGTCTGTAAGTTACAAAGACTTTGTATTGGCAGGATATTGTGGAAGTTATCAGAATATAGTTGTAAAGAAGGATATAAAAAAGGTTTATTGAATATGGTTTTCAAGCATCTGTTTTGCAAGATTTGGAGGCTTCTTAGTGATGATTTGGATGCACGACCCCATGTTAATGTAAGATAACTAAAACTAGAGTGAATATGGGCAAAATAGAATTTTAGAAGTATATTGCGTGAAACAAAATAGTTGACCCTATGTAATATTCCACAAAGTGATGTGACCTTTCTTTCAATGTGTTTTATGTAATCAACGCAGCTCAGTGTGGAGTCTAATAATAATCCCAAATATTTAAATGATTTTACTTCTTCAATGGGACTAGAGTTTAGTAAGACTTGCCTATGTTGATCCACTTTTTTCCTAACTGAGTGGAAAATCATATACTTAGTTTTAGAAACATTTAGCGTCAGTAAATTAGATGAAAAATATTTCGACAAAGTTACCAAATCTTGGGTCATAAAATTCACAATTGTGTTTGCATCAACATGTGGATAAAATAATGCGGTGTCATCGGCGAATAAGCGGGGGATTCCCTTCAACTGTAACCTGCTGAGGTCATTCACATATAGGAGAAATAATAAAGGGCCAATATTACTCCCCTGGGGAACACCAACTCTAATAGGTTGTAACGAGCTTTTGACATCTCCAATAGCCACAAATTGCATTCTGTCTTGCAAATAGCTACCGATAATTTGATTTGCAATCCCTCTGATACCATAGCCGTTCAACTTTCTCAGAAGTACTGAGTGATCTAGTGTATCAAACGCCTTACGTAAATCCAAAAATAGTGCACCTACTAATTCCTTGGAATCGATCGCTTTAATTATATCATCAAGCAATTCAACAGTTGCCGTGGCTGTACTACTGCCTTGACGAAACCCATATTGATAATCGTATAATACATTGTGCTGGTTGAGAAATGTTGTTATTCTATTTAATAATAATTTTTCCAATATTTTATTGAATATGGATAATGTTGAAATAGGACGATAATTGTTTACATTACATGCATCACCTGATTTGTATATGGGAACAACACGAGCTACTTTTAAGCATGTAGGGTAGGTTCCAGTTTCTATGATTTTATTAAAAGATTGAGCGAGGATTCTGGAGAAAACAAGACAGTTATTTTTTATCACATCAACAGTAATACCATCATGGCCAGGACTTTTATTCCGTTCAAGGTCATGAATTATCAATGTCACCTCATTAGCTGAAGCTGGATTTAAGAAAATAGAGCTCGAAACATGGCGTAAATTTGACAATGGGTTATCTGTAGTAATATTAATACTACTAGCAAGTTGTTGCCCTACACTCGTGAAATAGCTGTTAAATTTTTCACAAATTTGGTGATTATCTTCAATTTTTACCCCATTTTCGAAAAGAACTATATTGTCATTTGATGAAGTTTTTCCAAAGATATGATTTATTTTTTTCCAAAGCTTCGAATGAGGAGTGTTACTCAAAAGATTGTCATAATACGTTTTTTTAGACTTTCGCTTTAACGTGATTACTTTGTTGGAGATATGCTTCAAAAGATCTTTCAGATGCTGATTGTTGGGATTTCTTTTCACTCTTTTGATATAATTATTTTTTAGTTTCATCAAGGACCACAGACTAAAGCTCATCCATGGACAGCAATTTTGTTTAGTGCTTATGTTTTTTGATATGGTTTTGGAGTGTTTTACTGATAGTTGATTGTAGGCGGATGCAATGTTTTCAAGGTATGCATTGACGTTTACAACTTCACCTAAATTTCCTAAAAATTGTTCAAAGTCAGCAGCGAGTTTACGATGATCCACTATAGTTTTACTTAAAGTAATTTTTGCTCTCGGTTCAAAAAGTTTAAATGATGTTACTATTATACAATGATCGCTTTCATCATTTAGAATTGTATCATTTCTCGTAAATTGAACATCATCAACTCTGCACACAACGTGATCAAGAATATTTGCGCTAACTGGCCTCGTTGGAATCGTATTTGTACAAACAAAACCATATCATTCCAGTAAACATTTATACTTTACAACTACATTATTATTTTGGGAGTTAACAGGTATATTTACATCACCAACAAGAAAACAAGAACGAAGACAGTTTGAGTTATCCAGACAATTTTCTAACTTATCCATGAAACAGTTCACATCGTATGACGGTGGACGGTAAAAACCATGAGCATCATATATACGACTATTGATTTCTAGCTCGACATGTAAATGGTGGAATGTGTTGCTTTTGCTTATTTTGTCAAATATTCTGGTTTTTTCAAAGTAAAAAATGTGTCCCTCTTCTATAGTGTGCTGTGATAAACCTGTACAGGAAATAATTTTTGTTTTTACATTGTATTTATGCTGGTCCAAACGTTTATATAAGAACTGGCTAGTTTCACCGATGTACGATTTTTCACATGCACTGCACGGTATGTCATACACTAGATTTGTATTTTTCTTTTTTTTTGGTTTTACGTGATACTTCTCTGGTTTTCATAAATAACACATCTTTAATTTTGTCAACCGTTGTCTCAAATATCTCGATACTTTTTCTCCTAGTCCTTTTATGTACGGAATAGTTACAAAATTGTTTGTTGAGTTCTCTCTGTTTTGATTTTGTAATGAGGTATACATATTGTGTAACTTTTCCCTAATTACTTCTTCCACGAAAAAACACGGGTAATTATTATTCTTAAATATTTGTTTTGCAGTTTTTAGCGTAATTAATTAATTTAAGCACCCTAAATTCCCTTCCTTTCCTTCAATATTATTGCATTTCCTAACCTCGACCAAACCGCGAGTCTTACGGTTCCCCAAAACTAACATTAGTGTATAAGAATCATAATAAACTGTATTTAAAAACATGATTCCGGCTCCGTCACGCTTCACGGCAAATGAGCCTTCCAAATAAATAATAGATTAAAAAATCATTATACTCATTCTTCTTCATCTTATTGGCATTACATCCCCACAGTTATTAACTGCGAGGTTTCTAAGCCAGGTTACCATTTTTGCATTCGTATATCGCATATGATACTTTTATGCCCAGAGAAGTCGAGACAATTTCCAATCCGAAAATTGCCTAGACCGGCACCGGGAATCGAACCCAGCCACCCTCAGCATGGTCTTGCTTTGTAGTCGCGCGTCTTACCGCACGGCTAAGGAGGGCCCCCCATTATACTCATGATGATGAGTAAATTCTTATGATTCAGCCAATAATTCTGATGTTTTAAATTCATTACATTTAACAATATCTAATAATTTCATTATCATTATATTTAAATAATTTGTTTACCATTATATTCATTTTATTATCAATAAACTAAATATTCTGTAAAATATAGATGAAAAACTAAATATTCTGGACGGATTAAGGATCGAGCTCATCATCTACGAATTTACAAACATTTTATTCATTATATAATATGTTTTAATAATTTTCATTATTAATCATTCTCTTTTCCATATTTTCTATATTTATTATTTTCCTTTTAGCCATGCTAACTTGATCGAAACGTTTTATAATTTTCAAAATTGATTGATGCATGATGCAAAAACATCATTATCAGCAACATATAGAATTATACAAAGAAGAGTGGTAGAAATGCTAGTACCTATTAGGTGAGTAAGAAAATAGATAAAAAAAAGTAGATCATGTTTGTTTGTAGCTTGAAAGACAAATGTCCAGCATTCAGAGGTCACGTACATTCGTGATTTATTTAGTAGGCAGCACAATCGGCCGGCCATCACATAATTTGTTCTGCTTTGTGCGGTTAGCAGACCGCTCGCCCGGTCATCGAAATGTTGTTCTTCTTTGTTAGGGCGGGTAAATTAATTATAAAGTAAAGATTCAGTTCGCGCCAGTAAGCAGAACGATCAGCTGGTTATCGAAAATGTTGTTCTGCTTTGTGCGGTTAGCAAAGAGATCGGCTGGTCATTGACAATTTTGTTCTGCTTAGTGCAGTCGGTAATTAAAATAATTAGTGTTCGTTCGATTATGTTTTGAATTGATCAAACTACACCCTATACACGGCATACCGTT
This sequence comes from Armigeres subalbatus, assembly GCF_024139115.2. Classification (NCBI taxonomy): domain Eukaryota; kingdom Metazoa; phylum Arthropoda; class Insecta; order Diptera; family Culicidae; genus Armigeres; species Armigeres subalbatus. The sequence continues at coordinate 182,854,121 of NC_085140.1, read as the reverse complement.
TACCAAAACGAACCCTGCCACAATACCTAACCCATATATCCAACATCCAGTGATTTTTCGTGAAAGTGCAGATGACTCGTAATTGACCTGCATTCTGACACGGCCGGCGCTGGTATTGCATTACTTTTGGGTCACCAGTTTTTTTCACATTGAAGATGATGCTAGTCCCAAACATCATCTGTTGATTCCCTGTGTAATTACAGCTGACCTGGCAACAACGTAGTAGCAACCGTGGGTGGTCAATCAAGCTCATGCTCATGCTCGACCTTTTGTCCCTTTCGACCTTTTGTCCTTTTCGACCATTTGTCCCTTCGACCTTTTGTCTTTCGACTTTTTGTCTTTTGACCTTTTGTCCTTTCGACCTTTTGTCACTAACCCGCCCCGCACAATTTACATTTTCATTTTGTTTTCGCGAAGCAAAGGGGCTGTCCATAAACCACGTAGACCGAAATTTCATATTATCAAACCCCCCCTCCCCCCTACTAGACTATCGTTGACTATTCCGTAACCCCTCCCCAACCCCCTTGAAGTCTACGTAGACTTTTCAAATTTTACAAAATATCATATGTGATTGGACAATAAAAATCGAAATCAAATTTAATCCTCTGTACACAGCTCCTTAACCAAATCTCAAAGTCTATTAATTTAATTTCTGTTAAATTAGACTCCTCCTAGAGGTGTGCACACTTTTGCATCAGCGCGCCACTGCTTAAAATTTGTCACGCATCTGACCTATAATTCTCCACTCCGGTACAAATTTGTAGAAAAGCGAATAATTTCTTGAATTTCGAAAAATTCGTGGCATTGGAATTCCGAGAATGTCAAGTCTACATTCCAATAAGATTTTCGTGGAAATTTTCGTAGAAGATCCCGATTGATAATCTTTAAAGCTTCCCGTGTATATTTCAAAGAACTCTTCGTGAAAATTCCGATGCTTTTCTTGGAAATTCCATGCAATATCCCATTGAATAATCATCTCGCGAAATCCCAAGAATTTCCTGCCAAATTCCCAAACTATTACCGTTAATATTCCGAGTAAATTAAGAACTATTTTCCGAGGTAATTTTAAGTTTAAATGGACAATCCGAAATATTTCTCTAGGAATTTTAGAATGGTTTCCAACGTTCTTGCAGATTTGGAGCAATTTCCTGAGGAAATTGAAAAAAAAATCCTATAGAAATTTCGAATAATTTTTAATGTTTTTGCCTTTCTCGTATACAAAGTATACGTAAAGGCTATAGGATCACTCCAAAACCGAACTTTTGATAGAAGGCTCGGAGACCCATAGTGTTATATACCCACCGACTCAGCTCGAAAAATTGAGGTGATGTCTGTATGTGTGCATGTATGTGTGTGTGTGTACAAAAATGTGAGACACACTTTTTGGTACTTAGCATTATTCGATTTGCTCGCAACAAGTTGCAGTCGACGCGGATTGCGGTCTAGTTGTTTCCTATTGAAAATTGGCCTGATCGGTCATTGCGTTCCAAAGCTATTGAAAAAACATTGTTTTTCTGCCAAGGGTCCCCCCTTGGGAAATTTTTTTCAAAAGCGAAAAAACAATTTTTTTTTTATAGATTGCAGCAATACATTCAAATGACCGCAAATACATATAAATTGAAAGAAAAAGTAAAATCTATCCCCCTAAAGTGCTATTTCGACCTCTCTTATGTTTATTATTTTAATGCGCGAGAAAGGCACCACCAACGCTAGGTGGATTGATCTGGGTTTTTTTTATAAATTCCGAAGATTTTACTCCCATTATTCCAATGAACTAGCATTGGTACTTCCGAAGAAATTGCCGTGAAATATACGAAGATTTCTCATGGAAATTTCGAAGAATTTCGCTTATCTATCCAAAGAATTTCTTGCGAAAATTCCGAAGAATTTCCGAAATTAAGAAAAATTTCCTGGGGACTTCACAGAAAAACTCCAGTGAAGGGTTTCTCGCGGAAATTTCGAGGAATTTCCCGTTGAAGTGCGACATAATTTTTCGTGAAAATTCTGAAGAATCCCTTGTAGTTTCTAAAAAAAGTTCCCGGCGAAAATCAAAAGATATTTTAGTAGAATCTACAATAAAATCCAAGTGGAAATTTTGAAATTTTTTCGAAAGTTTTTATAGAATACTTTGGATTTTCATCCTCAACACAGTAGAATTTCCTGGGGAAATCCATATAGTTTTAAGCCATAGCTCAGACTATTACATCGGTGAAATTCGTTAGATTTTTCTAGCGAAATTCAAGAAATTATTTCGATAAAGTCTTGCAAAAAAATCTGGGAAAATCCTAAAAAATCAAAACTTTGCACAATACTGGTGTATAAATGGTTTTCCAAAAATAAAATAAAGTCTACGTAGACTTTTGGTATACACCCCCCGCCCCCCTTCGTAGACTAACGTAGACTTTTTCGAAACCCCTCCCTCCCCCTCAAGAGTCTACGTGGTTTATGGACAGCCCCAAAGCTGGAATAATAAAAATGACAGTTGTACGTGGCTTCCGTTTTGAATGGGGTGCCCTTGAAAACGCATTTAGTTTTGGATTTCGGAAGGCTTGTCCTTGTCCTGCTGGCTCTCAAATTTGCGAAAGAATTTCTCTTCAATTTTTGCTTGTAACTTCCTGAATTTTCACGCATGGAATTTTTGCAAGTTATTTTGTTTCCCTAGAAAAATATATTTCAAATTTCCACGCAAATTTGTTCTGAAGTTTACCAAAAAAAAAACATCTTAAACGGAAAACTAAACTATGTGTATTCAAATTAAACATCTTTTCCAAAAAAAGAAAATCTGACTTCCCTCACAAGTCATTAATCAAGAGCTACTAGGTTTCTTTGTGAATCTGGAACACCTAGGTTATACGTTTTCCTACACAGTGGACTATACATAATACCAGCGACTGTTATATTTTCTGACAATTCTGGACAAGAACCTACCAGAACCTGTCTAAGAACTGGGCATATGCGAAATTGTTAGATAATAATCTAAACAAAAAATGTAAGCTCACAAACAAATATTGTAAGAAAAGCTTGCAAAATTGTAGGGTTTCATACAACTTTTGTATAACAATCTAGCATTTTCGCATATGTCCAGTTCTTATACAGGTTTTAGTAGGTTCTTATACAAAATTGTTAGAAAATCTAACAATCACCGATTGGCTGTAGGATTGTATCACGTATGGATCGGGAAGGTCCTCCCACTGTTCGAGATGGTTCCATAAAATGCTATACGGATGACTCAAAAATTGGAACAAAAATGGGAGCATGAATGTACGATCCTGCGAAGCACGAAGGTTGATGACCAACTGGTTGCTCGCCAAAAAGTGTGTTCAATCAAAAAGATTTCCAATATATCAGTAACCCAAAAGCTCTTGGAGCTCAATAAGAAAACTCTTTGCACCTTTACTGGCCTAATAACCGGATATTACCCGAGTAGATATCATTTGAAAATACATTAGCCAGGTTCAGAATGATATTTGTCGTTTCTGTAACATGGAACGTGAAACCTCGGAGCGTATGCAGTAGTTTATGATGCTCTGTGAAAGTGTAGATCTAAAATTATAAATATTGGCTTTATGCAACCAGGAGAAATTTGGACTGCAAATCCAGGAAAGGCAAAGAGTTTTATTAATTCAATTTTGCCGAACTGGGAAAAGACGCGTCTTAGGTTGTTTACTTGATAAATGGTGATCAGCATACAAGATCCGAATGTTAAAGTAATCAGGAGTAAACCAAAAAAGTTCAACTTTATATACGTAGTGGTTCCACAACCCAAAAAAAGAATGTTTGAAATTTCACTATTGGTAGACTCAAGACTTACCTTAAACTCTAACTTGATTCAACAACAGGTTTTAGTATCTTTGATTCATTGCTAACATTGGTTACCTGAAAAAAGAAGAAAAGAATATATGACGAATAAAGTTTTCTAATTCAAAATAGACGTGATGAAATTTAAGACATTCTGGATTTCTAGAAACGACCTGAATCTCGGATCGTGATCTACGATATTCTTTTTGTATATTGCTGATCAGTTACTATTTGGCTATTCAGTCGTAATCTGGAAAAGTGACGTAACTATGCTCCAAATTACCACATATTTATTTTCATTTTATTAGTATTACTTGATAACACATTTTTTTGGAAATAGATTACGGCAGTATTGCGTATTATCCGCTGTATTGCAAATAAATACAACAGGAACATTGATTTTATTAACTCTGTTTTCTATACAACGTAGACCATTTTCAATGTACCCAATTAATATTTTTTCCGTTAAATTTATGTATGTACCACCTATTCAAATTTTTTGTAATACGTTCAGTTCAGTTTTTGAGGAAAAACGGGAATTAATTCTCAAAAGTACGTGTTTTCATTCTAATAAGGTTAGGGCCCTTCTTAGCCGTGCGGTAAGACGCGCAGTTACAGCGCAAGACCATGCTGAAGGTGGCTGGGTTCGATTCCCGGTACCGGTCTAGGCAATTTTCGGATTGGAAATTGTTTCGACTTCCCTGGGCTTAAAAGTATCATCGTGTTAGCCTCATGATATACGAATGCAAAAATGGTAACCTGGCTTGGAAACCTCGCAGTTAATAACACTTCCACGCTAAATGAACACTAAGCTGCGAGGCGGCTCTGTCCCAGTGTGGCGATGTAATACCAATAAGAAGAAGAAGAAGGTTTCACTGGTCTGCAAACTTAAATTTTGGCTTCTCACTTTTAAAATAAAGTTTGAATTTCATATAATGGACCTTGCAGTACATTTGTTGTGAAAAACGGAATCAAATTCACAAAAGTATGTATACCTACATTTATATGAAAATTCATCAACTTATATCCTGGTTACTAGTTGCTGGTTTGTTGTTGTTTTTAATGGATATTTACACAGAAGGTTATTCATCCCTACATATGCCTTCTACAATGTGCATTTCGCAAGGTCTGTTCGATAAAATTCAATTATCTGTAGAAGTACATGCAAGAGGTGAAATTGAATGGGGTAGTACCTACTACCTCGACTTATCACAAGTTGTAGCAGCTTTCAGAATTAAGTATTACTAGTTTCGAACAAACGTCTTAAAAGGCAATATTAGTCATCTGTATCAAAGACCCACCAGAATGATAATACTCGACGAACAAGAGATCTACTTTCTTATAATCCTCTTTCAACATCGAACCCAATCCACCACTTGACACTTGTTCCAGTGATGTTCCATCGATAAACGTGATCTCCTAATCCTATTTAGCAAATCCTTTCCGAGCGATAAAAATTTACAACCTCTTTTAATTAAATTCAGCTCGGTCCATTCCTCCGACCTAGGACAATCCTAGGGTTTCATCCCGGACCATCGGCTCGAGAGCCACTTGGAGAAACCGACCAACACAAGATAAATCTTGTTTTTCACGCTCGCTTTAGCAATAAATCTTTTCGCTCAGCGAAGACTACGTGAGCGTACAGTCGTCGACGTCGTCGTCCCTCTTGAACTGACTGCGGTGCGGTTCCCGTGGAAAAGTATTTTTATTACCACCAGTTCTCACCCAGGGTGAGAAAATCATCTACTGTTACCATCCATATACACAGTACCTGGGAAGTGATGCTTTTTTCACACCGAACAGCTTCCGAAGCGGTCGGGGTGGTTGTCGTTCTTCACTATGTTTCACCTTTGCCCACGTGCTGAAGCCGGAGAAAATTTGTGGTTACGAGGTACAAATCGGAGGGAAATTTTGCCCCAAGCCTTCATACTGCAAGTAAGTGGCCACAACAGCATCTATGGGATCAATGAGGACAGCTTCCGAGGTGCAATCACGGCGTGTAAAGAAGGAAAGGGTATTGAATTATGGCCGCATGATAGTGATCGAATAAAAGCGGACATCGATAGTCGGGATTTTTTCGAGCATCGCCATTCCGTGCCTTCCGGTCCGTACTGCTGTAGGCGTCCTGCGGGATGAGTGGAAAGTCTCGTGCTGCTCAGTATTCATGGCCCGTGGTTTATACAATGTTCACGCTGCGTGCTGCTTCTGTCTGTTGGCTTTGAGTGTACCGTCCTTTCGGTGAATGGAGGATGTGGAATTGTAGACGAAGCGATGTCCACGGTGAAGATGGCATACTTCTGAGCCAGGGATAGTTGAGGACAGAACAGCGTCACGTAACAGAATAGCGCTAATCTCTTCCGAGCGTGGCGTTGATTCATAGGGTGGAACTGCATTCTGTGCAAAGGTTATTTTGCTAAAACACAGTTGAAAAAGGTGGGCAGTACATATGATGCAGCGAGAGGGCTCCATCGGTTAAAATGTTGATGTCATTATGGAGTTTGGTTTCAAAATTTTGGTTTTGGGATTATTTTGCATAAAATATTTGAACAAAAATTCAACAAGACAAATATTCACATAGCGTGTACTTCTTAAGTCTTTTTCAGAATCTCTAGAACTGTATTGTATTTGGAAATCTCATGAATTATTAGCACAGCCAACCAACGGATGGCAGTTTTGACGTAGAACTACGTCTGTCTTTTCTATATTGGGGTACACTTTACGATTACGAAAAATACACTTTACGTCACGAAAATATGATAGAATTTGATCGTTAATATCGCAGCCGTTTCTCGGTGGATTTTCAATTTTATTGGACCATTTGATCAAGGAAGAGTCTACCCGATGTACACTGTAGTCATTTTTTCCGTGGTTTTTCTTACACGAATCACTTTTTACGTGATTTTTTTCACTCGCATTTTGGGATTTCCGATTTTTTCATTTAAACATATTTTCGGATTTTCACAGTTTTTTACGTTGTTTTGAATTACGCGGCCCATATCCTCCGCGTGAACCGACTCCAGTGTGTTACATATTTATGTATGACAATTTTTGCTATTGGAAACTTTCTTGTTTAGCAATCGGTTTTGGTGAATCAGTCAATCTCGTAAGTGCATCGTGAGCTTCTTCCATAGCACAACATTCCAACTGGAACTTGGCCTGCTTTTCAACTTAGTAATCTATTATAATTATTATAACATTTCTTTAGTTTTTAATTGAAAGCTTTCTATGCCCGCCATTGCATTGTCAATTGTCAGGTATCTTGTGTGGCTAATACCTATTCCCTATTCCCAGGGTGTTCAGAATGTTTCTCACCCGAAAACATCCCAGATAGGATCGAGAACCGATTTCGCCATCTACGGATTATGCGCTTTTGTTCGCAAGGCTAACTGGAGACCTCAAGCCAGCATATACGTCAAATTGTTGCAACTTACAGGGTTTTTACCTTATGCAGTTCGTTTCTGCTAACTTATTATTATTGTTGCCAGTAGAGGTTCTCGGAATCTTTTTCGCTGGTGCAGTGGATGCGTTCTGGGAAACTTTTTTTGGCTCGTTTTTGCTGATTCCTAGGTGCCTGCCGGAGTAAACGCAAAGTACGACGCAACTCACGCGAAGGAAGAATATTTATTGTCAATAAACTGTCAAACTTCTTTGTCGCGTCTATTCTGACCTCTTCCATAGGATGACCACCAAACGCCTTTGACAGCCCAGCTTTCACGATGGACTATTCTGTAATGAGCCACCGGGGGTTTAGACTGACTTAGCGGCAGGTGCTTAGTCTTTGTTCCAGTCTGCGTCAGTGATGGTTGCGATAATTATTGGAATTATCTTTTAATGACTTCTCAGGTGTAAACAATAGGCTCTTTGTCATCGGCGATAACTTTTCAAATTTTGGAATCGATTTGTAATAAACATAAAACTATCATTTTAATGTAAACCTAACTAATACCAATTCAATGTGAACAATGAAATTCAATCGGATGTTTGGCATTGTGTTTTGGTGTTACATAGGAAAATAAGTTCAAAATTAGCATTTACCAATGCTAAGAATCGAGATACAATTATCGAACGATTCTTACTTTCTAGCCAGTTTTTATCAATTGATAACACAGCGCAACAAGATGTTGTCCCTAACACCAAATAATTTGTCCCAAGTAGATTTTTGCTCGCTGAATTCGAATCTGACTTCAGATTTGCTCTAACACGTCGAGATTTTGAGATACACCTCAATAAATGTGGTAAAATCAATAATTTTGAGCATTTTAACCCTATAAAAAGAATTACTTGTCAATCAAGGTCTAAAATGGATCACAAACATCTAATCTTTAGAAATGTGGTGCATGTTGAACAAGTTAAACATAAAATGTGTGATTTATCTACAATTTTAGTAAGTGAAAGTTATTTTAAAAATATGTTTTATGCAAGCCACCTTTGAAGACTTGTTTAAAAGCCTGATTATTTTCTCTGAACGGTTTTGAGAGGAAAGTAACAAGAATTCAATATAATAGTTTGCCCAAGCAAAAAAAATGTTCTATTGAATGTAAATATGATATTGTATTTCCTCTGGCGCGATAAATTTCCAATAATTGCTCAAGTGATGTGGTGTATTTACTGTCAATTGAAGCTCCTTTATTATGTTCATTCGAATAAATCAAGTACGAGAACTGTACGCAGTTATACATATTTTGATTATTCCTGCTATTTATGATCATTCCAATATTCCTTATGATAGAAATTTGGGCGGAAAACTATCAATTATCAAAATCAACCAACGAATCGATAAGTTGCATTCGATCGTTCTTGTGTATGATTACGGCTACGCAACAGAAACCGGTAAACGTCAACAACCTACTCGTGCGTGGGGGACTTTTTATTTGATTCGCGTTGAAAATGCTGCGTGGATGTTGCAATAATCCCAATGCAATTTCTTTTATCTATGGTCAGTTTATAACAGTGAAACGGGAAAAAGTTCACTAGTTTTATCAAGCTTTGTTATGTGCTAAGACGCAAAGTTATGCGCCATAAAAAAAACTTGAGCTCCGCTCCACTTGTGTGCTGTTCAACATGTTACAGTTACCCGAGCATATGGTTGGATGATCCGCCAATTCTGCACTCTGATATTTCTCTAATTTAACAAAATAACGGCATGAATGAGAAAATTTACGATGAAGTTACAAAATGTTTAAGTTTCAACTTATTTTCCGAGTGCTGGAATGTATTTTATTAGTCAATTTGGCTTGAATGCTCTGGTAGGGAATCTAGTAGAGGATTTGAATTTGTTAAAATTGCAATTCGATCTGTTTCCTTGTTGATTAAAAGAAATAAACTTTCTGGATCATCATGTTCGCACTATATTCTAGCACAACACAATTGCAACATGATAACAGATAACGTGTGATTATTGGAAGTTGATCGATAAAAAAAAACCAGAAATCAAGCAGAATAATATTTTAGGAGGAGGAGAAATGTTGAGCATGAAATGAAAAAAAAAATGGATATTTTATTAAAAGTCAAATGAAACATATAGGGGAACGGTTCGCCACTTCATCTCATAGCTCCTATTTCCATCCCATCAAAACAAAGCAATGGAAAGGAATTTGGTTTGTTTATTATTTTTGTGATTTTTTCAGCAGTGAGCACGCATGCTGACAAAAAGAAGCGACGAAATTGGTGCCGTATTTCTTTGTTTAGCGATGAGATGAATATATGTTCAGTGAGATGGAGATCGGAACATTTCCCTATTTACAACAACTAGTATCTGTATACTTCATTCAACATTTTCATATCCCAGTTCCTCTGGCCGCATGTTGTTGAATTTTTAGTGGTTTCGAACTGCTGGTTATGGTGTTTGCATGCAAGTTTTTGAAACGGACTTGCATGGAATATTTTTAAATTAAATTCACTGAACTTAAATTCAAGGAAAACCGAATAGAAAACAATTGTAACGTGCAAATCTGATGAAAATTCATTAGATCAGATGTGCTTATACCGTTTCGGGTATTGATTGACCTAAAATTATGTTTATATACTTTATGAAAGTCCTTCGAAAAATGCTAATTTCTTCAAATTAGCGGTATTAATCTACCTATATCTCAAAATTTGGACGTGTTAGAGCATATCTGAGGACAGATTCGGATTCAGCGAGCCAAAATCTACTGAAGACACATTAATTGGTTCTGAGGACCCGCAAAAGGTTAAGTTTTGTTCTCCTGTGTAATTTAGATATGTGATTGCTTGAGAGTGTTGCTCATCCTCGATTATATGAAAATTTTGTTTTATTTGCTCACTCAATCTCAGGAGCGCAGGATAACCTACGGAAACAGATGCACCATGGGCTTGTTTTGGTCTCATCTTATCGAACAAAAAAGGGGTCGTTTGGCGGAAGAGGTCGAAATTTACGGCCATATTAACCGTCCAGCCTAATACTTTTTCGACTAAATGGCCCTTTCTGCCAAATTCAATCATGCTCATGCTAAATGGCCCTTTCTGCCAAACAATCATTTCGGCCTAACGGCATTTCTCGATGCATGACCTATTCGGTTAAACGACCTGTTAGTGCAAAAGGCCTTTTCAGCCCAATTACCATTTCATAACCCTCTCGGCCGTATATCACTTTCGGCCAAACCGTTTTCGACCTAATAAACGTTTGGCCAGAAATTCGATTAGATGACTTTTGGTTCAACGAAAAAATTCCAGAACATTTTTTTTTTGAAAAACGAGCCGTCGGCTAAAATGGCTTTAGGTGTGACGCCGAAAACATCAAAATTATGGCAAACGCTTTGGACCGGTGCACACATTCATCTGGAAAAAAACAATCACTCCATGTTTCAATTATCAAATCCAGAAGCAATGATCTTAACTTTTTTGTTATTCTTTATTTATGTGTTTTTTTTTAAACAATGATCTTGATCGTTATTTGGCAGATAAGCTTAGCTTAGCTTGGCTTGATTGACTGTACAGATCGTAATTGCTAGTCATGATTAGCCGAGAAACAATAATTATGCACAGCTCACCAATTGAATAGTCTTCTTGGGACTATGTTTTTCCTTATCTATATGATTTTTTAAATTTTAAGCTCTCCACTTCTTGGGACTAGAAAGCTATTCTCACTGTACATAATTCGGAGTTTCTGTAATTCAATAACAAAAACGATGCCGGCCACGTTCTCATAGTCAAATAGGATAAAGGGAGACAAATTAGTGCCGATAGCACTGGCCATATCTGACAAACGATTTGATCATGATTATACTATTGTATGTATTTCATCAAACTCCTGTATGAAGGGCCAAAAATGAGTGGAATGGTTCCATAAGCAAAGACGCTTATGCGAATCCACGGGATGAATAGAGAAACTCCTTCCAGAAGATAGTTCGTACATACTCTAATACAATCTAGCCCTCGTCTTTCAGATTGACCCAATATATGGGGAGAAGAGCCCGCCCTTTATCCACGAGATGTTAACAATAGGAAGTTGGCGATTCCACTCTTCCTATCCAAATCGCTTCAATCGAGTGAAGTGATGGTTTCATATAATGGTTTCATAATCAATATCAAGTATAAATTGTTTAAAAGATATATTGGAGTTAGCTCACCACATTTCCTTTCGATGAATATCCTGAGGGTATATTTCATTTTGAACCAATATCTTGATTGAGAAACCAGATATCCGAAGTCGTTCGAAGGTAAAAAATCTTGAATCCTGACTTCCGGAAACGTAGTACCCTTTTCCGTTCAGCTGTGCTATCACCAAGTCTTCTTAAAATGCTGAAACTTCATCGAATCTTCTCTTCTTGTATTGGTCTCGGGGGGTTAAATTTGTCATTGGCTAATAATAAAAACGTCAATTGACCTTTGATTTCTTATTCGCTCAATTTATTCTTTATTTTATTTAAAGTCAACTTTCCCAAAGAACCCATATTTTTTGACGCCTCTAAGTATTTTTAAAAGTTACAACAAAAACCAAAAAAGTGCTGTTTTTGATTTTGTTTGAAGATTGGCCTAACATTCACCCGATTTTGGACGAACATTCAGGCCGGTTTACACGTGCAGCACTTTTTCGGTTTTTGTTTTCGATTTTAAAAATAGATAGAGCCTTAAAAAAATATGGGTTCTTTGGGAAAGTTGACCTTGAATAATACAAAGATTCAATTAAGATAATAACACGAGATACAATTTTTGACGGGAAAGGTCAATTCTTTGACTAATTTCAGTCGATTCTATAGTGAAAAACCAAAATCAAAAAATCTAAAAAGTGCTGAAATATAATTTTGAACTGATATTCCTTAAATTTTGGGAGAGCATCAATGTTCAATGTTCAATGCTCAATGTTCAGGCCGGTTCACACTGCAGAACTTTTCCGTTTATTTTATTTCTTCTTATGTAATAGTCTGAGGCGTTAATATGTTTGTTGGGAAAGATTTGAAGCAGAAAATTTGTTGATTTAGGACTCTTACAAAATTGTATGAGTTCATTTGAGAAAAAGTTTCCAGAAATCGCCTTGGTTTGCGATTTACTATTTCTTTTGAACGACGCTATATTTATGATGATACAAAGAGGCAAACGCAGTATGTCTTTAACGTATTTCACTGAATCGATATCTTAACCATTTCGCGACGACTAAAACACGCACTGTACTTGCTCGATGGCTACTGCAAACTATGGAAGATCGCGCTTGTGTCGACCGGAGCAAAGCACATGAGCCAATGAACACCAAAACAATTTTTTTTTTTTCATTTTCACAACGACTAAAACACGCACTGTACTTACTGCAAACTCTCTTGATCTTTATTCGGCTGTTTATCCATTATCTGAAACCAGAAAAGCGAAGTAGAAGAGATGCTCCAAAACGCCCTCCACCCCGATATTTCCTGTGTTTAAGATGTTTGTAACAAAACTAGACCTAAAATTATGTAGGTTAGACGAAAAAATGCCAAAATAACCGGATTAACCTACAATGTACTATACGTCTCCACGCACTTTCCATACTAGAATTCTAATTCACTGATGCTTGGTGCGTTGTAATTGATACGCACAGTACGACGGTACGAGAGTCTGTTCATTCAATGGAATGAAACTTAACTGATAACCTAACATGTGGGAAAAGGTCTGCAAAAACTGCAGAAACAACGCGCGATATTATTTTGGAAAGATGGATTCAAAAACACGGGGTAGCAATTAAAATGTTGGACACAAGGAAAAGGTTTTAAGTGCTGACTGAGTTGTTCTCAGTAGGTCAAGTTTGGTTGGATTCTGGGTTGTTTAGTTTATGCCAGGCAATGGAAGGTTTTGTGTTACATGTTTTGTAGTGGATGATTTTAAATATCCAGCTTTCCACGATCGCCATAATGGCGGATGCTATAAAAAGTTTGACATTAACTGCTTCCCGAGACTGAACTGAAATTTTAGTCTGAGCAAGCGTTGATTTTCTTCGTTACTAATGACATTCCAAAGTTTGTTATTTTCTATTAACAAGGACATCACTAAAATTGAAATTTATTATGCTTCCCGATCAGGAATACATAACAAAATTATAACTCAATTCTATCAATGGTTGTTATTTAAAACAACGTGTGTTATAATTAGATAATTCGATAAAAATGTGTCTTCGGCCAGTTTTATTTCATATCAAAATTATAACAACATTAGTTATGTATTTTTACACAAAATAATTGCCTACATTTTTTGATATTGGGAAAAAGCGAATGTAATCACCTCCAGTATAACTTGAATCAATGTTCGATGTTAATAGCTAGTACAAAGTTAATTGCCTACATTATGGATGGAAATCCGGCGTTGTAGCGTACCACATTTTTATACGTGATGTAGGCAATTACCATGAAAGTAGATTATTGTACCTCATAATCATATCAACGGTTGTTATAATGTTGAAATGAAGGTAACAACCTCTGATATAATTATGTTACGGCTAGAGGGAATTTTGATATAATTTTTGTTATTTTAACAACTAACCAGCCAATTTTATAACACATTTTGTTACATTATTTTTCTGAAATAAATAACTCCCCTTGTTATAATTTTGTTATGCATTCTTGATCGGGTTACCATTCAAATTAGATTTGAATAAATTTCAATTAATATGGAATTTTGTTTCAGATAACATACATATAATAACTTTCCAGAAGTTGCTGCAAAAGTCATAGGTCGGGGAAACCTGCATGGTGGTTTTTGGAGCGGAGCATACATCCAGCAGCTTTCTGATGTTTCAAATTCTGTTGCTCGATACTCCAAAATGACGCAAAAGATTACGGAGAACACGTCCGAAAAAAACGGTGGTGGATGTAAAAAATATAAAGAATGTGTTTCGGTGTGGCCGGTTGGCTGATCCTTTTCACATACATACTAGTTGTCGATCGATCGAAAGCTATATTCTCAGATGATAAAAACCGAAATAGTACTTCGTAAAAGCACAAATCTACCTTTTACATAGGGCCCTTGTTCAACTACATTCAAATTAACCCATATGGGGCAAATTTGTGTCTCTGTGTGGCCTGAACTGTTAACGGGTTTTAGATAGATAGAATACTGTTTCTCAGTTTCATGACTGACTTATTTTATAATTAATTTACTGTCTATTGTTACAATCGTAATATATTGGTGAGCCACCTTGTACAGCCTATCACCCAAGTTTGCATTTTCAGTATTTGCAATAAATTTTCATGTCTGATTGCCTTTTATTTGGGCCATGGCCGAGGCCTTGGCCCAAACAACGGAAGCCCAACTTAAAAGTGGCATATATTTCTATCCCAACCAGCGAATCATGACCGCATTGCCAACAAAGTACGAAAGGGTTAATCTAGTGTGATCAAAATTTACAGTTTGGATCAATTATCAACCAAATAAATTAACAATCAAATGATCTTCAATTCAATGATTATTTCCCAGTTTTTTAGCGATTTGTATTAGGTACTGAATAAGTACCAAAAGTACTGAAGGCGTAGAAGCAATCGTATGGCGATCGTGGAAGCTGGATAGATAGTGGAATACAAATATAGATGAGCGAAGATGAACCTTCTGTCTCCAAACGAGCATGACGTCATGATTTCAATGAAAATATGAAGGGGTGTGACGTCATATGCGCTTGGTATACGGTAAAAAACGTACACGGCTATGCTTTTACTCGTCTATAGATGCAACTATGTGGATATAAAATGAGGAAACGACCGCTACATAATACATTTTTAGTAATTAATTTGAATGGTCTGTACCATTCTTCCACAGGAAGGAGAAGTAGTAATAATGGTAATATGATCCTAAGTAATTTGACTCGTTAGATCTCAGTCTAGATTCTTGAAACTATAGATTAGGGTGGCTCAAATTAGTATGGGAAAAACTTTTTTCAATTTTTTTATGGGCCGTCCTCTTATTCGGTTCTATTTGATGTCCTGATGCTCTGTACAAAATTTCAGCCATATCGGTCAACGTTTGGGCAGTGCTAAACTTGTTGGAAGTTTAAATGCAACAATGTATGCAGAAACATCCAAAAACAGTGATTTGCAGTTGAAAGGCACAATTTACGATGAAAAACTATGATACTCACTCAGATCTTGAAGAATTTAATACAGAATGCTATACGAAAACCGCGAGAAGATTAGAGTTTGTCCGGCTAAGTTTTTAGCATTTCTCTGAAGTGGGGTTTGAGCAAATTTCGTTTCTTTTACCTTTGAAAAGAAATAAATTCACCCCTACAACACTCCAGTAAAATGCTAATATCCTTGCCTAAAAAACTCTAATCTTCTCGCAGTTTTCAGCATAACATTCTGTATTTAATTCTACAAGAACTGAATGAGTATCATGGTTCTTGATCCTAAATTGTACCGTCTAACGGAAAATCACTGTTTTTGGATATTTCTGCATACATTTTTCCACATAAACTTCCAACGAGTTTAGCACCGCCCAAACGTTGACCGATTTGGCTGAAATTTTGTCCAGAGCATCAGGGCATCAAATAGAACCGAATAAGAGGGCGGCCCATCAAAAAATTTGAAAAAGTGTTTTTTGAGCCACCCTACTATAGATACTAGTTATTGATTTGAGTGTATTACTTCTACTTAACAATTCTGAAAATTACACGCTATGGAATTATTTGAACGCATATTTGTGTGTTCAATAGCCTCTAATTTTACATCCAACTTTTTCTTGTACGCAATATTGAATACAAGCTCCATAGTAACGACGACCTGTAAATTTAAAAAGTGATGGAAAATGAGTCGAATTGAACGGAGCCTTTTTGTTACATCATATATGCTGTAACATTTTTATACTGTGTACGTGAAGTTAAACAATTTCCAATGATATGGACATGCCAATATCATCTTCCAAACTTAGACGTACTATGTTACATGTTCATAACAGAATTAGAGGCGAAAGTATAGAATTGATATTTCCGTTACGGTGCGGCAGGTATGAAGAATGTTTTTATAGAAGTCGATTTGAAAGCGAGCGGAGGGCAATATTTGTGATGGCACATATCGCACGACCTCCCACGACCACCATATCGCCAAACTCCCGTACGAAGGGGGAGGGAAGAATCAGTGTTAAAGCAGATCCAACGATGCCTGCCGAATAACTGAGAAGCCTTCACGTGCTTTTTGTGAAGACGCAGAAGTAAACACGGTTTTCAAATAGCAAAAACCACCTACTAATATTCCTTTCCTCTTCCTAACTGACAAAGACGTGGCCGGCGCCGTTCTTGATCGTTTGAACATTTCAGTCATTGAAACTTGCACACTGAGAATGTTTGAACAATCCTAGTCAATCATTTTGTTGATTATTTGTGCAATTTAACTGATTTTTGTCAATCACGGAGTAGCAACCATTGATACGTGTAGTCAGCCAAAGCAAAGCTAAACTACCAGTTGATTCAAAAGTATAAGATTGCTAACAAATTACACGATATAAAAGAATAGAAACTCACTTCTTATTTTCAAAGATGGTTCAATCAACTGCCTTCGAATGATTTTTCCAGCACCTTCCCTCCTAAAAACTATCAATTCATCATTTATAAAATCTAGAAAACACTCAAATTAAACCACCCTAAGCTGAACTCATCGAGAACGGTGTATTGATTTTTGTCCCTTCATGCTGCGAAAGGACAAGTTCGCACTTAAATACCTATAAATCTCCTGCATTCATTGTACAAATCTCCATCTCTTTCACTTTTAATTTGTTCTGTTTTCACTGCATCAATGCAATATTCATAGACTTCGTCTGCTCGGATAGTTGACTATAGACTACCACGCTGGACCGGGGAGCACAACACGGACAACCAAGAGCTCTTTTGCCGCCCGTAGAGTAGACTGTTGCAGCCCCAGTGGACTGTGGCCAGGGCGTACGGCTTCGGAAGGAGGAAGACTCGTTCACAGTTTCGATTCCACTTTCGGAAATGAGCAATCCTTTTGCTGTACCACGTTAGCCTAGTTTTCACTGCTCATGCAGACCGTGGGGTTGATGATGGAAAGAGCACTTTCCATATGGCTGAGGTCAAAAATCCAGCCCACGTCAGATCAATAAAATGCCGAACCGACGGAAAGTGCTCTTCCAGCAAACTGACTTCTAATCACAGCATCTCCATTCACTTCACTTCCTTTCGAATGGTTGCAGAACAGAAAAGAAAACAACATTGGGGGTTAAACGGGCGACGAAAAAACCATTAATTAATTATTCCCCAGAGCTCCCGTGAGACCGCAAGCAAATGCGAAGAGACGTCAAGTTGGGAAGATTTTCAGCAGGCTGTGTTTTTCGAAGCGAAAGAACAATAGAAGAATGTGCGGTGTGCGGTGAAGAAATTAAAGTTTAATTGATTTTGAACCAATACCGAAGGAGGTATTATCGTGATTTTCGCTGCCATTCTTCCATCGCATCGTGTCGTCGCAGTCGATCGGGGGGATGATGATGTCGCTCCTAGTTCTAACTGTAGGTACATGAAGGCTGGAGAGTTTCTTACAACTAGGTTTTGTGAAAGGTTTCAATTTCAAGGAAAAATATATTTCAAATGAAGATTCCAAATGGCCTTTGCGCGTGTGATTTGTTTTAGTTTAAAATTCTTAGCAAAAACTAAGAAAATTCGATTAACTCAAGAATTTTAAGTATTTTTACGAAAACTCGCACTTCGCAGTTCGCTATTTAAATGTCAATAAAGTAAAATATGTTATTCCTGTTCTATCAAAAGTTAGTTTCAGGAGTGATCTTTTAGTTCTTACGAACACTTAATGTATGAGAAAAGCTAAAATGATTTTACCAGAATTGCAAGATCAAAAATGTTTGTTTATAAACGGTCCGTATGATTTCCACAGAATAAATGACATTTGGCTTATTTTTCCAACCATTCGAAGGTTGATTAAAGTTCTTCAACAATAACAAACTTATGAAGAGAAATAGGATTCTTCTTCATAGTGTCTCGATGTAGCATTCCATCTAATGTTTCAACGTGTTTGTTAGCAAATTTGACAAGTTAACATCGTAAGGAAAATAGTTGATACCTCTTCACAATGCAGCTATTCTTGAAAACAAAATTTAGACGCAAATTTCGACAAATAAAAATATAAATATAAATTACATTCATTTCATTTATTCAGACTAAGGCCGAAGTGGCCTGTGTGGTATATAAGAGTCTTCTCCATTCGGCTCAGTCCATGGCTACACGTCGCCAACCACGCAGTCTACGGAGGGTCCGCAAGTCATATTCCACCTGATCGATCCACCTTGCCCGCTGTGCACCTCGCCTTCTTGTGCCCGTCGGATCGTTGTCGAGAACCATTTTCACCGGGTTACTGTCCAACATTCTGGCTACGTGCCCGGCCCACAGCAGTCGTAAATTACATACTTCCTTCTTATTTTCTGGCATTACACTCTCCTCTGAGGCATGTCCACCACGCTGCTTAGAGGCAATTACTACAAGATTTCTATGCTAAATTATCATGTTTGCATTCGGGGCCAACACGATGATACTTCTATGCCCAGGAAAGTCAAACCTGAACATTTCATGGACTGGACTGAACCCACTCGCCACCAGCATGGTTTTGCTTAGTTCAGCGTTAGGCTAAGGAAGACTCATATTTCAGATCTTAACATTATTAATCAACATATTTAATTGATCATTTGTTTTTAGCCTATTATTGTTTGTACCTATTCATAATTTGAAGAACTTGACAGTAGCGAAGCGAAGAAAAGATCCAACCACTGCTAGGGAGATTCCTTATCCAGATTATTTTTTTCCCTCCTTTTTGCAATCTGCAGACGACAACGAACGGAAACCACCAACAATCAGACCCCCAGGAGGGGATTGTCGATTGCGAAGAATGTTGGAACCTTAGGTACGGCGACCAGCAGCAGCGGCGTGTCGGTGGTGGTCGGTACGGCGTCGAAAGGGACTTTGGAAACAAATGCCATCGCTGTCGTCGTCATCGCCGTAGACAGTTTGTTGGCACTCCTTTTCTCTCTCTCGCTGTGTTGGGTTGGAATTTTTTAGTCATTTCTCGTAGGAGCTTTTAAGCTCTTATTGGTGTGGAAACTGCAGTTCAGTTTTTCTGCTTGTTGCTTGGTGGGTGAATGAAAAAGGATGTTGATGAGGGATTAAAGAAACTATTGATTTCGAAGCTTATGTACTGTTGATTGAGTTTCAGGATTTTTTATTGTTCGATGGTTAGATTATTAATGAAATTTAATTATTGCCGTATTCTTCCTTCAATGATATGGAAATATTTATATGATTTCCAAACTTAGTCGTACATGTTTATTATAGAATTAGAGGCAAAGGTTCAGATTTAATAGTTTTGTGACGATATAAATCTTATGACCTTCCTTCTGCCAAGCTTCCGTATGAAGAGGAAGGGAAGAGTATCAGTGTGGAAGCCTCCACTGGTGGATCGTTTAGCTCATATACCATCGCGTGCGGAAAGGGGTTTTATTATCGACGAGTACTGGCTGTGAGTTTCTAATATCTAGACCAACATTTGAAAAGGGTGTAACAGCAATAATTTATTCGTTTCCGTTCTTTGTCGCGTCGCGTTTGATTGAATTTCCATGAAAATGCATTCCGAAATTTCCAGGAAAATTTATACGAATAAAAGGTTCCCCAAACACACGCGATGCAACAGTCGCGACGCGATTCTATCGCTTGGCGACAGCGATTATGTCGCCGTTGGTATGGAAGCGTAGATAGAACATTGCCTGCAGCGACCCAACGATAGAATCGCGGCGACTAGTTGTTGTCGTCGCGGCGATGAAATGGCTTAGGTCTGGGGGAGCCTAAACACGGAAAGATCTTTAAAATTTTTGCTGGAAATTCTTCAGAGTTTCCGAATTTCTACGGGGATTTGTTCCGAATTGCCGTAGGACAATCTTCCAAACTACCACGGGAAAAATATTCAAACTTCCGTTCCATTTTTTACCCGAATTTCGACTGGAATTTCCTCCATGAGAACATCTATTGAACTTCCACGGGGAAATGGAAAATGAACATAGCAGAAAAGCCTTCCACGAGAATATCTATTGAATTTGAAATGGAAAATAATTTGAATTTCCACGGAAAATATTTCCAAATGCTTCTCAATTGCCATACGAGATTTTGAAGATTTTTTTTGATTTCCTGGGTATTCTTTCGAATTTCTACGGATTTTTGTTACCGAGTTTCTACGTGTTAGTAGGTTGAAACGTTCGGTAATCTATAATCTAATCGGTAATCTAACTACCAGGAGAGCTGTTTAAACAAGGTGGTAAGGCACTGGCTAGAGCGCTGCACTGGGTGATTACCAAGGTTTGGGAGGATGAGGTTCTGCCGCATGAGTGGATGGAAGATGACGTGTGTCCCATCTACAAAAAGGGCGATAAGCTGGATTGTAGCAACTACCGCGCAATCACATTGCTGAACGCCGCCTACAAGGTACTCTCCCAAATTTTATGCCGCCGACTAACACCAATTGCAAGAGAGTTCGTGGGGCAGTACCAGGCGGGATTTATGGGTGA
The DNA here is from genome assembly GCF_024139115.2 of Armigeres subalbatus. Lineage (NCBI taxonomy): Eukaryota > Metazoa > Arthropoda > Insecta > Diptera > Culicidae > Armigeres > Armigeres subalbatus. The sequence goes on along the minus strand of NC_085140.1, from coordinate 182,833,343 downwards.
ACGCTCTACCCTTACCAGGTGTTCGCCATACGTCAGGTATTGCAGAAATGCCACGAATACAACGTGCCCACACATCATCTATTTATCGACTTCAAAGCCGCATATGATACAATCGATCGGGACCAGCTATGGCAGCTAATGCACGAGCACGGATTTCCGGATAAACTGATGCGGTTGATCAAGGCGACGATGGATCGGGTGATGTGCGTAGTTCGAGTTTCAGGGGCATTCTCGAGTCCCTTCGAAACGCGTATAGGGTTACGGCAAGGTGATGGTCTCTCGTGTCTGCTATTCAACATCGCTTTGGAGGGAGTAATACGAAGGGCAAGGATTGACACGAGTGGTACGATTTTCACAAAGTCCGTCCAGTCGCCGTCGCCGACGACATTGATATCATGGCACGTAATTTTGAGACGATGGAGGAAGCCTGCATCAGACTGAAAAGCGAAGCTAAACGGATTGGACTAGTCATCAACACGTCGAAGACGAAGTACAGGATAGGAAGAGGCTCAAGAGAGGTCAATGTAAGCCACCCACCACGAGTTTCTATCGGTGGTGACGAAATCGAGGTGGTTGAAGAATTCGTGTACTTGGGCTCACTGGTGACCGCCGATAACGATACCAGCAGAGAAATTTGGCTGGAAATCGTACGTACTTTGGACTCCGCAAGACGCTCCGATCGAATAGAGTTCGCTGCCGTACCAAACTGGCTATCTACAAAACGCTTATAAGACCGGTAGTTCTATACGGACACGAGACCTGGACGATGCTCGTGGAGGACCAACGCGCACAGGGAGTTTTTGAAAGGAAAGTGTTGCGTACCATCTATGGTGGGGTGCAGATGGCGGACGGTACGTGGAGGAGGCGAATGAACCACGAGTTGCATCAGCTTTTGGGAGAACCATCCATCGTTCACATCGCGAAAATCGGAAGACTGCGGTGGGCCGGGCACGTAGCCAGAATGTCGGACAGTAATCCGGTGGAAATGGTTCTCGACAACGATCCGACAGGAACAAGAAGGCGAGGTGCACAGCGGGCAAGTTGGATCGATCAGGTGGAGGACGATTTGCGGACCCTCCGCAGACTGCGTAGTTGGTGAAGTGCAGCCTTGGACCGAGCTGAATGGAGAAGACTTTTATGTGCAGCGCAGGCCACTCCGGCCTTAGTCTAATAATAAATAAATAATAAATAAATAAACGTTCGGTAATCTAGCAATACAAAAACAGACATTCGCAACAGTTTGCATTTCTGGTAGCATTAAATTTTTAGTTGATTACACATCTCCTTGTTGGGTATTTTAATCACTGCGACCATATTTGATTACAAATAAAATAATAAAACATTATTCAAAACTAATTCGCTGTCTGATACATTTGGTACCTGATCTGGATTATTGAAACATTTCATGGCTCAAGACTAAATCTGGCTTTGAGCATATTTTTAATACCTCAATCATATACACCATTCGCGATGGGCAAAACCTATTATGTATCAGGAGGACCCAATTTCAAAATAAAGAAAAGACTTTTGAGATGGTAGAACGAGTATCTTTCTTATGACGTAGGACTACGACTGTGTTTTCCATATTGGGGTAAACTTTGCGAATGCCAAAATCGGAGACCGTCGCGAAAATATGACAGAGTTCGATCCTTTGTATCTCAGTCGTTTCTCGATGAATTTTTAATTTTTTGGACCACTCGATCAAGATCCAACACTTCATTGTATTGTTCTTAAAATACAGATTTCTAACTTTTTATTAGGGAGCATCCACAAATTACGTAACGCTCAGAGGGGGGAGGGGGGGTTGAGCGATGTGTGACAATCCTTACAAAAAGTTTAAATTATTCATACAAAAAGTGTGACATAGGGGGGAGGGGGGGTTGAAAATGGGCAATTTTTGCGTTACGTAATAAATGGATGTTCCCTTATCCAAAATTTGGCAAACAGTTTAGAAATAGTAAAACAACCAATCCCATACATGCATCGCAAGCACAGACTTCAAAATCAAGAAACTTGCTAACTCGTTTGGCGCTCACTCGGAGGTTCGTAGTAGTCAGCAGCATCGGATGGTTTGGATTTTGCGCTGCGCTGACATTAAAAAAAAATAACTTCTACATATTAATTCCATACAAGAAGTGGAGTCGTTTGAAGTATGTGATAGCTTTGAGCAGTTTTGAAGATTTACAATGAAGGATTTGCCCAAATGCACTTCATTGCATCACTTTACATGCAGATTGGCAATCAAAATTGAGTAGCTGGATCAAGAATCGTGCAAACAAAGTTTTCGGGTGAGAAACGAGTGTGCGCCAGTGCTTCGGCTTACGGTTCCATCAATCAAACAACCATCAAACATGTATCAATAACGAGCCAGTTGGATTATATAAAGATTGGACTCGAAAAAAATGCGACACATTGTTTTGGGTGTAACTTTTTATTGCGTGGGTAAAAATTAATGAAATTTTGGGTAATATTAGTTTAGAGTGTAATGGTTATGTGTGCAACAGTAGTTTTCAAGATGCATTCGAAACAAGAAGAGCTACGCCAGCAAATCTTGGGCGCGGTGATCGACAATCCTGGTCAGTCGCACAGATGGATCGGCAAAAGGCTTGGAATCCACCATTCCACAGTGTCCCGCGTTGTGAAGATGTTCCAGGAGACGAAGACCATCCAGCGGCGCGCTGGAAGCGGCCGAAAACCGAAAACGGAATACCCAGAGAAGGCGCGGAAGATAAGGCGGTACTTTAAGAACAACCCGAACCTTTCCACCCGAGACGTGGCCAATAAGGTCACACGCTATGTTTAAAGGCAACTATTATGCAAAGTGAATGCACCTCGGATGTTAAGCCGTTAGATCATAGTTTTTGACCTCTAGTTTAAGGATCTGCATCGATTAAAATATTTCATCGGTGAAATTTTGACTTTTTTACTATTTAAAATAATATTTTTAACCTAAAAACCTTTTCTGTTTTTTTTTTAATTTTTTGAAACAAGTTATATAAAATCCAACCACTACTTTTTTTCCTGATGCTTTAAGAAACATTTTCATATAAAAACATTTTTTATATGATGAAAATAGTGGAAGTTATATTAAAATTACTGCCAGTCTCAAACGTTCTTACGGTTTATTATGAATAGATCTGTAGCCTTCCTTAGCCGTGCGGTAAGATGCACTGCTACACTGCAAGACCATGCTAAAAGTGGCTGGGTTCGATTCCCGGTCTTGTCTAGGAAATATTCTCACCTTCCCTGGGCATAAAGTATCATCGTAGCCTCATGATATACGAATGCGAAAATGGTAGCTTGGACTAGAAACCTCGCAGTTAATAACTATGGAAGTGCTAAATGAACACTAAGCTCCGAGGCGGAATATGTCAGAGTGGTTTATGTAATGCCAATAAGAAGAAAAATTATTAAATTTAAGAACATAATATCACTCTTTAACATTTCAAATCAACAAAAAATTAAAACTACGAACTAGTTCAAGGTAGTATTTATGTATGTTCTGTATTTCAAACTTGATTGAACCTCAATGGACGTCTGCATTATGTGACCACTGTTATATGCTCCCACCGTGGATAACAGTTTATTTGCATACTGTTCGTGGTTATTTGGCATTTTGTAGTTTTGGTAGATAGTATAGAAATTTCTGTGGATGGCTTCCGTTGTTTGCTTCGTATACTTTGTAAGGCCTCCCTGTGATGCGCTCTATTCAAGAACATGGAATTTCAAAATAAGAAATTTTTCGGTGATTGGTAGCCCGGCTGCTATCCAACTGTCATAAAAAGCTCGTATGGCGTCTGAATAGAAGTCCAACAATGTTACACTAAAACAGCAATCAACTACCTGTGGTAGACTCTCCAATACCTTGTAATAACCATTGCATTATTTTCCTTTCAAAACACCCCGTTTAAAAAAAAAGACTTTGGCAGTAACGCCCAGTGAAATCAAGTTGAGCGTGATGAGTTGCGTTGACCTTTGATGTCCAGACTTCAGATTTGTCTGGATGTTTTTTTTTGCTGCAGGGCCGAAGATTTGGTAGACCAATCGCACCAGCTAATGTAGCGTTGGAGGAGGGTTTTTCTCTAAAATTGTGTCATAGTCTCCTCCTTCCAGAAAATGATTATGAACATTGAACACAATTAAAATATAATTCCTTGGCCTATCCAGCATTGTTGCTATGGTAACAAGTGGTGCAGGGTTGCTGTTTTTTTTTAATAAACACGTATGAGATATGCAGTTACACAAGAATTCGCTATCGAAAATGAAATATATGTTCGGTGTCAACAGTATTTTTAGTATAACTTCTGCTACTTTGATCATATGAAAATTGTTTTTATATGAAAATTTTCCTTGAAGTGTCAAAAAAAAAATGTGGTGCCTGGATTTTATATAACATGCTTCAAAAAATTTGAAAAAATCAGAATAGATTTTTAGGTTGAAAATATCTCCTTAAATGGTAAAAAAGTCAAATTTTCACCGATGAAATATTTCAATCGACACGGATCCTTAAACTAGAGGTCAAAAACTATGACCTAACGGCTTAACATCCGAGGTGCATTAACTTTGCATAATAGTTGCCTTTAAACATAGCGTGGGTCAATTCGTCGAAGTGGTTCGTCCTGCAGAGCATGAAGCGGGCTGGGCTACGTGTTTTTAAGGTCAGGAAGGCGCCAAACTGGACTGACAAGCAAAACACGGTGGCCAAATTGCGTTCGCGGAAGCTGTACCGTGAGTGGCTGGTCAAGCCAGGCTGTCTCGTCATGGACGACGAGACATACATCAAGGCGGACACCAAACAAATCCCCGGCCTCGAGTTTTTTGTCGGTACGTCCCGCATGGAGGTTCCGGAAAAGTTCCGGAAGAGAAAAATGGACAAATTCGCAAAGAAGTACCTGTTGTGGCAGGCGATCTGCGAGTGCGGACGGTACAGCAAGCCGTTCGTTACAACCGGCACCGTAAACGGGCAGATTTATCGAGAAGAATGCTTGCAAAAGCGCTTGCTGTCCTTCCTTCGCTTTCACCGTGGTCCCACGGTGTTCTGGCCGGATCTCGCTTCGTGCCATTACGCCAAGCCTGTAATGGATTGGTACAAAGCGAAGGGCGTTAATGTGGTCCCGAAAGAGGCGAACCCGCCAAATACTCCAGAACTTCGTCCGATCGAAAAGTTTTGGGCGATAATGAAGAAGAAATTGAAGAAAAGCGGAAAAACATTCAAAACCGATGAAGCTTTGAAGAAAAATTGGGAGAAATTGTGTAAGGAAGATGGGCAAAGCCTCGCCCAAGATCTCATGAGTAGTGTTAAGAGAAATGTTCGAGCATTCAGCTTGGGGGAGGAAATTCAATAAATAAATAATGCCAAAACATAGCTAATATATAGTTATTTAACTCCTGAAAATTTGAGAAGTATCCGATTTAAAATGAATTTTTGGTAATCATTTTTGTGTGTCTCATTTTTTCCGAGTCCAATCTTTAGGCCAAGAGTATATCCCAGAGGATGTGTTCTAGCAATTATGTAAGAGACGTTTGTATCTGCACATCGGTAAAAGTATTTTAGTCGTTGGTAAGTAAGTCTACTTCTATGCTTACGGTATATCCAGCAAGATAGGTAGATTGAGGCGCAGGAAAGAATGGAGCAGAATGATATGCGGTGGTTTTATGAGACTGTCAATGGCGTGCGGAGACCAAGAAGGGAATTGGCTGACATATAAAACCGGAGTGGCTGCCAGGTGGAACTACACTTCGAGACGATGTTGAATAGTGGTGAACAGAATAAATATTAGCGATGATGGACAAGCTGTGGAGTCGCCTACATTAGATGGGGTTAGAAAAGCTATTAAAGAGCCGAAAAACAATAAGGCTGCGGCTAAACATCTCAAACATGGCAGTGAGCAGCTTTATGACCCGAGTAGCACATGTGTGGTACAGCGGTTTCTATAACTTACTTGCAACTGATTTCGGTCACATTTTACATAATTACCGAGGAATAACCCCCCTTATTTATATTTTGTACAATATCATGCGAATATCAGTCAGATTTTCGTGAGGGCCGATCAATGACGAATCAAATGTTTACCCCGAGACAAATCCTTGATAAATTCCGGGAGTACAACTTGCAGACAAACCATCTGTTTATTGATTTCAAGGCGGCGTACGATTCAGTGAAACGGAATGAATTATGGAAAATTAAGCTAGAACATGGCTTTCCGGCGAAACTGATACGGCTGATTCGTATAACGTTGGACGGATCGAAATCAAGTGTAAGGGTTGCGGATGAAATATCGACGTCATTTGTTACCTTACATGGATTAAAGCAGGGTGATGCACTCTCGAATCTACTGTTCAATATAGCGCTCGAGGGAGCGATTAAGAGAGCTGGTGTGCAAAGAAGCGGTACCATTATTACAAGATCGCGTATGTTCCTGGGATTTGCGAACGATATCGATATTATAGGGATTAATCGCCGTGCCATGGAAGACACTTTTGCCTTTTAAGAGGGAGATAGCGAGGATTGAACTTGGTTGGGTTCATTAGTGGTGGTGGTAGTAAAATGGTGCTGGATGGTGAAAAATTTTAAGTGGTAGAAGAATTTGTGTATCTTGAAATATTAGTGAAGTGCGATAATGATGTTACTCGCGAGGTGGAAAGGCGTATTGCAGCTGCTAATAGGGCTTATTACGGACTTCGTAATCAGCTTCAGTCTCGTAGTCTGCAAACGAAGACAAATTTCGCGCTGTATACTCTCTGATTCTTACGGTGGCTTCAAACGGTCATGAAACATGGACGTTAAAGGAGGCTGATCGGAGAGCTTTTGGAGTGTTTGAGCGTAAGGTAGCGTCGCATGAATTACAAGTTGTACCAGGAGTATAAAGGGCTGGATATTGTTGCGCTTATGCAATACGGCAGACTACGGTGGGCTGGACACGTTGTTCGTATGCCGCAAGAACGTCAAGCGAAGATAATATTTAGTAGAGAACCCGGAAGAGGCCGCAGGCTTCGTGGAAGGCCGCGTACACGATGGCTTTTTGCAGTTGAAGAGGACCTGAGGGCGCTCAATGTTCAGGGCGACTGGAAGCGATTGGCCCAGGATCGAGTCCAGTGGAGAAGGATACTCCATTCGGCGTAGGTTCATCGAAGAGCTGTAGCCCATCAAGTATCAAATAAGTAGGTGGATTGATTTTTCTATTATAAGACATAAGTTCGTTATGTGGGGCCCTCCTTAGCCGTGCGGTAAGACACGCGGCTACAAAGCAAGACCATGCTGAGGGTGGCTGGGTTCGATTCCCGGTGCCAGTCTAGACAATTTTCGGATTGAAATTGTTTCGACTTCCCTGGGCATAAAAGTATCATCGTGTTAGCCTCATGATATACGAATGCAAAAATGGTAATTCGGCTTGAAACCTCGCAGTTAATAACTGTGGAAGTGCTTAATGAACACTAAGCTGCGAGGCGGCTATGTCCCAGTGTGGGGATGTAATGCCAATAAGAAGAAGAAGAAGAAGAAGTTCGTTATGTACGTTATGTTATAAGAGATAAAAAGACAGGCAGGCAATCCTTGATATGCGCCGAAATATCATTTAATATCAGGCTATGCCATGGATAAGAACAATTAATAGTTCGAAATATTGATCACTTCTTACAAATAACTTAACCTGATATCATCATAATATTTCAGTACAAATTTTTCATATTGTCGTCTGATATATCGTCTCAATTCTCACTCCTCATTTCTTACTTCTCACTGTAAAAAAAAGAAATGAGAAGTGAGTAGTGAGATGTCTCACTTCTTACTTCGCACTTGTCACTTTTCACAGTGAGAAGTGAGACGTCTCACTTGTCACACCTCATTTCTCACTTCTCACTTTGAAAAGTGAGTAGTGTGAAGTGGGTAGTAAGAGGTCTCACTACTCACTTCGCGCTACTTGTTTTTTGCTGTGAGAAGTAAGAAATGGGAAGTGAGAATTGAGACGTCTCCTTTCTCACTTCTAATTTATCACTTCTCACTGTGAAAAATGAGTAGTGCGAAGTGAGACGTCTTCGGATCTTACGTATTTTCACTATTTTTTTTGATTTTCCACGGTTAATTGTTTTGTACGAAAAATTCCTTTGAAACTCTGGAAATTTCTGAAAATTTAACGCGGTCTTTGGGCGCAAAATGTATACTGAAAATAAAATACTAAGAAAAATTTGGTTTCATAATTTGACGCGACTCAAATTAATTTAATTAAATCCGTTCCTGTCCAGCAGAATGCTCACCTCATTCGCCAGAAAGTATTTCCATACGGCACAGGTGTCAACACCTTGCCTGGAGATTTATGCCGGTCCAAAATGTTTCGCACCTCATTTGCGGTGATCAGTGCTAATTTGCGATCAACATTCCGTGCAGAGGAAATTGAAAGAGGCCGTAAATATTTCCAAACAAACCGCGGTTGGCGGTCGATGGGTATGTTTACGCATACGTCGTCGTCGTCGTCCGTCCGTCGCATCCCGTCGGTTGACGAAGCGGATGGAAAATGTTTTTTCGCCCACCACGCTGCGCTGATGCCGTCCATCCGTTTTTCACTAAAGAGATAATTCAGCTTTTCCTGTGTGAATGTTTTTGTATACAGGTTGTGTGACACCAAAGGCGAAGAAGGTCGGAATTTACGGCAAGATGAATAAGTGGATGATCATTGAGAAATCAAGTGATTCCATTGAAAAAGCTACTGAACAATATTTTTGAGAAACGATTCGCGCTTCAATTGGATTATTTTCCCATTCATAAAATCTGTCATAACCAAACTGTGCAAACTACATTAAAGGTAAGATTAATAGAAATGTTTTATCACATATTTTTCCTCCCATTATTTACGTCACTCATTTCGAGTAATGGGGCGGCCTGATGATTCTTGTGACACACGTAATATGATAGGCAGCTACCCCACTCACAGTTTTAATATGCACTCTGCTGCCTATACGTAATAGCAAAAACTGTACTCTGACCGAAAAGTGAATGGTTGGTTTTTGATGGATGCGGTGACATAAATTTCAATTTGTGCTTTTTTCTGCAATTTGTTTATAAATTAAGTTTGACTTCACGTGTCGTGTCGGTTTTGCTGGGAACCTTGTTCTGAAATTGATTTTCATTGTATGTTGCATTGAAAACGCTGATACTGGCTTCAAAATAGAAATTTAGGAAACGAAACACTGATCAATATTACTGAAATACTGGCTACATACCAAATTATTCCATCAATTATTCTCAGCTCTCGTGCTCTACAAAAAAGACCGTGAGCATATGGAAATTTACTAAGTGCAAAAGAAAAACTGATGAGGCATTTCAGCGCATTGTTTTTAATTTCCATTTAAACTGGAGATTAATTCAATTCAATTAACTTGATTGCTGTCTGGTGTCGGCACACTGAATAAAAAAACACTTTTGCAAATTTGATTGATTGATGAAGAAGGAGATAATGAGGAAACTACACACAGCGTTAATTGCATCAACTCATCGAATAAAAATTGCTTCACTTGGGATTATTCGTAGAAGTTTGGAGCTAGCTACGAGGAAGATAGCATTGGTTGAGAATTTTTTAATCAGCCCCACCATTCCAGATTCGACCACAAAATCGCAAACAAACAACCGCAGCCACCAACCAGACACCAGGCAAAACACTTTAGCTATGGGGATAATGGCAGACCACGTGCACCACGTCCCGATAGCGTCATTATCGAGAGGGGATCTGCGCTCGGATTTCAATTGTCGAAGCGTGCCACCACGGACAGCTGAGTAGACAACGACGACAACAGCCCGGCCGTTGCCCACGTTCCAAACTCCACCATTGCGTTGCGTAGCGTTGTTGTTGGCCACAATCACAAACACACTGGTTTGGGGTATGGGGCGGTGGAATCTACCCTTTGATTTCCGATGGGGACGTGTCCTTCTGGTAGCTGGTATGGTAAACAGTTCACGTTCTGATAATTTTTCGATCGTTTTGTGGGTGACGAAGCCAAAATTTAAGTTATTTGCGCATTTAAATGATTAAATTGAGAATTTGATTCAAATGTGAGTATCCTGAAAGATGATTTATTTGTGGCTGATTTGAATTTCCTACCGCCATTACCTTCCATTTGTATCCATTCCAATTAGGAAAACTGTTCCGTAACTCATCTCATTGTAAGAAATTCCTCTGTTGAATATTGAATGAATATGGAAGCTTTGAGATAATTAATAGGAACGGTAACCTTAGTTATTTATAATTAGACCTTCCCAGACAAAAAATCAAATATTTCTTGTCTCTCTCTCTCAGTTTTCAAATATTGAGTCTCATTTAATTTCTTGACATTTTTAAAATCAGAAGTTATTTAATAGAAGTTCTTTGGAAACCCATATTTGTTTTAGGTCTGAAACTATTTTTAAGATCAAAAATCAAAACTGAAAAAAATGTACTTGTGATCTTTCCTTTGCCTTAATGTTTTTCTTTGTTTTTAATTTCTGTTTTACTTCATTAATTTTCTTTTTTTGTCTTTATTAAAGAGATTTTCAACCCTAGACTGGCTCATTTCTCTTTATTTTCATTTTCCTTCTTTTTTCAACCATTCTTTACTGCGTTTTTTTTTGTGATAAACTTTTTTTAAATTCATTATTTTTTTTTATTTTTTTTTAAATCTATTTATGAAAAATATAGGAAGAAGATACTCTCTCTCTATTTATTTTTTCTTTCCTCATCCATTTTCATTCTTCGTTTTACCATTTCTTGCATGTGCAGTCTTCGTCTCTTCCTTTTTATTCATTCCTGCTTCAATCTAACCTTCTTATTTATTCTTTTTCCCTCTTTCGTATTCCTTTTTTTGTTTTGCTTTTATTTTACTTAATTGTTCCTTCTTTTATCAATATTTCTCAACAATTTCTTCTAGCTTTTGTAAATTATCAACTCATTTTAATTTCATTGAAAAAAAAATCCTATCTCTTTCCACTCACCCTTTTATAATTATATTTTCTCTCTTATTTCTTCTTCATTTTCTTTTTTCATCGTTTCATCCTTCTTTTATCTGCCTTTTCCTTTTTCTTCTTCCTTATTTTTTCGACTTTCCTCTTTATTTTTTCATTTCTTCTGCCTTCTAGATGAATCACCTTCGTTCTTCCTTCTTCCTTTTATCTTTTTCGTTCTCTCTTCTTATATTGTCCACCTTCCGCCTTCCTTCTTATTTTTCCGTCTTCCTTCTAGCTTCTTACCTCTACTGCATTTCTTTTTCCATCTTCTGCTTCCCTCTTCCTGTTTTCTTCTTTCTTGTTCCTTATTCAATTTTTTCTTCCTTATTCTCTATTATATCTTCCTTTTTCCTCTTTACTTCTTCTTCTTCTTCTTATTGGCATTACATCCCCACACTGGGACAGAGCCGCCTCGCAGCTTAGTGTTCATTAAGCGCTTCCACAGTTATTAACTGCGAGGTTTCTAAGCCAAGTTACCATTTTTGCATTCGTATATCATGAGGCTAACACGATGATACTTTTATGCCCAGGGAAGTCGAGACAATTTCCAATCCGAAAATTGTCTAGACCGGCACCGGGAACCGAACCCAGCCACCCTCAGCATGGTCTTGCTTTGTAGTCGTGCATCTTACCACACGGCTAAGGAGGGCCCCAACCCTCTTTACTTATTTCTTTTAATTTCTTTCTTCCTTCTTCTATCATTTCTCTACTTTCTTCCTTCTTCCTTTATCTTCGCCCTTATTTTTATTTTCATCTTTTTTCGTCCTTCGCTCTTCTTTTTTCTTCTTTCTTTCTTCTTCCTTTTTCCTAATCCATTCTCTCTTCTTCCATCATTATAATTTCTACCTTTTTCTTGCCTTCTTCCATCTTGCTTTTTCCATATTCTTTCTTCATCATTCCTTCTTCCTTCGTCCTTCTTTCTATTTGCTTCATCCTGCTTTCCTCTTCTTTCTTCCTTAATCTTTCATCCTTATTCCTTCTTAATTCTTCGTCGATTTTTCCTTCGTGCTTTTTTCTTCTTTCTTATTCCTTCTTCCTTCTACCTTTTTCCTTCGTCCCTCTTTCTTCTATCTAATTTTTTTTCCTTCTTCTTTCTTTCTTTCTCCTTCCAACTTCTTCTTTATACTTTCTTCCTTCATCCTTCTTCCTCTTCCTTTTTTCCTTCTTCCTTTTTCTTCGTTCTTATTCGTTATTCTTTCTTTGTTCTTCCTTCTCCCTTATTCTTTCTTCCTGTTTCCGTCTTATTTTCTCCTTTTTCCCTCTTTCTTATTCTGTCTTCCTTCTAGGGGCAGCAGGGACTATGTCCAAGGGCATGACGACCCCTCCCCATGGCCACTGCGAGTTAGGGGGCCTGTCTAGGATGTGGTGGGGTTTGACAGTGGGCTCTGTTGAACCTCTGCAAAAAGCTGCATGTGTCTATAGGCAGGCCCTATCAAACCCAGTCAACACATGGAAGTATATGGTGTCGTGTAGGCTGTTGAAGTGGAGGCGATGTAGGTGCTTCTCCATACAACATGTATGCATATCGTGTATCTATATCGTCTCCAATTTAGCATCTTGTATTGCACCATGTACGACTTTATATTGACTGAAAAGCGACCGTGTGCCGCTCAAAGCGCACAAGCCCATCAGGATTAATACCAGTGAGATCCTGATTACGGTATACTGGTCACGGCAAGCGACAAACACACGCGCGAAAGTAATGCAAAATAAACGACATGTAAAATAAACGAAAATTAACAAAATATGTCTGGCTGAACATTTTTATTTAACGTCAAATAGAGATAACATAATTAGCTTTCCGATTACTATCAATTTGGTTGAACAGTCGTGATTGTTACTTTATTTTCAATTTAAATCCCGTTTCTTTTTTACTTTTCTTGCGTTGAAGAAATGATGCCGCGGGCGCCTCATCCGAAATTCAAATGAACAATCGCTCATTTTGAGCGATTGATTGTTTATTCTCGCGAAGGATAAACAATTGAACAAATCAAGAAAATGCTAATACTGTAGTATAGAAGTTGCATAGTCACATCACTTTCCATGGTGAATCCCGATCTATGTTACTGATTACCCCACCCAACTAACACAACTTCCTTCCCGTGGTAATTGTGGAGATGCAGAGGTATTCTCGGTTTCTAGTAGCAACAATAACCACACCTAACATTCCCTCCCTTCCCCAACTGACTGTAAGGACTTGGCCGGCGCCGTTATTGATCAACATTTGAGAGCTGCTGAAATGTGCACTTCGAGAATAGATGGTAAACCACAACAACTATTCACTTGGATCGTAGTGCAATTTGCACCAGTTCTGATCAATCACGGAGTAGCAACCATTGATATGTACAGTCAGTCTAAGCTAAGCTAAGCTAAGCTAAGCTTTCTTATTCTGTCTTCCTTCTTCCTGTCTTTCTTCTTCTTTCTTTCTATTTGCATAATCCTGCTCTCTTCTTCTTTCATCCTTCATTTTTCATCCTTATTCCTTCTTAATTCTTCGTTGATCCTTCTTTCGTGATTCTTTCATCTTCCTTTTCCTTCTTTTTTCTTTTTAGTTCTTCATTCATCTTTCGTCCTTTTCCGCCTTCCTTCTTTTGTCTTCTTTCTTCAAATTCCTTCTTTTTTCTAGTTTTCTCCTTCAATTGCTTTTCTCTTAATTATTCCGTTCTCATTTTTCTTTCTTTCTTGTTCTTTATTCCTTTTTACTTCCTTTCTCTCTTCATTATTCCCTTTTGCTTAGATTTTCGTTTTCCCTTTTCCTTTCTAATTTTCCCTTCTTCTTCTTCCTTTTCCTTCTTCCTCTTCCATTTCTCCTTCTCGCTGTTACTTTAATCCTTCTTCTTTTTTCCCTTTTTGTATATTCATTCATATTTTTCCTTTTTTCTTTCTTGCTCTTCCTTCTTCTTTTTTTTTTCTTATTTTTTCCTCATTCTTTCTTTTTTTCTCCTTCTTCCTTTTTGCTCAATCTTGCTTTCAATTTCCTTGTTCCGTCTTCCATTTTCCATTTTCCTTCTTCCTTTTTTCTCCTTCCTTCTTCCTTCTCCCTTCTTTCTTCCTCCTTTTATCATCGTCTTATTTCTTTATTCCTTCATCGTTCTTTATTCTAAATTCTTCCATCTTTCTTCTCCCTTTTTCTTTTTTCCTTCTTCATTCTTCCTTATTTCTTCTTCCTTCCTTCTCCTTCCTTCTTCCTTCTTCACTCTTCCTTCTTTCTTTCCCTTCTTCCTTCTTTCTCCTTCTTCCTTCTTTCTACTTTCTTCCTAGTCCCTTCACTCTACTTCCTTCTTTTTTCTTCCTTCGTTTTTTCTCTTCGTTCTCCCTTCTACTTTTATCCTTCTTCTTTCTTCCTTATTTCTTCTTCCTTCTTCCTCCTTTCTTTTTCTTTCTTCAATCTTCGTTCTTTCTTTTCCTTCTTCCTTCTTTCTACTTTTTTCTTCCTAGTCCCTTCACTCTACTTCCTTCTTTTTTCTTCCTTCGTTTTTCTTCTTCGTACTCCCTTCTACTTTTATCCTTCTTCCACCTTTCTTCTTCTATTTTCCTTCTTCCTTCTGTTTTCTACATTCACCTTCATTCCATTTTTCGTATACTCCTTTGGCTTTCTCCTTCTTCCTCCTTCTCACTTCCTAATTCTGTCTTACTTCTTACTTCTTCCTTCTTCTTACTTAGTTTTTCCTTGCCATTTCTTCCTTCGTCCTTCTTCTCCTTCCTAATTTTTACTTCTTCCTGTCTCTTTCTATTTTCTTACTTTTTTTCCTTATTTTTTTCCTGCCTAATTTTTACTTCTTCCTGTCTCTTTCTATTTTCTTACTTTTTTTTCCTTATTTTTTCCTCCTCCATGAGTCTATGTTCTATGACTTGATGTCGATTCATGGTAGCAAATTATTCCATATTAATAACATGTTTATAAAGGTTATTGTAATTTTATTGAGTACGAAAATATTTTCTGGGTTACAGCTTTCCATGGAATTTCTATTCTGCATCTCGATATTTTCATGAGTCGATGGTCCCTTCAATATCGACTTTAATTTGACTATATTGCTTACTTATTTCTTCTTCCTTCCACCTTCATCTTACGTTTTTTTCTTCTTTTCCTTCTTTTTCTTCTTCTATACTTTTATTTCTTCCTTCTTTCGTTTCGTTTTATTCTTATACCATATTTATTTAGTTCTTGATTAGGCCCATACAAATATTTAAAAACTATTTTGTCCCCCCCCCCCCCCCCTCGGATTTTTTTTTGCAAAAAAATAATATTTTGAGGGGGCAACAAAATAAAATTCGGATAATTTTGAGAATTTTCAAAACATTCTTTAACAAATCCGAGGAGTTTTTAAATTTTTAAAATTTTTTTTTAACTTTTCATTTTCATGTTAATTTTTTGTTATCCCACCACCCCCCTCCCCCCTTGAGTTTTTGGAGACCAGTAGAACAAAATGTTAATTAAATATTTGTAACGGGCTTATTAATTTTTATCCTTCTTTTTTCTATATGAAAGGGAAAATAAAAGAGAAATAGAGAAGTGGCGTCTAACCTTGCGTCTAACTCTTATCTTAGAAAAGAAAGAAATATGAATAAGATTTATTTTAGAATTTGTTATATCTAAAAATTTAAATATTAAATAATTTAGTTAATTATGTACCGTGTGTATAACAGTCTATGTTAGAAAAACTGTTGAACTCAATAACACAGCATCATATAACATTGTTTTGTTTTTCTTTGATACTGAGACCTTTTACTTTACACTGGTACATTTGAATTCTCTCTCAATCATTTTGCAACTCCTACTTAGAAAGTTAGTTGTCTAACTCCTTGCTCCAAGAATTTATGAAAATTAGTTCGATACTTAATGCTACAAAAGATCGAGGAATCCTCTACATATCTTCGAGCGCCACGAGAGAGAAATTGTTGGTTAGTTGAGAAGATGAAGTCGCATTGGCAAATGACTAACTGTTTATTATGTACAGAGACAATAACGCGTTTCGGGGGAGCATTATTCGTCCGCATTGGATTGTTTTATTGCTTACGATCATTTTATTGATATTTAAAATTTAAGACTCATCGAGATTTATGCATTTATGAAAGTTGATATGGTAGTTTAAAATTTCATTCGGTGTAATGAAAGTCAGTGAGGATTTCAGGAAATTAGTAAGAATTTAATTTTGTTTGTCGGTCAAAAGTTTCCTGAAAGTCAAGTATCCTCAGGTTGGGCCTCCGTTAAGATATCGGAACGTTCTAAAGAATTTTAGAAAATTGTTTAAGTTATCGTAAAATATTTCTGAGATGTGCCTTTCATGAGTCACAACAAAAACAGTTGTAACTCGTACCAATGTAGAGAATACTTCCACCGGTCTTGCCACGATGAACAAATTTGTAGCATATTTTGTGACAAAAAAGAACAAATGTTGAAATTCTGTAATTGTTTCCATACAATAGCGCAATCACGTTAACATACACATGGTGAACACATTTTACAAAAGCAAATTATTTTAATTAACCCAACTCAATTCCCCCACTGGATGTTAACAGCAACAAAACATCCCAACCTTAAAGCACTGTGCCCGTGCTGTGCGAGTTCATTTCCATGCTCTGATTCTCGCATTGCACACATTACCACCGTGGCAACAGTAACTTCAACGGTGCAGTGTACTATTTGCACAATTTAGAGAATAAGCTCCAGGCACTGGGATGTTCCCATTTTCCTCCAAATAAAGTTCATTTCTCCATGTTCTTCCACACCCATACGATTGTATGTGCATACGTACTTTACATATGGAAGCCAATGAGGTTTTGTGCGGGGGGCGATGATGACGATGATGATGATGATGTTGCAAAATACCTACAAGATGCATCGCTACCTATCACATCGACCGAGCTGCAGAAGCAGTACAGATGCGCTCTTTTGATATGAAAACCTCAAATAACGGGGATCTGGACTCGGCACCAGGGGCATTGAGCGTTCGTTCAACCTTCACCCACCGCCATCGCCATCATCATCAGCACCTTCGCCGACGATGTTGTTGTCCTGTCCTGATCTGGTTGATACAAAATCTATAAATTTTCATCGTCTGCAACTAGACATTGGAATAGTACCGATCGATGTTGCACACGTGTCCAGTATTCTTCTGGTGTTGTCGTCACTGAATGCACTCATCCATAATCGTTTAGCTGGACACACGTAAACGTGAGCATTGCCGTTGGACAAATGAATATAAATAGGTGGTGAATAAAAATTATAATGATGGAAATAATATTCGCCCCACTGACAATGCATTGATAGCTGTCCGTGGCTGTAGTGGTTATCGATGTTTTGCAGGGATGCAGGAAAGCATGGGTTAGTGGTGGCAGTTGGTATTTTTCTCTTGTCCTGTTTTACATCGGCCTCCTTTTCAACTGTCGGGACATGGTCGCCTCACAGTAGTAGGTACACTGGGGTCACTTTTTACATGTCTCGCGTATATAGGAATTTACGTTTTTTTAACGTGGATTTTCTAAAATAGCTTTTTTACGTGTTCAAGATGGTCGTGAAACCGACGAGAAATCGATTTTCGATAAAGTCGTGTTTTACGCAGTTTATATGCGGTTTTAAAACGATTTTCGGGATTCAAGCGAAACGTATCCCCCGGGTTAGCCTTGCCAGCAAAGGCATAAGATTGCTAATCCGAAGATGGCTATTTAAATGGCTATTTGAATTGTTTGCAGATGTATGTAAAAACTGATAATACAGAGCTTTGTTTTCGGTAATCTTGCAGAAATGGGTCGAGTGCGGCATCTTCCTTCGAAAAAAGAAGTTAAAAATGATATCCTACGATGATGTATCTCTCTTTTTCACGGAAATCGGTCCAAAGGCTTGCAATCACATACCGTTGTTGAATGAGTTTAGAATTATGCAAATATAGTCCATGCCAAAGACAAACGAGGGAGGAGAAGCCAGCGTATGGTAAAATATGTGAGAAGTATTTTTTGAGAAACAGTGAACTAAAAGAGTAGAACATATCAAAGCCGAATTGCAATATTGAATGACAACAAGGTATGTAAGCATGATTAGGCCAAGAAACGAACATTTAAAGTGGCGCATAAGGCTCGGTAAACATTACTTTTTATGGCACAAAATATAGCAAACTTAAATTTAGAAGAGATGTGAACAAACGAACTGCTGAATGCAGTTCCTTCGGTCTAAAATTTTCAATTTTAATTGATTGGTGGTTGACAATACTACTTGTACGATCTGCTCCAAAAACTGGATGCCAAAATTATCCGAAACTTTGTGGCTATGATGATTATCAGGACTTTTAATTTCGGGTATCGACGAGGATTGAAATGCTAGAGATAAGCTTAATCAAACTTAATCAAAGAAAGTTAAAAATCTAAGCTGAAGATATTTTGAGAAATGTAGAGTAAACAAAAAATATTCTTTTCAACTTAAATAAACATGTCGAATAGCTTGATCTTAGTTTTGACCGCTATTTCTATTTCTCTGAGGCTTCCAGAACCGGTTACAAAAGGCCAAGAAAAATTCTAGAAATCTCATGATGATGATAATGATGATACTTCTACCATCTGTTGTAGCAAGGCACATGCCTTTAGGACTGGTCATAACAACATGACAAACGATTTGATGATGTTCATATTATTGTTTGTATTTAATCAAACTCCTGTATGAAGAACCAACAATGGGTTGGGTGGTTCCATAAGTAAAGACACTTATGTGAAATCCACGAGATGAATAGAGAATCTTCTTCCAGGAGAAGTACATACAATCTAGCCCTCATTTTCCAGACTGACCCAATAGATAGAGAGAAAAGTTGGCAATGCCACGCTTTCTATCAAAATCGTTTCAATCGGGTGTACTGATGGCATGTTTATATAAAAACTAGCAGATCCGACGAACTTTATTTCGCCTAAAATTGATTTATTCTGTGATTAGTTCTCGAGTTATGCAGAAATGTATGCTTCATTTGTATGGGAGCCTCCTTTTCCAGAAGGGAGGGGGGTTTCGAACCACCACAGAAACATATCTTCCCTTCCAAAACTTCCACATGCCAGTTTTGGTTCTATTTGCTTGATTAATTCTCGAGTTATGAATAAATTAGTGTTTTATTTGTATGGGAGCCCCCCTTTGTGGGGAGGGGTCTTAAACCATCTTAGGAACCTTCCCCGGTCTCGAAAACCTCAGCATACAAATTTTTACGCCGATCGGTTAAGTAGTTTCCGAGTCTATAAGGGTCAGACAGACAGAAATTCATATTTATGTATATAGAATTCGCTTAACAAATAAACCCTCGGGAAATTTCCTGGATATAATCGAAGAAAATGTTTCGTTTCGAATAAATATCTTGAAATGGGAGCTCAGAAATTAGGAATTGTTCAAAGCTTGAAAAATAGAATTCTTGATTTCAAATTCTTGTCCGCAGCTTGTTCCTTGCGCGGCTTGAAAAATAGAATTCTTGATTCCAAATTCTTGTCCGCAGCTTGTTCCTTCCCGAGCAGGTGAAATTGGCTCAATAATACTTAATTCTGTTATTGATACCATACTCTGTTATGAACTAGCCCTGCATAAGAGGTAAAATACCAAACGAATAATACCAAAGACTAATATGCACAATACTTAAGCCATAACAAACTCAGTTATTAAATTGAATGTCAATACCAAATGCATAACTAATTATTATTCGTTTGGTATTGAAATACCTAAGCATAAGCATTATTTTACCTCTTATGCAAGGCTAGATCATATCAATTTCTGTTATCGAGGTCGTCGCTCCTGCTCGGGTTGCGCGGCTATAAAGCTAGACCATGCTTAGGGTGGCTGTGTTCGATTCCCGGAGCCGGTCAAGGCAATTTTCGGTTTGGAAGTGGGGGATGTAATACCAATAAGCAGAAGAAGTTCTTTCAACTGGAAGCAAGAAACAGCCTTTATGGACAGTATTATCGGAAAGGAATCATAAGTAAAGAATTTTCAGCAATTTTAATGATCTTCCAGCCAGGTTTGCAAGGTTTCACAAGGTTCCTTACATGTTTTGCAAATAGTATAAAATATAACTAAATTTTTAATTTTTTAATTAAATTAAATTTTAATATCACATATCGCCGAATTCTGCTTGCTATTTGAAGCATCTTCAATCCACTAAACTAAATCTTACTTTTGGGAGAGATTCAAAATTATATTGGTATGTAAAATGAAGCAATTTTGTTTCCTTAGTATGGGGGGCGCCCAAAACAGATTTCGCCAAGGACGCCGGGAATCCACGCTACGGCTCTGCTCAGGGTTCATACTTTTCGTTTCGTTGAGACGAAAACAAGCGATTTCCGGGTCAAAGGAGAATCTTTTTTCTAAGTCTGTGGCGAGAAACATCTCTCGCGCTGTTTTCCTTTTATTATTGTACCGAATTGCGCTAGTTTGTCGATGATTTAATGGTTTGGTGTGATAAAGGATGATTGTATCTTGCACCAGAATGAATAATCACGGTTGTAGCTTTTGACACAATTGGCTTCAGAGGCGTGCGTCGGTTCAATATTCGTCGGCGGCGGCGGCGTTTTCGGCGTCACGTCGAAAGCCATTTTAGCCGGCGGCGTGAATCAGCGTGGCAATTTTTTATCACGTTAATTAAAAAAATGCATTTTTCGGGATATTTTCAAGACACGATAAATTCTCCGGAACTGTAACAGAAAATTCTTTAGAATTTCCGTGGAGGATTGTTCGAAATGTAGATTCCGATAAAAAAAATCTTTGAATTTCAACGGAAAATTGTTCGGACTGAATCTCATACAGTGGTTGGTTTCCTACCCGAAACTGCCATATCCAGGCGCTAGTGTATATGTAAAAATAGCCCGCATGAGTTAACCACCTGAAGTTTGTATGGCGAAAAACATCTAACGCAGTTTTTTTCTACAGTAGGAATTTTCAGTTATGTACCAGTTATGTAGGGAGGTGTCTGCTACTACGCCTAGCAAATATTTTTTCTGATTAAGGTGATTATTTTCGAGATATTAGAAACTTTAAACTTTCGCCATACTGATTTCCGAAAGTTAACTCCTAGTGTGCCGCTCAAATTAGGCGATTCGTTATTGGATTTCTACGTGAAATTCTTTGTACAGTAGACGTTCGAAAACTGAAAGTCATTTAACTGCAATTCGATAGTTACATCAGTTTTGCAGTTATCGGACAGCTGAACATCAATATGATGTCGAAGTCGTTGATAGCACTGCACAATCAGGTGCACTTCTATTGCATCTGACGTGACTACTAGAATGCGTAGCAGTTATCAAACGGCATTTGCTAGCTGAAACGAAAACCATGTTGCAGTTATCAAACGACTAGTGTACTGTCCATAGGAAATTCTTGGGAAATTGGCCGAAAAAGTCGCTGCCGAACTGATGATTTAGCCAAAACACATTTAACCGAATAGATCCGTTACCGATACCGTTTGATAGGAATGATCATTTGCCAGGGAATATCCTTTCTGCAAAACAACCCTTTCGGCTAAACGGCAATTTCTGTCAAATGACCTATTCGGCTAAACGTCATTCTCGAAAAATGATCACTTAATTTTCTCTTACCGAAAGACATTTTTGGTCAGATGATCTATTCGGTCAAACGACTTTTTCAGCCGAACGGCATTTTCAGCCAAATGACCTGATGTTTCCCTATTCCCTATCTTTTTACAAGTTCGGCCAAATGTTCCTTTTGGCTGTACGTCGCGTTCTGCCAAACTGCATTTTCGGTCAAACCAGTTTTGATCTGGTAACAGTTTTCGTTAAACGTTTAGTTTTTCTAAATGGTTCTTGGTCGGTTGTCTTTTGGTCTAAGGTCCAATATCGACTTAGAGTGGCTATTTTTGACCATATTACCCGTTCACTCATTGACATTTGGATTTTTGACATGAAACTTACATTTTCGGCCAAATGGCCCATTCTGTCAAAAATACATTTCGGCTGAATGGCTGTTAGGCTGGCTGTTAGCGCAAACGGCTTTTTCGTCCAAATGACCAGTTCGGTCGTCTATCGCTTTCGGTCAATGGAATTTCCCAAGAATTTCTCATCAAAAATAGAAAGAATTTTCTAAATAAACCCAAAAGAATCCCTCAACATTCCGAGCATTATTCCGTTGTTTTAAAGTTAGCTATGCCAAATTAGCCATCTAGTGATGAACTTATGTCTGCGAAAAAATCACTCTAATAAATGATAACAAAATACTAGGCATCTTAAATAATCTAGACTGAAGAAGTCAACGTTAAAGCATCCGTTTCCTCAGTCACAATTTTCTGTATAAATCTCAAAGAATACTCAACAGAAACAAATGTCGTGACTCGGACGAGGTTTCAAAGCTCGACCGTTCGTCGCAACAATACTCAGCAAACTGAACTCTGTTGCCGATTCGTTCTGACACGAACGAAAAACCGTTACCATGGAGCTCAAGTTAGCCCTACACGCTGATTAAAAACAATCAATAAATGATCTTAAAGGCATTTTGTAATAACTACTCATTCCAATCTTATCCACTACAAATAGGACCTTTCCATGGATGTTTTGAATATTTTCCTGTAGAAACAACTTCCCGTGAAAACTCTGAAGAGATTCTCATGTAAATTCTCAACAATTTTCCTTGGTAAATCCAAAGAGCTCCTCTTGGTAATTCCAAAGAGTTGTCGAAACTTGAAAGTAGTTCCCGTGGAAAATCTGAAAATAATTTCCAAATGAATATTCTGGAAAAACTTGAAGAATTTTCTGAGGAAGTTCATCAAATTTTTGAGGTGAAATTAAAAAAAAAACTCCCGTTAACGTCTTCCGAAGTCGACCGACAACAGGTTAAAGCGATAGCCGGGCAACGCTCAGGATGGAGATCTTTCAAGTCGGCCCTTTGCACCACCGGAGGTGTACAGAATCCATAAGTAAGTAAGTAAGTTAACGTCTTCCAAATATGCTAAATGACAAATTCAGCCATACGACATGTTCGACCGTATGTCCATTTCGGCCAAATGGCCCTTTTGACCAAACGACTATTTCGGCCAAAAAGCATATTTGGCTATTGAGCTATTCGGCCAACCGATTTTTTTAGTCAAAGGAACTGTTCGACCAAATGACATTCTCGGCCAAATAACTTTGGGCTAGATGCCCTAGTAAAGTCTGTTGCCAAACCGCACCAAGCGGTTTTTTGACTGACTTGTGATATTTTGTTCGTGAAAGGAAACGGAAATCATGTCATTTCAATTCATACGTACATTTGTTGTAGGATATCCCCATACAGGGTTGCTATTTTGTGAAACGTCAATTTTGTTTTGATAAAAATTGCAGAAAATCTGCTTTTGTTTTTCTGAACAATTTCGCCGTAAATTAAATAGCAAGAAAAATATTCAACTTTTTGGATCTAGTTCCTTAGTTCAAATCCGCAAAGAAGTAATTACAGTAATGGATCAGCTATAAATTAGTAGCGTTGCGCACCGGCGCCCGCCAGAGCCCGAAATATTCATGGATTTTTCGCGAAAGGTAATTCTACTGTTTTTCTTTTGCAAGTTTTTCCAAAAGAGAGGTCTTCCAGGAATCCCTCAGAAGGTTTCTTTAGTAATTGTTCAGTGCGTTTTTCAAGTAGTTCCTCCAGAAAATCTCCCGCAAGTTTCTCTTTTGTGTCATTCACGAGGTTCATTTAAACATGATTTACTGATCCATGGAAGTTTTCTCCGGAAGTTCACCAGAAATCTTTGAGTTCTTTTAAGAATCTTTAGCAGTTCTCCCAGAATAGTTTTAGGATTTCTCCCAGAATCTCTCGGGATTTTTTATTGGAATTGCCCTATAATTTCTTTAGTGGTTTCATTTGAAAACTTGGCAAATTTTTCCAAGAGAATTCTCCGGATCTTTCGAGTGTTCCAATTTTTTTTTCTCCGGGACATCAGTCAAAGAAAAGAAATGTCAGGATTTTGTCAAGAGATTCCTGTAAGAAAACTGGTGGAAATATCAGTAGGAATTTCTTCGTCTGCAAGTATAAATACCCGAAGGAAATTTGCAGGAGGACGGGAATCCAGAAGGAATAATGGTGAAAAAAAGTATGATGTAAAGCGTAGAATTGCCCTCCGGAGATGGCCAATTCTATTCCCGATTCGGTCAATGATGTTTTCGAGTTGG
Organism: Armigeres subalbatus; assembly: GCF_024139115.2. Classification (NCBI taxonomy): domain Eukaryota; kingdom Metazoa; phylum Arthropoda; class Insecta; order Diptera; family Culicidae; genus Armigeres; species Armigeres subalbatus. Next base: position 182,809,264 of record NC_085140.1, on the reverse strand, counting down.
CTTCTTGGGCATAATTGTCACACAAAATACATACTCATGCAATGGTGGACACAGAAAAGCTTTCAATTAATAGCTGAGGAATTGGCTTAGAATTCTAAGATCAGCAGCTGGTCATGTTCCAGTTGGAATGTTCTTCTTCTTCTTCTTCTTATTGGCACTACATCCCCACTCCGGGACAGAGCCGCCTCGCAGTTTAGTGTTCATTAAGCACTTCCATAGTTATTAACTGCGAGGTTTCTAAGCCAGGTTATCATTTTTGCATTCGTATATCATGAGGCTAGCACGATGATACTTTATGCCCAGGGAAGTCGAGACAATTTCCAATCCGAAAATTGTCTAGACCGGCACCGGGAATCGAACCCAGCCACCCTCAGCATGGTCTTGCTTTGTAGCCGCGTGTCTTACCGCACGGCTAAGGAGGGCCCCACAGTTGGAATGTAGAGCCATTGAAGAAGAAGATTATTACTTTTAACAACGCCTGGTGAGAACTCAATACGTTTACAAAGACGTCATACCTAAAACCGAGCCCAAAACAGAAACCACCTGTAGGAACATGGGGCGCTATCCTATAATAGCACTCGGGATACGGCACTATAATAAGAATAGTAATGAGGACTTCCGTGGAGGTACTCTTAGCAAATTATACGGAATCTTTAGAATTTCCACTGAAAATTTTACGGATTTTTTCAAATTTGAATCGGCATGAAAAATTATAGATCGGCGGCGTGGAAAATTTTAAACGGCGGTGCGCTGATGCAAAAATGTCGGCGGCGGCGGCGCAAACCTCTAATTGAGTTTTTAACTAAATAAGAAATCGATTAAGAGAAATCGGTCAATACAGTAACGCCCCTATGAAAGATAAACGAAAATCACGCCTACTTTATGAAATTCTTTTTCCGTTTTATCATTCTTATGACTCACTAATTTTTCGCAAAAAAGGCACTGAGTTGCGCTCATTCTAATCACACCTCCACCTCAACTACTTATTGGGGATAGGTTATTTGCTCCATAAAAGCTACTCTTGTTTGTATTGGTGAAAGGCACGAAAAGGATGAAAAGTGAGAAAACGAGCAGTTCAAATTATCGCGGCACTGATAGAAATACTGGAGAAATAATGATCTCTCATCAGGCCTTTTTCGTTTCCCGCAAAATGATGTTTCGGCCAGAACTCTGCGTGAGTGAGCATCATCTGCTCGTGAGAATGAGGGAGCATTAGTGGTGACGAAATCGAGGTGCTTGAAGAATTCATGTACTTGGGCTCACTGTTGACCCCCGATAACGATACCGGCAGAGAAATTCGGAGACGCATCATGGCAGGAAATCGTACGTGGACTTTGCAGCAGGAAATGGATTCCGCAAAACGCTCCGATCGAATAGAGTTCGCCACTATAGCTAACTGACTATCTACAAAACGCTTGTTAGACCGGTAGTTCTCTACGGACACAAGACCTGGACGATGCTCGTGGAGGACCAACGCGCACTGGGAGTTTCAGAAAGGAAAGTGCTGCGTGCCATCTATGGTATGGATCAGATTTTGGACGGTACGTCTAGGAGGCGAATGAACCACGAATTGCATCAGGTGTTGGCAGAACCATTCATCGTTCACACCGCGAAAATCGGAAGACTGCGGTGGGTCGGGCACGTATCCAGAATGTAGGTAAAAATGGTTCTCGACAACGATCCGACGAGATCAAGAAGGCGAGGTGCACAGCGAGCAAGGTGGATCGATTAAGTCGAGGACGATTTGCGGACCCTCCACAGACTGCGTGGTTCACGACGTGCAGCCATGTACCGACCAGAATGGAGAAGGCTTTTGAGCACTCCGGTCTTGGTCGGATAGTAAAAAAAATATGGGCCTATCCAGCTATTTTTACGTGGGTAAAAATATTTTTTTAATCTAAATCGAATGGTTTTGTTGCCAGTCAACACAAAGTCGCCTGGTCAACATAGGATCGTATATGATGTCATAAAGGATGCTAAAGTGGAGGCCATATACGAACAAGTTGTATGGGGAAGTACGTATATTGCCTCCACTTTAGCATCCTTCATGACATCATATACGATCCTGTGTTGACTGGGTTCTTTCAATATAAGTTTTGCATATCATCTGGTATCAAGGCAGAAGCGGCCGCTATTTTTGCTTACGGTTGCTACTTACTTCTAACAAGTCTAAGCATGTGTGACATCCACACGTGGCCACTTGTGAGTACAAGACAGTACACTTTGCATTTACCTGGAATAAAAATATGTATAAACCAGATTAATATTTTTTGCATAGCATAGCATATGTGATTGTACAAATCATGGGTGGCTATACAATGCTCAATTGAGCAATCTACTGTATTTCGTTGCAAATTGGTACTTGAGATTAGTACCTATCCCTATACAGTAGCAGTTGTATACTTGGCCACGTCCTTACAATCACGGAAGGAAGGGAAGGAATGTTAGTTCAACATCTACTACTGAAGATGCAGGGAACCCAATACTACCTTCATAGATGTCTCGGAAAATGCATCCGATTTTATTCGAATAAAATGATGTGGATAACTTATTTTCGATACAGTCCTTACCTATCAAACCGGCGTGTAACCTAACATACGACCATACTAGTTAATTAATTTCAAGGCCACACAAAGCAGAACAAATTATTCAGAATGATTGCGCGATCATTCTGCGCACTTCACGAAATTCAAATACACACCAATTAATTCATTTACCAGACGGATAAAGCTGAACACAATATTTCGGATGATCGCGCGATCGTTCTGCGGCCTTGAAAACACGAACACGCACTCTTTATTTATTCACCGACCGCACTTAGGATTTTTCTGTCTACCAACATAAACGTGTTCAATCATGCATTCCCGCGCAATCGTTCTGCGTCTAATACAAACACGAGCAAATCTGCACTGATGGTTTCACTTCCTTCCTGTACAGTAAAACCGGACGATTCGATAATTCTCATTGTGAACCAGATTAATATTTTTGCATGCACACACACGGACAGGTAACATTATTTCAACATACCGTAAACAACGGTAATGATCATTTAGTAATGTATCAATAACTCATTTCAGAGACTGAATTTCTAATTGAATCATTTGTTTGAGAAACTGCATAAGTCCATTTTACACTATTTCGAGAAAACAACAAAAAACTGTTTTTGATCAAATTGGCACCGAATCTTTCGATTTCTTCGATACAGATCAATAGTTTTTGGCAAAACTCAACACCCTGGGGCACTTTCAGTGCAAAAAATGTAAGCAGTACTCCACAGGGATGGACATCAGTAGCACCTACTTTGCACGAAAGAACATCCGAAAGCACACCTGGAGACACCCAAATGGTGAAACTTGCAACCAGATAGACCATGTTCTGGTGGATGGGCGCCATTTCTCGGATGTTATCGATGTGCGTACATTCAGAGGTCCGAACATTGACTCTGATCACTATCTCGCTGTCAGTAAAATTCGATCACGGTTGTCAACTGTATCGAACGAAAGATCACAGCGAACGATGCGTTACAATATCCAGCGATTGTCGGCGGAAGGAGTATCGGCTGAATACCGCCAGAAGCTCGACGAACGGATAAGTGCAATCAACGTTAGCGACAACATCAACGATCTGTGGGAGTCGATCCATGGAGCGGTGAGTACAACAGCACGAGAAGTGGTAGGCACTGCACAGAGGCGACCCAGGACGGGTTGGTTCGATGTGGAGTGTCAGAGACTGACTGACGAGAAGAACGTTGCCTGAAGCCGGATGTTGGTGTCAGGTACCCGATCGAATAGAGATCGGTACAAGGAAGCAAGAGCAGCCGAAAAACGAACCCACCGCAGGAAGAAAAAAGAGTACGAAAAACAAGTGATTAGTGAGGCGCAGGAAAAAATGGAGCAGAACGATATGCGGAGGTTTTATGAGTCTGTCAATGGCGTGTGGAGAAAGACAGTGCCATCTCCCGTCATGTGCAACGACCGAGAAAATAACCCTCCTTAATTCGGCGTACAAAATTATGTCCCGTATTCTTTTCAACAGATTGAGACCGCTTGAAGAGTCCTTCGTCGGCGAATACCAAGCAGGTTTTCGTGAGGGCCGATCAACGACGGATCAAATGTTTACCCTGAGACAAATCCTTGATAAATTCCGGGAGTACAACTTGCAGACACATCATCTGTTTATTGATTTCAAGGCGGCGTACGATTCAGTGAAACGGAATGAATTATGACAAATTATGCTTGAACATGGTTTTCCAGCGAAACTGATACGGCTGATTCGTATAACGTTGGACGGATCGAAATCAAGTGTAAGGGTGGCGAATGAAATATCGACGTCATTTGTTACCTTAGATGGATTAAAGCAGGGTGATGCACTCTCGAACCTACTGTTCAATATAGCGCTCGAGGGAGTGATTAGGAGATCTGGTGTGCAAAGAAGCGGTACCATTATCACAAAATCGCATATGCTCCTGGGATTTGCGGACGATATCGATATTATCGGAATGGATCGCCGTGCCGTGGAAGAGGCTTTTGCGCCTTTTAAGAGGGAGACAGCGAGGATTGGACTCACGATCAATACCAGCAAAACGAAGTACATGGTCGCTGGCAATCAACGTGGGTTCATTAGTGGTGGTGGTAGCGAAATAGTGCTGGATGGTGAAAAATTTGAAGTGGTAGAAGAATTTGTGTATCTTGGAACATTAGTGACGTGCGATAATGATGTTACCCGCGAGGTGAAAAGGCGTATTGCAGCTGCAAATAGGGCTTATTACGGACTTCGTAACCAGCTTAAGTCCCGTAGTCTGCAAACGAAAACCAAACTCGCGCTGTATACTACTCTGATTCTTCCGGTGGCTTTATACGGCCATGAGACATGGACGTTAAAGGAGGCTGATCGGAGAGCTCTCGGAGTGTTTGAGTGTAAGGTGCTGCGGACAATACTCGGCGGTAAACAGGAGAGCGGTATCTGGCGGCGTCGCATGAATCACGAATTGTACCAGGTGTATAAAGGGCTGGATATTATTAAGCTTATACAACACGGTAGACTACGGTGGGCTGGTCACGTTGTTCGTATGCCGGAAGAACGTCAAGCGAAGATAATATTTAGTAGAGAACCCGGAAGAGGCCGCAGGCTTCGTGGAAGGCCGCGTACACGATGGCTTTTTGCAGTTGAAGAGGACCAGAGGGCGCTCAATGTTCAGGGCGACTGGAAGCGATTGGCCCAGGATCGAGTCCAGCGGAGAAGGATACTCCATTCGGCGTAGGCTCATCGAAGAGCTGTAGCCCATCAAATGTCAAAAATGTACTCCACAATTGCTCTTCAAAGTACGTGGACATATGTAGTTTCTCAAACAAACGAAAAAAAATTCATACGTTCCTGAACAAAATTTTTTTTTTCGTTTTTTTTTGCCAAAATACGTATTTTTGGACAAGGATTCAGAATATATAAAAATCTCATTTTGGCCAAAAATGTTACATATGCAGTTTCTCAAACAAACGGTTCAATTGTCTTGGACTTTTAACGCGATGTTTATCCTACAGTTTTGCAGTAGTTCGTTGTTTGAATTTCATTGGTTACGCTGTAAAAGCGCTAGCTGCAATAACTAATGCTAAATGATTAAAATGTTGCTATCATTTAGTATAAGTTACTGCAACTGCGCTTCAACTCCGTAGCTAATGAAATTCAAACAGCGAAATTTAAGGCAGTGTGGAAAAAACATGCTGATAGTCAACCATACAGCGCATTCTGAAATTTAGCCTCTGAAATGAGTTGTTGAGAAACTACTATATGATCGAACCCAATTTTCTAAATGTTCGAACCCATCGAATGCTTATCGGTATACCTTCGTATAAGAGACATAGATATATTTTTCTTATATTACAAGATAATTCAAGTTCTTTCATTTAACTTGATTCAGTGCTAACAATACGCAGGATTATGCACCTACGGCTTAATTTCAAAAACCTTAAGTATTCCCTTTTTTTTCCTAAAACAATAGACCACCAATTGTTTCACTTTTCACAGCCATTAAGCCCATTCAGCTGCCTTGCTCCAGTGAGTATTCTCCCACCGTATGCGGGGTAGAGAGCCACTCGTTCGAAAACTCTTTATGCCCTTCTGAGTCCCACCTAAATCGTGTGAAATATGCTCAATGCTCATGTATCTTGTATGCCGTAACGGTGCACATCCAGCCCCATCAACCGGCACCACATATCATCCCGAGCCGTGACTCGTTACCACTGACTGTCGTTGTTATTCCTTTTCTAACTGCTGAGGGAGCGATAAAATGTGTTTTATTTATGGCGAATTAAGATACAATACACCAATACCCGCTTTTCCCAGCATCATCCCTTCTGGTTCCGGTGATGAGGGTGTTTTAAAAACTACGTTTGTAAACTTTTCAGCTGTATCTTTTCCCAGCCGTTGAAGGACATATTCAATTGAAGAGTGATGCACAATTCTATGAACGTAGTTCCTGTTCGAACTCCAACGATTCCTCTCACCCTGCCGGAACGGCTAAAAACTAACATTTCGTATACCATTTCGAGCGACGAGATAGTGTACCGGCGGTTTCACACTAAGAAGATCTTGCGATGCTCCACAGTCACTGGGAGCCCAGCCAGCGGCAATGCAGAATCCGGAGCATCAACCAGACAAAAGAAGCATAAAATATGACTTGCTCATCTTTCCATGTATTTATCCCAGTTCCCTTTCGCACCACAGTATAGATTTATCCGATGTGCAGCAGCTCTATGGCTAAGCTATGATTACACATATGTAGAGCTGAGATCGGATGAAAGTGTACGGAAAGTGTATGAGGATGCAACAACAGTCGCCTTTATGGAAATTCCATTCTGCATAGAATGGCTCGCTCGACTTGCTGCCGATTGTGGCAGTTGGGAGCCATGGTGTAAGATGACTTTCTGTTACTCTTCAAGTAACAGAATGTAAAAATGTGTCTGAAAATTTGTCTCAATCAGTATCTATTTAATGTTGGGATCATTTTGCATCTCCCATATTAAACAAGTCAAACTTTCTGTGCTTCATTTTAACAAGTGTAAGATGATGCTTGTGAGATCACAAACTCTGTTGTATCAGTAAAATTTTCAAAATTGGGAATTTGTTCTACCAAAAATAACATGGTGCTGAATCGATCACATTAAAAAAAAGCTATATGGGGCTAATTTGTATCATTACTACTAATTACTAATTATTGGGGCGATTAATCAATATGCGGTTTTCGGCAAGTGAAAGCTGTTGAGTATTCCTTCAAGCTATGTAGGTTTTCTTTTAACCTGCACTTAATGGGGAAGCGTCATTATCATTGCATGCAAACTTGAAACGGCTCGTGCTAAATCAGTTTTAATCCAAATGAGCTCAAATTATCAGAGGGCACTCAGAAAATGATAAAGAATCAGATGAGCGCTGTGGAACAAAATCGATTTTTTGAACCACCCTAATATCGAACTTTATCGTAAGCATACCCTTTACCATTAGGTGAAATACATTTCGAACCATCTCCCCCACATGAGGAAGAGTAAGTCAAGTTAAGGTTTCTGGCGGGTGCGCTCCGGGGAGACTGCGAATTGAACGAATTTCAAATAGAAGGAATGACAATAGGATTTCTTCGGAATGTGAGTTATTCCGGTACGTGCCGGATTAGTTCAGTTTCCAGTGCGGAGTGGAAGTAAGTTGAGTATTAAGTTTGCTCCGATGAATTACTATTCAAGAAAAGGAAATTGAGAATTACTAAGTTGGTGTTTTCGGTGCGGCGATATGGAAATTAGGTGCCGCAGTAAATCACAATTTGTTTTGATATCCAGAAGGGTTTATGTTTGCATTTCTCTAGGACTTTGATCTCCAATTAATCTGTTCAGCTGAAAGGTATGTTTTATTATTATTGTTATGATTGTTGTATATTTTTGTTTGAAGATTCACATTACAACATTACAACAAGTAAACATTTTTTTTTAAGACAAGCTTCAAAACAAGTTGAAGGAACTCGAAAAGGATAAAAAGAAGCAGAAGCAAAAAATAGGGGGCCCCATAGACGATCCGACATGTTGTACAACTTTGACTCCGCCCCCATGAAATTTGGTTCGGTCGGACTAAAGTCGGATCGTCTGTGGGCAAGTTGTACTGTTCAACAGTCGTACAACTTGCCCACAAACGATCCGACTTTACTCCAACCGAACCAAATTTCCTGGGGGAGGAGTCAAAGTTGTACAACATGTCGGAGCGTCTATGGGGCCCCTAAAGTAGGAGATGATTTTGCACCAAAAGCGGCTGGATCTCCAATAACAGCAATTTGAGACACGCCAGCAGCTAGAAAAGGAAAAGCGAGAAAATTCGTATATCATGAGGCTAACACGATGATACTTTTATGCCCAGGGAAGTCGAAAGAATTTCCAATCCGAAAATTCTCTAGACTGGTACCGGGAATCGAACCCAGCCACCCTCAGCATGGTCTTGCATTGTAGCCGCGTGTCTGACCGCACGGCTAAGGAGGGCCCAAACAACTATCCCATGCCTCTTATTTCCCGACTATTTTCTTTTCGAGTTTTTCTCCTGGCTTTTCTTGATCCGGTTACATCGTCTTCAGTGCAACGTTTTTCAAGTTTTGACTAGCAAACTTATTTTTCCATTTCAGCTTGCATCTCGTTCAGTTTCTTCTGACGGATCCCTTCTTCGACGATCTTCTGCTTTATTTGCGCCCTCTGGAACTCCAGTTTATCAGAATTGAACAACAGTCGGTTGCGTTTGAATCACAAACATGTGCTTCTATTTGTCGTATTGAGGCGGGTTTGCTTCTGCATAGTTGGGTAGAGAGAACAGGGTGTGAAATGTTGCTAAAGCAGATTCGATAGATACGGGGAATTGACTGATATCCCATCGTTATTAGCTGGTTATGGAACAACTTCTCGCAAGGGCAGCTGTTGTATAATTGGTAATACGTCCGTGTACTAAATGGAATAGTGTGGGTTCAAGTCCCACCGGCAGCCGAATCTTTTTTCGCAATATCTCTTAAAAACACCCTAAGATGGCAAACTTAACTATGTGTATCAAAATTAAACATCTTTTCCAAAAAAAGAAAAAATCTGACTTCCCTCACAAGTCATCAATCAAGAAAAAATGGTAATTTGGCTTTGAAACCTCGCAGTTAATAACTGTGGAAGTGCTTAATGAACACTAAGCTGCGAGGCGGCTATGTCCCAGTGTGGGGATGCAATGCCAATAAGAAGAAGAAGAAGAAGAAGAAGATAGTTGTTTCTCAGGTGAGCGATACTAGAGCAGCCTGCCGTAAGCAGTCGACACCAAAAGCGATCCTTATGCTCACGTGGAAGTCAAATGCAGATCCACTAGAAAGCTTCCTGATCGGCCGCGTGTCGGGGACGATACGTCATTTGGACATCCAGAGGCTCCAAAAATAGAGCAGAAAAGCAGTAAGAGAGTGCGCGAGATGGCAAAGGTTGTAGAGTCGAAGAGTTAAGAAGAAGACAAATTTAGGAAGAAAAGTTGTTCGAGGATCCTCTGAAAAGGAGAAGAGATTTCGGAGAGTTCCGAATAATAGAAGGAGAAATTAAAATCCCACTGGATGCGTTATCTGCTCGCTAGCTCTCGTCAAAAGCAGCCACCGTTTTCCGGGAAATTAGAGGAATGGCCGATGTTCACACGCAGCGAAAGCGTGCGGCTTTTCCCTAGTTAAGATCCCGGCACTCGAGGAAGTTCAGAAAGGTTGCTTCTGCTGAAATTGGCTTCGCGTTTCATCAGTTTCGGCGAAGTGGTCCAACAGCTCGCTGATCATCTAGATCAGCGATTCTCAACCTTTTCTCTGAGAAGTACCCTTTCGAACTTTTGCATTCTTTGAGGTACCCGCTCTTAATAAGTTTAACTTATAAGATATAAGAAAAACGGACCTGAAACTTTCCAATTCTAATTAAGTTTATACATCAAGCTTCCTACAATAAAGAGGAAATTTCGGAAATTTCGGAGGCTTCCGAGCCTCTTGAAAGGAGGCTTCCGAGCCTCTTGAAAGGAGGCTTCCGAGCCTCTTGAAAGGAGGCTTCCGAGCCTCTTGAAAGGAGGCTTCCGAGCCTCTTGACAGGAGGCTTCCGAGCCTCTTGAAAGGAAGCTTCCGAGCCTCTTCAAAGGAGGCTTCCGGGCCTCTTGAAAGGAGGCTTCCAGGCCTCTTGAAAGGAGGCTTCCAGGCCTCTTGAAAGGAGGCTTCCAGGCCTCTTGAAAGGAGGCTTCCAGGCCTCTTGAAAGGAGGCTTCCGAGCCTCTTGAAAGGAGGCTTCCGAGCCTCTTGAAGGAGGCTTCCAGGCCTCTTGAAAGGAGGCTTCCGAGCCTCTTGAAGGAGGCTTCCAGGCCTCTTGAAGGAAGCTTCCAGGCCTCTTCAAAGGAGGCTTCCGGGCCTCTTGAAAGGAGGCTTCCAGGCCTCTTGAAAGGAGGCTTCCAGGCCTCTTGAAGGAGGCTTCCAGGCCTCTTGAAGGAGGCTCCAGGCCTCTTGAAGGAGGCTCCCGAGCCTCTTGAAGGAGGCTCCCAGGCCTCTTGAAAGGAGGCTCCAGGCCTCTTGAAAGGAGGCTCCCAGGCCTCTTGAAGGAGGCTCCAGGCCTCTTGAAGGAGGCTCCCAGGCCTCTTGAAGGAGGCTCCCAGGCCTCTTGAAAGGAGGCTCCCGAGCCTCTTGAAAGGAGGCTCCAGAGACTCTTGAAGGGGGGTTCCGAGCCTCTTGAAAGGAGGCTTCCAGGCCTCTTGAAAGGAGGCTTCCGAGCCTCTTGAAGGAGGCTTCCAGGCCTCTTGAAAGGAAGCTTCCAGGCCTCTTGAAGGAGGCTCTGAGGCCTCTTGAAGGAGGCTTCCGAGCCTCTTGAAAGGAGGCTGAGCCTCTTGAAAGGAGGCTTCCAGGCCTCTTGAAGGAGGCTTCCAGGCCTCTTGAAAGGAGGCTTCTGAGCCTCTTGAAAGGAGGCCTGAGCCTCTTGAAAGATGCTTTCGAGCCTCTTGAAAAGAGGCTTCCGAGCCTCTTGAAAAGAGGCTTCCGAGCCTCTTGAAAGGAGGGTTCCGAGCCTCTTGAAAGGAGGGTTCCGAGGCTTCCGAAGCTCTTGCAACGAAGCTACTGAGCTTTTCGTTGCTTTCATGTCTCCAAAATATCCAGTATTTTGCGCTCGATAATGGCGGCCGAGTGAGTGCCCTTTTGACATTCAAGAGGTAGAAAATATTTACATATTTCAATTACAGTAGGCCTTGATTCATTGAAAAACATTGGCACTCACCCGGTATCAACAAATAAACAAATGTCAAGTATTTCTTCTATATTGTTCAAGGATTTGGTACTTTTTTCATCCTTTTTTATAATATTCTCTTTTCTAGGAATGAAACCACAAGAAATTGACAAATCAATGGTGATTATAATATGTTTTTCTAAGGGAAAAGAAATTTGAAACCGGACACCTGCGTGAGGCGATAGCCAGGTAGTATCAGGCTGGGTTCACAACGCTGGATGCATTAAAATAAACTCCGTTTCCCCTATCCAATCGCCTCCGGCCCCCAATCAAGCAATACTACCAAAGGGGACTTTTAAGCATTACGCTCAATGATCTGCGTGCACATGCACATCGACACATCTTGTACTCTCCCCTTTCCCACTGACTGTGCGCAATAACATTCCGACAGATACTGCCACAATACTCCTCAAGCAGAGCGGCGGAAGTATCCTTACAGCTGCTGACTGACACTTACTGATCCTTAGACCTGTTACAATTGACATGCTACGAACCATTAATAACTGCATAAAGTCATTGTGCTGATATTTGTCACGGGATTCATTAAAGGGTTTCTATCACTAATTACCTACATAAGGTCAAATTTGGCCTTTTTCAACCTTACGGTGAGGTCCTTAAGCCTTAAGTCAGTCAGGATACTTTCGCCGCTCTGCTTGTGGAGTATTAGGGCACAGATGCTGCCAGAACGTTATTGTGCACAGTCAGTGGGAAAGGTGAGAGTATAAGAGATGTCGATGTTCACGTAAAGCATTGAGCGCAAGTGTAAGTATTGCTTGATAGTCGGCCGGCGCCGCGGCTTGTCTTGTTGATTAACTTGTTGCTTCATTCCTAGAAAATAATGAAATTTACCAAAAAATACGAGAAAGGCAAAAATTACCAAATGGTGGAATAACGTAAAATAAATACCTGACATTTGTTTGTTTGTTGATACCGGATGAGTGCCAATGATATTCAATGAATCAAGGCCTACTGTGATTGAAATATGTAAATATTTTCTACCTTTCGAATGTCAAAAAGGCACTCACTCGGCCGCCATTATCGAGCGCAAAATACTGGATAGACTTCCGAACTTTAAAATTCAAAATTTCAGTACAGTACATTTCAGTATTATTCATCATTTTGTCCCGATCAGGTAGATTACACTGAAAATTATCAATTGATTCGACGTCTTGCCCTTTTGATCTTTTGTCCCATACAATGTGCCGTCCCTTCATACACTATGCTTATAAAAACTGTATCAATAAGTTTTTATTGAAACTGTAATACATCCGCCATTACGCCTTTGTGTCCGAGGTACCCCCTGAGACCAACTAAGGTACCCCCAGGGGTACATGTACCCCAGGTTGAGAACCGCTGATCTAGATTCTTGAAACTGCTGGGTTAGCATCGCCCCTGGTGAGTATGGTACCGAAGGAAGAGAAAGGTTGGTCACTGGTTCGAATTGCAAACTCCACGATATCCATCCGAATCCATCCGTCATTTTCGTATGATGCCTGTCACGCTGCACTGCGGAAACTACTCAGTGAACACTTTTTCAGTTTAATTTTTTCACAACACGCTAATGCTCGTGCGTTTCCACACGGTGCAGAATCTGAAGCTTCCGCAGCGTTCACTAGTTGTGTTGACAGCAGTGAAGCAGTACAACCATCTTCGAAGTCTTCCAGTTGAAGACGTTCCTTAAACAACGCCGCTGATTCTGATCGGGCTAAAGAATATTAACTTTACGCTCCGATCAAGAATATGCCGACCGGAAGAACCGATAACAATCAGACCGAAAGTGGGGTAGACAATCCTACGGACTACGGAGCGACCGGCGCTAATACGTCGAAAGAACCCCACATTTTTAGTTCTGTGACCAAAACGGGGCTGCACGACCCAGCATACTTTGAAAAAATCCGGCATTTCTACGACCTTACCACACGAGTCGGAAAAAGACAGAAGAATCTGAAGGAAACGACAGAAAGCATAGATTCGAATCGGGGCTCTTCTTACTTCTTATTGGCATTATATCCCCACACTGGGACAGATCCGCCTAGCAGCTTAGTGTTCATTAAGCACTTCCACAGTTATTAACTGCGAGGTTTCAAAGCCAGGTTACCATTTTTGCATTCGTATATCATGAGGCTAACACGATGATACTTTTATGCCCAGGGAAGTCGAGACAATTTCCAATCCGAAAATTGTCTAGACCGGCATCGGGAATCGAACCCAGCCGCCCTCAGCATGGTCTTGCTTTGTAGCCGTGCGTCCTACCGCACGGCTAAGGAGGGCCCCTACGAATCGGGGCTTCTGTGAAAAATCGAAAAAAAAAACCGATTGTAGTCAGACGACTAATTGGATCCGATTGGTCCGATTGGTCTCAGGAAAGATCTCGAGCTGTTCGCCACTTACCTTGTTAAGGGGTACGCATACAAGGCTACGTCGATGTTAAAGAAGGATTTAGAGGACAGGCAAATACAGAGATTTCTCTTCCGGAATTCGCCGTGCGTTGAATACGTGAAATACTGGACTGCGAGGGAGTATAAGGACCGTTCTCGGAGGCAGTGAAAGCTATGGTTGCAAATCAGTTACAAGCAGCTACTTTATCCATTTGTGCTGCTCGGGTAAACAATTCTCAAAATGAAGAGTAGTGGTGCGGGCGTTAGTATGCGTCTATCGACTCGCGTCGAACTGTCAAAGGACGGCGCAAAGTTCTTCGTTGCCCTCTAAGCTCCGGTTCCCGATAATTCTACAGAAACAGTACCCGGTGACCGACAAGCTGCTCGAATACTACCACCCTCGAGGAGCTCATGGAAAGATGGAATCTGCCGTTAAAGAAATCCGGCAAAGATACAGCATTCACAATCTGCGAGCAGACTTGAAGCGCATTGGGCAGTATTAGGTACGTGTGGTACAATGTGAAGAAATGCCGAGCGTCAAGCCGGGTCTACAACCATTCCGTTGACAGTCACAGTTGGCCGAAGATCAGAGGAGCTCGCGATTGTTGTTTTGCTCTCGTCGTGCGCGGATGTTTAGCAGCTGGATTGTTTTCGGACCGTGATAAAGACTGGCACTGACTGTAGGTACCAGGCAGCATTGTTTCTTGTTTCGCCTATTCTTTCTTTTCCAATTTCGTTTTCCGCCAAGCGCTCCCCGACCGACATGGGCGGAGGTTGCTGGATTTTTGAACAATTGGATACCGATGTATCGCTTATGGAAACGGTATACAAAGCAGCACTCGCTGTTTGTGAAGTTTGTCTCGATGGATGCGATGCAAGACTCGCTAAGGAAGAATATAGAGCCGCGAAAATTCAGCATGCCAGTGGAACGTTTGTGAAGTCAACATGCCGGTTGTCGGTAGCAATGTACAATATATCAGAGTGTTTGATTTGTAACCAGAAATACTGGATAATGATTTAAAACAGCGGCTTACGGAGTATGGAGAAGTAGATCGTGTGGTTCGGGAAAAATTTCCACCAAACATTGGCCATTTGCACACCGGTGTGAGGGGTGTGTATATCGACGTGAAGAAGGAAATTCTTCCTTCACTTGAAGTGTCGAAATGGAAGGGAATTTTGTTCTACCAGGATTTGCGAAACAAATGCTTTCTGTGTCGAACAGAAGGTCATCGAAAGGATACGTGTCCACAAAGGAATAAAGTGAACCAGCAAAAGGAACAAACAACGGGAAAGAAGGAGACAAAAATGAAAGACAATGTACCAGAAAGACGACGAAAAACATACTCTGGGGTAGTTATCGGCTTCGAATTAGCAAACGGAAAAACACAATTGGAAGCAAGGAAAAATATTGTCATTGAAGTGCCAGAGGGAGATGTAGTCGAACTGGATGCTGACTCAACTGATCGAACGGAAACACTCGAGATACCAGATTCGATGGTAGAACGCGAGAAGTTAGCGGAAACGATTATTTTTAAATACAAAACGAATTGGACCTGGTTTATGAAGAAGGGAATTATGGGCTACACGGACCTCCACAAAAAGATGAAAGATGAAGAAGAGATAAAGAATCTAGTGCAGCCGCTTCGAGACGAGCCAGCCTTGGGCTGAAAGTCTCGATAATAAAGACAAAAAAAATAGTGCAGCCGACAACTCAACGACGGGAACACTTTATTACTGTGGGATCAGCCGACCGTTCACCACCAAAGAAGACATCCTGCATACAAGATGCTTCTGAAACTTCTTCGGAATAATTTGTTGTATTATTTCTAATGCTTTCGGTTCCGTAGAGTTTTTATTTAAATAATTGAGCCTAATAAATAAATGAAAGGGTTAACAAGATCGGAGGAGCAGACCATCTGTTCATTTACCAGCATTAATACAAAGGCTGCCCACCTTGTAGTTACTTCCAGATTCAAAGGTTCATGTATCGTCAAGGAAAACCATTGGAATTCTACTCCCACAACGGCACGAACATTCAAGTTGTAAGCAAGGTAATTGTGAAGCATATCAAATAAGAATGCGAGTACGATTCAACACGCCTGGCCTCACATGGGTGGCAATTGGGAGTTTGCAAAAGCGGAGCGGCGATGTTCGATTTCGATAATGGGCGACTTTAACCGACGAAGTTCTCCTGATAGCAGGACGGACAGGACATTTTACACAGCAATCAGTGGACCAGTGGACAATTTTTCACTTCTACCAAAATAATCTTCTTACTCACAGGATGCAAATGCGCACAGACGACTGACGCCGCTAACCACCCGGCCGTGAAGCCCACACAGCGTTGGAACGATACAAGTGGAACGTGGCATTCCAAACACAAGCGAAGCTAAAGCACTGCGAGATCATTACAAGTGGTCGCTATTGTTTACGGAAACGCTGTAGGCTCGCGGGGTGTCCGAGTATTTACCGTCGATCAATCAACGAACGAAGTGTCACAAATAGTCGTCGCCACTAGCCCAAGTAGATGAATAAGATTAAGTTGAGGAAGTTACGATGCTGGAGGACCAGGATGGTAACTCCGACGTTGCAGAAGCCCCATCAGTGATACGGGGAGGATGTATGTTCACTAGGGTGGTTCAAAAAATCGATTTTGCTCCACAGTGCTCATCTGATTCTTTACCATGTTCTGAGTGTCCTCTGAAAATTTGAGCTCATTTGGATTAAAACTGATTTAGCACAAGCCGTTTCAAGTTTGCATGCAAATTAGTATGGGGAAATTTATTTTTCATTATACTGTTAATGACGCTTCCCCATCAAGCGCATTTTAAAAGAAAACCTACTTCCGATTTTCCAGAATGTGCTGGAGCTCAGAACATGTCTACTCGATCAACCAAGTTCTAAATGATATATGTGTACGTGCATCATTAAACATAACAGCAGTTCCATCGCCACAAGCTACAGTGGACCCTCCATGAGTCGATGTTCTGAGACTCGATATTGACTCGTGGAAACAAATGATGCCATATTAAAATATTTCAAGAAACTTCTGTTCTACATCACGATATCGACTGTATTACATCTCGAGGGTCGATCCAAAAATCCTATTTATGAATGATTAAAATGTTTAATCCTAGTAGGTTCATTGAGCTTAGGGGCCGTACACATATTACGTAAGCACTTATGGAGGGAGGGGGGTTGGTCAATATCTTACGCTCCATATAAATAAAAATTCTTTTGTATGAAAAAAGTCTTACATGGGGGGAGGGGGGATCGAAAAACCCAGAAAAAATGCTTACGTAATAAGTGTACGACCCCTTATATGACTTCAATCATCAATGGAACTAGCCAGTGCAGACCTTTATGCTTCGCCAAAATATCCTGGAAGTCGTATTGTTTGATGTAATCATCCAGGTCCGTGAACGCAGCGGTTCTACGCTCCATAAAAAAAAGTCCATAACCACATTCGAATGGACATTACTGGATACAAACATCTCCTTAGTTCTTGGGCATCTGGTAGATATCTTGGTCCTAACTCAAGATAATTTTGGAGGACCTCGGACATCTTATGTTCATGGAAGTTATGATCAGTTGCATTTTGAACCGGATTGAGATCATACTAACGATGAGGACATTGTAAAAGTGATGACTGATCTGGTAAATACTTTGAACTGAACTTCAGAACGTTTTGGAGTATCATGAATACTTCGTTCTAATGGAAATCGGGTTTACATTATGCGCATATGCCTTCTTCTTCGTTGGCATTACATCCCCCACTGGGACATTGCCGCCTCGCAGCTTAGTGTTCATTAAGCACTTCCACAGTTATTAACTGCGAGGTTTCTAAGCCAAGTTACCATTTCTGCATTCGTATATCATGAGGCTAACACGATGATACCTTTATGCCCAGGGAAGTCGAGACAATTTCCATGCCGAAAATTGCTTAGACCGGCACCGGGAATCGAACCCAGCCACCCTCAGCGTAGTCTTGCTTTGTAGCCGCGCGTCTTACCGCACGGCTAAGGAGGGCCCCAAGCGCATATGCCTATTGGACCGGATTGGGTATATATGCTTGTTGGACCATATTGCGTGCAAATCGATGTTGTGGACATTGCAAACGCCTTGGTTGATCTGGTAGATACTTTGGAATGAATATAAGAACCATTTGGAGTACCTTTAACATCTCACATTCAAGAAAATTTGGTTTACATAATGCGGATATGCCTATTGGACTGGATAGGGTATATGTAGACGATGAGACTATTACAAAATTCTTGGTTTATCTGGTTGAGTTGAACTTAAAAAGCTTTGGAGTAACTTGAACATCTCGTATTCCTGAAAATTGATCATTGTCTCAATGAGTGTTTATAATTATCAAACAATGGGGTATAGGATCCAAACATTTCAGATACATCTTCAGAAGCGAAATCTTCCCAAGGTTTTGAATATCTGGGTCTTCAGGGTATAGTCAAACTTGACCTCCGATATTTTTCCTTTGAAGCCGACATCCATTTTGAATGTTTGCCTTAGAAAGTGGGGACCAAGCTATCTTCTGCGATTTTTCAGAGCCCGTTTTAATGCTGGCCATATAAATATGACCCACCCGTCCTGCAAGGATAAACCATTTTTGAATTTGTGGTACAGCTCGAATTTGTTTTGAATATATTTTGAATAGCAGGTGAAACCTTCCCTTTCGATCGAAAATGCAAAACAAATTTATAACAAAGAGAGTTATTTATTTAAAAAAAAAATAGTACTAAAACCTTTTATAAATTCGGCTGGTTAGTTCTAGACCAGCATTTGAAAAAAGCGTAGCATCAAAAATTTATTTCTTGTGGTTCCTCGTCTACATTAATAGCTACATACATAGACATAGAATAAAAATAATACATTTTGGTTGTTATGTTGGTCTAGAGTTGTCCAAAATAACAAAATTCCTTCTAGATGGAGCACAATGACGCACGGATAAAATATTTATATAATAGTTAGCTTGTACAAATAATGCATGAAATGGATGCAGAAATGTTATTGTGGAATGTTAATTACGAAAAGTTCGTTTCTGACATAAACTTCCACAACATTACATACCTTTATCTCAATCGAGGGAAACCGTCCATTCATTAACACTCCAATCATGCGTTTATACAATTTAACAAATCCGTTTCAATCAATCCGAACACAAATTGATACTTCATTTTTGTACATATCATCATTTCATGTTGATACATTCTGGGCGACAGTAAGTGCAGGTTCTGTTTGTACAGCCGAGGCAATTGTTTCCGATTCCGCTGGCTGCCTCTCGAATAACTTCTGCGGCACGGCTCGTTTACCCAATGGATGATCGGCTTTGTTGTAATGTGCCACCATATTGTTTGATTTATGACACATGTGTGTTTTTCCGAACGCGATAATTAATTATGGAATTCCGCTTCCCCAAAGTGAGCATACTCGGCAACAACAAACCGCTGCTGCATCAAGTGATAGCGAGGGTTCGTTTTCCCGTGGGCAATAATTCACTCCGGCGGAACGTCTCAATTGTAGCGATTGGCAGGATTACGGCGAATTCCTTGACGGTCATCAATTTGTCACACACTTAACGTCGAATGAATGCTCTCGTTCCACCTTGCGTCCAAAAGCACGGAGGTTAAACTAAAATGCTTTAACAGCGGTTACTTCACAGGGCATCGATACGATGACCATTGGACATCGTCGTCGGTGGAGAAAAGGAGACAATTATGTACATAAATCTTCATAAAATTGAGATTTAATGATTCAGCTTACACATTGTTAGATTCATTGTCCACATAATGTACGACCATGGTCGGTTTGAGAGTGCAGTTCGATATCGCACAGGAAAGTGAGTAGCCCTGAAGATGACGTACGGTCTTTTATCATATAGAGGAGCAGTGGGCCAGCATTGGTATAGAAATGCTTGAGCTTCCATCCGAGGATGGAACGGTATGCTGCCACAAAAAGCTTTTAGTCGATTGCAGAGTGAGCCAGTGAAAATATGCGAATGATATTGGAAAATGAAGGCGGGTGCGGTTGGGCAATAAAAAGTGTAGACAAGAAACAGTCGTCTTCATTGACCTGGAGCGTTTTGTAGAAACTAAGCTGTAAAGAGGAGACAGTTGGGGTGATTGTATAATAAATATCAGAACAACAAGCGAAGCGCTGGGACAGACTCAAATCAATCTTTGAACTAATAACGCTTTAAATATCCAATTAAATCAATATTGTTAAACACCAATCCAATGTGATCCACTGAAGATTGTTGAGATACAAGAACAAAGTAAATTAACACGGGCATCTAACGGATATACATCAAGCGTGCTCGTATGTTTTGGCACACAGTAATATTCCGGTTTGATCACCCCCTGGTGAATTTCGGGGCGATAAAATAGGAAATGTGACAAAATCGAAAAAAATATCGTGTGTGATTCTAAGCTTTATTTTGATGAATTTTATTTCTATCTAGATAAGTTTAAACTTACCTAGATAAGTATTTTCTTTTTATAGAAACGACATAGAGCAAAAATGGTTTCTATAAAGTTGTTTGTTTTGACATTTTATAAGTCCAAAATCCAAAGAAACCTTTGTCGATAGCGCTGTACGATATTTCCTTAAAAAGAGCGCTGAAATGGGTTTCTTCTCGTCTTCTACGGCACTTCAAACTTGATGTCCCCACCATTTTTATGAGTTGGAATAGCTCCACAGGTCTTCGTTACACCATTGTAGACACATTATAGAATTCGTTGAATATGTACGACAATCCAAACTGTCCATGAGTTCAATTCTTTATATTCAAATTGATCAACAAGAAGATATACGATGGTCTAACATGAATTTACCACACAAAAAAAATAAAGTACATAACGCAAAGCAATTACCATTTTTAACACTCCTCCCTCCTTCGTCACACTTCTTGTAATGAACATCTAGTTTTTTTTATTAATCGTCACGCAGCTCAGACCCCCCGTCTGCATAAGGATGTGATGTGGCTACCTTCCACAAATTTCATCAAAAATAGGAGCATTTCTCGATAAAAACAATCACCAGTTACCATTACGTCTACTAAATATTTGTTCGGTGAAGAAGATTACTATTGAGAAACTTAACTATTGGTACTTTTTGGTACACTGCTTCTAAAATGCATGTTTCCAGCAGTGCACCAGAGCTTAACGTGTCGATTAGAATTTGATTGATTTTATTGATTTCACAACTAAAATGAAAGTTTTACTGAAGCGCCTTCTGTTGAAGGTCTTGCAGAATCACATCAAATGGTTGCAAAGGAACTGAGATATATTTTTTTTCAGCAAAATGTTTTAGCAATAACATTTAATTCATTTTTGGATAAGTATGGTGAAAAGCGTTTGAAGTGAAATTTTATTGAATTATTCATAAAAATTACTTTATTCTCACATATAAATGTTAGTCTTAGTAACAACCACTTTCGTGTAAAACATAAACCAATTATATTGTTGATTGAATGTGTTGCGAGCTTTATTTAGCTCTAGGTACGCAATTTATTGATTAGACAGTCATCTCATGATACCCCTTGGAGATTTCAATACGTATAGAAATGGTAAGCATATCGTACATCGTACGTAATCATATAGAACTTGAGGTTCAAAACTCAATTGCAGTTCTGATTGAGAATACTGTAGTATGTAAAAAATATATAATATGTATAATAAGTATGAGAGTGCCAACGCCTTCGGGGTCTCTAATTCTGATCGATTAGTCAGGCCTACCCAACCTTTCAAGCCACGGGCCTTTTTCTTAGAATGACCAGGAAATATTCGGTACATATTTTCTATACATTCTAAAAATACCCAAAGTAATTTTTATTTTCAGAATGGCTAAATTAAAAATAAACTAAATGCGATATTATTGCGTTTGAACAACCTTTTTTTGTGTATTTATTTTCTTTTTTTACGTAACAGGACATGGAATTGTTTGATTTTTTTTCCAATATTCAACGCATATTGATTTCACAATCGGTGATAAAATTTTGCAAGCAGATAATGAAGATCAACAATAACTTTTTACTACTTTCATTCTTGATAATAGTTGTTCAGATATGTACTTCCGAAGAGAGGAAATATCTTACAAGAGATGCGTCTTTCTGTTATAAAGATTTGAGCACGTTGTTGCATTGGAGGTCAATTATCTTTATTTGAAACATTTCAAGTACATTATTCACATCAGTAAACGGTGTTGAGGAACTGTGTTCTCAAAAATTAGCTAGGCTTGAGAATTTCTGCCGAAAGAATTCGAGATTAACAGAGTATTTAACAGATTTCCATGAACTGTTTTCTACAGGATTAGAGAAATGTATCTGTTTTTGACAATCTATTGTGTCAATTTTGTTTTAAAAATTGAGTAATAAAAGTCCGACGTGTTGATCGTTGACTTGCAGCTCTATGTTCAAGTCATTGAGATGTTTGGTTACATGTACTATGAAGGTCAAGCCACTCACCCATTCAGGATCATGAAGCTTGGGAATAGGTTTTGCTTTATCTTGTAAAAATAGTGTAATTTCCTTTCGAAGAGAATAAAACATCTCAAGCAAGGTCCAATGGGTTAGCCAACGAACTAACATAACAAATCTCCATATTCTGCTTCCATTTCCGTCAACATAATTTGGAATTTGTGGTGGTTGAGTTTCCTCGCTTAGGTAAAGTTGATTTTCTTAATAGCGAGCGTCGCTACATCACGAATATTGATCGATTGTGAACATATTACATACATTGTGAACAATTACAAATTACAAAAATCATCAATTTAACAAATTGCGTTAATTTACAAGTGTCACAACCCCCGTGTTCTTTCCCGTCATTGCCGGAGCGCCATCAGTTGTTAAGCCTTAAACTTTCAAAGAAATGTTCAACCTCCTTCATACAGGTCTAACCCTTGTCTGAACCGCTTTCCTCAGGTCTATACCGGTCTTCATATGATCATAAATGCCCTTTAGTAAGATAGTTACATACGTCTTGTTTTTTGACATTAAGTATTTTCATCGATTGTGAGCAGGTAGAATCAGAAGCAGGTGGATTTTTACGTAACGTAATTTTCAACTCTTCTCTGAGAACTTAAACTAACTTTAACTTTCACCGTGCTTTACGAGAAATTAATTCTACTGAAGAAGGCTTTTTCTTCAGAGCACACAATATCGGCAACAGCCGATATGCATTCCCTAACAAGTTCTCTGTCCTGAAAAGGTTGCATCCGGATTACCAAAATTCGGCATGTTGGGCAGTCCTGGATTATTGAGTAGCAACAATTCGCATGTACAGCCGGTCATCAAAGGACGCCGTGGTCCCCTTAGACCAAGCTTTATTATGTAACACTATAGACGATAAAGGAAAGACATAAATGTGGATGCGATGTTTGTAATCATAGCAACACGTTTTTTGTTTCGTACGTACGCACTGGGTAAAAAAAAGACAGGAACACCGTCTTCGACCAGAGGTCGTACAGACTGAACACTAGGTGTTTAGGTGTTAAGACAACGGACAGGACAAATAACACCCAGTGGACTGGTGGAGAATTTTTCGATCACGAAAAGTTTCTTCCTTAACGGGGCGGGAATCGAAACCACGCTTCATAGCCCATGAATCTAGACGATTGCCGTAAAGATGTCCATTCGAGCAATTCCAACTAACAAGCAAGTTTGGGAACCTATGTAGAACCTCTGCTATAGAATTCTGGAGTTACGTAATTTTTCTGGGAATACTATGATGTTTATATAATGGTGTAATGATGTTCCATGATGCTTCTCCAGCTAACAAACAAGCTTCAGAACATATGAATCACTCTGTTGGTCTTTTAGACCTTCAATATCTGAACTCATGTATGGTACCGTAGATATTCTGGAATGTTATGATTTGTATACACTGGTGTAATGAGGTCCCATGGGGCTTCACCTACTAACACAAGCTCAGAAACCTATGAATCACTCTGTTGGTTGTGTAGACCTCCAATACCTGAACTCAAGAACGGTTTGGGGTATCGTAGATATTCTGGGTATGTTGTATTATGTATACTAAGCATATGCGGTATTTCGAAAAATTTCGTTTCAGGTGGTTCGGAACGAAATTCCGCGGAATTTCGCGGAATTTGACCATGGCGAAATCTGATTTTTGGATTTCGTTTCGTTTCGTAAAATTACAAAAATTTCGCTAGAAAAAACTAACTTTTAACGAAATTTAACGGAATTCCGCGGAATTTTGAAAGCAATTTAAACTTAAATCATACTGCCTCGAACGGTTGTGTATTATCAATGTATTTTGGCTGCGCCGCTGAACAAAATTTAAAAACTCTTTTCAAAACTTAATGTTATAGAATTTTTTTTAACGCTTACTACATAATCTTATTCTGAGTCGATAAATACGTAATAAATTTTCTTCTGTAAAACGTCTTCAGTGTTTTGTTAGAAATGTCTAACAGAAAATGAAAAGTATCTTTAACTATTCTATCCTATTTTTTTCAAAAGTGATCCGACTTAATATTTAAGACGTCAGGCTCAGAGTGTAAATGTATTTAGATATATGAATCAGATCAGTATGACTTTGTCAAAAAAGCAAAGCAGTGGCACGGATTCCTAGGGCTCTTGTGAAGTATTTTTAGAGCGCCTCTTTCACATTGGTTTTGCGTTGGATTGATTTGAAACATGGTTTTCTTTCTTAAGTTGTCAAAATAACTTCGTTTAAAATAAATATTCAGTCGCTTACCACGGTGGCTTCAACTGAATTAGCTTCTGAACTAACTAACGATTCCTTTTTCGTTGCGATCACGAAGATGCAGAGCATTCCTCGGTCTCTTATAACAATGAGTGTCAAACTAATTTTCCCCTCCTAATAGCAGATCGTCGAGCTGATTATCTATAAGACTGTGGGTCTCCGAGCCTCATATAAAAAAGTCGAATTTGGAAGAAAATTTTAGCCTTTTGGTGCAACTTTTTGTATGAGAAAGGAAAATTTTTTTTCATGCCTGGCAAACTGCTGCCGTAAAAACTTTGCGATCAAATTTCTGAAATACATATCTTTGTGCATTTTAGAAAGATGCAAAGGATTAGTAAATGTATGCTAATAAATGTATGGAAGACTAATTTGTTTTGTTGTTTTATGTTGGTCATTTGTACCGGAAATGCCGAATTTCCGGAGCTTGTTCCATGGCCATCGAATGGCCTGTTATACCCTACCAAGAAACAATGGCGTTTTCTAGATTACTCATGAGATTCTGAGAGGATTGAAGTATCGGAAGCCTAATTTGTTTTGCAGTTTTATGTTGTCCTTTTGTACCGGAAATTGTGGATTCCCGGAACCTGTTCATGCATGGCCAGTTTCACCCTAGCAAGAAACTATGGTGTTCTCTAAATTACTTATGAGATTCTGAGAAGTTTGAGTTGTCGGAAAACCAATATATTCCGTGATTCCATGTTGGCCTTTCATACCGGATATTCCGGGTTTCCGGAACCTGTACGGTGGTCATCCGGAGGCCAATTTATGCCTATTTGGCTATTGCTGTCAATTATTCACATTGACCATTAATTACTTATACTAAAACACCTGTTATGACGTTAAAAATTTCAAAATATTGAACATTTGCTCAAAAAATGACTTATGCTACACTTCAAAACTCCCTTCTTTAAAAGAGGGAGGGTCATGCTGAGCATTTTACCCATCTACTTTCTGGAACTACTATTCCCCTTGATCACAGTTGAAACCGCTTGCATTTTAGTTGAAAATTTACCGAGAACGAGCTGTTTTAAGTTGTCAAGATTCGTCCCGGCAGTTTGAGGGTTAACAACTCTCTATCTGCGTATACACCAGACAGATGAGGATATATCTAGACCAACATTTGAAAAGGGCGTAACAGCCAAAATTTATTCCTTCGGATTCCTTATCTACATACATAGCTAAATACATAGACAAAATACGGGAGAGATCAAATTTTGGCTGTTACGCCCTTTTCAAATGTTGGTCTAGATATAAATGAGTAATGAGTATCCAACTAGCTAAAAAACAAAATCTATACATTCATTTTCTGGTTTTGAGTTAGCTCAATACCATAAAACCATGCTTATAAGACAACATGAAGTATGTTTCAGCATAATAACATAATTCTTAAGTTCAATCAAAGTAAATTGCCTATTTACGGGGATTAAACCACCCGACTTGGACATTAATTTACAATGTTGTGAAAACTCATATACATTATGTGGAAGATATT
Organism: Armigeres subalbatus; assembly: GCF_024139115.2. NCBI lineage: Eukaryota > Metazoa > Arthropoda > Insecta > Diptera > Culicidae > Armigeres > Armigeres subalbatus. The sequence continues at coordinate 182,783,377 of NC_085140.1, read as the reverse complement.
GATTTGGAAAATGTATTGGAGGTAACCACTTTCCCTTCGATGGGACTCGAACCCGTGACCCTACAGTACGCTAGACAGTAGCTTAGTTGGTTAAAGCACCAGTCTAGCATACTGCAGGGTCATGGGTTCGAGTCCCATCGAAAGGAAAATGGTTACCTCCAATACATTTTCCAAATCAATATCTTCCACATCATGTACATTTCTAGACCAACATTTGAAAAGGGCGTAACAGCCAAAATTTATTCCTTCTGATTCTTTGTCTCCATACATAGCTTTATATGTGGACAAAGAATCAGAAGGAATAAATTTTGGCTGTTACGCCCTTTTCAAATGTTGGTCTAGATTTCTCATATGAGTTTTCACAACATTGAAAAATAAATCTTAAGTAAAATAAGGTTTTTAACAGAATTTGGAATTAATTGTTTTTTATTCGGCAACTCGGCCGTACGAAAACCATTTTTTTGATATCTTGGCTGTACATATGCACAGCACATGTTTCGAAATGGACAATATGAAATTTGCGAAAAAGAATCCACGTGTCTTGGAGGGACTCGAACCCTCAACCTCCTACTCTCTAGATAGGCGTGATAACCCCTACACAACAAGACCGGAAAAGCCATCAGAATCCGAGTACCAACCACCACCGTGGTTAGCTCTTTTTTGCAAATTGAATATCTTTCGGATGCTTGATTTGTCCAATCTTACATGTCCTTTACTGTTGGTCAAGCGAGTGCACATTGTTTATTAAACTAGCGGATCTGATGTGCACTCGCAATTGGTCGCAAAGAAGTTTTTTTACTTTAAAAAAATGAAATCAGAATTGCGTACATAATGTAAAACCAATTCAATAAAAATTCCGCGGAAAATAAATAAAATTTCGTTTCGTTTCGAAAAATTTCGAATTAAATGGACCTTGATTTCGTATCGTTTCGATGTCTCGGAAGTAAATCTATATTTCGTTTCGTTTCGTTTCGAATCAACATAGACATTTCAAATATCGTTTCGTTTCGTTTCGTTGGGAAAAAGTGTGTTATCGCATACCCTTTATTTATACGCTCGGAAACCAAAGAATGACTCTGTTGGTGCTCCAATGTTTGAGCTCAAGAATGATTTAGAGTACCGCAGGAACTCTAAGAATGTTATGATTTGTATATACTGGTATAATGATGTCCCATGGCGTTGCTCCAACTAACACAAAGGCTCATCATCTGAACTCAAGAATTGTTTGGTGGTGTAGATATTCTGGGAATTTGGTATTTTGTATATGTTGGTGTAATGATGTCCCATGGGGCTTCTCCAAGTAACACACAAGCTTGGGAACCTATAAAATACTCTGTTGGTCTTGCAGACCTCCATGATCAGAACTCAAGCATAGTTTGGAGTACCGTTGGGGTTCTGGTAATACTGCGACTTGATAAAAAATATTTTAATTATGTTTCAAGCAGGATTTCCTAATTTTATGTAAGGATTAAGGCTCCGTGAAACGCTTTGTTGTTTATGTAGATCATATAGATCTGTTCTCATAGGAAGATTTGGAAGCCCTAAAACATCCTGAAAAAAATAAATTCCTCCATATTTCTACTTTTTCATGATTTGCACACGTTTTTGAAGCACAATGTCCAAAATTTATGTTCCAATAAGACGATAAAAATATCCGTGTTAAATCGGTCAAGGCAAGGGAAAATCTGATCCCTTCTTTCATAGAATACATTTGCCTCTTTGTTGTCTTGGTTGTCTCCTTCTTTCAATTCAGGCATTTGCTCGCTTTAAGGTCAAGGGGAGATATGATCCCTTCTGCCGAGGAATGCATTTGCCCGGCTGACGGTCAAATAGGATATGAAACAAGTATTTCCCCTTTCCACTCTCTGTCATTCTTTATTTTTAAGCATTCATCAGTCTTGTCTGAGAAGAGAACACATGGCTCGAAAGAAGAGCCAGAGATCCATAGTATTATATGCCTATAGACTAAAGTCAACAAATAGAAGCAACATCATTATGTATGAGCGTATGAGTATGATATTCGTTAAAAAAAACGTTTCATAACGCATGAGTGAATAGCAATCCTTTTACTAATAAAAAAGGAGTAAAGCACAATGAACAAATTATCCTGCATGCCCTTACATGGAAAATAAAGCTAGCTACCAATCACCTGTCATAGCACGAGTTTAGTTATGTTGCATTTAATTCCAGCATGTTCTAATCTATACAGATACGTATTTCGACCTTAACCGTAAGGCCGCATCCAGTGTCTCGTACTGGACTCGAAATTACAACGTGGTGGAATTAAATGGAATAGTACTAAACTCGTCAAATGGCAGTTGTAGACACTCCTCATGAGGAGCTTAATAATTTCCTTAGCCACCAATGTAAAATTATTAAATTAAGTTGATCTTGCTAGTAGGTCTGTGAATATTTGAAATGTTTCCGTTTTTACAGGAACTTTTTTATTTATCTTTCTTTTGCCGTGTCGTACAATCATGCGTCAAATTATCATGTTAAGCCCTTTTGGTATAAACAACGAATCTGAATGGCTTAATAATCTTATATATAAAAATGAAATGGTCTGTGTTCGTATCCGCATAACTCGAAAACGGCTGGATGGATTTTTTTCATTCCTTCAGCAGATATGTTCGTTTTAGTTTCCGACGGGTTTGTATGATATTTCTTCTTACAAAAATCACGACTTAAGTTGAGTAAATCGTGAAAAACTGAAATTAAGATTTGTATAGGATTTTCGCTTGGGCAGTTCAGAATGCATATTTTCGCCTACTATGCAGGACAACGTCTGCCGGGTCGACTAGTACTCACACAGATCTAATAACAATTATGCTAATTGACCATTATGCCAAACGATCATTCTGCCAAACGTCCGTTATGCCAAACAAATTATACCAAACAACATTACGCCAAGTGAATTTATGGCCAACGGGGTACAATCGCCACGACGAAAAGCAAAAGCTGGTGGTCGGGTGGGTAAAGCGAGAAAGGAGGGGGTGCAGGGTGTGGTCTCCATTACGGATACTTCCCACTTATAATACTAATAAAGTATGCGTCCTTCATGCCTACAAATAAAATCACAACAAATTCAATTCAGTAACATTTGAAGCCAAAAGAAAATAGTAGGATGATTTCCTCGATTCGGTCGACCCGGTTCAATCCACTGCCGAACTCTGGGGAAAAGTCAACGTGCTTAGTGGCTGGTCGTACTAATACCGATCCCCCCGAGGTAACCAACACGATTGGGGAGAACTTTGCCAGGCTAGCGTTGGTAAACGATTACTTCTCCGAGTTCCAGCGGACAATTACTGCCCTAGCAACACAACTCTGACTGATTTGGTTGCAGCAACTCTTATGTGACTAGAGTTGGTCGCACATGAGTCACTGTAACTTGTTTATGACAAGTATGCTGCTCGGGTGGTAGCATTTGGTGTCCCACAACCTTTCAGGCCCAGGATTTACAAAATTCCTGCTTTAATATCTTGTTTTCTGCTGCAGTGCTGTCGTTTACCCTTTGCAAAAGCAATGAAAGCCCTCCGGTCCCGACAGGATTGGGTCTTATCTTTCTGTTCTCAAGTGGGAAGTGCCAGCAGACTTATTCGATAAACGGTAAAAGAAAGGCAAAAACTGTTCCGAATCATAACAAGCCATGATAACAAATGTATCAAACTTGTGTACAAGTGCGAAAAAACAGAATTGGATAGCCAGCTCCCACAGAGAAGTGATGATTTTCGCTTTGTTTTCGCTCATTTAGTGTAGACAAGTTAAAATGCATCATCAGGACCAGTGCTCGCCGCGTTTGGAGCTTTTTAAAAGAAATTTATCATGGGGTGTAGGCCTCCGAATTAGTGCTTTATTATGACAGCTTGCGAAAAAAGTCTCTCACGGTATGCTACATATCGTATATGTAAACATAGATGATAGGAGAGACTTTTTCAGTCTCCTTTAAATTGAATCCCTAATAATAATAATCATCCAACAGGAACAACAGGAACTGATCCAAATCTCAGAATTCACATAAATGAAGACTAAAGGGGTTTCTAGTCAGGCTTGCGGAGTAGGGTTGCCAATCCGGAGATGACGAGTACGATTCACGGTCCGATCTAGGATGTTTTCGGGTTGAAAACATTCTCGACTCTGGGCATAGAGTATTCATTGTACTTGCCGCACAAGATACGTACTCATGCAATGGCGGGCATAGATAAGCTTTCAATTAATAACTGAGAAAATGGCAGTAAGGATAAATATTTTCGAGTGACGCTGTAATTTTACTGATGATTAATTTAGATTTTTCGGGACATTTCGTACAATAAAACATATTTCAAGATCTAAACAAAATCTCTGCCAGTAATTAAGATGTACCAATTCACATATACATTCATGCTTGTAGAACTTCATCATCACCAAACGATAATCGGTGTAGAAGCTAATCTCGAACACGTGCAATAGCTTACAGAAATTAGGCTACATTTTAGAAGGATGAGAATAGCGTATAGCCCCTGGCTTCATTCGCGACACCTCATCACATTTCAAACTTGTTTCAATTTCTTTGACACCGTTATGCGCCGTGCTTTTCATCCCAACGCTGTTTTGTCGTACAGCGACACAATGCCACACGCCATGCCATAAGAAAAGTCCCGACCTTCATCATCGTCTTTTGAGCTGTTCCCTGCTTCCCCAGATCCTGAATACGCTTTCTTTCGGGTGTTTTTACGATGAATCGTAAAATGCGGTATTCATCGGCTTTCTCTTTCATGCCGTGCCCGGAACATGCCGCCGTTGACACAGAACATGAAGTTTTCACAGATTTCCATGTTTCGGTACATCATCACCACCACGATGTTGCTCCAATGATGTTTGGTGCCAGCAGCGGTGTAGCTTTAAGATGTCACAGCTTCCAACCTCAGCATCACGGAAATATACATAAATAGCTAAGTGGAACATCAATAGAGTATGGGGGAATCTGTATAAGAAGAAGAACCAGACAGGGTAACCTGGGCATGAGGGGCCGTGTTTATATTTTCCAGTTGCCTGGCTCACACACAGGGAGCAAGGACACCGACACCGGGATTGGCTTTCATCTGCTGGATCAAGATAAGCAGATCATGTGTAGGGTGTGTATGGAAGGTAAGAGAGTCGGATGTTAAAAAGAAAAGTGTCTTGTTGTTTTTGTGCACACATTTTACACTTCATTTTATAGAGCTGTTTTGAAATTGAGATTGCTTCCGGTAGCCAAAGTCGAACACGGCAACAGAGAACTTTGGATAGAGATTAAACCCAAATTAGCCATCTTCAACTTTCATGAATCGAACACCAACCAACAACGCATGGAGCTTCGACAAGCTGAAGCCAGTTCATGTGACAAATGCAAATATTTGCGCTTCCACACGCTGATGGATCATGAATAATTTTCAGCTCTGTTTGTTTGATACCGGACTGAGAGACTGTACCCATTGAAAGTAGCTTCATTGACAACGTTAGTCGAGATGCACAGCTGGTGACACATAGAACGATGTCCGCTGACCAGCTTCGTTCTAACGTTCAGTTTTTGCTCGTACATATCGGAAAGCAGTCGCACACATAAGTTGAACGAACCGGTGGACGTTCGTCCTGCAAGTCCTTTGCACCGTCCACAATGACTCCAGTGATAACGGAGCGGCAAGCGATTCACGAAGGGTGAGCCGCCACCACCAATGATGGCGTGAAACCGGCGCGGAATGCAAACAGAAAACTTTCGAACATTGAATTGTTGGTTTTTCAATTAAATTTGTCACTGCTGCTCCTGACCGTACGACCGATGACCGCACAACTAGCATGGCTACAACAGCGGGGCAGTCAGTTGAAACTCAGTTGTTGAGCGTGTGCCACTGTTTGTATGCTGTAGAGATTGAGAGTGATTTTCCGGCTCGAAAATGACCAGAACTCAAACATAGCAGTGAAATCCGGACGATGCGATGGAGCTGTTTGCGGTGCGGTGTGTTTATTTGTGGGGAAGCGAATCGATTACTTTGGAAGAGCGTTATTTATGTTGAAATTTTGATTTTTGTTGAAGAGCTTTACGAAAAACCAGATGCGTGTCTTTCTCGGCTCATCGCAGACAGAAAGGTATTTTCAAGCGACATAGCGTTTTATTTTGACGAAGATTTTCATATGGGACAGTTAGACCTATTGTAATGATATAAATTACTTTTGAAATCGTTATAAAACTTTCACCTTCAGTTATGTTTTATAATATGGTTCTTTTTCTGGTTTTCCAAGTGGCCTGAGTTCCGATTAAAAAATAAGTAATACTTTAGAACAGAATCCTTTCAAACTTTTGCATGAATTGAGGTACCCCCAATTTTTTTCTGTTAATGAAAATAAGCGTAGATAACATATATGAAAAATGGACCTGAAAACTAATGGGATATATGGCTTGGCTGAAATTTTCATAAATTCCAATTCAAATGAATTTATTACATCAAGCTTCCTACAGGACTTTTTTACTATTGGAGGCTACCGAGCCTCTTACAGGGAGGCTACCAAGTCTATTATAGGGAGCCATCCGAGCCACTCAAAATTAAACTTTCGAGATTTTTGAAAGTATGCTTCCAAGCCTCTTGAAAGAAGAATTCCGAGCCTCTTCAAGGGAAACTTCCGAGCCCCTTGAAAGGATGCTTCTGAGCTTCTTGAAGGGAGGCTTCCAGGCCTCTTGAAACGGAACGCACATCTTCCGCAAGCCGTAAGGAAGCCCCTATGCCTCTCAGCGCAGTCGTGCCTCCGCTGCCACTGACCTGCAGCCGTCCCGGTCCTGCGTCTGAGTTGGAGGATGGGGTCTTCCGAACCCCTATCAGAGGCAAGTATCAAGTTTTTTCGCGCTTTCCGTACCATGCATCGTTTGCTGTTTCTAGTCCCTCCGCAATCGATACCAACTGGACACTGCGACGCCCTAGCAGAACCTGTGTCGTTGAGGCACTTATGCTGCCTTCCGTCAATGGATCCTCGCCCAAGCCTCCTGAAAACCGGTCGCCATTACCAGAACGCATTGCCTGCCGCCTCATGGGGGACCCCGAACCGCTCAACCCAGTCGTGCTAAGTCCCTCCGGATTCCCCCGCAATGCTTCTTGTCTTCAAAGTCGTTCTGGCCCTGGGTTTGATTCTGGTGTAGGGGTCCGCCAAACACCACTCTCAGGCAAGTATAACTCTGCTAGCATCAGTTCTCTGCCTGATCAACTTCCGGATCTAGTTGGAGATAATTACCTTATTGACGCTCACTATCAGTCCGTCTTCACTATATTAGAAACTGCATCTCCGATTGACGAGATTTGCATCTTGGGCGACTTCAACATGCCTGACATTCGGTGGATACCTTCGCATAGTGGCTTTCTGTATCCAGACACTGAACGCTCGCAATATCATACTGGTGTCGCTCGACTCATTCATAACTACAGCGTAGCAAGGCTAACCCAGATTAATAACGTAGCGAACGAGACCCTTTGCACGTTGGACATGTGTTTCCATCCAAGATAAAGCACCCTTGATTTCGGTGGTACCTCCTCTTGTAAAACATGTTCCTCATCACCCCCCGCTGATAGCCACTTTCGAAAACCTTCAAATACCTATTATCAACGCTCTTCCCTCTTCCGTTTCCTACAAATTTTCGATAGCCGACCACAGCAGTATCGCGAACGTGCTTACTAGCATTGACTGTTTAACTGTTCTGGACCCCAACAATGTTGAAAGCTCCGCTCTAACTTTGTCGCACATCTTGGCGTATGTAATTGACCGATACGTGCCAAAGAGATCGAACCCTCCATGGTTCTCGACTGAACTACGAAAAATGAAGTCCACTAAGAGAGCAGCTTTTAGAATTTTCTCAAAACATCGAACGCTACCTCTAAGAAACCATCAAGTGAGGCTTAGTCATGAATACCAACGAGCATGTCGGCAAAGCTTTGCACGGTACCAACAAATCTAAACCAAAATCCTTCTGAAACTTCGTCAAACTACGCCGAAAAATTCGAGCGTTTTCAGTGACGAAAGGATGAGTGACAGCCAAGTCTCTATCGCAGCAGGGAACGTTCCCCCCAAACAACCAGTCTTTGGGTGCATTCAACATCGATTATGACATGATCCTGAGAGCGGCAAATCAGTTAAAATCGTCAAATAATTCCGGACCCGACGGCGTACCGGCCGTCTTCATCAAAAGGCATATCGAGAGTTTGCTCGTTCCACTTCTTTTCTTGTTCAGATCTTCGATCCGAAGTGGCCTGTGCGGTATATAAGAGTCTTCTCCATTCGGCTCGGTCCATGGCTACACGTCGCCAACCACGCAGTCTGCGGAGGGTCCGCAAGTCATCTTCCACCTGATCGATCCACCTTGCCCGCTGCGCACCTCGCCTTCTTGTGCCCGTCGGATCGTTGTCGAGAACCATTTTCACCGGGTTACTCTCTGACATTCTGGCTACGTGCCCGGCCCACCGCAGTCGTCCGATTTTCGCAGTGTGAACGATGGATCGTTTGTGGTTCATTCGCCTCCTCCACGTACCGTCCTACATATGCACACCACCATAGATGGTACGCAACACTTTCCTTTCGAAAACTCCAAGTGCGCGTTGGTTCTCTACGTGCATCGTCCAGGTCTCGTGTCCGTAGAGGACTACCGGTCTAATGAGCGTTTTGTAGATTGTCAGTTTGGTACGGCGGAGAACTCTATTCGATCGGAGCGTCTTGCGGAGTCCAAAGTACGTACGATTTCCAGCCACTATTCGTCTCCGAATTTCTCTGCTGGTATCATTTTCGGCAGTCACCAGTGAGCCCATATACACAAATTCTTCTACCACCTCGATTTCGTCACCACCGATGCAAACTCGCGGTGGGTGGCTCACATTGTCTTCTCTTGAACCTCTTCCTATCATGTACTTTGTCTTCGACGTGTTAATGACTAGTCCGATCCGCTTGGCTTCCCTCTTCAGTCTGATGTAGGCTTCCTCCATTTTCTCAAAGTTACGTGCCATAATATCTATGTCGTCGGCGAAGCCAAATAGCTGGACGGACTTATTGAAAATTGTACCACTCGTGTTAATCCCTGCTCTTCGTATTACCCCTTCCAAAGCGATGTTGAATAGCAGACACGAAAGACCATCACCTTGCCGTAACCCTCTGCGCGTTTCGAAGGGACTCGAGAATGCCCCTGAAACTCGAACTACGCACATCACCCGATCCATCGTCGCTTTGATCAACAGTGTCAGTTTATCCGGAAATCCGTTTTCGTGCATTAGCTGCCATAGCTGGTCTCCATCGATTGTATAATATGCGGCTTTGAAGTCGATGAATAGATGATGTGTGGGCACGTTGTATTCGCGGCATTTCTGCAGTACTTGGCGAATGGCGAACACCTGGTCTGTGGTGGAGCGTTCGCCCATAAAACCTACCTGGTACTGCCCCACGAACTCCCTTGCAATTGGTGCTAGTCGACGGCATAAAATTTGGGAGAGGAATTTAATTCCTCCTGAAATTCCTTCGCAAATTACTCCAGGAGTTCCATCGGGGATTCCTACAGGAATTCTTTCGGACATTCGGACATTTAAAGTTCTACTTCGAAAATTGTTCCAAAAATTCCTTTGGAAATTTCAATTCATTCGAAAATTCTTAAAGAAAACCTATCAGAAATTAATTAGGAAATTCCTAATAAAATTCCTTGAGAATTTCTCCATGGAGCACTTCCTAAATTCTTCCTGGAATTGGACATTCCTCCAGGCAAATTCTTCAATAATTTCATTGGACATTTCTCCTAATGATGCTTATTTGCTCCAGGAATTGCTTCGAAAATTGTTCAAAAACTCGATTGGTAAGTTTTGAAACAATTAATTGGGATATTTCCCAAATGAATTCCTCCAGAAGTTCCTTCAGAAATGCCTTTGGCAAATCTTTAAACAACTTACTTCAGAGAAATGTTCAAAGAAATTTCCGTCATTAATTTAGAAATTGATTACCCGCAGTTGCTAAGAGTTATTTCGTTAATTTAGAAAATTCATCCGTATATTCCTTTGGCATTTTTTCTGGGATTCCTTCGAAAATTCCACGATTCCACGTTTTTTCCACAAATTGCTGCTAGAATTGCTTAGGAAATTCCACCTTCGAAAGTTCATAAAGGGATTCAATCAATTTGAACGATGTATTGACTCGACAGCTACTCTGGAACGGTGGATGACTTGATTTGGTAATGATAAATTCTTTCTTTGGGTTTTTGGGGAATTCCTTCATTTCGTTTGGAGCTTTCTTTCCGATTTCCATCATAACTTCCTCAAGAAGTTCTTAAGGAACTTGCTCCACATGTTGCTAATGAACTTTTCTCGGGAATTGCTCTAGTAAGTCTTCCGAAAAGCCCTTAAAAATATCTCCAGGAATTCCATAAGGAATTGTTCCATAAATTCGTTTCGGAGTTTTTCAGTAATTCTTCTGGAAGTTCCCCAAAGAGTTTTTAATAGATTCCTACAGAAATTACGTTGGAAATTCCTTTGAAAATTTTTCAAATAATTTCATTACATTTTTTTCCACGAATTCTTTCCGATTTTTCCAGGAGTTTCACAGAAAGATGCCAAAGATGAATTTCTGTCTGTCTGGACCTAATAGACTCGGAAACTACTGAACCGGCTGAAAAAAATGTTTGCAAAGATTCTTAGGGTCGAGGAAGGTTCTTAAGATAGTTCGAGACCCCTCCTCGCTCTGGAAAGGGGGGCTCCCATACAAATGTAACACTAATGCATAACTCAAGAACTAACCAGAGAATAAATCAATTTTGAGCGAAACGAATCTCGAAACGAAGTTCTTAATAAATTCATCAAATAGGACAACCTTCACAAAGATGTTGCAGGGTAAATAGTAAAATTAATGGTTTGCATCGTTATAAGCAAAATCTTGTTGTTTTTTAGTCGGTTGTTCTGACTAGGTGGTCGCCAGTGCAGCCAAAGTAATTTGATACAAAATCTTCCAAATATCATGTATCAAAACTTGATGTTTTTCTTTCCGTTCCATCCATTATTTATATAAGAGATGCGAAAGACTAACAGAGAGAAGTTTTCGCTAGTGAAAATATGATTTTGAGATCGAAAATGACAGAAAGGTGAATCATTTAAGCATCATCAGCAGCATCAGCAGTTTTAAACCTTTACAACCCTTGAGAATAATTTATAGGTCGTTAGCAGTTCAATATAAATGGTGTTGAACTTAATCTAGAATTAAAAGAACACATAAATAAAGAATTAAAAAAAAAAGGTCAACATAAATTTATTTTTTACTAAAAAACTGGTACTCGAAACATTTACGTAATTTGCTTAACTAACAACATCCTGCCCTGCGAAAAACGCGCTGCCACCAATCGAAGTAATCGATTGTCATTTTCAACCAATCAGCAACCGGTACGATTGGGACAGCAAATCGGTACGCTTTTTACTGACTACTTGTCACATCCTATCCTAGGGCATAATTAATTATCACATGGCATGTATGCACGTAAAATGAACACTTGTATCAAACTTACACAAATTGTTGTGCACAACTTATAAGTTGTGCAATTGTGAAGCGGAAGTTCAACAAACAAACCATACCAAATAACCAAGATAAAACATTGAATATGTAAATTTAAATAAAAATAACTGATATTTCAAAACTTTTTTTTCTTCTTTTTATTATTTTGATAATAAGGAGCTTTTCAAAAGATATACCACGTTATTCAAAAGGCTCACGTAATCTTAATTAGTTATTTATACAGTGATAGAGTTAAAAAAAGAAAGTTAAATGTTTCAAAAGGGTATTAGAAGCGATGTTCATTTTACCACCATACAGTGTATATTTTACCCGCACTATTTTTGTACATACGAAATTTCGATGGTTTTTATCTCGAAGAAAAAAAATATATAAAACAATGTTTATTAGCGGAAAAATTATTAAGCGCAATAAGCAAATTATCCTCGTTTTATGATTGAATTCAACGCAAGTCCTAAAGTGTTCATTTTACCACCTGTTCCGCTATCTTATTGTGCCTTCAAAGTCTTAAAGTGAATTGAAAACTGTAATGTATGGATTATTGTTCATTATATTTTCTTGTTACTTTTTTATTTATTTTTTGTCAAATATATTTCTGGGTACAATATATACAACAAAAATGCATTCAGAAGGATAGTCGTGGAAGGGAAAAGAGTATTCGCAAAATTGTGATCGCGAAGCGAGTATTCTCATCTCTGGTTGTGTGATGCGATGCAAGTAAAAAGCAATTTATGTAAACTAGTTCCAATAAATTTATTTTCTGAGATTCTATGAATTTCCAACCAGCAACAATTCAATCCATAAAATGTCACCGCTTATCAATTACCTTGAACAGGTAAACCATTCCCACTACCCTAGCAGCTTCTACATAATATCTGTGGCGAGACATTTAAATTGAAATCCCATTCCACGAAGTCTGCTTCGGAGAAATCCCGCATGTTTCCGTCAGTCGCTCACCTGTCACACACTCGGAGGCAAGCTTCCGCCGTTTCCGATGTCTAATGTGAATTGTTGTATGTACTTCGCACCCATGGAGAATGGGTAGCTGCCGTGTGATCAGCGGTGCCAGCGGTAAGAAATAGTTTCATTCCTCGAGCATCCATCTGGGAAACAATATCGTCCTGTCGGGGAAAATTGTGTCACCGCTAGAGGAGGACATAACAAGCAAAATTATTTGCAAGCAGCGAAACAAAATTTGTAGATATGCACTATACTGAATCGGTAGCATTTTGATAGAAACAGAGAAACAGAAATGCTCCCTCAATCTCATAGTCAACCGGACGAAACAATCATCCAATTAAGATGCTCATTACATTTAACTTCACGTTGGGCTACCGTGACAGCTTTTGGCAGTTGTGGGATACCTCAAAGTATCATCTCAATCCAGTGCGGTAAGCAGCAGCAATCAGAGCGACAAATTATAAACTCAGCATGGCCTCATCCTCCTCAGCACCTGTCATGCCTCATGGCAACGCATCACATGGCATAAATCCGCTCTAGGCTGTCATTCGCTGTATTAGATTCCTCGCTTCAGACATAAACTCTAGGGCGTTTTCGTTAGGGTTTACCAATTATTTTGAATTTTAGGTCAAGAAAACTGCACCTCGTATCAGAGCGGTGATATAAATTTTCGGGACATAATGCCAAAGGCAAATAGTTTTCAACCTCACCTCGTCGAAGTAGGCACGGATTACACAAGTTGGGAACTACACCGAACTATAGATAGTGGAATATATAGATGAGCGAAGATAAATCCACTGTCTCCAAACGAACTGTCAAACGTGTCTCCAAACGAGCATGACGTCACGATTTCAATGGAAACGTTAAGGGCTGTGACGTCATATGCGCGTGTGCACGGGCAAAAAAATCGACTCAGCCATGCTTTCGCTCATCTATAGATTCTACTATCTATACTCCGAACCGGACCAATTTGGTCAGCAGCTGCTACGGTACCAAAACACGAACTAGGTGGGCACTTGGTACGTACAGCTGTCCTTCGCCATTAGTATCCATAATCCCCTCGCGTTAGCTCTTAATCATGCAATTTATAATGTGGCTATTTTGTGAAGTGCCAAGTGCGAGGGTTTCCTGGGAGAGGATTAACGCACCAAGCACTTTCCGGCTCGACAATGACCCCGGTGTGTCTCCAGGGCGGCAAACCGCGCTCACTTGGGGCGACACTTACGAAGCGGTATTAATAAATCATGTGCAATGTGTGTCGCTGCATCCATCGGATAGTGATGTTGCCGGGATTAGAACTACTGGTCAACTTCTTGGGAGGATGAGTTAGCGCGGGAGCGGGGATGCCGAGTGGATGCGATGTTTGGCCCGAATGAAATTAATAATTGAGTAAACTTTAGCTAGTAGTTGTGTACTGGTGCAAATGGATTTTATCAAGACTTAAGAAATGACTGCTTCATTATAAAATAGGGTAACTGCATCGGACCGCGTAGCTCACATATTCTTTGACAAACTAACTAAGGGCAAATGTAATCGTCTTTATGACAAGTTTGACCATACGAACCCGATTATATTGGTGATTCATTATTTTTGACTAATGAAATGGAATTATTTCCTTATCCTGTTCCACTTTTGCCTGCGTATTATTTTTACCTGTTCTGCAAATAGTATTTATTTTCCGAAGCGTTTATTTGGTAGGATCAGGCGTGTATAACACTTGACAGAGCTGCAGTTCAGGATAATGATATTTACAAAATATATTTTATTACTAACAATTAGTGGGACGTAGACCATCGTACTCGTGGCTAGTCGAGGATAGGGGCCTTACATAATTCTAGGACGAGCAGATCAAAAATCTGGATTTCCAGAACCTTCCAGACAGAATAATCACATAATTTGTTAAATTTTCATTGATTTTCAGAACAAATATTGCTTTTTCAATTAGCATTAGCATATTTCATTTTACGACGCTACTTCAATAATTATAGGCGAAAACCATTTTTCACTCAAACGCGTTCTCAAAGGGTTTTGTCTGTGCCCTGGGGTCAATATGACCCCAGGCCACGTTGGAAAGCTGCCATTTTGTTAGTTTTCAACCGATTCTCTTTTGATGGTTTGGTAAAACTCGCTGACAGCTGTCTCCTAGGTGCAAATTCGCTCGAAAAATCTTGAAAATAAGCGCTACAGTGTACTTTTATAAACTGACGTTGTCTGTGCTCTGGGTCATATTGACCCCAAATTGAAATCGTAATGACTTTTTTAATTGTTTGGTCAATTTATGATTTTTTGGGCTGTTTTGGAAGATGATTTATTCATTTTTCAGGACATTACCTAAGTTTCATCATAGGCGGGCGGGTGCCACGTGGGTTTTGGTAAATAAGGGTACAGAAACAATGATTTTTTATGCTTATTTTACTCATATCTGAAAATAATACCTAAGTTTAGAACTTGGCTGCTAGGTGGTGATATAAAGCCTGCCCACGTTAAATTTCGGACACTGAGATAATGTCCAAATGTTTTTCAGCCATTTTATCAATTTGGACGAGAGGATGAACACGTGCTAAATGTATCACATGAAGCGGATAGATTTAGCTATGCAAAAATTGATCTTCTCTGTGGTTTGTGAAAATTAAAAAAAATCGCATTGGGAGATGGGTGTCCGAAATTTAACGTGGAGAGGCTTTATATGACATCATTGGTTTATGCTAACATAATATATTTCGATACATGGATACTCTAAATTTTCCTATCATACATATTAAAAATTTATAGAAAATATGTTTTCAGCAAAGTTCATCTGGAATTTCACAATTAGGCGGCGCTAGTGTGCTTGCAACATTCTTGCACGTGTAAAATATTGCTCTAGCTTGAGATTCTTCGTACCAACACCCAAGTTGTTTTCATCAAAATTGATCAAGATGTCCAGGACTACATACTGGTTCTCAGTGTAATGATCAATTTTTCCAAGAGGCGGTGCTAGTGAGCAGTTATATTTGAGTATATTGTTCCATGTGAGATCTCATGTTTTCTGGTGCGTAGTAGGACAGACAACGTATGTAAGTTTTTTTGAGCACAGACAGAAGGTTTAAAAAGCAATATTATAGCCCTTACGTACACTTAGTGTACGAGAAAGGCAATCGATAACTCGCCCACCCAATAAGTTTCACCTGATAATCGATAGCACACACTGCAAATAATATTCACGTAGCATTTACCTGAAAAGACACGTAGATATTTTCCACCTGTTTTTTCAGGTGAATTCTACGTGAATCTAAATGTCAAACTCGATTCATCTGATTCAGGTGAAATGTACCTGATTTTCACGTAACATTTACCGTTCACGATTAACGTAGGATTTACGTGATTTTCATATGAATTTCACTGGATTTTTTGGTGAATCAAAGTTCAATATCTTATATAAATTTTCACATCAAAAATTAAAAATGCAAGTATTAATGATTCCAGATGTTGTATATTTGTTTCAGATGTTGTATTTTTTATTTATGATTTGCTTCATATATGAATAAATTTGGATCTCACATATGGTCGATGTTCTGCCGAACCGTACCACGCAGACTTGACTGACTTGATATTTGGCTCGTAAAAGGCAAACGGAATTAATTTTGAATCAATTATTGAGTACACTTGTTCTAGGATATGGGATGGGATTGAGGGATGAATTGAGAGATATTCAATAAGATTTGTGATAACTTATATCTGCGAAACGGAAGTTTGGGCAGGAAATTGGGATTTTTTGTTGATGCTTGGTGCGATTCGGCAGAACCATTGTTGTAACGAAACCGAATCATTATCCAAAATCAGCTATCCATAGAGTTAAAACGATATTGGTCGCCCATTTCCATTCCAGTGGAGTATGATCATGGCCAGGTATGGTTCGATCAACTTCCAGCTCAACATGGTATGGTAAATATTATCAAATCCATGGTGATTCCTTTTGAAGAAAATATGCGCAAAATTAGTCCATTACTCTTTTTCCACCTGTAAGAACAAACAAAAACTTACGTTCGCTTTCCTTCATGGTGTAATATTTCACTCAACAACTCATTTGTTTGATGTCACTGCTTTCAACGAACGACAAGAAACACTAAACTTTTCTTATATGTTCTCCTTTAAAATTCACCCAAAATTCACGTAATATCTACCTGAACATCAGGTAGGGTTTACCTGCATATCTATATTATCTACCAACAACTTGTGAAAAGTATCGGATTAACATTTTTTGATGTTTACCTGAATTATCCGGTAAAAGTTACGTGCAAGATTAGTTGAGTGCATTCCAACTTGTTTTACGGATTTTTCAATAAGTTTTTTTCGCAGAATTAAAAAAAAGTCCGGGAGCACGTGGAAACCACTAGAAAATCAATTTACAAGGAACCCGTTTGTACGTGATTTTTTAAGGTTCACGCGTTTTCGTACGTTTTCGGGATATAGTTTTTTTATGTGGTTTACATGGAACGATTTACATAGAACGTATCTTCGTGAAAACCAACTTTAATGTATTCCACTCACTCGTTCGACAGAAACAACGTGTTCTACAAGTACACGATCCATCAAGCACTAATTATTCAATGTCACTGTCTTGAAACAAGAGAAAAAAAATGCACTATCTTTTGATATATAAATAGGGAATGTAATCCAATGGATTCCCAGGATATTGAATTTAATACCATGTTTCGCGAAAAAAACATTGTGCATTCTTTGCCCGGTGGCTGCTGCACACTCACTGTAAATTGGTTAGAGAACTGCCCATCACACAAAAACAAAATGAAACTCTGGGCATTTATAAGTCAGATTTTTCAATAAAATAGGGGGAATGACGGCTTTGGCAGGTTTTGTTATGACTTGATTTTGCTAAACATTCTTTGCATATCAAAGAATATTGTGGCCAAATTTCATAAAAATCGGTTGACAAAAACCCCCCTGCCAATAATAGAACAAAACCTGCCAAAGCCGCCTGTTCCCCTATATATGTTTCTAAATTTCCAAAATTATTGTAGTAAATATTGTCTCAGTCACCAAGTATATGAAATTGAAAACTTTTAAATTTTGTGCGTTCGAACTTAGGTAGACGGGACACCTTACAAAACTGTTAGAAATTTCTATGGACTGTAACTTTTCCACTACCAGGAAACCGAATGATCGTAAAACATTCTTTAAGGAAGTTCAAAAACCCTTGATTCTGGAAGTACGATGTTGTACTCCATGAAACAGTTGTACAGGTTAAGTAATCGTCATTTTGCAAAATCTGAGAGATTTTTAAGTTGATTGAAATTAGTCATGTTGCATCCTGGAGCAGAGTTATTCGATGAAAAAAGAGACATAGATACATAATTCCAACAATGACAATGGTCTACCCAAAGAACCGGAATCATTGATTGATTCTCGAAATAGCGGTTCTGCTGTTATGGAACCTTAACAGATTTTTTTCTTGAGAATTTGAATATACATTGATTGGAGTATTAGTCCTTCGACAGATTGTAGCCAATAGCTGTGTTTTTCAGCCGTGACAAGATTTTTGAGCTTTTCGTAAATCTCAAATACTTTTCGAAAAGCTCAGAATTTCCGTGTTTACGGAAAGCATTACAGACATGAGTTTTTTTGTCAGTAAATGCATAAGTACTAGATATCTGAAGGCGCTGCAAATCTTGTGATCAACATGTTTTGCTCGAGGCGCAACTTCATGTGTCAGCCCTAGCAGCATGATTTACGGATTATTCGGTGGATCGTGTGCTTGTATTGCGCTTTGCTTCGGTCGAAACAAGCGCTATCTTCAATAGTTTGCAATAGTAGATTTGGTTGCAGTTTCTCATATATGACAACATTTGGTCTAATATGAGTATCAGAAACTGGTTTACGCATGTTGATGCTTGGAGGATGTACCTGCTTTTCATCACAGTAGCCCAATTGCCACTGATTTCAATTGCATGTAGGAAAGAGGATGGGTGACCGAATCACGATGTCAAGTACTCTTCTGAAAGTTTAGACCTCATACTATAGAGAAGTTATAGTTTCGTTAGTGCCAATTCATGAACAAAGTATTTGCGTCTTACACAAATGTTGCATTTTCTTTAGAAAGAAATCACTATTTTTACGTAATGGAGAGAAGGTGGCATACCGGGACACAATGTCAGGCATACTTCAAAAAGTTTTTACTCTATGGTATGAAGGTGTGCAGGTTTGGTGTGCACCAATTCACACATAAACAGCTAAGGTCGTTTCAACAGTATCTTGCCTTTCACAGTACAGTACTCTACATCGTTAATTTTATATGCGTACGGTTTTTTTACAGTATTATTACAGTATTATTTTTTTTACAGTACAGTATTTTTGAAATATTTTTTAAATGCGTTAGAAAGTCATGAAAACCTTGTTGTTTTGAATAGGAGATCATTGTGAAATCTAGCTGGGTTTGTAAATTTTGCGTCTATTCGTTGAAAAGGTTGGGTATTTTTGTTTAATGGGCGAAAACATCGAAAAAGCTTAAGAGGTGCGTTCTCCCCTAATCCTTTATTGTTTTTACGATGACGCTCTTATTTTGTAAACAAATAAATACTTTACTAGATTACAAGGCTAGTAGTTAAATCCAATCAATGCTTTTGGTAACAGCACAGCATGAAAGGTACCGTAAAAGAGTAGCATTGATAAATAACGCCTATGACTATATATGTAAGAACATGCCGAAGATGAGGCAACAAAATATAATGCAACTTTCAAATACATAAGGGGACAAGGCAAGTATTTCCGTCCATCGTCGTAGGGGCTAAAATCAACGAAAACAACGTACATTCGTTAGAACTTCACTATACATAGCAGGACTATTCACCTGAGCTTACGATTACCAACGGATGAGTTTGGCAACATAGTGTCTCTCTTATTGGTTTTCGAGACTATGACAAAAGGACGAAAATGTCTGCCTTAACCTTAAGATGACTTTCGATTGATGCTTGCCCGATTAAAGTTTGAAATCAAATTGAAATCAAAATTTACTGTCATGATGTCAATTATTTGATTGATCTCGTTTTGTATGGATAAAACACAGCAGCAATGAGAGCATATTTATACACTGTTACAATCATACTGAAAAAAAATTCAGCTTTTACCAGAACCCTCTTTCAAGGCCCCACCACATCCTAGGCAAGTTCCACAGCTCACAGTGGCTAAGGGAGGGATTGTTGAGACTCTTGGGCATAGTCTTTATCCGAGACAATTTCCAATTGGAAAATTGCCTAGACCGGCACCGGGATTCGAACCCAGCCACCCTCAGCATGGCCTCGCTTTGTAGCCGCGCGTCTTACCGCACGGCTAAAGAGGGAAAACAAATTCTACTGTCAATAAAATCAACATGATCACTACAAAGAAGACCATGCTGAGGGTGGCTGGATTCGATTCCCGGTACCGGTCTAGGCATTTTTTGGTTTGGAAATTGTCTCGACTTCCCTGGGCATAAAAGTATCATCGTGTTAGCCTAATGATATACGAATGCAAAAATGGTAACTTGGCCTAGAAACCTCACAGTTAATAACTTTGGAAGTGCTGAATGAACACTAAGCTGCGAGGCGGCTCTGTCCCAGTGTGCGGATGTAATGCCAATAAGAAGAAGAATCATTTAATGCTGAATAAGCATGATGATTATGAAAAGTTTATGGTAATCCGAGTAGTCATCAGTAGGAGGTAATCAATCTAATAAATTTTCAGTGTAGTGCGTGGACTTTGGTTCCTGAAAATATTGCTTGACTGTGTTGGTATTACGCATTGTAAGAAAAATTTGGAATCCTGGAAAATTCAAAGCGCCTCCAATTAATATTTTCCGGGCTAATGATCAAAGATAGCTAATGCAAAATTTTAGACGTTTTATTTATATTTATATTTATGACATTTCTATATTTAATCCAATCTGAAGGAAAATAAGGATAAGGACTATGCCAAAGAGTCTCAACAATCCCTTCCTTAGCCACTGTGAGCTGTGGAACTTGGCTAGGATGTGGTGGGGCCTTGAAAGAGGGTTCTGGTATAAGCTGCATGTATCAGCAGCAGGACCAGAGCGATCGTTTGCGCTCGAAGCACACTAACCCAATTCATGGTGGAGTCTTAACAGACCCGTCACGACGGCCTCCCGGCGAGACAAGAAGTATACCCAGACTCGATAAGCCACCGATAACACCAATCATTACCAACAAAATGAGTGTTTTAGGACGTGAAAATGCATAACATTCTTCTTAATTTGATAGATATTTCTTCGATTAACATATTAGGAACCAGTCCTACATTTCGAGTTTATTGGCATATTATTGCTAAACTAATGATGAGTCCTTTCATATTTATATAAGTAGGTACACGTGTAAACACGCTATTCAACTTATTGGGCTTTATGACAGTTGATTTGATATCATGGAGTTCAGTGCGTGATCTCTCATGTTTCGGACAGCAGAACGATCGCGCGGTCGGCCGAATTATTGTGTTCTGCATTGCGCGGCCGGTATTAAAATTAATCAGTTCAGTGCGTGATCTCTCATGTTTCGAACAGCAGAACGACCGCGTGATCGGACGAATTATTGTGATCTACATTGCGCGGCCGATAATAAAATTAAACAGTTCAGTGCGTGATCCCTCTTGTTTCGAAGCGGGCTTGGTAGTCATATGGCTACTGCTTCTGCCTCATACGCAGGAGGTCGTGGGTTCAATCCCAGGTCCGTTCCATCCTCCTACTTTGTATCTTTCTCTTTATTTCTCATGTTCTAGCAATCGCTAGAACTGGAAATGGACTTCCATACCGTTTCCATTACTATTCCTATACCTTCAACTTGAGTATTCTAACAGTAATCTGCTAGAATTGGAAATGAACTATAGAGCTCGTTTCCATCCAACTAGAAATTCCATCAGTTACCTTCTCCTATCTATCACATTGGCAGCTCGTTAACCAAGACGGACTTCTGCCTCTCCAACCTAACCCAGAAACTCCAACAAATTCCGCATGAACTCGTGGCAAATGCAGAGGTATATTCGGCTTGCAGTGGGTGAGTGATTGCATCATATTTTTTTTCTTTTTTTTTATATCTTTATTATAGAGGTTTGCAGCCCTAGGCTGGCTCACCTCTTATAAATGCATCATCATTTCCTCCCCCTTCCCAACATTGACTTGCATTCTGACGTGGCAGGCGCCAGTATGACCTAACAAATGAGATCACCAGTACTTGTACATTGAAGATGTGTGCTAGTCCCAAGCAAACATCTGTTGGTTCCCTGTGCAAGAACAGCTGATCTGGTCATAATGGAGTAGCAACTACGAGCAGTCAATCAAGCTCAAGCTCAAGCAAGCTTTATGACAGTTGATTTGATATCATGTTCAATTCAACGCATACTATGTATGATTTGTTCTATGCGGGGATTGCCTTCTGCGCGTTATTTCCGCGGAGCCATCCACATTTTTCTTTTTCTCCGTAATAAACAACCTAGCAGCCATTCTGAATAACATGTTAAGAAGCCTTAAACAGACAACAATTTTAGCTAATTTCTGGAAGAAAATCAAAATTGCCAAAAATTGACATGACTCTCTTATTATCACTTTCATCGATCATTATAACTTAATTGTAAGCAAATCCAACAACATGTTAGGTTTTATAAAACGATTCTGTTACAATTTTCAGGACCCATACACAATAAAAACACTATACACTATACACTATACACTATACAGCTTATGTAAGGCCAATCTTAGAATATTGCAGCATAGTTTGGTCCCCATTTTCAGCTATTCATGCCAACAGAATTGAGTCAGTTCAAAAACAATTTTTATTATATGCACTACGAAAGTTAGGGTGGACCGAATTTCCATTGCCACCATATGTAGCTCGTTGTAAGCTCATCAATATTCATTCACTGAAAGTGCGTCGAGATTTAGCAATGGTAACTTTTATAAACAATATTGTTTCAAACAGAATTGACTCAACGGAGCTATTATCAAAACTTAATTTTTATGTTCCATTACGATCTTTACGACATCGTCAAATATTCTCCGTAAATTATCATCGAACAAACTATGCAAAATATGGCCCAATGAATCAAATGATGATCACTTATAATAAACATTGTGACACTATTGACTTATCGATGTCCAAAACACAGCTGAAACAGATCTTCTCTCGTATTATAAGCTAATGACACTTTACAATAAGTTTAAACAGTATCAACATTATTTAATGTTATTTAGAATAGTTAAGAATACCAATGTAAATAGGTCTACAATTATGATTGACGACAATAAATAAATAAATAAATATGCGAATCCTGGCACTCTTATGCGAATCCCAGTAGTAGCCATCTTAACAACCTAGTGCATCTTGAGTCTCACTGAGTACATATATGTTGTTTTTAATACGGTAATACGGTAATAGCTTATGTCTGCCTGAGCGCAATGTTTCAACTTGCCCCGATATGCGGGGCCATGCATATTAAAAATTATTTCAGTATACAAAATATTTATAAAAAAGTTTGGTAAGGATGCCTATTTTTTATGTATAATATTTGGCCCAAACAAGTAAACACCGCAAACGGATTGAAAATAGACCTAAGTGTGATTTTTTGCAGCACTTTTGTTTCAACTTGCCCCGGTGTACCTTAACGAAATATTTATCACTATATTAAATGTAGCCTAAGCTTTCACATAACTATTCGACCATAAGATTTATATGGCCATCTCCTTTTCTTCTTCTTTTTCTTTGTTAGTAGGAAAACATCCGTCACTGGACATTGCTGCTTAGTATTAATTAAGCAATTTTATAGTTATTCATTGACGAGACAAAATTTTTAGAAGAAATATTTTTTTCGCAAAAAAATATGTTCAGAAACCCCCCCTTCCGTTATACACAATTGGAATCGGTGATAATTTAATTTAGAAGTTCCATTACTATATACATAATTGTCGTAGCTAAGTTCCATTTCCATCAAAACGTGTAGTTTTCCGTTCCTCGTAACACTTTTATGCCTAGGGAAGTCGACAAAATTCCCAACCCTAAAATTTCATAGACCGGACCGGAAATCGAACCCAGCCAACTTTAGCATAATCTTGTTTTGTAGCCGTACATAGCTTCGCACGGCAATGGAAGGCCCCCTTTGGGTATGGTTGAAAATTAGTATGCACCCAAATATGGGCGACATATACGCGATTCCTTTTTATCTCAAACATTTTATTCGGATGTAATATCAACCGTTTGGGAACAACCAATTAAATTTATCAAATCATGGCTTCTGACCATTTTGAAATGGAGCCGACTTTATGACAAGTTTGACCATATCAACAAGAAGCCGAAATTCTGCTTTGCAGCGAATTTTCATAAAAATACATACTTTGTTAATTTAATTCCGTTTTCACAACAAATGCAGGTGCCAAAAAAATCCAGCATATCATATGCATTCTGCAAAGCCCTATTAAATTCAAATTTTGTTATTGCAGTGTGTGTATGTGTGTACAAAAATGTGAGACACACTTTTTGACACTTAGCGTAATGCGATTTCATCGCAACGAGTGGCAATCGACATGGAATGCGGTCTAGTGGTTTCCTATGGAAAATTTTCCCGACCGTGGCGTTCCACAGTTATTGGGAAAACATTGGTTTTGCCAAATGTCCACTCTTAAAAAAGCATTTCTAAATTGGAGCTAAAACTCCGGAAACCGCTATAATGTAAATGACAACATATAAATATGAATAAATATAAATAGTATAACCAATAGAGTAATTCAAATTTTGACTTTTTTGCCCCCCAATGCTTAAACGATTGCATTTGCCATTTTAATAATCCTTCTAAATTTTTAGCTAATTTGGATGTAATTTGAGTGAGCACGCGCAGTTTGAAGTTTGTATGAAAATTACTATGAAAACAGTTACTTTCATGGAAAACCGTTCCCCAACGCTTCATTTTAAGCTCTAAAAACATATGAGTACATTGGCAACATAGAAAATTTTACAAGGAAACAGGCCGTCTTTGTTGCGAAACGATTTGATGCTCGCAAGAAAAGTTAATAAGGAAATACTGAATTGTGGAAAATTCAATGTAACATGTAAAAGAATAACATCAATATCAATAATGAGCATTTTTGTTTTCTTCATAACTTTGCTTCCAAATGAGAAATCGCTTCGCAACAACAACTGCCTTTCAGCTTGAGAAGTATTCTGTGTAGTCAGTGTGTTGATTATATTTAAATAGTTCATGTGCCACCCCACAGAGTGGTCTTTCACATAAGGGTCAGTTTTCACAGTAATTTCCATACAATCTTTATATGACGTGTGCACAGTCAAATAACATCCAAAATTGCAAAAAATTTAAGACGATTATTAAAATAGTAAATGCAATCGTTTAAGCATCGAGGGCAAAAAAGTCAAAATTTGAGTCACTCTAATAACCAATTTACCTAAAATGCTATTTTGAACTCTCTCATGTTTTTTTATCATTTCTAAAATGCGCGAGAAATTCATCACTAACGCTAGGTGGACTCATCTGGTTTTGTTAAACTTCTTGACAATCAAGTCCGACCAGTACGTCCTACACCCAACCAGGGGATGGCAGATTTTAATACAGTTCTGCATAAGAACCTTACAGAAACTGTATAATAATTGGGCTGATACAATTCTGTAAGCTTTTTATACAAATATTGTATTAAAATAATACAGATTTGTATTATTTTAATACAATATTTGTATAATAAGCATACAGAATTGTATATGCCCAGATTTTATACAATAATTGTCAGATTTGTTTTTTGGGTGTATTATTGCGGTATTTTGTTTCCATGAAAATTGAACAGTCTGAAATTTTCTCATCCGCAAACCTCAAATTCATTTTTAAATATTGTAAACCTAGTCCTCTAGTCATCACTAGTATGGCCTTTGTCCTGTTGCCTAACTGTTAATATTAGGATGATATCGATTTATATACAAGAGTAAGCATATGCGGTATTTCGAAAAATTTCGTTTCAGGTGGTTCGAAACGAAATTCCGCGGAATTTCGCGGAATTTGAGCAAAGCGAAATCTGATTTCTTGATTTCGTTTCGTTTCGTAAAATTACAAAAATTTCGCTAGAAAAAACTAGCTTCTAACGAAATTTAACGGAATTCCGCGGAATTTCGAAACGAATTTAAACTAATCCATACTTTATATCATAAAAATTTTTGGCTGCGCCGCTGAACAAAATCGTTCAGTTGTTTTCAAAACTTTAGGTTATACAAATTTTTCGATTAACGCTAACTCCCCATTCTTAGTCGACAAATACGTAAGTAGTTTTCTTCTATAAAACGTATCCAATGCTTCCATGATTAAAATTTTGTGATATTTTTTTACTATTTGCACAATATGAATGCGGAATGATCGCGTAGCAGAAATTTGTGTTGATGCTGATCACGCCAGCTAGTGTGGGAGAACGCGAAGTGATAGAACCATTGGCGTAACTAATGGAAAGTTCTAGGGGGTCTAACTTTTTTTAAAATTATTTCTACTTTTTCACTCAAAACAATTAAGTTATCGTTTTCGCTCAATGCTCAAAACAACTAGTATATATTGTTCGCAAGTTGGCCGACCAAACAAACATTGACCTATTTACATACAACACATCCATTGACGACTTGAACATTATAAATTATGGTCCACGACACTCAGCCTATAAAAAAAGAAAAGTCGTGAAAAAATCATAGAGCCTTAGCAAAGCAAAATTGGATTGGATTGGAAATTGGATTTGTGGATTTTTATAATCCATCCAACAGCATTCCAAGTTCTTTCTCATCAAAATTTAAATTACCTCTCTTTAAAATCTGAGAGATTTACCAAAACTTTGTCGAAAATAAAGAAGCCTAAATTGTTTACTGAAAATTTAAAATTTTCAAGAAATAGCAGCATTACGAAATCCCTAAAACACTTTACCAGACAAATCGGAAATGCCTGAATTGGATAGATGCATATGAAATCAATACCAAATTTTCAAAACGACTATTCTGCTTTTGTAAACAAAGATTCAAACGACGATTTGGCGATTTTGATAGCACTCCCAAGCAAACCAACAGCATCAACGCGTAGCAGGAGCCTTCGCCTACGTGTTGATAGGGTTGATTTGCGTGGGAGTGCTATCAGAATCGCCAAATCGACGCTAGAATCTTTGTTTACAAAGGGAGATAAGTCATTTTGAAAAATTGGTATTGAAATAATGTATCACATTTTTGATCCTGCGCCTTATAGGTCTATTTTAGAAAGCATGAGATCATAATTGTTTTCCACAAAACTTCAAGAAAACTTGAAAAAATTTAAATATTACTCATTTGCTGAGAAATTTGATTGATTAAATCAGGATTTGTTTGAAATTCTTCGGTCATCTAAGCATGCTAAAGTCATCAGGCCAAATAGATCATCATACGTTGAAATAATTTAAAAAGATTGCCATATTGGCAAAGGCTTAGTTTCATGTTCTTGACAAATAATCATGTTCAGACAAAAACAAAAAATTCTGATGATGAACACAATCCTGAGACCTATAACGTCCTGTAAAAATTTTCAACTACACAGTAAACAATATATTATGTATCTGATTCTGTTATAAATTTCTAACAGAATATGTTATCTTTGTGATAAAACTGTAGCTTAATTTGAAATCTTTTTGTTTAAAGTAGTGTTATTTTTTATATAAATTTAGATCTTTTAACAACATCCTGCATTAAATTTGTAACAAATTTTGTTGAAGCAATTTAAAACATAATAACGTATGTTGGTATAATTTTGATATGGCCTTTATCATGAGGCATAGCCCCCGAATCAGTTCATTATCGCAACAGATTCCGAAAAACGTCTCTCACGGTATGCCACCTATCTAGAGAGTATACAGACATAAAAGTGAAAGATTTTGTCTTTCTCCTTTGGATTTAAACCCTGTGGTTTTCAAAAACCAAAGAAAAAAGTTTTTGGTCCTGAATTATTCGAAATTCAAAAACCTGATGAAAAGATGAATAAAATTCATTATCTGTAGTTAAGGTCACTCCTGACGGAATCCAAATTTCAACAGGGTTACTGATTCCTACATAGCATCATCTTTCGCTTGAGATGCTGCTCAGTTGTGAATATCACAGCTTTTGTTCGTATGCCTTCGTCACACGTGAGAACACGATACGCAATGAACCAAACCATACATTTTGGGCTTCCCTTTTCATCCATGCTTTTGCCAATCACTGAGTTACCAGTATCTGCAAATTGGAAGCAAATGGCACTCACCAGTTATTCGTATCTGCACGGATTCTTGCTTTGCGTATAAAGCGTTCATCGCATTCCTTGTTGATTGCATCACGAGCGATGGATCGCCAAAACGCATCGCGAGTGATGATGATTGGGTATGATTGGAAGTTGTAGGGAGCGTTATACAGGATTCTCTTATGAATATAAACCCAGTGGTTCTGCGTTAGCCTTTCGGAGCGAGCACACGCGCTTTGTATTTAGTACATTTGAGCGTTAATTATTGTTATATCGCTTCAAACTTAAGAGATAGACACATACAGTCTTCAACAAAGTTATTTGGGAGATCTAGGGCTTCTAATTGAAGATGAGTTTAGGGATGCATCCGCTTGAAAGCGCTAACGCATGTGCGACGACGTAATGGGGTCGAAACTTATGCGATTTATCTCTTATAAGTCAGACGAATCTTTACAATAAATTAACAAAAACAACAATAAGACATAATTTTTAAATGGTATTAAACTCGAATGTATGTTTATTACACATTAAACAGTTCAGAAACATTAGAAAATTGGTGGCGGGACAACATTGGTGGCAATATATTTGCCACTGCCTTGCAAGCGCAATTTCAGCAACAACAAAAATAAATAAAACATTTTTAAATATTAGGTGTTACGTAAAACAACTCAAAACAAGGCCCCTTACATTTTTTAGTGAAGAGTCCTAGTCGGAAAACGCATTATCAATGAAAAACATTTTTCCCCAGTTTTGTTCCCAGGGGGGACCCTTGGAAAAAAAGCAAATTCGTCGAAAATCCAAAAACCAAATACACTGGATTCTGTTTTTACATGATTTACATTTTCTCAATTTTGCACTCATCCTAAATGTTTAACGCATATTATTTTTTGAAACAAGTTACAAAGACTTTTGTGGTTAATTAAAGTCACACGATCAAAATTACGAGCGAAAAAAAATCGTGTTAAACAAAATCCTGTGTATATACCGCCGGAAATAAGTATAAAGACAAGCATGATTTTCATACATTTTCATCATGATTGAGGATCGATATCTCGATTCGTAGCGATTCGATTTGGCTGAAATTTTACTAGGCACCTGTTTTTAACTTGAACTTTCGATCTTTGAGTAAACTTTATACATCTCTGTTGATTTTGACCTCAAAATCTGGAAATAATTATAAAGACACCACTTTTTTATATGGAGCTCCATACAACGGAACTGTCTTTATAATTATTTCCAACAGAAACGCATATAACCAGAATATATGCATAAATGTAACTATGATTGAATAAAAATTCAAGTCATTTTAGGCTTGTTGGCAAAAAATCAGCCCAATCGAATCGCTAAGAATCGAGATATTGACTTCCCAATATGGCCATTTTTGTATGGAAACCGAGCTTGTCTTTATACTTATTTCCACCAGTGTACAAGAAAAGCAACGCATTTTTCACGCTAATCACGCCATAATCTAACACAGGAGATACAAAATAATTAATACCAATGGGAAAAATATATCTTTGTCCTTTTTTAACGAATTACAACTGAAAATCCTTCTTCCACTCGAAACTTACGATCTATTCGTAAAAAAAAACCTCAGATTGACATTTCAATTTTTTATGGCTTAAATTCATCTGGAGTGTTACTAGATATGAAATATTAGCTACTAGATTTTTTTTATTCTTTATTAAAGTGATTTTTAAATAATTATAAAGTTCATCACTGATAGCTAGATGGAAAACAATAAGTAAGGCAATGCTATGGAAATGCTAATATCATCTTCCAAACTTGGACGTACATGTTCATGATAGAATTAGAGGCGAAAGTATAGAATTGATAGTTCCGTTAGGATACGGCAGGCATGAAGAATGTTTTTATAGAAGTCGATTTGAAAGCGAGCGGAGGGCAATATTTGTGATGGCACATATCACACGACCTTCCTTCTGCCAAGCTCCCGTGAAGGGGGAGGGAAGAATATCAGTGTGGAAGCTGATATATCTCCACTGGCAAAAGGAAGGTATATGAGCAAGTCAAACCACCTTCCATATAGTTTGTTGGTGGCAGTATAGTTGCCACTGCCTTATAAAGGGTTAAAAAGCTGACGTATTGTTAAAGTTGTACGGAGGATCAAAACCGTTTAAACGTGATAGAAGCGACATTAGTCTTGAATTTACCCGCTGGGCGACAATATTGTATATAAAATATCAGTCAGTTTAGATATCTCGAAATTTGCCAGAACGATTTGTAATTCGACCGTTAGTTGGAAATAATTTATTATGGTAATCACTCAGGTAAGAAATCCGTAAAATTTAGAAAGATGTCGACATTTTCAAAGTTGTTCGGATGGTAAGAAACGTTGCGATGATTCTTTTTTTGTATTCAACCGCTTGGTGGGTGGCACTAGTGAATGAGAAATATCCTTTCAGGAGATGTGTATTAGAATCTGTAAAATTTAGAAAATTGTTTTGGTGGTATGAATATTTGTGATGGAGGGCAGTTTAGTTCCACTGCTTGGTGCTACACGTGTTAATTTTTTTTATCCGAATTTCATATTTGTGATTTTTTATTTTTAAAAACTTACTCACTTTACTCCGAAAATAAGTATCATGGAAAAATTGGATTGCGGCATACCGTCGTCGGGGGTGATAATGAACCAACGTCGTCACCGACAGTCTGGAGTTCGGAAAAAATCGCTCAAAAAAGTCTTGTTCTCAGATACACTAAATCTTATTTTCAAGCATTTTATGTAGCTGAAACAGTGACCCATTCTCATCCCCATTTGACTCACTGTTACCCCCGAAGAGAACAGACATGGAGGCTCGAACAAAAAAAAATTGATTGCTATTGATACTATTGATTGATTGTATATCATTTGCGCTATACATCATTTACCCCATTTACCCTATACACATTGGTGGAGCCAGAGTTCTGGTAATGGTAATGGTGGGGCACCAGTAACTTTAATACACACCAAGTCTCACTGGCGTATAAAAACATAGATTTCACGTTAGATTCGGAAATATTCGAAATTTAATGCGTTGGCTAATCTGATTGGATCTTTATATGTTCCGTAAACTCGCAAAACAGCCCTAGCCTTCTTGATCCGTGCTCTTATGTCATGCTTAGTTCCGCCGTCCGATGCTAAGTGGCTGCCAAATATTGAATGTTTTCGAAGAAGGATTTCACGACATTCTTAAATTTCTCCAAGAATTCTATAAAAACTCCTATAGGGAAAGCCCTCCGGGATGTCTACGATAACTTTGGATAACACCTCCAGGAACTGCTCCGGAATTTCCTTCAGAAATTTCTTTAGGAATTTCTTTGGAATATCTTTTGAGAATTTCTTTGAAAAATCCTTCAAAAATTTCGGAAATATCTTTGTAAAATACTGCAATTCGTTAAGAAATTCCTATGAAATTCATATACTGCCCCCATTCGCATATATGCCAGTTTGTTTTTATTCATAGCATATCTTGATATTTAAATGATGTTCCGGTGTATTTTTTTTTATCTCTTTTATCAACCAAGTCCACATACCATGTTTGTTATTCTGTTCATGGCTTCTATCCGCGTTGGGTTAACTCAAAAGTGATGAAAAGTAAAATCTAACTGTTATGTGAGTGAGACGCTCCGATCGAATAGAGTTCGCCGCCGTACCAAACTGACAATCTACAAAACGCTCATTAGACCGGTAGTCCTCTACGGACACGAGACCTGGACGATGCTCGTGGAGGACCAACGCGCACTTGGAGTTTTCGAAAGGAAAGTGCTGCGTACCATCTATGGTGGGGTGCAGATGGCGGACGGTACGTGGAGGAGGCGAATGAACCACGAATTGCATCAGCTGTTGGGAGAACCATCCATCGTTCACACCGCGAAAATCGGACGACTGCGATGGGCCGGGCACGTAGCCAGAATGTCGGACAGTAACCCGGTGAAAATGGTTCTCGACAACGATCCGACGGGCACAAGAAGGCGAGGTGCGCAGCGGGCAAGGTGGATCGATCAGGTGGAAGATGACTTGCGGACCCTCCGTAGACTGCGTGGTTGGCGACGTGTAGCCATGGACCGAGCCGAATGGAGGAGACTCTTATATACCGCACAGGCCACTTTGGCCTTAGTCTGAATAAATAAATAAATAATGTGAGTGGAGGCAGTATAGGAGTTTCGATGAAAATTTATTTATTCTTTCTGAAATTTCTTTATAAATGTTTTTGGATTCTTTTAATTAATTTAGTATTTGTATTTAGTGAAACTTCAGAAAACTTATTGATGTATTGTTCCAGATACTTATTTGGAAAGTTCTTGGAAATTACTGGAGATTCTTCAGAAAATCATTTGGAAATTTCTTTACAAATTCCTCAAGACATTCCTTCGGAAATCGTTCAGGAGTTTTTTGATATTTTTTGCTTAGCTTCAAGCGCCGTTAAATTATTGAATTGCAGATTAAACTTACTTCCATTATAATGGCTCTTATCTGTTCTTACAAACCAAACGGATTTTTGGTTTTGTGAAGGCTGCCCTTGAGGCTGCCTCACTAAATTGTCCTGTGGCTATTCGATACGTCTCAAAAAAATGAGCAGAATTTTGTTGAATGCAGGTTAAGTTATTTGAGGAATACATGTTGGTTCGCTACCGATATTTGACTTGAGTAAAAAAGTCTTTGAGGTCATTGAATGTCTAATAAGACTGTCACTATAGAACGTCGTCAGTTGCATTCTATTAAAAATTCTGCTGAGGCCATTTAAAATATTTCAACAGCTACTACACATGATGGTATAATTGCAAATATACATTACCAGGTGACAAATGGTGTTATGTTTTTGCGTATTTGTATCAATGTGGTTTAGCATAAACACTAGTTATATCTGTTGTTCAATATAGTAAATTTTCTATGTTCCTTCCACACACACGAGGTGGAGAAAAGCCTTGAAGAAATTTAAAGTGAATAACTAAATAGAGTTTAGTATGGAGACATAATGAAAGCTCTTTTATTGTTTTGAACTGAAGAATACAGTGATACAAAAAAAACTATTAAATATTTTATGCATTTTTTATCCGAATTTTATATCGATGCGATGCGTAGTTGGTGAGAATGGGTGATTTGCCCATACAAGGAAATTAATTATACTTTAAATGTTGTGGCGCCATCTCTTCCAAACAGCACCACCTCTTTAGTACAGCACTCCGCGCTCTATTTTAGAAATCTAAGACTTCCGCTTGGTGCCAACATATCGAAAACCTATTAGAATATGAATTTTTGCTATCACGTTGAAATCTTGGGTAATGTTTTACCCCAATTCATAATTTCTTCAATGCAATAGAATAATTGAATTCTTTGAACAGTGCTAATCACATAAACCAATGTGGTAAGATGATGCACAGCACACTCTGTTTTTGTTCTTAATAAGAAATGCAAACATGCATTGCTAAGCCATGTTTACCAGTATTAAATATATCCGCATAACAATCTCAATAGAAACTTACATAAACACGTAGGCAATAATTAAATAACGTTCAATTTGTCATGCTATTAGTAATCTATGGTAAACTACGACGAGCAGCGATCTGCGATATCATTTGAACCTCGCTT
Source organism: Armigeres subalbatus (assembly GCF_024139115.2). Lineage (NCBI taxonomy): Eukaryota > Metazoa > Arthropoda > Insecta > Diptera > Culicidae > Armigeres > Armigeres subalbatus. The sequence goes on along the minus strand of NC_085140.1, from coordinate 182,750,064 downwards.
CATACCTCCCATACCTAGGTAGGTATATTATTCTCCATCCGCATCGCTTGCTGTCCGTTGCAAAGTTTGCCGGCGCACCGCGATGATTCAATTTTTCTATCATCATCACCACTCATCGCCAATCATCATCGCATCCGATCGCAAATCTCCAAATTCTGTTGGAGATAAATCGAGGCCGATGCAAAAGCAGTACGAACAGTACAACACTTTTGCACACACCGGAGTCACTCACCACATGGTGATGAATCAAACCCGAAGCTAATGCAGTACGAATAAATACGAAACATATTCATGCAGGATTTACTCGGCAGCTTTGGGAAGATATATTTTGTGCGGTTCATTCGGGATGCATCGTTTATCGTTCTTTTCCGATTCCGTTCGCAATATATGAGTGAATGCGAGATACTTGATGCGATTTCCAGTAACCCTGTTTCAAAGTGCTCGCGTTTTCGGGGGCACACCACTCGATACGGAAGCAACGCACAACTGTCATTTTTATTTTTTTCACGCATGCTGCGACGCAGCAAAACTAAATCAACAAAAATGACAGTTGTGCGTTGCTTCCGTGTCGAATGGTGTGCCCCTGAAAACGCGAGTACTTTGAAACTTGGATTCCGTCAGGAGTGCCCTTAAGCTCAGACAGCTAGATATGTGCAATACTTATGCGAAGTAGCAAAAATTCTAGGGGGGCTACTTGGATCCTAGTTAGGCCCTCCCCTAGCCCTCCTGTAGTTACGCCAATGGATAAAACTAATGTCTGCATCAAAGAGCACAAAATTATGTAGTGCGGAATTGATCCTGTTGTAGAAGATTATTAAGCGAAGCACATTGATCTTGCGTTGGATTGATTTGAAACACAGTTTTCATCTTCTTGTTTTCAAAATAACTTCGTTTACAATAAATATGTTGTCGCTTACCGAGGGGTTTCACATGAATTACCTTCTCAACTAACCAACGATTCCTTTTCCGTAGCGCTCACGGAGATACAGAGCATACCTCGGTCTCTTAAAACAATGAGTGTTACACTAATTTTCCTCTCCTAATACTAAATTGACTATAAGCACCGTTATTGACCAGTATCGTTATTGTTCATGAATTGAAAACTCGAAGCAAGTATACAATAAGAATAACTTTTTTGTATCCCAAGAATATTATTTAATTGGTGAGCTACGCATATTTGCTGTTTCTCGACCAATCATGATTAGCAACGACGACGTGCACAGTTAAGAAACGTTATTAAGCTCGTAAATAGTCGACGATTTGCACAATATGTGCGGAACATTGCAGATTTGTGGGCATTTCTAGATCTACGCATGGAATTGGGCAAAAAAAAATCCAGAACGGGTTGAAAGATCATTAAAATTGCTGAAAATTCTTTACTTATGATTGCTTTTAGCACATACTGACCACAACAGCTGTTTTCATCTGCCAAGGACACACACACTCAAAAGATCAGTTTGTCGAGCTGATTGTATATAAGACTATCGGTCTGTGAAATGCACATGATTCTTCTAGGAAACAAATGTATGCTATATATGTAGACGAGGAATAAGAAGGAATAAATTTTGGCAGACACACCCTTTTCAAATGTTGATCTAGTAATATTAATTCTATATCTGCGTATACGCCTGACAGATGTGGATACATAGTTAAGTATCCCACTAAATAAAAAAATAAATCTAAGCATTCGTTTTCAAATTTTGACTAAGTCAATACTGTAAAACCACGCTGACAAGATAATATGAAGCATGCTTCAGCATAATTACATAATTCTTAAGTGAACTAAGGTTTTAAACGAAATTTGAATCCGTATATGAAAAATCCCACAATTTCTTTATTTTTATATACTTTATATACGATGAATTCCTATGAAAGCGGCACAAATGCTGGGGTATTGCCTTATCGCCAATGGTATATGCGGCGAGAATGTGGCGATTTATCACAGATTGCCTCTTTAGTTATTATAACTCTTTTGGTCGCAAAACAATTATTCGACTTCGAAAACGTGAAATCAGAATTGCGTACGTAATGTAAAACCAATTCAATAAAAATTCCGCGGAAAAAAAATCAAAATTTCGTTTCGTTTCGAAAAATTTCGAATTAAATGAACCTCGATTTCGTATCGTTTCGAAGTCTCGAAAGAAATCTATATTTCGTTTCGTTTCGTTCCGAATCAACATAGACATTTTAAATTTCGTTTCGTTTCGTTTCGTTAGGAAAAAGTGTGTTATCGCATACCCTTATACAAGAGCAATTATTCATCAATTATTCAAAGAGAAACAGAAAATTATTTTAAAAAAAGCGTGGCACCGTAAAGTGTTATTTACACCAGAGCCTTTCAAACAAACGGATTTGAAAAAAAAATACAACACTTACAAAATACAACATGACATACAAGTTTAAAAAATAAGGTAAATGAGCGTTTAATTCCGCTAATAGAATATGGTGGCGAATGCAGTTAATAACAGTCAATTGTGACTAACTAACCCCTTTGATTTATTTGGCAGTAAATAAAAATTGAGCAATGAATATGTCTAAAAAAAACATGAGCTACCAAAATATTTTCTGTCAAACTGGATAATTCATTATTAGTTTTAATATTTATGTTTTATTTTGCTCCCCCTTGGCCTTTTTTAAATCCAAAATTGTGGGCACTTCGTGGTCGTGCGGTTAGCGCTGTCAGTCGTCTATGCGCATTTCTATGCCATTGGGTTCGATTCTGACCCTCCACTGGTTCACTGGGTGTTGTGTAAAGTCCTGTCAATTATCTATTGCTTAATGCTATATGCTTAATGCTAGTATTCTGTATGTGTCGACCTGTAATCCTTTCTTTTAATTATGTGCACATTTTCATTTGCCAAATATGATTTCGATTGGTTCTTTTTCTTTTGAAAGCTTGGTCTGTATTATTGGTACAGCAAAAATATGTTGCACGTTCATTACTGTTTTCCCAAAATATTCCAGAGTTGCCCCACCTAGATAGTCCCTGATAGGATACAGAATTTGGTTTTCCAGTTCAAATTCATGAAAATGGACCTGCGGTATTCAGAATGAAGCAAGGCATGAAAAAGAATATCAGTTGATTATAAAAAATAAATACCTGTTAGATATGTGTCGTCTAAAGCAATTTGGTCTCGTTTATTTCTGTGTGATAAACCACGCGCTTCTTTGTTCTTTTTATATAATTTTATATTGGCAGCATACAACTTTGGAAACAACTTTTGTTTTGACAATCACTTGCGTTAAATATTGATCACTTTTACACTTTCACCACAATAATTACAAATGTCGATTTCCAATTAATATAACTGTGTACTTTTTCGCTACTTCACTAAAATATTTCTTCGCAAGACTTTCTCTCAATGCTAAACAAGGTGTATCTGTTCAACACCCTTCAACACTTGCGGCCCCAATTTACTTATGTGCTTAGCGACTTTTCAAAACATCCCGCTCACAACTTCCACTTCTGTGCTGCCCAAATGTCGTTTTTCACCGCAGCCACAATTAAAATTTCTCAATACAGCGTGAATCATCAATTTCGGGATTTTCTTTCGCACACCCACTGGGCGTTGAAAATTCTTCGTGCTCCCGGCGGGCTCACAGTTGATAGGTGAAGCACATCGACACACTCACTTCGTGAAAGACCGCGCGCCAAGGGGCGGTCCCTAAATCTTTCACCGCTTAGGACAACTTGAACGCACGTGAGAACAGTTTCTTGCTTTTCGGTTCTTGGACTAGTGCCGTTTGATTTACCCGCCCCGAGTCAATGATTTACTGCGAAGAACTATGTCTGTCGTAAATCAATCACGTATTCTCGCACAGAACCGACTACCGTCTGGAGATTTTAGTAATCTTCTGATCGTAAATTAAAACGCTTCACGCTTTACGTCGGCCGGGCTGACCTTTGGAAAACCACGACACTTGCCCGAGATTGGACTGTATTATAACATAACACACGTTCGAATTAAAAACAAACGCGCACCACCCGGAAAAACGACTATCTCTAGAAATCTTCACAACACACTGGCAGGACTCAAAACACTTGGCCAATAAAGGATCCCACAATAAGCGGCGACGCTGCTCGGCGAATTCACGTCCAACACGAACGGCGCGTAAAATACGACTGATTCGTGGAAAACGCGCTTTGCGTCGGGTCGGATGAAAAACAGGTGGAAAATCAGCCGCCCAAACGGACGATTAGATCAGGGACGACCGGCGGCTTATTTTCTTGATTCGCTCATTTTCCGCTCTCATGCTCTACACTCTCGTGGAAACTTGAAAACTCAACAAGGAGCAGACGAGAAACCATGCCGGCAAGAGAGTTTTGGTTGTTTTCCGTTTTGTTGCAAACACATTTTCCCCTATTGTTGTAAAGAGGACCTTTCGAATGTGTCGCGTGGCAAAGCTGTGGAGCGGAGGCGAGTGGAGATTGGGGCAGGCGGTTTGTTTATGCGCGAAAAGTGATGCGCAGATTGTTGGTGAATTCCAACGAGCAGAAAACGTGCGATAATAGGGAGGGTAAGCAAACAGTTGGTGTCTCTTCGCGTGGCGGCTTTTGAGGAGTGTTTGATGAGAGCACGTCAGGTGGGTGAGAGTCGATGATGGATCTATGGTGGTTTAATCGATTCAGGGCATACGTGGATAATTGGAAATTTCAAATGGAGTAAGGTTCATTAGGAACTGCATCGTTATAGTAAATGACAAAGCTTGAAGAAAATCATATTCTCCAGGAAAGCAAATAGGGAACATAAATTACAAAGAAATATGATTCTCAACAATAAAACGAAATCCCGAAAATGTTTTCCAAAATACTCGTGATAATCCTTTTGAGATTCCAGTACCATGGTGCATCGAAGCCTGTACATCTAAGCACTCCAGAAAGATTATTCTCTAGAAAATACTAATCGAATGCAAATAGAACGCACGCACGTCATTGACACAGGTGCACGAGAGCCTATATTTTTTATGTGCTCCACTGTATTGCATTTAAAACAACGAAAAATATGATAAAATTGCGAACTACTGAATAGAAATCTGTACAACTATTTTTTAACTAAATATTTAAATGAAAGCCTACAATTCAATAACAATATTGAGAAGAAGTCCTTTTTATTTTTATTCATCTACTCTATTAATTGTACTTTGCAATTCAAACATGGTCACTTTCGGTACAATTATGGGGTTACTGCTCCTGGCTTTCATCTCAGAGCTCCGATATTCATCTAATGAAAAGTGATTTGTTTCTTATTTTTGTGATTTTTTCAAGCAGTGAGCACGCATGTTAGGAAGAATAAAAGACGAAATTGGTGCTTTATTTCATTGTTTCACGAAGAGATGAATATGAATATGTTCAGCAGTCGATTCTGCTCCACAACTCTCATTTGATTCTGTATCATGTTCTGAGTGTCCTCCGAAAATTTGAGCTCATTTGGATTAAAACTGATTTAGCACAGACCGGTTCAATTTTGCATGCAAATTAGTATGGCGAAGTTTATTTTTTCATTAGGGGAAGGATGGCCAATATGCGCCCCTAAGCAAATCTCTTAATTAAGCCCCCCAAGCATTTCACCCAACCGGCGCATTTCATACGTATCTCCCCTATACTGATTATGGTGCTTCCTCATTACGCGCAGGTTGAAAGAAAACCTACTTAGCTAAAAGGAATACTGAAGAGCTCAAGCAAAATCATTCGTCGTAAAAAATAATTTCCGGAGAATATTTTAATAAACATTATTTTATACTTTGGTTTTATTTTCTTTTTCTATTTTAGTAGGGTTACTGCTACTTGACTTGTTTCTTATTTTTGTGATTTTTTCAGCAGTCAGCACAAATGTTAGTAATAAGAAAAAACGAAATTGGTGATGCATTTCTTTGTTTGGCGATAAGATTAATTATGTTCAATGAGATGTAAAACGGGATATGAAAATAGCACCTTTTGCCCAAGTCTAAAAATTTGATTATTAGAATTTTTAAACTTTAAATACTATCATCAATAAGAAATCTATAAATGCCCTACATTTGCTTGAGTAAATAAGGGCCTAATAGTTAGAAACAAAGCAATTCTGATTATGTATTTAATTATTAGTTTTATTTCCAGAAGTTTTGAATAAACAAATTGCTTATAGTTCTACACAGTATGGAAGTTGTTGTTTCCATTGTCAATACCTATAGACAAATTTAAATACGTAACGTTTATACAAGTCCTACGTCTACTCGCGGTTATGTTAAAAACATTACCCATTGCTCGTTTTTTTGTTAGTTGGCAAGTGGGAACCAGGATACTCGCGGTGGTTCGAGGTTATTGGAAGGGCAAATACAATCAAAACGCTTCGTGTTGCCTCGAACAGAACCATACCGTCCCTTGGTATCTGCCGGACAAATACATCCATTGCAACAAGGAATCATATCATATCTTCCTAGACACGAAAAAACAAATTAGTGGAAGTAATAGGAAGATAATTTTTTTAAAACCGTGTAACATTTTCCCCTAAGACGCTCGAAAATTATTATTAATATCTTCCTTTGCCTTAAACCAAGCAAATGCCTGTATTGAAAGAAGGGCCCATATCTAAGCATATGCGGTATTTCGAAAAATTTCGTTTCAGGTGGTTCGACACGAAATTTCGCGAAATTTGAGCATGGCGAAATCTGATTTCTTGATTTCGTTTCGTTTTGTAAAATTACAAAAATTTCGCTAGAAAAAACTAGCTTCTAACGAAATTTAACGGAATTATCTGTTTGATAAATAAAAATTAATTAGTGGAAGTAAATGGAAGAATAATAGTCTTAACCGTCTAACGTTTCCCCTAGGATGCTCGCAAATAATTTATTTATTTATTACCAGACTAAGGCCGGTGTGGTCTGTGCTGCACATGAAAGTCTTCTCCATTCAGCTCGGTCCATGGCTGCACTTCGCCAACCACGCAGTCTGCGGAGGGTCCGCAAATCGTCCTCCACCTGATCGATCCACCTTGCCCGCTGTGCACCTCGCCTTCTTGTTCCCGTCGGATCGTTGTCGAGAACCATTTTCACCGGATCACTGTCCGACATTCTGGCTACGTGCCCGGCCCACCGCAGTCTTCCGATTTTCGCGGTGTGAACGATGGATGGTTCTCCCAACAGCTGATGCAACCAGGGTTACTGATTCCTACATAACATCATCTTTCGCTTGAGATGCCGCTCAGTTATGAATACCACAATTTTTGTTCGTATGTCTTCGTCACACGTGAGAACACGATACACAATGAACCAAACTTCCCTTTTCATCCGTGCTTTTGCCAATCACTGAGTTACCAGTATCTGCAAATTGGAAGCAAACGGCACTCACCAGTTATTCGTATCTGCACGGATTCTTGCTTTGCGTATAAAGTGTTCATCGCATTCCTTGTTAATTGCATCACGAGCGATGGATAGCTATCGCGAGTGATGATGATTGGGTATGATTGGAAGTTGTAGGGAGCGTTACACAGGATTCTCTTATGGATATAAACCTAGAGGTTCTGCGTTAGCCTTTCGAAACATTTGAAGCGCGAGAACACGCGCTTTGTATTTAGTACATTTGGGCGTTAATTATTGTTATATCGCTTCAAACTTAAGAGATAGACGCATACAGTCTTCATCAAAGTTATTTGGGAGATCTAGGGCTTCTAGTTGAAGATGAGTTTAGGGATGCATCCGCTTGACAGCGCTAGCGTATGTGCGACGACGTAATGGGGTCGAAACTTATACGATTTAACCCTTTATAAGGGAGGCGAATCTAAACAATAAATTAACAAAAACAACAGTAACACACTGTTTACATGGTATTAAACTCGAATGTATGTTTGTTATACATTAAACAGTTCAGAAACATTAGAAAATTGGTGGCACTGTTTTCCAAGCGGGACACCATTGGTGGCAATATATTTGCCACTGCCTTGCAAGCGCAATTTCAGCAACAACAACAATAAATAAAAGATTTTTAAAAATGAGGTTTTACGTAAAACAACTCAAAACAAAGCACGTTATATTTTTAAGTGAAGAGTCCTAGTCGGAAGACGCATTATGTGTGTGTGTGCGTCATCCTCTATCCCTCACCCAGCTGGGGGTGTTGGCCAAGTAGTACTACGAATAATTTGATCAGATCTCATGCTCCGTAATGGTGTCCTTTTTGTAACGAAGACTAGTACCTACTACAAAAAGGATTCCCATCTGAAGCAAAAAAGATTTCTTCAGAAAGTGCAGGGAATGGGATGAACTAATCGTTCATAACAGGTACAGCAAAACTAGGTCTAGAAGAGCCACCGTTACTAACTAAAGCGTGAACCGGATATCTGGGACTCCCACAATATCCGCAGCAATAGTAGCAAACGATGCCCTGTACGTATTTAGTGATAGATTTTTGAAATATATAAATTGTTGCAGCAGTCAAAGTTAAAATGACAAAGAACTGGATCGTGATCACCGATATATGTAGTTCGTCCATTATCAAAAGACCTCCAATTTAGAACAAGATACATCATGGATATCCGGAAGACCACATTTCCTGGAATTTTGCACTTCCTATCCTTCTTTGCATCCATTGGAACGGTAATCACAACACAATACCCAACTGCGGTGAATATGGAAGCTGTCAATGTTTCTATACGGTTCGTAGCTCTGTGAGTTTCGGTAGCTGTTAGTGTCAAGGCCAAGGCTGCTGCTGTCACTGCCGCATTCAAATTGATACACCTCAGCAATACTTCCAGTGTAACTTCACACCAAGTAAATCTTTGGTAAAAAAATTATAGTCCTGAACAACACTCTCTAAAAGTAAATGAAGGTTCAAGCTTATCAGTGGCTGTAATAATTTTTTTGTCGTCCTATTCAGACGCAAAAGTTTCGTAAATGGAAATTTAACTATAATTTTCATTAGAGACAATAGCTGCCTATATACAGATTAATCTAGATTTATACTTTTGATAAGTCTAAGGAAAGATTAAGTAATGAAGCAAAGTAATATAAGCAACATGGGATGATTTTATAGATTTACTAAGTGCTGGTTACTATGTCTGAAACTCGATTTAGGCATATGCTTAACATGGGATAGATTTAGTTTAGAAAACGTATTGGAGGGTGACCATTCGCTTCGGTGGGGTTTGATACCACGAAACCAGTACGCTGGACAGGTGCTTTCTAACTTCCCAACTGAATGTACTAAAAGTGTTCTGATAAAAATCTTGTTTTTGAGGAAATAAATTAATCTTAGCTTGTACATATGATTTGAAAATTGCCATTCTATAGAAAAAAAAAATCTTTCTCACAATCCTTTTTTTTGCCAACGTCATCTTTAAATCGAAATAATAAAAATGAAACATATCGTTAGCGTAACAGAAAAGTGCCCGGTGCCCGGAAACGGTACCCCGTAACGAATAAATCAAATAATATGAATTAATTAATTAATATTCAAAAACAAAATTATACTAAGCCGATTCCAAGTGGCATTCAGTAATGGCATTAAAAGAAAAGATCTGGGACGCACTCATAGATCTCCTTCATCACTAATCAGCTGCAGGATTCTACAGGGCACGTATACCGACGAAGATATCGTATTTCCGACAATAATCAACAGGTTCAATCAGTAGCGGGCAGCCATAACTTAGTAATAACGTTTCATTCACTTTTTTCCCTGCGTTTTGGGCTAACCAATAAAATCTTTTTCGATATAGATTGTACATTTGTAATAATTTGGAAATAAAATCCTTTTTTTTGTTAAATATCTTGGCTGTGCATATGCACAGCATATGTTTCGAAATGGACAAATTGATATGAAATTTGCGAAAAAGAATCCACGTGTCTTGGAGGGACACGAACCCTCAACCTCCTACTCTCTAGATAGGCGTGATAACCCCTACACAACAAGACCACTTAAAGGTCACGTTTGCGGAAAGGCCATCAGAATCCGAGTACCAACCTCCACCGCGGTTAGCTTTATTTTCCAAATTGAATATCTTTCGGATGCTTGATTTGTCCAATCTCCACATGTGCTTTACTGTTGTATAGCCACAGCCAAGCGAGTGCACATTGTTTATTAAACGAGAGGATCAGACTCCATGCCCCCCAGCAACGGACTGGGCGGGACGGTATAGAATGCGAATTCAATCGCACTCTGCTGTGCCAAAGGCTTGCTTGGCTAAAGCATTTGATGAGTTTGATTGCCTTTACGTAAACGGTCGCGTGTACTCAGACGACTAATGACGGTGAAAGACCGATTAATTGCATATTATTCGGCAACTCAGCCGTTTTTTGGTAAATATCTTGTTGCAGTGCATATCGAAATGGACAAATTGATATGAAATTTGCGAAAAAGAATCCACGTGTCCCTCCAAGACACGTGGATTCTTTTTCGCAAATTTCATATCAATTTGTCCATTTCGAAACATATGCTGTGCATATGCACAGCCAAGATATTTAACAAAAAAATGGTTTTCGTACGGCCGAGTTGCCGAATAATATGCAATTAATTGTTAATAAAATCCTTCTCAAAAGGAAACTGTCACACGTGAAAAAAAAGCTTCCATTCCGAACGGAGCCTACTCTGATTCCTAGTCGGAAGACGCATTATCAATGATTTTTTTTTTGTAGTTTTGTTGATGATTATCAAAATTGGCGTAGGGGAACTGTACCGGTTTTGGCCATGTTCCTAATTCGGCCAATTTTGCGAATAACTCCAAAAATAAAGCAATTCGGTAGGGTTTTATATCCCTACAAGAGATATATCCCTCAAGATTCAATGCTACTTCTAACTGATCGATTATTTTGGGTGGTGATTCATTAAATAACGTTCAATTTGTCATGCTATAAGTAATTTATGATAAACTACGACGGGCAGCGATATCATTTGAACCTCGCCCATACCTTCAATACCTACGGTCAAAGCCGTCAAAGGTCTATTTTGTATTCATACCTCGCTTCCTGATAGAAAACCATGACAAACGAACCGTCGAATGACCAGTTTTGGCGCTAACACTGAAATGTCCCCTTCTACAGGTTCCTAGGAGACAATCCGTAGGTCCCGGAAGCGGTCAGAGTCGTCAATGGTCCATTTTATACCCATACCTCGCTTCCTGATAGAAAACCATGAAAAACAAACCGTCGAATGACCAGTTTTGGAACTAAAACTACGATGTCCCTTTCTCCAGGTTTCTAGGGGACAATCCGTAGGTCCCGGAAGCGGTCAAAATCGTCAGTGGTCCATTTTATATTCATTCCTCACTTCCTGATAAAAATCCATGAAAAACGAACCGTCGAATGATCAATTTTGGCGCTAAGACTGAAATGCTCCCTTCTACGGGTTCCCCGGGGACAATCTGTAGGTCCCGGAAGCGGACAGAGTCGTCAGTGGTCAATTTTATATTCATAGCTCGCTTCTCGATCGAAAACCATGAGGAACGAGCCGTTGAATGACTAGCTTTGGTGCCAAAACTGAAATGTCCCCTCTACAGGTTCCCCGGGGGCACCCCAGCAACTTCAGGATCCGTCTTTTTGGTTGGTTTATCATTTTTGACGTATCAAAAGACTTCTGGAATGTAATTATAATGGAAGATCGGTCAAAAAGCTTGATTCAAATGAATTTGTGGCCTGGGCCCTGTTAAAACTCCTGATCGGCACCGATTCTATACAAATGGCCATATCTCACTTGATTCTGGTCCGATTTCGATTTTCAACATATGGTTCCGATGAGGAAGAGCCCTACTTTCGTTGTGGTTACTAATATTATTCTGTTTTTAACCACAACTTATCCTAAAACCAACCACAAATTTACGGTTCGGAACCTACCTTCGAAAAACCAGGAATATCTCCGGTATCCGATGGCCATGATCGGTCCCATGACCATACATTAAAATTCTAGTTCAGTCATCCCTGAATTGTCAAAATCGGATAATAATTGACATAGTTATAACACATCTAATTATGCCCAAAATTTGCCTATCCCGGTTATTTTGGACATCCCCTGTAGGTAGGTATATTATTCTCCATCTGCATCGCTCGCTGTCCGTTTCAATGTTTGCCGGCGCATCGCGATGATTCATTTTTTCTATCATCACCACCACTCATCGCCAATTATCATCGCATCCGATCGCAAATCTCCAAAATCTGCTGGAGATAAATCGAGGCCGATGCAAAAACAGTCCGAACAGTACAACACTTTTGCACACACCGGAGTCACTCACCACATGGTGATGAATCAATCCCGAAGCTGAGGCAGTATAAATAAATACGAAACATATTCATACAGGATTCACTCGCCAGCTTTGGGGAGATATATTTTGTGCGGTTCATTCGGGATGCATCGTTTATCGTTCTTTTCCGATTCCGTTCGCAAAATATGAGTGAAGGCGAGATACTTGATGCGATTTCCAGTAACCCTGGATGCAACTCGTGGTTCATTCGCCTCCTCCACGTACCGTCCAACATCTGCACCGCACCATACATAGTACACAACACTTTTCTATTGAAAACTCCCAGTGCGCGTTGGTCCTCCACGATCATCGTCCAGGTCTCGCGTCCGTAGAGAACTACCGGTCTTATAAGCGTTTTGTAGATAGTCAGTTTGGAACGGCGGCGAACTCTATTCGATCGGAGCGTCTTGCGGAGTCCAAATTACGTACGATTTCCAGCCACTATGCGTCTCCGAATTTCTCTGCTGGTATCGTTATCGGCGGTCACCAGTGAGCCCAAGTATACGAATTCTTTAACCACCTCGATTTCGTCACCACCGATAGAAACTCGTGGTGGGTGGCTTACATTGACCTCTCTTGAGCCTCTTCCTATCATGTACTTCGTCTTCGACGTGTTGATGACTAGTCCAATCCGTTTAGCTTCCCTTTCCAGTCTGATGTAGGGTTCCTCCATCCTCTCAAAGTTACGTGCCATGATATCAATGTCATCGCGGAACCAAATTACTAGACGGACTTCGTGAACATCGTACCAATTGTGTAAATCCCTGCCCTTCGTATTACTCCCTCCAAAGCGATGTTGAATAGCAGACACGAAAGACCATCACCTTGCCTTAACCCTCTACGCGTTTCGAAGGGACTCGAGAATGCCCCTGAAACTCGAACTACGCACATCACCCGATCCATCGTCGCCTTGATCAACCGTATCAGTTTATCCGGAAATCCGTTTTCGTGCATTAGCTGCCATAGCTGGTCCCGATCGATTGTATCATATGCGGCTTTGAAGTCGATAAATAGATGATGTGTGGGCACGTTGTATTCGTGGCATTTCTGCAATACCTGACGTATGGCGAACACCTGGTCTGTGGTGGAGCGTTCACCCATAAATCCCGCCTGGTACTGCCCCACGAACTCTCTTTGCAATTGGTGTTAGTCGGGGGCATAAAATTTGGGAGAGTACCTTGTAGGCGGCGTTCAGCAATGTGATTGCGCGGTAGTTGCTACAATCCAGCTTATCGCCCTTTTTGTAGATGGGACACACGACACCTTCCATCCACTCCTGCGGAAGAACCTCATCCTCCCAAATCTTGATAATGACCCAGTGCAGCGCTCTAGCCAGTGCCTCACCACCGTGCTTAAACAGCCCTCCTGGTAGCTGGTCAACTCCAGGGGCTTTGTGTTTTTTTAGCCGGCCGATCTCCTCCTGGATTTCCTGGAGATTCGGAGCCGGAAGTTACATGCCCTGCGCGCGTGCTCCTAGGTTCATTACCATACCGCCACCGTTGTCTGCCATATCGCCATTCAGGTACTCTTCGTAGTGCTGCCGCCACCTTTGCAAATATCAGGGTTAAAAGATGTTAAGTAGAAAAAGCAGATTATAGAAATGTCTACCAATGTTCCGCAGTAATTTGATAGTATATCTAATTCCAAACAAAACAATTTAAAACATCTCTTTTATACTGTTCAAGTGATCATAATTATAAATAACTAGTTGAACGTATGCCCGATTTTGCTCGGGTTTATATTATTGTGCATTCTAACTGTCAATAGAAAAGTTCATTGCAGCGCCGCACTCTAGATCATTTGGTGTGCGATCGCATTAGATTTCTTCCCATCTCGCCCATATATTGTATTTTGATAATTTTTCAAGTTTTTCTCTCTAATTTACAATTTATTTATTACCAGACTAAGGCCGGAGTGGCCTGTGCAATACATAAAAGTGTTCTCCATTCGGCTCCGTCCATGGCTGCACTTCGCCAACCACGCAGTCTGCGGAGGGTCCGCAAATCGTCCTCCACCTGATCGATACACCTTGCCCGCTGAGCACCTCGCCTTCTGGTTCCCGTCGGATCCTTGTTAAGAACCATTTTCGCCGGATTACTGTCCGACATTCTGACTACGTGCCCAGCCCACCGCAGTCTTCTGATTTTCGCGGTGTGAAAGATGTATGGCTCTCCCAACAGCTGATGCAACTCGTGGTTCATTCGCCTCCTCCACTTACTGTCCACCATCTGCACCTCACCATAGATGGTACGCAGCACTTTCCTTTCGAAAACTCACAGTGCCCGTTGGTCCTCCACGATCATCGTCCAGATCTCGTGTTAGTAGAGAGCTACCGGTCTAATAAGCGTTTTGTAGATAATACGTTTTGTAGATAATATATATATGTATATAAACACAGCTGACCCCAAGACGAATCGATTAGTGAGGAAATCTTGTCGTTCGTGAGTTATATTGCCTCAAAGGAAATGCAAACTCATTTTTATGTATAGAAAAAGAAAGAAAGAAGAAGAAGAAGAAGAAGAAGAAGAAGAAGAAGAAGAAGAAGAAGACGAAGTAGAAGATTGAACATATCCATATATATAAAACTCAATGTTTGTATGTTTGTATGTATGTTTGTATGTATGTTCCAGCATAACTTCGGAACGCATTGACCGATTTTAACCAAATTTGGAACACACATTCTTTATCTTAAGGAAACGACGATAGGGGGGTTATGGATGCTATTCGGAAAAGGGGGAGGGCGTGAGGGAGGGGGGTATTGCTTAGTCATCGATCAACTCAGTGTACCTTCTGAACCCCTTGGCCGATCTCAACCAAATTTGGGACACACATTCTTTAGCTTAAGGAGACAACGCTGGTGGGGTTATGGATGCTGTTCGGAAAAGGGGGGGGGTGTGGGGGGAGGGGTATTGCTTAGTCATCCATTAACTCAGTGTACCTTCTGAACCCCTTGACCGATATCAACCAAATTTGGGACACACATTCTTTATCTTAAGGAGACAACGCTGGTGGGGTTATGCTGTTCGGAAAAGGGGGAGGGTGTGGGAGGAGGGGTATTGCTTAGTCATCCATTAACTCAGTGTACCTTCTGAACCCCTTGACCGATTTCAACCAAATTTGGGACACACATTCTTTATCTTAAGGAAACGACGATAGGGGGGTTATGGATGCTGTTTGGAAAAGGGGGAGGGTGTGACGGGAGGGGTATTGCTTAGTCAGCCATCAACTCAGTGTACTTTCTGAACCCCTTGGCTGATCTCAACCAAATTTGGAACACACATTCTTTATCTTAAGGAGACAATGATAGGGGGGTTATGGATGCTGTTCGAAATAGGGAAGGGTGTGGGGGGAGGGGTATTGCTTAGTCATCCATCAACTCAGTGTACCTTCTGAACCCCTTGACCGATATCAACCAAATTTGGGACACACATTCTTTATCTTAAGGAGACAATGCTGGTGGGGTTATAGATGCTGTTCGGGAAAGGGGGAGGGTGGGGGGTAGGTGTATTGCTTAGTCATCCATTAACTCAGTGTACCTTCTGAACCCCTTGACCGATTTCAACCAAATTTGGAACACACATTCTTTATCTTAAGGAAACGACGATAGGGGGGTTATGGATGCTATTCGGAAAAGGAAGAGGGCGTGAGGGAGGGGGGGTATTGCTTAGTCATCGATCAACTCAGTGTACCTTCTGAACCCCTTGGCCGATCTCAACCAAATTTGGGACACACATTCTTTATCTTAAGGAGACAACGCTGGTGGGGTTATGGATGCTGTTCGGAAAAGGGGTGGGTGGGGGGGGGGGTATTGCTTAGTCATCCATTAACTCAGTGTACCTTCTGAACCCCTTGACCGATATCAACCAAATTTGAGACACACATTCTTTATCTTAAGGAAACGACGCTGGTGGGGTTATGCTGTTCGGAAAAGGGGAGGTGTGGGAGGAGGGTATTGCTTAGTCATCCATTAACTCAGTGTACCTTCTGAACCCCTTGACCGATTTCAACCAAATTTGGGACACACATTCTTTATCTTAAAGAAACGACGATAGGGGGTTATGGATGCTGTTTGGAAAAGGGGAGGGTGTGACGCGAGGGTATTGCTTAGTCAGCCATCAACTCAGTGTACTTTCTGAACCCTTGGCTGATCTCAACCAAATTTGGAACACACATTCTTTATCTTAAGGAGACAATGATAGGGGGGTTATGGATGCTGTTCGAAATAGGGAAGGGTGTGGGGGGAGGGGTATTGCTTAGTCATCCATCAACTCAGTGTACCTTCTGAACCCCTTGACCGATATCAACCAAATTTGGGACACACATTCTTTATCTTAAAGAGACAACGCTGGTGGGGTTATGGATGCTGTTCGGAAAAAGGGGGAGGGTGTGGGGGGAGGGGTATTGCTTAGTCATCCATTAACTTAGTGTACCTTCTGAACCCCTTGGCCGATTTCAACCAAATTTGGGACACACATTCTTTATCTTAAGGAGACGACGATAGGGGGGTTATGGATGCTGTTTGGAAAAGGGGGAGGGTGTGACGCGAGGGGTATTGCTTAGTCAGCCATCAACTCAGTGTACTTTCTGAACCCCTTGGCTGATCTCAACCAAATTTGGAACACACATTCTTTATCTTAAGGAGACAATGATAGGGGGGTTATGGATGCTGTTCGAAATAGGGAAGGGTGTGGGGGGAGGGGTATTGCTTAGTCATCCATCAACTCAGTGTACCTTCTGAACCCCTTGACCGATATCAACCAAATTTGGGACACACATTCTTTATGTTGAGGAGACAAGGCGGGTGGGGTTATGGATGCTGGTCGGGAAAGGGGGGGGGGGGGGGGTAGGTGTATTGCTTAGTCATCCATTAACTCAGTGTACCTTCTGAACCCCTTGACCGATATCAACCAAATTTGTGACACACATTCTTTATCTTAAGGAGACAACGATAGTGGGGTTATGGATGCTGTTCGGAAAAGGGGGAGGGTGTGGGGAGGGTATTGCTTAGTCATCCATTAACTCAGTGTACCTTCTGAACCCCTTGACCGATTTCAACCAAATTTGTGACATACATTCTTTATCTTAAGGAGACAACGCTGGTGGGGTTATGGATGCTGTTCGGAAAAGGGGGAGGGTGTGGGAGGAGGGGTATTGCTTAGTCATCCATCAACTCAGTGTACCTTCTGAACCCCTTGACCGATATCAACCAAATTTGGGACACACATTCTTTATCTTAAGGAGACAACGATAGGGGGGTTATGGATGCTGTTCGGAAAAGGGGGAGGGTGTGGGGGGAGGGGTATTGCTTAGTCATCCATCAACTCAGTGTACCTTCTAAATCCCTCAGCCGATATCAACCAAATTTGGAACACACATTCTTTATCTTAAGGAGACCACGGAAGGGAGGTTAAGCATGCTCTTGGGAAATAAGAGATGGTAAGTGGGAAAGGGTATTGTTTAGCAATCGATCAACTCAATGTAAGTCTTGAGCCCCATGACCGATTTGAACCAAATTTGTATCAAATATTGTCTGTCCTAAGGAAACGATTTTAGTGGATATTGGTAGGTCCGTTTAAAATGGGGAGGTTGTGAGAGAGAGGTATTGTTTAGTTGGCGATCTATTCAGCATAACTTCTGAACCCATTTCCGATGTTCACCAAATTTGGAACCCATATTCTCCGTCTATGAAAGACTACATCAGACTGGGTAGGACTGTCATAGCTGAACGAGAGAGAATATATTTTTTGAACGAACAGTTTAGTATACCTTTTTATCGCATGGGTGAATTCAAACCAAATATTTAAACACGTATTGTTTACCCAAAGGAAACTATTTTAGAGAGGCTTGGAGGAGTTTTTGAAATACGGGAGGATGTTGGGGTTGGGTATTGTTTAGAAAACGACTTAATTTAAAATCCTTCTTCTTTAGTTCATCTGAGGTTCTTTGACATTGTGCAATGCTCCGAAAACAATTCCTCAAAAATAGCAAATCCTCGACAATAACATTTCCCTGAAAATGACGTATTCCTGAATGAAGCAGGTCATCAACATAACACTGTTCGGCTTAAGGTCATTCGACATGAAGTGAATTTGGGATAATACTGAACAGCATCAGAAAAATCTTTCATAGAAAGCATGCATTTGCTGGGTATAAATCAATGATAATTATTACCCTTCATCGGAATCATAGTTTGCCCAGTGAAAAGCAATGAATAATGTGTTTCCTCCTGGATGGTGGATGTGATTTCTTAAAAGTAGGCATTTTCCGGAATAAGGCAATGGCGGGTGTGATCCCTTCTTTAAAAATATGCGTTTGCCCGGAATAAGACATCGGTGGATGTTTTCCCTTCTTTAGAAATAGACGTTTGCCCGGAATAAGGCTATTCAAACCCCCTTCTTCAAAATCAGTCAATATTTCCAAAAGCCTTCTTTTACTCAAATGATGAAGTATCAACAAGTAAACACAATTACCCTGTTAATCAATTGGTTTTATTATTTTTCGATTGTGAAAAAAAAAACTGTGGACCAAAACTGGCAACTCCGAGCAAGGCCGGGTACATAAAGCTAATTATGCATAAGCTCCCAAACCGGTGATTACAAACGATCATTATGCCAAATTGCCATTATGCCAGACGGCATCATACCAAACGACCTTTATGCCAAACGATTTTATGTCAAAGAAAATTTGTTATTACTATTATATGTTCAATTTGTTATTACTATCGGAATTAGCATCAAGAAACTGATCATAGTATCCATGATTCACATCAAGTTACAGTTCATCTAGTAAGGCAAAGTTAACTGAATGTACCTCAAGTAGGTATGGTACCACATGGAGGTATTTTAATGAATTTAAATGGTACGGGACGAGCCAGCCTTGGGCTGAAAGTCTCGCTTATAAAGACATAAACAAAAACTCAAAGATGCAGCCCAATCGGGTTGTACGCAAAGGTAACGTAGAACTACGTGGCAGTACTGGTCAGTGACGGGAAATGTCATGTCGATGTCATGGGACTAATTTAGTAATAACTTTTTTCACAAGTAATTTACAATCGTAAGTTTTATATAAACATAAAGCACTCAAAGGATACTAAAACTTTTTCTAATAGGTCATTGCTCTAAAACCGAAATTGGCGGCGTGAGAGCCGATTTAGTGTCAAATGACATTAATGTCATGACATTCCGTGACATTTTTTTAAATTCGTTATCATGCCTCACACTGTATATTTAGAACAATGACCTGTTTGGCAAAGTTGTAGGATCCTTTAAGCATTACATGTTAATAAAAAAATCCGAGTTGTAAAAGACTTTTGAAAAAAGTTATTATCAAATTAGTAATAGCAACCCCATGACATTTTTTTGACATTTCCCATCACTGGTACTGGTAGTTTTCGTGATTGTCTGCTGAGATTGAGTGAGCATTCCGAAGCCTGGTGATGTAGGGTTTCTCACCCCATTCCCGGCCTAACATGAGCACGACTGCATTATTTAATTGATATTTATGACTAGGGGAACTTTTCTGAATTTTGTGGGCCGTGTAATATTGCGATGGGGTTCACCTCTGCTTCAAAAAATAGTTATTCTTGCTTAACACCGCTTGAAAAAGCTTTTATTTGATTTAAATTAACATGGTGCAGCACTCATTTCAGTCATAGGCGATTGCTTATCCGGCATACCCCAAATCTCCTCGGCATACGCAATATTTTACTCAATCTCTCAACATCTTACTCTCATTCTCTCTCTCGGGACGGTAGAAAATGCGACGTAAACAAAAATATGCACGTTCCACGACAACAAGATGCCAGATGGTATTATTCATAATCATTTTTATTTGGTTGAGAAGATATATTTACTCATCCAAATTTCTTCCAAACACTTAAAACAATATCTTTTCCACCTTTTGAAATCGAGAGAATTATAAATAACATGATAGCGTCAACGTATTAGACAGTTTTCCTATTAACGATGAAGGTTTATCTTCATACTAAAATAAGACTTATGGCCTTTTGGCAGCACTGTACAGCTAGAAGTTCTTGGGCCGAGGTGATTTTTTGTTCGGTTTGAGGATACATTTTTAAATGTATTCCAATATGTTTATATAAAATCTAGTGATACGAACAATTACAAAAGATTGAAGTGCGTGAGTTTAGCATTATTGTGTGGTGATAAACAGCCTGAAGCAATGGTTGTATCGAGCACTGTGACGATTTTCAGGTAGGTGTTTATTTGATGATACCGTTTTGTAAAAGTGGAAAGAATCACTCCGGCTCAGTGGTGTTGCAACGAAGAGCAAAAATTTGAAATCTACATTTTTATTTTCTATAATTCGATCGATTAGGAGTGAAATAAATGGTTGAAAAATATTGAGTATTGTGCGAGATAAATAGGAGACTTTTTTAAAATGATCAATCATAAACCTACGGCTACTAAACAGTATAAATCATTAGCTTTCTATGCAGTGAGCCGGGAATGGGGTCCATAGGCCCAAGTAGTGATTTACCCTATACACTTTTTAGACCCAAATTTGAAAAGGATGATAAAAATAAAACTTTCAATTAATCGAGAATGAACAATACTCTCAAGCGATCACACATCCAAATTATCAATTGATAAAAACTTGCTAGGGAGTAAAAGTCGTTCGATAATTGTATCTCGATTCGAAGCATTGCATTGGTAAATGCTACTTTTGAACTTATTTTCCTAATGCTAATAGATCACTAAGTTGAAAAGCAGGCCAAGTTGCAGTTGGAATGTAGTGTGTGTTAACTTAGACGAGGTATTGATTTGGTAATCAATAACTCTCGAATACCTATTTTAGTATTATTATAACAGAACTCATCATTCATTTGGTAGGGTTTGGGTCACCGTGAACTTTTATATCGTTAATTTGTTGATATTTTTCGGTGAAAACTAAACACACACTTTGCATAATTTTGCATAACGTTTCGGCCTTGCTTTCAGCCATCATCAGATTTGCAATTAATCAATCGTTCACCACCAGTGAGTTTGAAAACCACACTGGTGGTGAACGATTGATTAATTGCAAATCTGATGATGGCTGAAAAGCAGTAGGCCGAAACGTTATGCAGAATTATGCAAAGTGTGTGTTTAGTTTTCACCGAAAAATTTTAACAAATTAACGATACATCATTCATTTGTTTGCGTAGCATATTCTTGGGTTATTAATATACCTATGATAAAGGTGGTAAACTCTATAAAACTACTGTACAGTGAAGAGCATTGACTAACTCCCAGGTCATTACCAGAAATTGATTGCTAAAAAAATGCTGGTCTGGCACGAGCTGTAAAAAACGACCATTTTTACAGACATTCCTGATTTTCGGGAAGGCCGTCTGGGAGTCACCTGTGGTCATTGCAGAGTAGGAACTGCGAATTTACTCTGAGATCACCGATCAAAAAATGCGCTGGACGAACTTTACAAAATGACCATTTTACGGACGTTCCGCATTATCCGGAAGGCCATCTGGTGACCACATGCGGCCATGTCAGAGTAAGAACTGTGTATTAACTCCAAGATCACCGTCAGAAATGGTTTGGAAAAAAATGCACTGCTCTAGGACGAACTTTACAAAAAGACAATTTTTACGGACGTTCCGGGTTTTCCGGAAGGCCGTCTGATGGTCATCTATGGTCATAGTTGAGTGAGAACTGCGAATTAACTCCAAAGTTATTGTCGGCAATGATATAAAAATAATTGTTGATGAAATAAATGAATAATTCATTATTAGAGTTTCCATTTCCCGGCCATTTTCGTTGTCCCGGGATTCGGGATGAACTTGTTCGTATATCCCGGGAAATCCCGGGATCCCGGGAAATCCCGGGATCCCGGGATTTTTCGATGTTTCCTTAGAAAACTTATTTTTTGATTTAAAAACGATTTTATTCAATGTTCAGGGGTAAAGTTCATATTTTAGAAAGGCCAGATAATACAGATTTCAAATTGGATCTCAATTCTAATTTGAATCGATTCTTTCGAAAAAAAAAAAACGACTTCAAGAAGCAAACAATATTCACGTTTTTCTCGAAAGGTAGAGTACCCTTTTGGAATATATGGTCGCCTGAAGAAGGGTTCGCTGGCGGTTGAAGTCGGCTTGACTGTTTGCATTGTTTTGAATATGCATTGAGTTTAGACAGTTACTGGGATTGCATTCAATACCTTAGTGACGAAAGATGGAAGATGCGCAGTAGAATCGTACTGGGCCCATAAGCTATTGGATAAATGGAAGCCCCCTCACAAAGAAAACACAATACTAGAGTATCCCGCAACCCACGGCAGGCTTTTTGATACTTTTGCCAAGAGCTGCAACTCTTTCAATCTTGAAAAGATCGCTTCCTAATCTTGATGTTAATCGTTACCGTGGGGCATCGAAATCCGTACACTTATGCACCTTAGTATATGAAAAAGTCATTAGAAAATAGGAATCGAATGTAAATAAAACGTTTGCCATTGACACATGAGCACGAAGGCTTTTACTTTTGAAGTATTTCCCATTTACTCATTAAAAACTACGAAAAACATTATAAAATAATGAATTTTGCATTCGTATATACGATGATACTTTTATGCCCAGGAAGTCGAGACAATTTCCAATCCGAAAATTAAAAAGTATCAGTCAGTAGCCCTCCATTAAGTTGTATAGGAGGAATCTAATATTTTGTGAAGGTCTTCTATTAACTATCTCCGCTATTCTCATGTCTCTCCCTCTCTTACTAATTTAATACTAAGATGATATCGATTGTGCATCACAAAGGACCTTGGCTCCATGTACATGCCTGAGCCTACCAAATAAACGAAGTTGGAAAAAAATCATGTCTGATGGGAGGTATAAAAATATGATATGAGTTTATCACCAAGTTATCAAGTTGGGTTTCGCGTTCAAAACAAATAACTTTTGTAAGAAGAAAAATTACACTGTTTGCGAACCGGAAATGAAACAGAATTTTTTGTCGCGGGTATCCCAGGATTTTCGGGATATCAACAAATATCGGGAATCAGGATCTCTATTCATTATTTGTGGGCTTCGTGGCCGTGCGGTTAGCGACGTCAATCGTCTAGCGTGTGTCTAGCGTCAATCGTCTATGTGTTATAGAGTGTGGGTTCGATTCCCGCCCCGGTAAGGAGGAAACTTTTCGCGATCGAAAAAATCTCCACTGGTCCATTGGGTGTCATGTGTCCTGTCCGTTGTCTCGGTGTCGGTGTTCCGACGGAGACGGAGACGGTGTTTCTGTCTTTTTTATTATTGATCTATTTTCCCCGTGCACCCGAGCCTTTTATCGAATCACTTTTTATATATTCTCAATTGATAAAGAACTTATTTTGTGAGGAATATATGGTGGTTTGGGAAAAATTGGTCAACTGACAATTGAAAAGATATCTCCCTTTTACTCAATGCGTTGTAGTTTTTGCAACAGTGTGAATCCCTGAAGGATAAATAACAATTAGCACAATTAGGACGAATTTAGTTGCTGCATTTCAAATGTGACCGAATTCAGTTGGATAAAGATAATAGAAATCTATGTGCTGCTCGGGTAGTACTTTAGTTAAATTTAAACTACAACTGTTGAGATTAGGGCTTCCAATCGTAAATTACAAATTTATTAATTAACGGTATTCAGTATAATTTCTAGTAAATAGTTGTGTCGCATCTTCGTACGCTAACACATTGCTTATGATATTGCTAATGTCATCCTTCCCAATAGGACAAAGAAGTGTCATCGTTGGCAATCGAAGCAGAGCGTCGAAATTCTTCAGCGCCGTCTCGTTGACGACGTGATCCAAAGGGCCTACAGTCAAAGTAGCGAAATTATATTTTCCGAACAATACAACAATTGATGAACTAAACAAACACATATTACCGGTCTTTCTAATTCGTCATCTTGTGACGATCCTCAATGAATCGGCCTAATCAATCCAAATGCCCAAGTCCAACCTTTCTTCCGTGTAAGGGCCAATAACCTTCAGTATCCATTTAGGTAGCAGCCAGTCGCATTGGGTCAACCGAAACATCCATCAAGACTGAACTGTGTAGCATTGTAGACGGATTTCATGGCGGCACAAGTACGGCCCCCGATGTCGGCAAAAGTCAAACCATATACTACGAGCGAGCAAAATGTCTATGTAGACCTTAGCTTAGAGCCTTGACGTTTGCCACCAGCGACTTCCAGTACCTAACACCAGGACGAGCAGCAGCAGCAGCCGTAACAGCACCACTCCAGACAGCATCGTAAATCAATCATCCAATAAGCTCTCATTGCACTTGATGTGCCAGGCATGCTCTTGAAATTTGACACTCGCTGAAGCATCACACACTGAATTGCTACTGGCTGCCGTTCTTTGGCATTCCATCGCCGTCGGTGTGAGGAAATTTAGCTGTCTACGTGCCCAATGTCTGGCTTGGTTGGCGGATCTCATTAGAACGTGGGGATCTCATAGGGCGGTGGGCATGGGGTTCTCATCGTTGAGGGGACGGCGGTGTTTCCGAAAGTCTATCGGCTGGCACCAGAAGAAGGTTGATGCTTGGATCTAAATCTAAAATGAGATTTATTTTGTGAAGAGAAGCGTTGAAATGTTGTTGGAAAGTCGCTGTCGTCGTTTATTTCAGAAGCCATAATGGGACCCTGGATGACAATAATGGTTGAAAATATATTAACAAATTCGTTTAGATGTTATTCTGTTGGAGGTGTTTGATATTCAACGTGAATACGAATGGGTTGCAAAATTGTCCGCTGACATCCTGGATGCATCGTAACAATAGGGCTGGACGTTCTTGGACCACTTTATATCGTACTATAGTGGATAAATTGCAAATAAATCACAGTCATGTCGACGAACATGTTTTAGCGTAACCTCAGGTATAGAAGTCTTAGTAATGTAATTCCACCTGGTCGGGATTAGTTTTTATAAGAGCAATGGCGAATTTCAAAACAGGATTGAGCAAAAAATCCAATGGAGTTCAGTAAGAGTGTTTGAAGAGCCTTAACATTGAAAGCTGGTTGCGCCAATCCTACAGTAAAAGACATCTCTTTGAAACATGTCCATCATGGCAGCAGTGATAAACTAGAAGCATCCAATTCTCTAAATAAACATCTACCACGTTTTCCTAATCAAGATATCTCGCTTACGACTCCTCCTGGGGAGAAACAGCGTGAGCAGCTGTTCTATCAATTAAGCTAATGATTAGCCAGCAAATATTGATCTCCGAATTAATTAGGTCAATTTCTTGTATTTATTCCCAACTAATGGATATTTAATTAAATTAGTTTCTCGGCAGACACGTTGTTGTTGTTTTTGTTGTCTCTGCTGTTTCCACTCGGCGGCCACCATATGATGGTCCAAATACGAGAGGACGAAGACAATCCACTTCCTGTGCCAACATCTTCCAGCAGATTGCTTGCTATCATTTTCTCGTTTCCAGCTTCTTTTCCGGGCACGATTGCTTTTGCTTATCATATTACAATCCCCGCCCCCGTATTGAGAGGGCTGAGAAAGATCGTGGGCAAATATTATCACAGCGATATCTCGGGCGGCAGCAGAGACAGCGTCATCGAGAAGCAGCGGGAGGCATAAATTTTAATTCAATTTGATTATCAATAAATGATAGAAAATTGAGCACGCAGCTGCGAGAAAATGGAAACCGAACCGATGACGACGCAGCAAAGGGTCTTTGTCGGTGGTGTCGTCGCTGGTTATGCGCGGTACAGTGAGTGGTGGTTATCGTTATTTGTCATACACCGCACAATCATATCATATCTGAGGCGGTATCGATTAAGGCAGTAGTGTTATGGAGACAGCTGAAGTGGATACTTTAGGGCGACACGGAGAAAGATGATGTGTAACCAAGCTATAAGGATACGATGGCTAATGTGGCATGTAGTTGGGTTGCTATCATAAATACTAGTATTCAATAAATATTATTTGTAAGTAATTGTAGAGTAGGTGCAAATATGAAGAAACTGGAAGAATCATACATGATTCCTTCTTTGAAATCGTGTTCATGGAAAAATGTATTCAATTTTATTGTTTTTTAATATTTTTTATGAATTTTTGTGGCATTTTCTTATTTTGTGGCGTTTATTTTGTAGCTGTTTATGGCTAATATTGATTTATCATTGGAAATTCTGTGTTTTTTCAACAAAAAATGTTGATTTATTTATGGATTGATTGGAACTATTTTGTATTTTGTCTGTGTCCTCATCATTTCGCGCAAGAAATCGAGCAATCACACGACATTTCTTTTAAAAATAGCCACAGCTGTTTGCCCAGGTGAAGTGTCGTTTGGCCAAACTCCACTTGACCAAATGCCAATTAGCCGAGCAACATGCTAGGCCGAACGCTTGTTAGCCGAATTCCATTTGGTCGAATCGGGATTTTGACTGAAATAGTGTTTCGAGCTTGAGCATGAACATTATGATCGTGCATTTCGTAGTAACTACTCCGTGATTTACCAGATTAACCGCAATTGAACCGAGAGGCAGAGGCCCGTTTTGGTTAATGGGTTGCCAATGTGGTGATGGATATACAGTAATATCCCGATTTAATCACTGGTAAATTTTGGGGTGACAAAAACGGATTTTTTTTTTAATTTTTTTTATTTATTTCCCAAATATGAATCAGTTTATGCCTTGGAAAGGTGAAATGCGTCGAAAATGCTTACAGAATCCTTGACAAGTACTCAGAAACTATTTATAATAAACCACACGCGGTAAAAGTTATTTCATAAAAATCATTGTTTGCGGTATTATTTGCGAAAATATAAAGAACGACTAAAAATTTCAATTTTTTTTGGGTGACAAAATCGGGGTGTGACAAAATCGGGTCAACACTGTATTCTAATTGGATGCCGGAGCGAGCCGGATGGAAACGGTTTGAAAATCCATTTCCTATTATAGCGATTGCTAGAACATGCGAAATATAGCGAAAGGAACAAAACAGAAGGAAAGTAATGGGACAGGAATTGAACCCACGACCTCCTACGGATGAGACAGAAGTGGTAGCCATATGACCGTTATTATTTGACTGAAATGGTATTTTGCCGAAAATTTTGTTTGGATGGAAATGTCGTTTGGCTGGAAATGGCAGAAGAACCATTTGGCTGAAAGTACCATTTGGTCGAACGGGTCATATGCCAAAATCGTTTGACTGTAAATATCTTTTTTTTCATGGGATCATACGACCAAGATGAATACACAGCTAGGTGTTTCAATCTGACAAGTTTATGGACGAGAAGAAGGCGGGGGTGAAAAATTCATTTTCGGTGCAAACCATAAACAAACTGGCTGGCTCTCTTATACCAAGATGGCTGAATCGTGAATTTGACAGATTGGAACACCTAGTGGTGTATTCATCTTGCATACGACCGTAAATTTCGTTGGGTGAATGGGTCATACGACCAAAAATATCATTAAGTTAGCTAATAGAGTTTCGAAGTAGGCCTTGACTGGGCAGCATCGTTGTTTTTCTGTGCTGACATTTTTATACCGAAATTTTACCAAAATTATCTCTAATTTCAGATTTGAAGACATTAAGAGCTTTGAAGAAGTTCGAAGGAAAATTAATTATAAGCGCGGTCCTAATTTTCAACAAAAGTCGCAATCTGATGAAGTGATTGTTCATTTGGGTTCGTTGGTGTCGTCGTCCCTCTTTGCCCTTTCAACATTGAAGCAGAACTCCATCAGCTCAGTATAAGTTTTTCTTAATATTTCTCGCATTTTTCTCGTTTCGCGCTTATGTCTAGTTGGTTAAAACATATAGTCCTATCTAGACTAGGGCGTTTTGACCAGTGAAACATATTTTCGAAAAACATTACATCTTAAGTTTATACCGTTTTACCCTAATAGTGTAGGCAATTTGGTAAAAAATCCATTGAACTTTCAGCGATTGATTGCGTCTTTCAAATTCATCCATCAAATCCGATGGATGGAAATGGCAATTGTTCATCTGATGGATGAACAATTGGACTGAGAAAAAAATTAATTAGTGCGCAATCGAACGTGCTTAAGTGCAGAACGATATCAAAGTTCGCGTAATTTTGTACTGTTTGTGCGTGTCGTAGCCAAACGATTTGTCTTTCTACTCCGTGGAAAACCGGCTTTGAACACCGATAGAGAATCATCGTCCGCCTCAAGAAACGAACACTGAATGATCTTCATTTATATTCAGGGTTGACACATTTAAAACTGTATTTTTTCTCCAGGAATTCTCCATATCTGTATCTCAAGTCAAAAAATCTGTATTGAACATCTGTATCCATATAAACCCAATCAAAATGGTTTTTGAACAAACTTTGTTTTGATGTGAATGCGATTATATGTGAATGAAATCTGTCGAATGTCCCTCTTTAACTATTGTAGCCATATACGCAATAGCTTTAGTGGCCAAACCACATTTCTCAGTCACATCAAACCCACTAAACAGAACTACTGATTAATTGTTTCTGGATATGTGAAAAAAGGCAAGTAAAACTAGAGCCAACATGATGTTCTTTCTTTTCAAATAAAGATTTTGCTAATTTGCGAATAGCCTTCAATAAGATCAGTTAGGCGAAGAATATAGTTTTATGAGCCTCAAATCTTAGTAAAAACAGATATTTACTAATATCAAATTATTTCTATAATTTTTATTATAATTTTCAGTACTGTACTCTTCAAGAAATCTGTGAAATCTGTTTTTTTTTGCTGTATATCTGTATATACAGATTCTTGGTCACCGCTGTGCCCCAAAGATCCAATAATCTGTATATGTGGCAACCCTGTTTATATTCTGTCACCCTTCGAACAATCTAGAATTTCTTGTCAGCCTACTGCGATTGAATTTCAAATTTCTTTTCATTAGCTTCCCAAGAAACAATTGTTGTTTGAAGTAATGTCTCTTACAGCTACGCTATTCAGCTGTATGTTTAATTATAATGGATTTATTGCATTTGATACTACTAAACCAACCTTGTTCGCCCAAAAATGGAGAATCTATTCAACAACAGTAGTTCTATAAGCATGTTGAAATAAATGTTTAAGCTATCACCTTGCCTCGATTGTTCAACTGCAAAAACAATAAAAGAGCTACACCAACATTAATTCAACGCTTGTTACTACAAGGCTTATTACCCGAACTAATAAAGCTTTTGTTCAATGTTTTACAAATAAGGCTGTTCGATATACTGTTGTTTGTGTAACATAGAAGATTGGGGGAAACTATTATTCAACATTAGTTCGAGGAAAGGTCCCGAATACAAGTGGAATAACGTTGGATTAGGTGGCTATAATATATCTCAAATAAAGCTTATTACAAGTTTCTACAACAAGCTTTTTTGTTTTAATAAAACCCAGATTAATCCACCTAGCGGTGATGGTGCCTTTCTCGACCTTCGTAAAATTTGTGTGCTTGAAAAAAGATGAGCTAGTGGCTAGGAGTGAAAAAGACAAATTTCTTTGTCCGTTCTATGAAAATCAGATTATTTATGGCAAAGATATTGTAGATCCAGTTGAAAACCGAAAATCATATTTTGTCCCATTTCCGGATGTCGCAACTGCATCGCGAGTGGTGCCCGACTATGGCACAGTTGCGCACTACTCGGCAGTTGCAACATCCGGAAATGCGAGAAAATGCGATTTCGCGGGACCTCAGTTCGGTTTTCAGCTTGATCTACAATATGCTAATAAGAATTTCGACATTTTTGTTTCCTTTTCCAATCTTTTTGACGTACATAACCCTGTTTTATTTCACCCAGTCATATATTTTAAGGATATCACTTTTGAATGTTAGTTGAACTGAAGCTCGTGTAGTCGGAGCTTCAGTTCAACTAAAAAAGAAAACGAAAATGTCATTCCCATCACGCGAGCGGAGGGCAATATTTGTTATGATATAAATCTCATGACCGTCTTTCTGCCAAACTTCCGTATGAAGTGGGAGAGACAGAGCCATCATCTCAGTTCGTCGAGCTGAATCGATTGGTATATAACACTATGGGTCTCCAGGCCTTCTGTAAAAGTTTGGTTTTTGGAGCGAACATACAGCCTTTTCGTATAAAAAGGCTAAAATGGTGTTTCGGCCATAACTTCCGATCCCATAGTCCGATCTAGCCAATTTTCAATAGGAAACAATGGGACAGGATTCTGCGTCGAATGCAACTTGTTTCGTGTGAATCGATTAAGGTTAGGTGTCCGAAAAATAGGTGACATTTTTTGTGATTTTTATGAAAAAAGGTATTTTGGTCATAACTTCCAATCCCATAGTCTGACCTGTCCAATTTTTAATAGGAAACAATGGGAAAGGATTTTGCGTCGAATGCAATTTGTTGCGAGCAAATCGGTTGAGAATAAGTGCCTGAAAAATGAGTGACATTTATTACGCAATATTTTCGTATGAATTTGTATTTTGGCCATAACTCTCGATCCCATAGTCCGATCTGGCCAATTTCAAATAGGAAATAATGGGACAGGATTCTGCGTCGAATGCAACTTGTTGCGAGCAAATCGGTTGAGGGTAAGTGTCCGAAAATGAGTGACATTTTTACGCGATTTTTTTGTATGAATTTGTATTTTGGTCATAACTTTCGATCCCATAGTCCGATCTGGCTAATTTCAAATAGGAAACAATGGGACAGGATTCTGCGTCGAATGCAACTTGTTGCGAGCAAATCGGTTGAGGATAAGTGCCCGAAAAATGAGTGACATTTTTTACGCGATTTTTTCAAATGAATTTATATTTTGGCCATAACTCTCGATCCCATAGTCCGATCGGGCCAATTTCAAATAGGAAACAATGGGACAGGATTCTGCGTCGAATGCAACTTGTTGCGAGCAAATCGGTTGAGGATAAGTGCCCGAAAAATGAGTGACATTTTGTTGAGTAGTTTTGCGCACACACACACACACACACACACACACACACACACACACACACACACACAGACATCACCTCAACTCGTCGAACTGAGTCGATTGGTATATAACACTATGGGTCTCCGGGCCTTCTATAAAAAGTTTGTTTTTGGAGCGATCATATAGCCTTTACCGTATACTTAGTATACGAGAAAGGCAAAATGGTATAATTTTCGATCCCATAGTCCGATATGGCCAATTTTCAATAGGAAACAACGGGACAGGATTCTACGTCGAATGCAACTTGTTGTGAGCAAATCGGTTAAGGATAAGTGCCCGAAAAATGAGTGACATTTTTACGCAATTTTTTCGTATGAATTTGTATTTTGGCCATAACTTTCGATCCCATAGTCCGATCTGGCCAATTTCAAATAGGAAATAATGGGACAGGATTCTGCGCCAAATGCAACTTGTTGCAAGCAAATCGGTTGAGGATAAGTGTCCGAAAAATGAGTGACATTTTTTGAGTAGTTTTGCGCACACACACACACACACATACACACACACATACACACACACACACACACAGACATCACCTCGATTCGTCGAACTGAGTCGATTGGTATATAACACTATGGGTCTCCGGGCCTTCTATAAAAAGTTTGTTTTTGGAGCGATCATATAGCCTTTACCGTATACTTAGTATACGAGAAAGGCAAAAATGTTAAAAGAGGACTTCTCACGGATAGTTTTTATCTTGATATTATTTTATGGTTTTCATGAACTATCGATTTTTCAACTAAATAATTTATAGAACTGTGACTTGTTTTTTTACATCAACTACGGTGGTTATCACAATCTCCAACGATGCGAGACTCGAACTCAGGACCCTTCGATTGACATCCGCCTGCTCTTCCGCTGCTCCATGCAAGGTTATATAAATCGACCATCATTGTTAAATGTAGTTATAAATTATTTAATACCAAACTGAACCATTTATTGCACAAACATTGCATAAACAACATTTGAGCATATTTATTAAATAGAATGTATATGTCAACAATATTGTTGAACACGTTTGCACTGCAACGTTTATACACATTCAGATAAGCACCGTATGTAGTTGCCCCGATTGTAATTTAAGAATCGTTGAATAATCAATTCGAAAACAATCTGGTAACACTGCTTCCAATAGTCAATCCGTGCGCGCACCCGTTGCCCATCACTGTCAAAACAACAACAACAAACAGTGCCGTGCAGTGACTAAAGCGGTGAATATTTGCAGGAAAAATGAACAAAGGTACGTATTTTTAGTATTCTAATGAAAAACCATTGTTGAAGTGCAATTTAATATATTGTAGATTACTTTCTTGTTGTGGAGACAGTCGAGGCCGGTAGACCCGTCTTGTCGGTAGTGCCGCACAAATGGGTAGCTGAAAATTCCCTATTCTGGCCTCCAAAGCAGGCGAATGTGCTCCGGAAAGACGCCGGTTCAAGTCCAATGCCTTCTTGGACTAAATTGCCTTGTGCAGTGAAACGGAAGTACATTCCCAGTTTTGGGGAAGCGGAGCGAGAAGCCGATGAGCTTTCAGGGCAATCCACCGACATGTCAGACTTCGCTAAGAAACGAAAAAAAGTTGAAGAAAACCTCAAAAGCCCTCGATCTAAACCACCTCATCACTGAAAACGTAGGTAGATTATTGGTTCAGGGATCGTTCACATATTACATATTCACATATTATGTAACCATTGACAAAAGAACATTTAAACCCTCACCTCCCCCACGTAACATAAATCAGTGTAAATACCTAAACAAAAAAAAATCCCGTAACACTCGACTAGATGTCCTTCCCCTTTCCTTACGTTACGTAATATGTGAACGATCTTCAACAAAATTTCAAAAATAGCATACGGAATAAAAAAGCACACTCTCCATTAAGTTCATAATTTGGATATTACATCTGCCAATAACATTAAAATGCTTTTATTCCTTTTCGTTACAGAATCTCAGATTCAAGGAAAGTCCTCAACCGGACAACGAGACTGGACAGAGAAGTCAAGCCCAACAGCGTCCCAAATTCCTGTCGTTACTCAAACGATTGACCGAGTTTATTGTGATCTAGATTTATCGAATCTAATGACGAATTCACAAGGAACAACGTTGGGCTCTCATCCGACTCTCGCTCCTCAACCGGCTCAAATGTCATCATCAACATCGGCCCCAGTGGAAACGGGAGGATACGTCCTTAACATCCAGCAGGTATAAATTTTGTTTATTGTAGTAGTAGAGTTAATGTAGCATAACAATCGTATTTTTTCACTTTTTATTTCTTTGCTTCACTGTCTACATCGCTTATAAATGAACTTATTTTAAAATAAGTCAAACTCAAAATTTGGTATTGTCATTATATGGATATATGTGCAAAGTTCATAGAAAATCAAGCTAACATGAGACAGTGGTATGTAGTGTATTGCATATCGCCTCAGTTACACCACAAAAGAAGCAATACAACCGGCAACTGATGCGTCTGGTTGTATGTGCTAACACTTTTTTTTTCTCGTAATGAATATCAAATACTAAATTAAACCAATCTAATTGGTCTTCCACTTTCTGTTTTCAGCCGAATACGGATAGGATCAATAAGGAAGTTTCCGAAAAAGTCATCGAGCAAGTGAGCGTTAATGTGCTAAGCCCGATGGAAGCAATGCTGGCAAAAACCGCAGCTTCCTTGGAGATGAAGATCCATGCTGCCATTCGTCAAAGCAACAATGAGTATTATTCAGAAGCTTCAACATCCTTCCAGTTTTCGCCAGTGGCTACCACGGATGGAATAGATGCATTGGAAGAGAGTCTCAACGATGAGTCGTTTGCCAAGCAGTTCGTAAGTTGTATTTTTTTACGATAATTATTTGTATTATTAACGTCTGTGTAACTGTGGTAATGCTATTTTTTGGAATATGTTGCCCTGTTCTAATATAGAAATCTACTGTCATTCAATTAATTATACCTACAATACCATTATAGGTATTGTACACAAATTACGCAACCAAGGGAAGAGGTTTAACTCAACATAGCAATCCATTCTTTTATATAAATAATAAATTAACGATTAGTTAATATATTTTTTTAGTTTGCGCACATGAAGAAGAAAATTGGAAACAGCGGCGATGCGTGCAATGGTCAGAATATTGCTTATGGATTGATTGATCACTTTTTCGAAACGAAGGTGATGCTCGATTGTTCCTGGACCGGAGAGAGTAAAGGAGGAAGTGCCAAGTATCCCATGAAAAAATGTGTCAATATTCTTAACATGTTTTTCAAACTGGTTCACAGCGTGAACAATACATTTTCACAAGCGCTGTTGGAGGATCTGTTCAAAAGATTCACAAGAAATGCGAAGAAGCGAAGTGAAACAAAAGGCAAAAGGCAATCCTCAATTCATCGGCGATCAAAAACAAAAGGTTCTGAGAAAGGTAGGGATATTGAGTTTATTAAAAAAATAATACTTGGCAAGGGTAATATTGAAAAATTATTGAAATTGGATGTTTTTAATGTAAATGAGATCTTTTGTATAAGCCAAAGCTGAACAATTTTAACGCAAAATATGTAGCTTGTTTAAATGAATTGACTTTTATATCCAAATTTGAATATTTTAAACGGTTCAATTTAATAAGAAGTAAACAGTAAGCAACTTTTTTTTTACAAATTCAAATTTTCTATATTGTGACAATTACATCGCAACACAGCTTAAAAGGGGTCGTCCATATACTACGGAGAATTAAAATTTTCGTATGAAAAAATCCCGCGATGGGGAGGGCCTGGTTTATTGACGATCCCTAACTTATTTTACTATTCAATGAGCACATCCACTGTGATTACTTGAGTTTACTTAGCCAATTTCTAACAATTATTTTAAAATCAATTTCAGAAATTCATTGTACTCCGCATACTACTGCTATCACCACCAATGACGTACACCGTGCCCCACAGATATCTGGTATCAGCGTTACTGAAGTTCCGGCGCGTCCGGTGGAACTTGGTGGAAGTAAGGGCTCAGATGTGGTAAATGTAGACTCAGATTCACCTATTCTCATGAAGATCGAAGAAGGCGCACTGAATGTTGCAATAAATTCAGAACATGGAGAGGATGAATATGAGGAGGAAGAAGAAAATGAAGGAGAAAATGAAGAGCACGAGGATGATGAACATGAGGACGAAGAAGAATCGTCGCAAGAGTCCGAAAGTGATTTTTAATGCGGTCCTGTAGACTTCGGTGGATTCCAATAACGATCTCATTTGATATAATGCTATTTTAAGAACCTTTAATGATATAATTTTAAGAACCTTTTTATTTGTTTTGTTCCAATGAACTTTGTTTTCTTGTTTTGTTTTAATGGAATACAAATACAATCCTTTCATAAACTTTTACTTCGATATAAATGTGTTCATAAAGAAAAACTGAGAAACATTTTAGCATGATATTAAAAGGAAAAAGTGTGCAAAAGAGGTATGTAAACACATCTATCTGTTTTGTAAGAAATTGCAACAAACTTGCATAAAATGTCATCAATCTTAAAGCTTTGTATGCTCTTAAAATTAGAAACGTGAGCTAAATAAATATGAAAGAACGATTATCGAATTGGCAGCTTGAAAAAATCAGTTTGATTAGCGATTACTTTTCCATGTATTAGAATACTATTGTTAGGGTTAACCGAAGCATCAGTCATTTGAACAATTTCGAAATTCTTCGTTAAAAACCACGAATCTTTAAATGCATTATTAAGTTCCAATCCTGATCGCACTGCACATTTAACTGAACTGCCACGTTTTTTTACTGATGGAACAAATACAATATTGGTATTGTCACTATCTTTAGGTACTCGATTCTTTTCCAGTATCCTGTTAGCAACTTGTTCAAGACAATAGTTTCCCTGCCTCACGCATTTTTTCAGTTGGAATAGATAATTCTCGAAGGGATATGCTGAAATTGTGCTAAGATTACCAAATCTTTCTACATCATTTACTACATGCTCAAGGTTGTGAATACTACTCGTTACGAATTCCTCACCGTATATTTCTATGAATCCTTCAATGAACTTTTCGAACAATGTTTGGGCGAGAGGAAGCCATTCTCTAGAATATTCAGTTGAGCATAGTCTAACAGCAATAAACAGAAGCAA
Organism: Armigeres subalbatus; assembly: GCF_024139115.2. NCBI lineage: Eukaryota > Metazoa > Arthropoda > Insecta > Diptera > Culicidae > Armigeres > Armigeres subalbatus. The sequence goes on along the minus strand of NC_085140.1, from coordinate 182,713,847 downwards.
GAAGTGATTGTACAATTTGTCGTCCATTATATCTTTAAGTACAACTATGCCAACATAGTTAAGAAATGAGTGCCATTCGGTGCCTTTCCGAAAGGCCAAACAGTCTAATCCTCTTATTTGTCGGTGTATTTCTTGAGGTAATTTGATTTTTTAAATGGAATTAGAAAGTTCCTGTATTTTTATAGCGGGCAACTTTCCCTCGTATCCTAGAGTTCCGTCTCACCATCCTGTTAAGAGCCGTTTCATCACACCCAATTCCAACAAGTGAAGGGAATCGGCAACAACGAAGTCTTTGATCATATCAAATTCGGGAAGCTTCAAAATCGGTGAATCTTGTCCTGAATGGTGCTTTCCGTATTGCTTTTGACGAAATTTCAAATCCGTCCTCAAAGGGCAATGCAACATGGGAAACACAACTGTCCGGGATACGTAAGAATACTCTCCATTAATAGTGCACTTTAAGCAGCCATCCTTTCCGTTAAAGTTGATTACACCTGAACCATTTTTTAAAGAGAAGAGTTTAAAATTAATGTTAATATTTGTTTTCTTTCATTTTATGAAAATATCACAGACAAACACGCGTACTATTTGGAACGAATTGCAATCAAAAACGAATAAGTGATTATTGGAAACAGTGTAGTTGGTGAAGCTACCAATACGTGCAACCAATAAGGAGATCGCTTTGCCAATTAGCTATATTTTAAATCGACCGCTTAAAAGGCGGACGATGGAGATCGTGTTCAATCAAACGTATGTTGTCTGTGAATTGATATTGGTCAAATTTAAAGCGAAATTATACGGTTTGCGAATGCTTTTTGCTCAGGTGCGGATTGAACATATGAACATCATTAATTTTTGGGTGACAATTTTCTTCATTGTACTGAAATTCTAACTGCAATGCACTGGCAAACAGACGATCGATTTAAATTAGCCGCAAATATGCGGTTTATGGAAGTGAAAATTATGTTTATTAGGAATCATGCACAATGTATGTTAGTTAAGTCATATAGAGCAGAGAGTCACGAGCAAAGCTAGAGTGAGGGGAAAGGGATTAATATCAATTTTAATATAACATAATTTTTGCATAACTGTCTATATGTATGTAAACTATACCTTTAATTAGAGCTCGGGCTGGTGAGTCACATATGAAGCAACGTAATTTGATACGTATTATGTGGCCTTTGAAGTGAAATCGGTTTTGAAGTAATGGTATTGCATCATTTACGAACTGCGTCAAGTACTGATCTATATCAGTAGGTTTTGTTTTCCCCAAAAAGATTTTAATAGGCATCGGCTGTAGTTCTGGCATCTTATGAACGTTGCATAGTATGGGCCAAAGTTGAAATTTTGAACTTTTATACACAGGCAAGCCGTCGATGTTGATGTTAATACTTATGCTTATATCTCCTGATATATTGTCAAACCACCTTTCAAGGCAAGCTAATAAGTAATAAGTAATAAGTAAATTATTAAGTACGCGATCGAATGATATCGAGGTCCATTTTTCTCTGCTTTGGGTTGCCAAGAAAAAAAATTAATTAGTGCGCAATCGAACATGTTTCGGAGTGAAGAAAGATCTCAAGGTCCGCGTTATTTTATTCCGCTTTGGGCGATAAAAAAGTGCGCGATCGAACATGTTTCGGAGTGCAGAACGATGCCGAGGTTCGCGCTATTTTGTTCTGCGTTGTTAGTTTAAACTAGAAGTTACCCCCCTCAAGGAGTGCGAGATTAAACGTGTTGCGCAGAACGATCTCGATATCCGCGTTATTTTGTTCAGCTTTGTGTGATCGCACACATCATTTATTCATCGACTTCAAAGCCGCAAAGCTAATGCACGAACACGGATTTCCGGATAAACTGACACGGTTGATCAAAGCGATGATGAATCGGGTAATGTGCGTAGTTCGAGTTTCAGGGACATTCTCGAGTCCCTTCGAAACCCGCAGAGGGTTACGGCAAGGTGATGGTCTTTCGTGTCTGCTATTCAACATCGCTTTGGAAGGAGTAATACGAAGAGCAGGGATTAATACGAGTGGTACAATTTTCAATAAGTCTGTCCAGCTATTTGGCTTCGCCGACGACATAGATATTATGGCACGTAACTTTGAGAAGATGGAGGAAGCCTACATCAGACTAAAGATGGAAGCCAAGCGGATCGGCCAAGTCATCAACACGTCGAAGACGAAGTACATGATAGGAAGAGGTTCAAGAGAAGACAATGTGAGCCACCCGCGTCGAGTTTGCATCGGTGGTGACGAAATCGAGGTGGTAGAAGAATGTATGTACTAGGGCTCACTGGTGACTGCCGAAAATGATATCAGTAGAGAAATTCGGAGACGCATAGTGGCTGGAAATCGTACGTACTTTGGACTCCGAAAGATGCTCTCATCGAATAGAGTTCGCCGCCGTACCAAACTGACAGTCTACAAAACGCTCATTAGACCAATAGTCCTCTACGGACATGAGACCTGGACGATGCTCGTGGAGGACCAACGCGCACTTGGAGTTTTCGAAAGGAAAGTGCTGCGTACCACCTATGGTGGGGTGCAGATGGCGGACGGTACATGGTGCAGGCGAGTGAACCACGAGTTGCATCAGCTGCTTAGAGAACCATCCATCGTTCACACCACGAAAATCGGACGACTGCGGAGGGCCGGGCACGTAGCCAGAATGTCGGACAGTAACCCGGTGAAATTGGATCTTGACAACGATCCGACGGGCACAAAAAGGCGAGGTGCGCAGCGGGCAAGGTGGATCGATCAGATGGAACATGATTTGCGGACCCTCCGCAGACTGCGTTGAATATGTATATGAAAAATCCCACAATTTCTATATTTTTACATACTAACTGATATAAAATTGATCAGATTAAGGAGCACACGCTCCACGATGAATTCCTTTGGAAGCGGCACAAATGCTGGGGTATTGCCTTATCGCCATTGGTACATAAACGAGAATGCGGCGATTTATCACAAACTGTTTCTTCTGTTATGATTACTCTTTTGTTCGCAAAACAGTTATTTGACTTCGAAAAAGTGAAATCAGAATTGTGTAAAATTTAATAAAAATTCCGCGAAAAAAAATTAAAATATCGTTTCGTTTCGTATAATTTCGAATTAAATGATTCTTGTTTTCGTATCGTTTCGAAGTCTCGAAAGTAAATCTATATTTCGTTTCGTTTCGAACCGAATCAACATAGACATTTTAAATTTCGTTTCGTTGCGTTTCATTAGGAAAAAGTGTGTTATCGCATACCCTTAGTTGATACCTCTAAGTCGTGGTCGATTCGGTAACAATTTGGAGATCCAACTATGTCTCACACCTGCCTGTATTTGAGACGCAAATGATTGACAAATGCTCGGTGGACATGATTGGGTTGATATTGCGGCTGGGGAAAACATGGATGTCGTGGTTGATTTGGTAAACCATTTGAATTAAATTTCAGGATAATTTGAAGATCCTACAACAACTCATATGCCAGACACTGAGATGCAAATGAAAGACAATTGCTTGAAGGACATGAATTGATTGATACCGCGAATGGGGACATCATGGAAGTCATAGTTGATTTGGTAGACCATTTGATTAAAACTCCATAACAATTTGAAGATCATACAATATTTCATACGCTAGGATTTAAGACGCAAATGCTCGGAGGACATGATTGCGTTAATACTGCGAATAGAGACATCATGGAACTCGTGGTTGATTCTGTAGACCATTTATTTAAAATTCCAGTACAATTCGGTGATCCTGGAATATCATAGTTTATTATAATACATGTTTCCTGTATAGTTCACATTGAATGTAACAAGTTTACACAAGATAACATGTTTTTGTATTTTCTTGTGGTTTCATACACCCTGTAGTATAAGGCAGTTTCATCAGGCACCGAATTATCACCGTATGCATAATAGGGATGCTCAAAATATGTTCCTATGTTCCAGGTGATGTCTTTCATATGTTATGTCAATATTTCCATCATCACTAGATGGATAGATATCATTTTCGGTAATGAAATATGAGGATATTAAAAAATTGCTTTTTTCTAAATCCGTTGCTTTACTCCCACAGCTTTAGCGAAAAATTGAACCCCCTAGACACAATATTTTGTAATGGCAGGAAACTAGAAGAGATGGCTAAGAGGTTAGTGGAAAATCTTCGAAGATCGGTTGAAAAACGACTTGGATATAGCTATTTTAATATTTAGTTACAACGATTTTCTGAACGAAGCACAATCTGCCGCCAGCGATCCTGCATTGGGTCTGTTCGTTAGGGTTTTTCATGACCCATATGTGAATGACTGCTAGCTAATCTGTTCGTGGGCACGTTTGTCACAAGATACACAAATTGTCTAGCTCCAGAATTAAGTATTCCAACTCCAACCGTAAAATCATAAAAGTGCTTGGTGTTTCCATTGGCCAGGGTCTAACTTTTTTCCCCATTTCCGCGAGGTAAAAGTCAGGTGCAAACCTGTTCCGAACCCTACCAAAGCCACAGGACCAACAATAGGGCACTCCACTTTAGGGTATGTCAGGTTTTTATTGATAGCGGCCTCCGCTATAACTTAGAACATATCTGCTTTGCCCATCGCAACCTGACCGGTACTCTATCGCCGACCTTCAACCAGTATGTTAGAGGTGCTTCTGGGGTGCTCCCGTCCACATCCGCCGATGCTGCTTGTGTCGAGGTGGGCATCCTACCGTTCTGCCACCGTGTGCTAGTGACCACCTTCCACAAAGCCGCCTCGTTCGTCGCATCCACTTCCGGAGATGGAAGGATGGCTGACGTTGGTTTCCCCTCAGCGGCTCGGGCCCACTGACATAAAACAAGAAACTAACACTCCTCTTCAGCCTCCACAAACAGCTCCATAACAGAACACTTGTACGGAGAATACAGAAACCATGGATACATGTTTACGGATGATTCGGTTTCATGCCGCGGAGTTTGGTCACCGGTCCCAGTCTTCCAAGCATCTGCAGCATTTTTTCTACTGTAGCTGCCAGCTTTCATTGTAGCCACCTATCCATCAAGAAAGCCACTTTTATCTTATACATTCCAAGTGTTTTTTCCGCGCTGCAGTGAGCACAGCCCAAATTCTCCTGGATCCAAAGCATCCTTGCGAACAAGCGCTGGAATACGAAGTTTACATGTATTTCACGGCTCTGCGGAGTTCCTGACAACACCACTGCTGACCACCTCGCTGGCGCTGGTCAACAATGACCTGAAGGACCAGCAGGTTATTTCTCGGTTGTGGACTGGCTATGCTCTGCTCTCACATAATTTTGGTGGAAGCCCTTTCCGAACAACGTACGATATCTGGGGAGTCCTCAATATTACCGAATACTTCTTGTCGTGCTGCCCAGGATATCAAGTCCTAAACGAAGCCGGCGGGATCCTGATCAGCGTTTCGGACGCACTCGGCAGCTGGTTATCTGGCTAAGAATAACATTACGGATTGCCTGTTCCAGTGGTAAAAGTCCACCATACAGGTGACCCCTAATTCTCGGTGTGATGCGGCTTTATGCTTACCGTGCCTACGAATGAATGGTTAGGGGGGTCTAATAAGAACCTAACTGCAAACGGAGCCTGTGAAGCACCAGGGCCCCCTTCACAGTATTTTAGCCCTCGCTGCGCTAACCGGAGATATGGCGTAGTTGACTCTTTACTTCTCCGAGATAATCGGCTACTCTTATTCAACCTCATCGTGAGGTTAAATAAAAGTAGGGTTATGAATATGAGTTTTAATTAGTTTTCAACAAATTGTCCTATAAATGGTTCCATTCTCCTTTCCAACTTCACTTCCTCTTCCTTTTCCCATTTCACTTCCTTTTCCGTCAGGTAAATGATTAGAAAGGCCAGTGAAGGCGATGGCACAAATCTCCCAAATTGAGTGGAACGTGCCTCCTGAGCCGACGTTCTGATACCTGATACCTGATACAGCCCAAATTCTCCTGGATCCAAAGCATCCTTGCGAACAAGCGCTGGAATACGACGTTTTCATGTATTTCACGGCTCTGCGGAGTTCCTGACAACACAACTGCTGACCACCTCGCTGGCGCTGGTCAACAATGACCTGAAGGACCAGCAGGTTATTTCCCGGTTGTGGACTGGCCATGCTCTGCTCTCACATATTTTTTGTGGAAGCCCTTTCCGAACAACGTGCGATATCTGGGGAGTCCTCAATATTACCGAATACTTCTTGTCGTGCTGCCCAGAATATCAAGTCCTAAACGAAGCCTGCGAGATCCTGATCAGCGTTTCGGACGCACTCGCGACAGATCCAGAAAACCTTGCAACCCTCATATATTTTCTAAAATATGGGGACTTGTATTTTGTCTAATTTATGCTGCTATTGATTCGTCTAGCCATCCTGCAAGCTCTAATTAGAATCGACTACTAGGAATAAACTTCATTAAAAAGGATTCTATGTCAGCTGTGTTACTTTACCAATATGTGCCAGAGAAGTGAACTCAATACGATGAACTGCTGCTATCGTCATATGTATTTCCCGGCTCATTAAAACCGTTAATTTAAGCTATTTCTATGATACCCATTTATTAGGTAAACGATAGCACCGATTGAAACCTAAAACCGTTTGCTCAATTAAACGCACGAGTTGATTTGGATGAATAATCTTCCCACTATTGTCATATCACGTGCCGCTATTTATTATGAACTCAAATATCAGACTCATGTACTTTTTAATGAATCGCCGTTCAAGCATGAAATTATTATGCACTCGCAGGTATCCCTTTCTTCACCGTCACCATTAGTACCGCGCTCATAGCAGCAAGGATCCGCCCGACGGGAAATGTCCCCCAATGAGCTCAGTCCCAATCAGTTCCATGATTTATGACTTAATTTAATTTCCATACAGAAAATCCCGATTTGGGGGTATTAAAAATTGAAACTCACAATTTGGGATTTGCATTTCAACGCATTTCGGATCCGCTTGAATTCGTCGATTGACATCCCTCCCCCCGATATCGATGCAAGGGAAATAAAGCGGATTGGAGATTGGGAGTGTGACGATGTTGATGGCGGCGCTGATCGGCTGAAACGATTGACATACCGCGAAAGCCGCAGTCTGATTCTGTGACTGATTATTGTCCGCTTTTACAATGATTTATGTAAATGATGAATTATTAACATACTGATCAGATTTGGCCCCAACGCTTCACAACACAATGTGTAACGTGTCAAAATTGGTGCAAACGCGACACGATGGTTATTTTTTTTTTTGTGTGCTGCGATAGGACACGGTTTTCAACAAAAGTTCAAACATTTGGAAACAGAATCAATTGCCGGGTTGTAATTTTATTGTTTCACTTTACATATATTTTCTGCCCTTTCTATCAATGGCACTGTGTTGGGGTGCTTGTTCTTCGAAATTGGCATTGCATTTTGCATTTCCCACCCACATCGAATGGAGAAAAATTGAAGAGGATGCACCGAGCACAACATGCGGTCGAGTCGAAGTGTATCGTTCGAAATGCAGCGAAAGAGTAACGATGGGAGTAAAATTTATGACTTCTAAGATAACGGGTGCTGTTTGTTTCGTACGGTGAACCAATAAATTCGGCATCCAATAGAACGTGCCACGAAATGTGTTCTGAAATGTGATTACAACAGCTGTAGTCAGTAGAATTCTTTACCTTATTTATTACATATTTTCTTTGTAGTGTACGTTGCTGCAACTTGAAGCTTTTAAATTGTAGATATAAAAAAATATGTTTTCCTTTTGTAAAAAAATCAATTCGTAATCGGTGATCAAAGAAAAACAATGGACAACAATTTTTATTTTGTGATTTAATACTGTTCAGCAAAATGATTTCCATCCATCATTACAGTTGAGTCCACAACAATACGTTACATAGGAATTTCTGAAGAAATTCTTTCAAGTATTCCTTCTGAAATTCCTTCAAAATTTTCCCCAAGAATTCTTCCGGATACAGACTATTTTGGCAACTAATCAAACTACAGGAAAAATATTCAAATTTGTTGGTCAAGTAGCTTCTGATTTTTTTCTTCTGAATCTCTGTTTCTGATATTAAACGAATTAATATTGATATTTTTCCCACATAAGATTTAATCTGCTGGTTCATAACGCATAATATCCCCCCACGCTTTTGGCACTATTTCAATCATGTCACAGCCGTGTCTTTCGATTTTTCCTTCTACCCAGAGGTCAAAACGCCCATTATGAAATCCTACAATGAACATTAGCTTCCCACCTTTTTTCCACACTTCCGAGTCATTACCTCCGGTAGTAGAAAGTATTCCTTCAACAAAGTCACCACCAGACTCGCACAACAACGGCAGCACCCCTCATTTTCACAGTTCATTACACGGCAGTTAACAACGTGTGGAAGAAAGTCATTCGTCGACAGCTCGACGGCAACGGCAACGGCTACTTACAACAAACGGTCCAACAGCGCCTGAAGCACTTTGCACAAAATTGCCAACCTTCTTTGCGCCCCCTTTGGAATCGACGTCCATCGCCGTCTTGCCACTTCTAAATAATGGAGAAAGGTAGTGCGAACATTACTTGAAAAGTGCAGGGATCCAGGGCTATCCGAAGATGGTTTGCGGATAATTATGAATGTAAATTCAATGAATTGTAAATGAGATCCCTTGGGTTGGTATCAGCAGCAGCAGTGCAGTGGGGAAGTTAAGTTGTGATTGGAGTTTGCTGGACGATGAGCAACTGCTGGCTTCTGAAGGTGAGATGCAATTTATGACTGTCTATCCGTGTGAGAATAACATGAAAATAATGATACGATACAGAAAGTTGCTGCTAATTAATTCTAGTAACATTTCTAGTTACATTGTGTTGGATAACAATAAGTAATGCTTTGTTTGAAGGATATATCTATACAACTATTGGAAGTTTTTCAAAACGGTAAAAACCCGTTGCTAATTGGCGCAGTCAATGCTCGGCATGGAGCATCATTGGACAGGTAACGGACTTTATAAATTAATGAATGTTGGCGTTCACAGTTGATGCACTATTTAGATTGCCAATAATAGTGCCGTAAATCTTGGTCCTTCATGAGCATCGTCCAGGTCTCGTGTCCGCAGGGAAATACTGGTCTTATGATCGTTTTGTAGATGTTAATTTGCCATGGAAGCGAACTCGATTGGAGCATATTGCGAAGTCCAAAGTACGTACGATTTCCTGCACTATACGTCTGCGAATTTCTCTGCTGGGGGTTTACCAGTGGGCCCAAGTACACGAATTCTTCAACCACCTCGTCTTCGTCACCACCGATACAAACTCGTGTTGGATAGATAACATTGTCCTCTTTGCTTATGCTTTGCCTAAAGCTATGTCCATTTAGAATCCGGAATCATTTATTGTATTGCAGCGGCATGGAAAGTGACCGCTGCAAAGAATTCTTTTACAGCGGTTTGTCTACCTAGGCGCCCACTTGCTGTGGTATAAATTTCACGAAGTTTCGTGCAGCGTGTCAAAAATTATTCCAGATGGAAGCCGAAAGGAGAGAAAAAAGTCTGCACACCCACGTTGATAATCCTGTCATCGACGATAGAACCTACGTCAAAATGGATTTCGGACAGCTTCCTAGCCAAAAATTCTACATGGTGACGGCACGAGGAGTAGTTCCTGCGAAGTTTAAGTTTGCTTTTTGGACAAACTTGCGAAAAAACGGATGATTGTGGCAAGGGATATGCAACTGTGGGGCAAAGACCTAAGTGTTTGTGACGAATAAGACGATAGACTCGAAGCTGTATAAGGATGTCTCAAAAACCGCGGTCGACCTTCCATAAAGCTCATAAAGGTCCCGTGAAGTTTTGTCCAGATTTGACGAGTTGCAACTAAAGCCGGGAAGCCATCCAGTGGTACCGCGATAATAACGAAGATTTCATCGATAAAACATAAATCCACGCAACTGCCCACAGCTCCGGCCCATCGAGATATGTTGGGCAGTAATGAAGCAGAAGCTTAAGAAAAGTGGAAAAACAGCTCAGGACGCGACTCAGATGACCAAAATGTTGAACAAATGTGCCAAGGAAGTTGACTCCGGAGGTGTGCAACTTTTGATGAGAGGAATAAAGAAGAAGGTACGAATTTTCACTAGAAACAAGAAGAAATTATTTGTATCAATAATTTTTCCTTAAAGTACAGTAAATTACCCTTGTTTTGATGTATTAAGCTTATTTGTGGGTCAACCCGTTACCGAGATACAGATGATTTTATTATTCCGGATTCTAAATAAGCATAGCTTTATGCTTTATCTTCGACATATTCATGACTAGTCCAATCCGCTTTGCTTCCCTATTCAGTTTGATGTAGTTTCTCCAGGAACTCCTCCGGAAGTTCCTCCAGAAGTTCCATATACATTCCATGTCAATTTCTACAAGTGAACCAGTATAAATAAACTTTCGAATGTGATAAAGAAAGAGTAGTTCGGAGACGAACTAGCCTAGGGCTGAAAGTCTCCTTAATAAAGACACACAAAAATAGGGTAGTTATATCGAATAGTTACCAGACATCTATCAGTGTTTTTTTTGTCCAGTGTACAAGTCCAAAGGAAGATTACCCACAGAAGCCAAGGTGCCTTTCAGACGTTTCAGTTAGTATGTTGAATTCGTTTTTAAAAAGTTCCAACCTGACAACCAAGTGCTGACAAAACGTTTTTTTATTCACTCAGGTTGGAACTAAGTTCGCACTAGTTCCAATCCCAAAGCTGTCGGGTTCGCACTGTGTTGTTTAATGGAACGTACAAACCGGTGCATAATGCAACGTACACACCAGTCAAGCAGTTTAACGAACATTGACTCCGCCCCCACGAAAACCCTTCGATTGCTGCTTTGTTTGAACGTGTGTGAAGTTGTTCGAACAACCATTTGACAGTTGGCGGCTCGGTTGGAAAAAATTAAAACGGTTTGATTTTGGTTTGAGTTGTCGGGGATGGAGTCAAGGTTCGCCGAACATGTTTGAGCATTTGTAGTGAAGTTGCACAAACCCCCATATATTTTTTGATGGTTCGTGCTCAAGTTGGCACTTCGATCGTTCGTGTGTGATATTGTTGGTCGAATAAATTGATAGTTCGTGCCGCTGTTGGTAAAACTTGTTGGATGTTTGAATAAACGAGAGATGGAGTCAATGTTGGTCAAACTGCTTGACCGTGTGTACGTTCCATTATGGAACGAAATCCTTTTTACGGGAATTATTTATTACCTATGATGTTTGTCTACCTTTGCATTATAATCAAATTTCCTTAGGTTTTTTTTAGTAATCCCAGGAGAATTTGTTTTAAACGGAAATATTATAGGCCTTTGATAATTCATTTGTTCGAAAATTCCCCCATTATTTATTTATTTTAGTAGTTTTTCAAAACAATCATATGGAAATTCTTTAAAGAATTCTTATAATTCTTCCAAGTATTCCTCTCAGAAGTCTTTTATGCATTCCATAGCGAATTCTTCCAGGAATGCACTAGAGTAATATTCCAGGCATTCCTTCATATTTTTCCAGAAATTCATCTGGAAATTCCTCCAAGAGTTCCTACGAAATTTCTTCCAAGAATTTCTCTGGAAGTTCCTCCAGGAATTCCTTGGAGAGTTCCTCCATAAATTCCTCCAGAAGTCCCTCGAGAGATTTCTCCGGAAATTACTACAGAAATTACACCCGAAGTCTATCCAGGAATCCCTTCGGTAGTACCTTCAAGAATTCCTTCGGAAGTGGAATTTCTCCGAAAGTTCGTCCTAGAATTCTTCTGATCCAGAAATTCCTTCGGAAGAGAGTTCCGGAACTGTCTCAAAAAAGATTTTGTTTTCGGAAATTGCTCGGAATTTTCCCGGATGTTCTTTCGGAAGCTCTTTCAGGAATTGCTCCGAAAGTTCCTTCAGGAATTCCTCCGCGGCAATTTCTGGAGGAACTTCCTGAGATATTTCAGAAGGGACTTCCGAAAGAATTCCTGGAGGAACTCCCGGAGGAATTTCTGTAGGAACTCCCGGAGAAATTCCTGGAAGTACTTCCGGAGGAATTCCTGGAGGGACAGCCTGTGCAATTCCTGGAGGAACTTCCAGAAGAATTCCTGAAGGAACTTCCTGAGAAATTCCTGGAGGAACTTCCTGAGAAATTCCTGGAGGAACTTCCTGAGAAATTCCTGGAAGAAGTTCTAGAGGAATTCCTGGAGGAATTTCTGAAGGAGCTTCCGGAAGAATCTCTGTAGGAACTTCCGAAGGAATCTTTGGAGGAACCACCGCAGGAACTCCTGGAGGAACTTCCGGAGAGATTTCTGGAGGATCTTTCAGAGGAAATTTTGGGGAAACTCCCGGAGGAATTTCTGACGGTACTTCTGGAGGAATTCCAGAAGGAATTTAAGTAGGATTTCGTAAATGAATTTCCAAATGATTTACTGAAGGAACTTTTGGAAGAATTTTTGAAGGAACTTCGAAACTTTCCTAACGAACTCCCGAGCTCCGAACGTAACGTTAGGAAGAAGATGAACATCTGAATGGATTCCTGGAAGAATTTCCGGAGCAATTCCTAAACAAATTTCCGAAGAAATACCTGAAGAAACTTCCGGGGGAATTCCGGAAAGAAGCTTCGAGTAAATGCCCGAGTAAATGCCTGCAAAAACTTGCGGAGGAATTCCAAAAGGAAACTTCGAGCAAACGCCTGAATGAACTAGTGCAGGAATTCTTGAAGAAGCAGAAAGGATTCTCTATTCCTTGTAGATATATCCATCCAAAAGTAAATTTCGTAATTCGCTAAAATCAGAGCGCGTACTTGATCGTTTTTATCATGATCTTATTTGTTGTGGCCCACAAACTGTCAGTGCACTGGTGACGTCCGTGATCATATGTTTCGAATCAAACCAAACACGATGCCACGCACATCACCATGTCCAATGACAGATGGAAAGGAAAACGTTTTTTCAGGGTTCGGGTTGGCATTGATCTAGGTTTAAAAACGAATTCGACATTAGTTATTGGCGTCAACATTGGTCCTTGGAGCCGGATTGCGAAAGCACCTGTTTTGTGTTAGATATATGAACTGTACCCAACGTGTGTGAAAAGCAAAAGTTTTTGGGCTAGCATTTAGAAAGCGCTATTCAGATACTCATACCTCAACACGACACACAACCATTATGATCGAAACCGAAATCAAGAGCGAATTTCGAAACTATTTACAATGGAAGTGATACCATAAGTGAGCAAGCTAGAGCAAACTCTACCATCGGCGCTATGGCGTCATCAAATTGCCCTGAATTTCACAGCCTCACACAGTGCACCACGTGAAATGGAATCATGGAAGAAACGCCATTTCCTGCGGAATATCTTCAGTCCGAAAAGAGCAAAGGCGTGATTCTACTTCATCAGCACCTTCTTATTTACCAGATTGGTCAGAATGTTCGGAACGGTGGACCCAGTTGACCTCCACAAACGTCAAATCAGAGACATACCCACAGGCAAACTACTGGCGACCATTACCGCTCACGAAAAACTGGATACAAATGCAAAACTGGTAACTCCGAATAGAAACATCGCGGTTAACAACTGTGGAAGTGCTAAAGGGACACTAAGCTGCAAGGCGGCAATGTCCCAATGGGGGATGTAATGCCAATAAGACGAAGCAAAAGGGCTAGGATTGGGCCATGTTTTCAACAACTTAGAATGACTTGAAAATGGAAATAATATATTCAAGGACAAACAAATTGTAATACAAGATACCTTTTTGAGCGATTTAGATATCCGACCTACGGACTGTTCGTGAGAACGATGGCCCAATCTTGATTAAAATACACGAGCTCACATTTTTACACTTACAACCATGATTATGAACCGTTGATTATGCATCTTGGTTATGGTTATGCATCATTAGCATTCCATTCCGAAAAGAAAGTGTAGGTATATGAGATTATCACAAGGAAAACAGATAAAAAAATGTGAAAGGAATTTTATCAGTGCATCTACGGTCGTCGTCATCATAATCAAGCGAGGGAAATCATATATACAGTCACTCTCAAAATTGAGCGTACAGCATGGATTAGATGAATATATTCGAAAATTCCAAAGGAAATTTAATTATAATGATGGTCCTGAAAAGAACCAATAAATTTCCACTTATGTGCCTTATTAACAGCAACCACTGGGCTGCGCGATCGCCATCCGATGATTTGGCTCAACGGACGCCGTCGATTGCCAGATCCGCCGAAGATAGAATACGGATGCAAATAATGTGCTGTTGCTGCCACGACCGCCACCACCACCGAGCGAAAAAATTTCATCCGCACCACCACCGCTAAAACAGCCGTTGTCACTGGGACCGCTTCTGGGATTGAGGGATTGAACTTATCATTTCATTATCATTTAGTATTCCGCTAATAACTCATTCCAGAGGCGGAATTCCGGAAAGTGTTGTATGGCGGATTTCTAGCGCTATTTCCCCTCTACAAATTTGTCTAAGGGTACGTTGCTCTATGTCTGGTATTTACAGCGTAAAACGCTAGTATTACTTAATATACTAAATGATAATAAGTGTTATTATCATTTAGTATGTTAAATGATACTAGCGTTTAACGCTGTAAATATTAGACCTAGAGCAATGTACCTTTAGACAAAGTTGTAGTGGGGAAAAAGCGCTATAGTTCCGCCATACAACACCTTTCGGAATTCCGCCTCGGGAATGAATTATTGGCTGAATACTAAATGATAATGAATTGATAAGTTGAATCCCTGCCCCTTAGACGTAGTTTACGTTAAAAGGTCTTCAGTGTTTTGTTAGAAATGTCTAACAGAAGACGAAAAGTATTTTGACTATTTTTTTCAAAAGTGATCCGACTCAATTTTTAAGACATCAGGCTCAGAGTGTAAATGTAATCAGATATGAATTAGATCTTTTTCGGTGATAATTATACTACTCAAAGCGAAAGGGAGTATTCATTTCACACTTGCCGCTCGCTTGCGGTGTCAATCGAATCTGTATATTCATTACTTTCATCTACTCCCTTTCGCTTACAGTAGTATAATTATCACCGAAAAAGCCAATAATTTAATTTCGATAAAGGCACTCGGTGATCAAAGCTTCGTTGTGCATTTGTATCCCACTAGAAAAAATGAAATCTATGCATTCATTTTCTAGTTTTAAGTTAGCTCAATATCATAAAAACACGCTGATTAGGGAGCATCCATAAATTACGCAACACATATAGGGGGGGGGGGTGCCTGTATTGTGACAATCCATGAAAAAAATTCGAATGATTCATACAAAAAGTGTTACATAGGGGGAAGGGGGTTGAAAATGTTCCATTTTTGGGTTAGTAAGTAATGGATCTTCCCTAAGGCAATATGAAGTATGCTTCAGCATAATCACATAATTCTTAAGTAAAAAGGTTTTTAACGGAATACAAACTGCTTTTGCAGTGCAGCAAGAATTAAATGTTTCACTGAAAAAAGAATCGTGTTTAAATTACAGAATGCATTCCACCTTAAAAAACTATCGGAGTTTCAAACGGGTGGTAAAAGATCTTGTTTGAACAAGTCGGAAAATTTCCATCCAGCTGTGTATAATTTTCAACACGCGACAATTTTTCACGTTTCCTCTTCTGAACCGACTGAGGCTGCAAGATTGTTTGCTGATAAAATGTTTGGCGAAGTGCTAAGTCGCTTGATTAATTATCCGGTGCTGCTTAGTGGAAGTTTCATTGGCGTTGAACTGCCACAGCCGGCCGTGAGTATCATGACCTGTGGTGCCACTGCGGGAAACACAAACAACCTATTTTTACGAAACTAATTTCATTGTGAAGGAATTCACTGATGGATGGGTTACCAACGGAGAAGGGCCTGGGAGCGCAAGGTTGAAGTGTGAAAAACTCAATCAATCTAGCTAAAAGGCATCGAGATTCTATTCGTTCGTACTTCCTGCCGTCGACGCTACCAGTTGAGAACCTACACCCGGTAGGGTAAACACATGTGCCTGTGCCGTTCCGTGTTTTGGGTTCAGAAGTCAAACGCTTAATTATTTATTGCTGTTCGATTTTTGATTGGATCGTGTAATGTGTGTATGTAGTGCATGTGAGCCGGCCCGCTGCTCATAATGGTACGTGCCCGACTCACCTGTTGTAAATTCGTCAAGTGTGTAGATTGATTGCTGCACTATTAGCGGCTGAATAATTCAAGAAATTATAGCACCCTGGTGCTGGTTGGTTTTGCTGCAGGTGGTTTTTGACTGACTGATTGAATGGTGATGATTGACAGCACCCTTTTCGGATTTCCTGTTCAATGGTGGTTGCCCGTGTGAACGGGAAATTGATGTTTTATCGAAGCGAGTAGTTGAAAAACACGCCAGCCATGCGGAAGATATGGAAGAAGTTTCATGATGTTGGCGGCGTATGGCAATCAGTTACTTGATTTATAGTTGAACTGATATAATATTTTCAATTTCTTGTATAGTATGTTGATCCTTACCATCTGATTCTGATGAAAATAGAAAAGATTGAACCGACCGATGTCGATGCGTGCTTGTCTATAATACGTCGCTTCACAGTCGACAGTGAGTCTGGCGAAGTGAAAACATACATGCGCAAGTTGGGTGGATACAAACTATTACTGAGCGGGAACTATTGCCTTCTCTTGAACCTCTTCCTATCATATACTTCGTCTTCGACGTGTTGATGACAAGTCCTAACCGTTTATCCTCCATCTGCTCAAAGTTACGTGCCACAATATCTATGTCGTCGCCAAAGCAAAATAGCTGGACGGACTTATTGAAAATTGTACCACTCGTGTTAATCCTTGCTCTTCGTATCGTAGGAGGCTTCCGAGCCGCTTGAAAGGAGGCATCCGAGCCTCTTGAAAGGAGGCTTCCGAGCCTCTTGAAAGGCCAGGCCAGAGCCTCTTGAAAAGCCAGTGCCTCACCACCATGTTTAAACAGCTCTCCTGGTATAGTTAGCCACCTCCAGGGGCTTTGTTGTTTTTCAGCCGGCCAATCTCCTCTTAAATTTCCTGGAGATTCGGAGCCAGAAGCCGTGTGTCCTGCGTGCGTGCTCCTAGGTTCATCACCATACCGCCACCGATGTCTGTCGCATCGCCATTCAGGTGTTCTTCGTAGTGCTGCCGTCACATTTGGATCACCTCGCACGCTCGTTTGTAAGAGCAATACGAACAAGAGTATATTACTGGATTTCGATCGCGGAAAAAAATTGAAAAAAAAAAAACACCGCTAGAAGCTTTGTGTTGTGAGATGGAGCTAGGCTTACACTCCTTGCACACTTTGCACATAGCCACATATTTTCTAGTATAATCTGATATTCTAGGCCAGAAACACCAAGAATTGAGCCTATCGAGCAACTTCTAAAAGCCGATATATGAAGACCCATCGCGCTCCTGCTGAAGTATTTGTCCTCTATTGCTTTCCGAAAAACAGAGCTTCCCTTCATGGCGATAGTCGAGCATTTTGGTTTTGTTTGGGACTAGTTTGAGCAGTTGTTGGTTTTCCATTTTGAAATCCAACTGTTCTTCAGGTGAATTTCCCACCTGTCTGAACATATTGAAGTACCATACGTCTCCATTTGCAAGGACTCTTACAACCTCGAGGTTGTAGGTCTGGATACAGAGAACGGGACAGGGCGCCTGGAATGACATTATCCTTTCCACGCCAGTAGCGTATCTCTAAGTCGTAGCCCTGTAATTGGATGCTCCAGCTATTTACTCAGTTGGGTAACAGACGAGGTGCGCTGCTTGCGTAGCATGATGTGATTGAAAGCAGATGCAACTTGACAAGGCTCTTTCGTATGTATGGTTGAAAGGTCATTTTGACGGAATCAATTTTCAAAATACTGCAGTTTTCAAGACACCATCTGATGGAAGAACGCACAACTGTCATTTTATTTTTTCCGCTTTGCTGCGTCGCAACATGCGTAAAAAAATAAAAATGACAGTTGTGCGTTGCTTCTGTATCGAATGGTGTGCCCTTGAAAACGCGAGTACTTTGAAAATTGGATTCCGTCAGGAGACCTTAAACGACTTCGTCAGAAGACGGGAAAAACCAGCGCGGGGGGGGGGGTTTACTTTCCGTGCAAATCGTGAACAAACGAGCATATATTCCATATAAAAAACCAAAATGGCTGACTTGAGGAAATTATCAAGTCAGATGACCCCCAATAAAGGCATCCTGGCAATTTGCTTCCGTTTGTCTCGGTCACTCCTGGTATTTCTATTTGTGGACCACTCGTTGCAAGTCAATCCAAGTTCTAGATTCTCTCGAAATGCAAACAGTATGTTTGGTGCCGGTCGACTGTCACTACTTTAGGGTCTTTTTTTTATTCCGGCCATTTGGGGCCACACAAGGACGATCTCTTTGATGGGCTCATGCGGTGTTGTGTGCCTCATGTTGAAATCTGGCACACTTACCAGCTGCAATGGCTCCAAGACCGCCGGAGTCCGGTTGTAGACTTTTTCCATGTGAAGGTATGCAAGCTCCATATGTTTACCGGTCTGCAAGCTGTCGTCCATAATCTTAAGAGACCAATGGCATGAATGTTTAGTCGTCGATAGTTATAGTAGAGATTCGTGGGCACACGTTCTACTACACGAATAACACTACGAAGTGTTTCTATACTATGTGCCCAAATTGACTTCAAAACCATATATGTCATAATAGGTGCCGACCAACTAGTTTCAACAGTGGCAGATAATGCACGCATATTTCTAGACAAACTGACAAAATAAGAAAAGACAACTAAGAATTGGGTGATTTACGAAGTGCAGGTTTCGAGACTCACTTCCCAGTCAACACAAAATCGTATATGATGCAACATAAATGCTAAAATGGAGGCGATATATTTTACCGCGCATAAAAAAATCTACTCCTACGCTTATTTTTAATAGCAACGAAAAATAAGCGCCAGATTTTTTTTCCTGTTCGGGTGTGCCACTGCGACCAATTATTAGATCTATTGTAGCGTTACCCGTATTCTTAGTGTTTAAGTGCATGTCGAATTACTCCAGTGCTATTGAGAAGCAATGCAGTATCGGTTTTGATACAGTTGTTGTTTTGTTTTCTCAAGACCACAATGACAAGGTCCCGCTATTTAGACCCTTCATAGGGAGCAATCCCATTGAAGTGGCGCCCCTTATCAATAGGAAATCAATCCTTGCTTGAGAAAACAGAACAGTAATACTGTTTTTGGCCATGCATCGGAGCCTTAGCCACATCCTTGTCTTGCTTCTAGAATATCACCAGTGAAACTCTTAAAACCCGGGATTTAGCTCTGTCTACAAGACCATTTCAAGCAAGAGAATTTGTTCAGTAATAAGAACTTCCGTGTGTTCCTCTCACTACCATTTTTCACCAGTTCATGAAGAGTTAGTACGTATTTAAACCCCTAATTCGATTTATTCAGCAATCAGTTCAACCTAGGACCCAACTGCAAAAAGCCATCGTGTCGCGGTCTTCCATGAAGCCTGTGGCCTCTTCTGGGTTCTCTACTAAATATTATCTTTGTTTTATGTTCTTCCGGCATATGAACTGTTACCGGCGGGTAACATTGAATTAATTGAGAAATTATGATTTCGGGAAGTCAGGGAAATATATGTTCAGTTAACCGCTGCCCCAACGGTCAATTTGAATGGATACCCATTAGACCTCTTCATGTTTTCAAAAAGTATCAAAAATTCAACCGGTCAGCCCAGAATCACAATTCATATACTAAAATAAGTCTTCTGTCAAATCCTTAATCAAAAAAAATCCTGAACAACTTGTTTAAAGAAATCTCAGCGTGCAAATTTATGACAAATGTTTAGCTTCTGATTTTTAAGAATTTAACGATAAATCGCGTAGTGACAATTATATTACTCAAATTTCCAGGGAAAAAAGAGGAACAATAATATAATAAACTAGCAATCATTTGTCATAAATTCAAGAATTTTGTAGAACAACGACTTTTAAGGGAAACAAAATTTTTATGCACTTAAAAGCTTGAAAATCACTTTAATATGGACAAAACGTGACCGGAACGAATCGCAATGTTCACAAGACTTGTAGAGCACGCCCAAAGCTTCCGTATAGAGGTTGTTGCGATAGTTTTCGACGTTTATATCTCTTGTTAGATTTTTTTCCAAAAACACTAAATCGACTTGAGCCACCTCGAGACTTATTTTAGCATAAGAATTGTGATTCTGTGCTGACCGGTTGAATTTTTGATACTTTTTGAAAACATGAAGAGGTCTAATACCCACCCTAGCAGCACGCATGTTTCATTTCGGTTACTGCAACTCGTTTGCGACCAGATTTAGTCACAAACAAGTTGCTGCAACCGATTGTGCCTGACTTGTGCTTCTCGGGCATGGACCGTCGATGAAAGCGCTAGGCGCACCAGATTGGAGCAGCAAAAATGGGTGGCTGAGTGGGCCAGAGATCCATGAAACTAAATCAAAGCGAATGGGAGAAGGTGATAATTGGCGTTGGTTCGGA
The DNA here is from genome assembly GCF_024139115.2 of Armigeres subalbatus. Taxonomy (NCBI): domain Eukaryota; kingdom Metazoa; phylum Arthropoda; class Insecta; order Diptera; family Culicidae; genus Armigeres; species Armigeres subalbatus. The sequence goes on along the minus strand of NC_085140.1, from coordinate 182,693,398 downwards.
TGGCGGGAAGTGACTCGCTGATCGGGAGAGTGAACGGAAGTACAGTCGAGATCATCAAACCGGGAACATCAAGATTCGTCCATACGAAGAGTATAGCGTCCATTGCTAAAAGTGATTCCACTCCAAGCCATCGGAGTTCAAACGGTTTTCCCGGGCGGGTACGTCCCAGAAGGGTGATAATTCTGGAAAAGTCTCCGGTCCCCGGTCCACAGTTCCTGGCCGGAACGAAAAGTTAGGGAAGTGATAATCCCAGTTTGTGTCCACGTGCCAGCTGAGGCGCTAGTAGCTAAGTTGCTGAGTCTGTTCGTTGCCGCCATCGTCAGATCGGGACCGGTTAAAAACACGATTTTGAACTCGATCCAGCCCCCCCCCCCCGCCTCCCTCGGGGGTTTAGTCAGAGACTGAAACATCGACCCGCAGTTCATCATTACCGCCTCCGCGGTCTACCATCCGGGGTGGTGACGCTGTGAATCCAACTCAACCGCCACCTATCCACGCCGGAACGCCATCTTCGAAAATATCTCCTGTTCCTCATTCGCTACTGTGGACATTCTCGGGAAAACTCCATTCCGCAAGCCTTACACTGCCAAAAATATGTATATAAGATATATGTGTCGCCGTTATAAATTTTTGCAATAGCTCCACCCTAATATAATCTATATAGAACCACACATAAATTAAATAATTGCTAATTCGAGACCACACATAAAGTTTATTTGGATATATATTTTATTAGTAGTTCGCGTGGAGAATGGTTATGTGTGCGCTGATATACATCATAAGTTAAATCTATGGATTTTTGCCAATAAATATGTCTGGATTTTTAGTAGTGTACCGATCGCCAATCGAGATCTCCGTATGGCAATCACCACTCCGAAGGCACTGGAATCATCAAGCCCATCGACGAAACTGGAACGCCTAGACGCGGTAATCGTACCACGACGGAAGCGCCTCGCCGCCGGCGCGCTACTTTTTTTGCCACTTCATCGCCACTGTAGACGACATCAAAACGCCTAGACCTCGCAATCGAACTTCAGCGAAAGACGCCCCGCCAACGCTCCATTTCATCGACCCACCCCAGAGGCTGCCGTTGGCTCTAGACCAGCAGCCTGGGGTTTGATGTCGGATTCCTTCTGAAATCGAGTTTGTGGTTCCGGGGTTAAAAAGTGGTCTTATAGAAGAACGTGTCCAGCCCACCGTAGTCTGTCGTGTTGTATAAGCTTAATAATATCCAGCCCTTTATACACCTGGTACAACTCGTGATTCAGATACCGTCTCCTTCAGATACCGTACCGCAGAATATTGTCCGCAGCAGCTTACGCTCAAACAGCCTCCTTTAACGACCATGTTTCACGGCCGTATAAAGCCACCGGAAGAATCAGAGCGAATTTTTACTTCGTTTGCAGACTACGGGACTTAAGCTGGTTACGAAGTCCGTAATAAGCCCTATTTGCAGTTGTAATACGCCTGTTCACCTCGCGGGTAACATCATTATCGCACGTCACTAATGTTCCAAGATACACAAATTCTTCTACCACTTCAATTTTTTCACCATCTAGGGTATCTGTTCCATTATTAATAACATGCTCCTATATCAATAACATTCGCAAAACAGGCAATTTAGGCTCAATTTGTGTTTTGTTGTTATCCGGCGTGCTCACTGCTGGAAAAAATCACAAAAATGAGAAATAAAACAATTTGTGCACCCATTCTTTGTTTTCGAATGGTATTGATTTGGGTACATGGTATGAATTCAAGGAGCAGTAGCACCATTTCGCTACCACCACCACTAATAACCTACGTGATTGCCAGCAACCATGCACTTCGTTTTGCTGGTATTAATCGTGAGTTCAATCCTCGCTGTCTCCCTCTTGAAAGGCACAAAGTCCTCTTCCACGGCACGGCGGTTATTCTCGATAATATAAGATATATTTAAATTTTTTGTTGTTTTTTTTCTGTGAGTACATACGCACTGAGCTTAAAGTAGAAGGGAGCAATCGAAAGCAATGAAGAACAGAAATGAAAGATATCGCAAGCGAGCGACTGAGTAGTATGATTTGTGAACAATATTGTTTGAAATCGCTGTTATTTTGCCTAACGTCCACCCAGGAACGGCTTGGCTGATAGCGTGGGAACTCCCTCGAGCGCTATATTGAACAGTAGATTCGAGAGTGCATCACCCTGCTTTAATCCATCTAAGGTAACAAATGACATCGATATTTCATCCGCAACCCTTACACTTGATTTCGATCCGTCCAACGTTATACGAATCAGCCGTATCAGTTTGGCTGGAAAACCATGTTCAAGCTTAATTTGCCATAATTCATTCCGTTTCACTGAATCGTACGCCGCCTTGAAATTAATAAACAGATGATGTGTCTGCAAGTTTTACTTCCGGAATTTATAAAGGATTTGTCTCAGAGTAAACATATGATCCATCGTTGATCGGCCCTCACGAAATCCTGCTTGGTATTCGCCGACGAAGGACTCTCCAAGCGGCCTCAATTTGTTGAACAGAATACGGGACATAATCTTGTATCGATCCTTCCTTGTATCGATCTCTATTCGATCGGGTACCCGACACCAACATCCGGCTTCTGGCAACGTTCTTCTCGTCTGTCACTCTCTGACACTCCACTTCTCGTGCTGTTGTGCTCACCGCTCCATGGATCGACTCCCATAGATCGTTGATGTTGTCGCTAACGTTGGTTGTACTTGTAGCTTCTGGCGGTACTCAGCCGATACTCCTTCCGCCGACAACCACTGGATTTTGTAACGCATCGTTCGCTGTGATCTTTCGTTCGATACAGTTGACAACCGTGTTCGAATTTTACTGACAACGAAGTAGTGATCAGAATCATTGTTCGGACCTCTGAATGTCCGTACATCGATAACATCCGAGAAATGACGCCCATCCACTAGAACATGGTCTATCTGGTCGCCAGTTTCACCATATGGGTGTCTCCAGGTGTGCTTTAGGATATTCTTTCGTGCAAAGCAGGTGCTACTGATGGCCATCCCTCTGGCAGCAGCGAAATTTACTAGCCGTAGTTCGTTGTCATTGGTAGCGGAATGAAGGCTCTCCCTACTGATTATGGGACGGAGAAAGTCCTCCCTTCCGACCTGAGCGTTAGCGTCTCCGATAACAATTTTCACGTCATGCTTTGTGCACACTCCATAGGCTTTATTAAGACATTCATAACACGTGTCCTTCATGTCATCGGATTTATCGTTTGTCGATGCGTAAACGTTGATTAGGCTGTAATTGAAGAATTTGCCCCCGTATCCTCAACACACAGATTCGTTCGCTAATAAGTTTCCACCACATCACTCGCTTCATCTGCTTGCCCATCACTACGAAACCAACTCCATGCTCTGCTTTTCCGCCGCCACTGTGATAGATGTTATACTTGAATGCAGTGTTGGTCTTGGGGTCCACTGCTTGGAATTTACGTTCTCCGGATCTAGGCCATCGGACTTCTTGAATAGCGGCCACGTCCTCTTCTCTTTTGGAAGCGTGAGATAGGAACTTGTGGGGACCAGAGCTCTGTTGGGCGCTTCTTCCTTGATGTCAACCCACCATTTTGCAGCCCGTTACGCACCCGCACCCATTACGGCCAAAATAATCCATTAGATTTATGCTGCAGACTATTTATTGAAATATGTTGTTTTTCGACTTCAATGTCAGTAAATTAGTTTTTTTTTAAAGAATTAAGCCAAACAATCAGTCTGTGCAATCTATAAATTGAAGACGGTGTTGAAATAAATAAATATATTTAATTATAAAGAACACGTAATAAACCTTTTTTGAAACGTCGTGAAAAAATGGATTTCAACAAGTGCCTGGGCAACGGTCCAACTTAACCAAAAACGTTTCATAGCCGTTCATTAGTATCAATCCCATAATAAAAAGGTTACAAACCCCTATACTGCCGCTAACCGCAAGTCGAGCACATCTGTATATGGGCCTCCATATACAGATGTGCTCGACTATCGGTTAGCGGCAGTATATACTTGATATTAGAAAGCCAATCTAAGTCCATTTAAGCAGGTTGAATTGCATTTCGATAGTTTCCATATAATTTGGAAGAAACTGCTGCTGGGCTTGCCGCGCTTGTGTCCTGTTAGTAAGGGCATATCGTCCTGTCTACACTGGGGCGTTTTGACCAGTGAAATATATTTTCGTAAAACGTTACATTTTTTGAGATGAAAGTCATTTTATATCATATTAACCACTGAGAAAAAATATTTTATTGTCCAACTGAGTGCTCCAGTGCAAGTTTTGCGGACTGTACAGCAGCGTCGCTCTATAATGTCGAGCAAACAAACATGGAAAGTTACAACAAATCTTCATCATTTTGAATTTTGCTATTATTTCCATTATGTAATACAAAATTTTTTCCACATTCACATAGTATGATGATCTTACAAATATTTGAAGGTGTCAACATATTTTTAACCTAAGTTAGTTATAGTTTGCTACAAATCAAAACATTATACCGTCTTGCCCTTTCTGTCCATTGCCCTTTTATCCACGATACATGAAAGAGGTGAACAATCCATGAACATAATGATTAAAATTAACAGTTTTTGTTTGAATAAAGTAAACTAGTGTACGACGTAAGCTTTGTAACTATGAAGTGCTCAATTACCGTCATTTGTGTAATACAAACCACAAATCGCATTATGCTATAGTATTTCTGCATCATGGCACAAATGATTGAAGACCTCCACACTAGAGCCATCCAATTGATGCAACACCAGCTCGGTGCATTGAACCATGTCAAGTTTGAGACACAAAAAGCCATTCGGATTACATTTGCATTTGCATACAACAGTCGCAATTGCACGTCTCACCAGCAGCGTACAACTCCTTCCGCAGAATGTTGGCCAAGGCAGGGCTCTTTACGTCGTGTCATGACAATTGCATTACCCATTGATCAAATTGATTATTAATTGCTTATAATTGAATGCCACCCACCAACCGACCATCTGGGTCTACGTTGGAATCGCCTGCAGTGTGGTGCTGCGATGCGGCGATGGCGGCGGGGGATTTGTTGCTTCAGACACTGCAGTCAGCATCGAAACCAGCAGTGCACAAGAAAACGAAACAAGTGTCGGAAATGCAATGGAAGCAGTACACAGGACATGGTCGGTACAAGTGTCAACCGGACATGCTGCAGATGAATGCATTATTAATTGGTTGGAAAACTTTAAAGAGAGACACTGTTTCTGTTCATAGTCAATTGTTTGTTGTTTGAACCTTTCAAATTTTGCTCTTCACCCAGACGGAAACCACGAAATCGCTTTAAGTTCTGGTACTTACTGGAATCAAACATCAGTAGGTACTATTTCAGCGATATCAAGATACAAAAGAAGCGATTGCCAAAAAGAAACTAGCACCAGTAGAATTCGAACTCCTGGGAAAACGATTCTGCTCGTTTCAAGCGGCAAAAAACTTTTCACCTGAGGGTAAAAAGAAGATCGGATTCTTTCGTTCTCGAACTTAGCAGTTCTAGAAGGCAGCAACACATATTCCAACACTACACGACGTAGACCATCCAGCATAGTTGCGAGGTGGGGTAACTTGACAATTATTACAGAAAAAAGTCACACAATCACGCAATTGTTTTATATTTAAAATATTAGTTATCTACATTTTAGTTTAAATTATTAGTTATCTACATTAAAATTAATGTAAAGTGTAAAGTATGTTAAATGTTTTTGTGCTATATTATGCCTGATCGATAGTACCCCGATAATACCCCAGTGAAAATAGTTCGCTTTTCTGATCGTAGTGTTACTATTGAAAAGTTTTCTTTATTTTTATTTTGTACAGCCAAAAGGGGCAAACGTGTGTCTTTGGTTCGTCGTTCTTCACCGCCAGGAGTACAATATCTTCCGTTTTTATTTTACATTTTCGAACCATGTGGGACTGCGGCAGCAGTGGGGAGTCGAGGAAGAATCGCTGAAGCTATTTTCTGCCCGTTTCTCAGGCCCCAGTTGTTCCGCTCGATTTACCTTCCGGGACATGTACCGATCCAAATCGGAATGGAAAGAACTGCTAAACGGAGCAAAGACGCCAAACGGTGGTGAAAACTCTCCATATGGAGCATGAGAAAAAGGTACCTACATAATATATATCGATACGAATAATGGAAAAGGAAACGATGCCTTCAACGATCGTTCTTTGGTTTTTTTCGAATTTTCTTACCACCGCACGTTAAAGCTGCTGGTGTTCCATGGAGGGCTTGGTGGATGTGTTATTCTTTTCCGCCACATTCCTAGACAGAGAATATTTCGGTGGCTTGTTTTCCTGCCATGTATGCAGTTACTTCCTTCGACATGTGTGGCGAGTATTATTTTCGTCGAATTTATTTTTCATAAATTTACTAACAAATAAAATGGTGTGAAAGCATCCGTCTGCTGAAATGGAAAATAATTCAAGCATGTAGTGATACTTGCTTAAAGCGGTATACGCCAGTCGATGGTTAACGAATACTATTCGCAGTAAAAGACTCCAACCAGCCTGTTCCAGCGGCACAACGGGCCGATAAACCCTGGTAGCAGGTCAGTAGGGCGAAGCGTAAGTCGAACGTATCCCACCCCGCAAAATTAAAGAACAAAGACGATGCCTTGTGGTCAAAACCGGCAAATAAGTCCTAAAGTCTATGCGAGGGGGCAAAAGACTTTCGGCACTGGGCGAGTACGTGCAACGCACGTACATCAAGGCTGAGGAACTGATCTTGGTGCTGAAACGTAGGCTTATAAAAAGCTGGTCATCGATGTTCTAGGTGACGGAGAAACGGTGAGGTCGCTGGGTACTGAAGTAACCTTCCAGTGCAATCAACTGGATGAGGTCACAGATGCAGACGACATCAGACGACAAGCCCGTAACCACGTTAGGGGTGGTCCTACGTCTTTTCGGTGATGACAATAACACTTGATGTGAAAAATGTATTTAACAACGCAAGCTGGGATCCCTTCGCGCTCTCGTTACGCTGGCTTAGCCTGCCGGTGGACCTGTACCGGACCTTAGGAAGCAGTTTCCAAAACTGTGTACTGCTATACGAGACATATTTAGGTCAAAGAAGCGGTGAAAGACCTGTGCGCCGATTTAAATGTTATCGGCGGCGGCGTAATAGATTATTTTCGGCCAGTGGAGTTGGCGTGGCAGCGTCACACCGTTGGTGATCTGCGGCGGTGGCGCGGCAACGTGGGTCATCATGGGCTAATTTTATGCATACATAATTCTTCTGTAAGTTCCTCCAGGAATTCTTCCGGAAGTTCCTCCAGGAATTCCTCCGGAAGTTCCTCCAGGAATTCCTCCGGAAGTTCCTCTGAAAGTTCCTCCAGGAATTCCTCCGGAAGTTCCTCCAGGAATTCCTCCGGAAGTTCCTCCAGGAGTTCCTCTGGAAGTTTCTCCAGGAATTCCTCCAGAAGTTCCTCAAGGAATTCCTCCGGAAGTTCCTCCAGGAATTCCTCCGGAAGTTCCTCCAGGAATTCCTCCGGAAGTTTCTCCAGAAATTCCTCCGGAAGTTCCTCCAGGAATTCCTCCGGAAGTTCCTCCGGAAGTTCCTCCAGGAATTCCTCCGGAAGTTCCTCTGGAAGTTCCTCCAGGAATTCCTCCGGAAGTTCCTCCAGGAATTCCTCCGGAAGTTCCTCCAGGAATTCCTCCGGAAGTTCCTCCAGGAATTCCTCCGGAAGTTCCTCCAGGAATTCCTCCGGAAGTTCCTCCAGGAATTCCTCCGGAAGTTCCTCTGAAAGTTCCTCCAGGAGTTCCTCTGGAAGTTTCTCCAGGAATTCCTCCAGAAGTTACTCCGGAAGTTCCTCCAGGAATTCCTCTGGAAGTTCCTCCAGGAATTCCTCCGGAAGTTCCTCCAGGAATTCCTCCGGAAGTTCCTCCAGGAATTCCTCCGGAAGTTCCTCCAGGAATTCCTCCGGAAGTTCCTCCAGGAATACCTCCGGAAGTTCCTCCAGGAATTCCCCCGGAAGTTCCTCCAGGAATTCCTCCGGAAGTTCCTCCAGGAATTCCTCCGGAAGTTCCTCCAGGAATTCCTCCGAGGTTCCTCCAGAAATTCCTCCGAAGTTCCTCCAGGAATTCCTCCGGAAGTTCCTCCAGGAATTCCTCCGGAAGTTCCTCCAGGAATTCCTCCGGAAGTTCCTCCAGGAATTCCTCCGGAAGTTCCTCCAGGAATTCCTCCGGAAGTTCCTCCAGGAATTCCTCCGGAAGTTCCTCCAGGAATTCCTCCTGAAGTTCCTCCAGGAATTCCTCCGGAAGTTCCTCCAGGAATTCCTCCGGAAGTTCCTCCAGGAATTCCTCCGGAAGTTCCTCCAGGAATTCCTCCGAAGTTCCTCCAGGAATTCCTCCGGAAGTTCCTCCAGGAATTCCTCCGGAAGTTCCTCCAGGAATTCCTCCGGAAGTTCCTCCAGGAATTCCTCCGGAAGTTCCTCCAGGAATTCCTCCGGAAGTTCCTCCAGGAATTCCTCCGGAAGTTCCTCCAGGAATTCCTCGGACAGTTCCTCCAGGAATTTCTCCGGAAGTTCCTCCAGAAATTCCTCGGACAGTTCCTCCAGGAATTCCTCCGGAAGTTCCTCCAGGAATTCCTCCGGAAGTTCCTCCAGGAATTCCTCCGGAAGTTCCTCCAGGAATTCCTCCGGAAGTTCCTCCAGGAATTCCTCCGGAAGTTCCTCCAGGAATTCCTCCGGAAGTTCCTCCAGGAATTCCTCCGGTAGTTCCGCCACGGCTTCCTCCGGGAGTTCCTCCCTGACCCCCCCCGGCAGTTCCCCCAGCTATTCCTCCGGAAGTTCCTCCAGGAATTCCTCCGGAAGTTCCTCCAGGAATTCCTCCGGAAGTTCCTCCAGGAATTCCTCCGGAAGTTCCTCCAGGAATTCCTCCGGAAGTTCCTCCAGGAATTCCTCAGTTCCTCCAGGAATTCCTCCGGAAGTTCCTCCAGGAATTCCTCCGGAAGTTCCCCCAGGAATTCCTCCGGAAGTTCCTCCAGGAATTCCTCCGGAAGTTCCTCCAGGAATTCCTCCGGAAGTTCCTCCAGGAATTCCTCCGGAAGTTCCTCCAGGAATTCCTCCGGAAGTTCCTCCAGGAATTCCTCCGGAAGCTCCTCCAGCAATTCCTCCGCAAGTCCTTCCAGGAATTCCTCCGGAAGTTCCTCCAGGAATTCCTCCGGAAGTTCCTCCAGGAATTCCTCCGGAAGTTCCTCCAGGAATTCCTCCGGAAGTTCCACCAGGAATTCTTCCGGAAATTCCTCCAGGAATTCCTCCGAAAATTCCTCCGGCAATTCCTCCAGGAATTACTCCGGAAATTCTTCCCGGAATTCCTCCGGAAGTTCCTCCATGAATTCCTCCGGAAGTTCCTCCAGGAATTCCTCCGGAAGTTCCTCCAGGAATTCCTCCGGAAGTTCCTCCAGGAATTCCTCCGGAAGTTCCTCCAGGAATTCCTCCGGAAGTTCCTCCAGGAATTCCTCCGGAAGTTCCTCCAGGAATTCCTCCGGAAGTTCCTCCAGGAATTCCTCGGAAGTTCCTCCAGGAATTCCTCCGGAAGTTCCTCCAGGAATTCCTCCGGAAGTTCCTCCAGGAATTCCTCCGGAAGTTCCTCCAGGAATTCCTCCGGAAGTTCCTCCAGGAATTCCTCCGGAAGTTCCTCCAGGAATTCCTCCGGAAGTTCCTCCAGGAATTCCTCCGGAAGTTCCTCCAGGAATTCCTCCGGAAGTTCCTCCACGAATTCCTCCTCCAGGAATTCCTCCGGAAGTTCCTCCAGGAATTCCTTCGGAAGTTTCTCCAGGAATTCCTCCGGAAGTTTCTCCAGGAATTCCTCCGGAAGTTCCTCAAGGAATTCCTCCGGAAGTTCCTCCAGGAATTCCTCCGGAAGTTCCTCCAGGAATTCCTCCGGAAGTTCCTCCAGGAATTCCTCCGGAAGTTCCTCCAGGAATTCCTCCGGAAGTTCCTCCAGGAATTCCTCCGGAAGTTCCTCCAGGAATTCCTCCGGAAGTTCCTCCAGGAATTCCTCCGGAAGTTCCTCCAGGAATTCCTCCGGAAGTTCCTCCAGGAATTCCTCCGGAAGTTCCTCCAGGAATTCCTCCGGAAGTTCCTCCAGGAATTCCTCCGGAAGTTCCTCCAGGAATTCCTCCGGAAGTTCCTCCAGGAATTCCTCCGGAAGTTCCTCCAGGAATTCCTCCGGAAGTTCCTCCAGGAATTCCTCCGGAAGTTCCTCCAGGAATTCCTCCGGAAGTTCCTCCAGGAATTCCTCCGGAAGTTCCTCCAGGAATTCCTCCGGAAGTTCCTCCAGGAATTCCTCCGAAGTTCCTCCAGGAATTCCTCCGGAAGTTCCTCCAGGAATTCCTCCGGAAGTTCCTCCAGGAATTCCTCCGGAAGTTCCTCCAGGAATTCCTCCGGAAGTTCCTCCAGGAATTCCTCCGGAAGTTCCTCCAGGAATTCTTCCGGAAGTTCCTCCAGGAATTCCTCCGGAAGTTCCTCCAGGAATTCCTCCGGAAGTTCCTCCAGGAATTCCTCCGGAAGTTCCTCCAGGAATTCCTCCGGAAGTTCCTCCAGGAATTCCTCTGGAAGTTCCTCATCAGGAAGTTTCTTAAGGAATACATCCGGAAGATTCTTAGGAATTCATCCGGAAGTTCCTCCAGGAATTCATCCGGAAGTTCCTTAAGGAATTCATCCGAAAGTTCCCCCAGGAGTTCATACGAAAATTCAGTAATTTAACCGAAAGTATCTCCATGGATTCTTCCAGTTTTTCCTCTAGAAATTCCTCAGGAAGTTCATCCAAGAATTTATTGGTCAGTTCCTCCAGAAGTTCCTACGGAAGTTCCTTAAGAAAATTCTCAAGAAGTTATTCCAGCAGTTCCGGAGGTCTTATTCCAGGATTTTCTCCGGAAGTTTGTTTAGACATTTTTCCGTAAGTTCATCCCGAAATTCCTCCGAACGTACGTTCAGAAATTGCTCCGGAATTCCCACCCGGAAACTTTCAAAAGTTCCTCCACTAGGAGCTACTTAAGTAATTCACATGTGAATACCATTAAATCATTTCACAGATACAAGAACCTTTATTTAAATAATAATAATAATCTTTCGAATTCACATGGAAATCCTCCATCTCCCATTCATCTTTCGAGAATTTTATTTATATTATTCCTTCAGGTATTTCCCCCCAGAATTCCTCAAAGAAATCTACTTGAAAATTGTATAGAAGTCCTTTAAAAGTTCCTCCAGCTTTCCTTCTACAAATTCCTAGAAGAGTTCCTACAGAAACTGCTACAAAAATTCTCCCGAAAATGTCTCTAATAACGTATCCGGAGATTCCACTGAGAAACCGGAAATTTCTCTAGAAGTCGGGCAAGCGGTCGGCCAAGTGGAAGACCACCGTAACTCTGCAGACTGCGCGTGTAGCGACTGGATCATATGGACTCATATTAATTATTAATATATGTTTTTGTTCACAAACAGCTAAACTATGAAGAAAGATCAATTTTGATGCACTAGTTGGGCCGGTGAAAAAAAATTAAAAAAATGTTCTCAACTTTGCTATTTATGCATATGTTACGAATCAAAATAAAAGAGTTCTTTTCCAGATTTTTTGCCTCATTCCAATCTCGACACATGTCATTCACTGTAAGCGTCCGGTCGTTATAGTCGTTATAGCAAAATACATTCTTGAATCATTCATGCTCAGCGGTTACTGATAACCACATCATTTAAACGTCGCCAGTCCTGTCAAACCGCAAACTACAACCGATACAAGCATCAATCCCTGTTTACCATCATCCTCAGAACACACAAAGCTTCGATCATTATCATGTCCTTTCATTTGACGGACAAGGATGCGTTACAACGGTAAAAATGAACATGACATTCAGCAAACATTGCTAATGGATTTGCAATGTAATCATCGCTAGAACATACCGATGCGGTGAAAGAAAAAAAAATATCGTGTATTAATAGAATGTTGCCCAGTGTTGTTCTTCATACAATTTCTAGGCCAGGATATTTTTTCCTGAATCTATATACAAACATGTCTGTAAGACTCACCATCGATAAACCTCATGTACCGAACGACTTGTTGATTTGAATGCAAATTCAATTTCATCCTCCATTTTCTTCACTGCCGTCCTGCTCCTGAGTGGGAGTCGGTTTCGCTGACACGTATAATGGACGAGATTATTCCTCAATCAACTTGGGCAGTCTACATCTATCGTAGTTGGGGAACGATTGGTCAAAACGGACTACTAATGCTGTTAATAATAATTCTATTGAGTGAACAATGAACATTGTTAAAGTTTAATTTGTCATATAAATATATTTAATTACTAATAATTTGGATTTTCGGCTTTCAGTCACATGAAAATGTTGATAATTTCAAATCATTTCCAACGTTTCGATCCGGGGGTTTGGATCTTCATCAGGGCTTGAGATTTATCCACCTGTCTATTTGTCTTCAATAGACAGGTTGATTAATCTAGAGCCCTGATGAAGATTCAAACCCCCGAATCGAAACGTTTTCAATGAATCGCCCACTTTGAGCGTGCTTACAGCGGCACACTAGGAGCTAACTTTCTGAAATCAGTATGGTGAAAGGCATCGATTTCTCAAAATTAAGCACCTTCATCGAAAAAATATTTGGTAGGCGTAGAAGCGGACAACTTCCTACATAACCGGTACCAAATGATTTCTCATGAAAAGTTCCTAATTTTGAGAAAACCCGCATTAGATGTCTTTCGCCATATAAATTTCTGGTGGTTAACTCATACTGGCTATTTTACGCATATACTATACTGCCGCTAACCGCAAGTCGAGCACATCTGGAAAAACGTGCAATTCAGAAAATTGCTTGCAATTGTAATTTTGATCAGCTCTAAACATCACACACCATATATTGTTTGAATACTTAATGGATCATAGTGGCTACAAAGTGAAAAACTCACTCGCCATGTTAAAAATCGCAATGTGAGTGACTTGCGATTACTTTTCATCTTAATGAGAAAAGTAACCGCAAGTTAGTCACATTTCGTCGAGCAAAACTCAAATTTGTGAAAAAAAATATATATAATGCACTACTAACAAACATGGTGAAGCATGCAATCTGAACATTTTGAAACTCTTGGATGCTTTGCAAGTCCACATCGCAGATTTTCGTGATATTGTAATGGTAGTTCGTTATGGGCATAATATAATGTCGGTAATGTAGTATAACTCAACAAGTATTTCTTTTCGCAACATTATGAAAGTATTTCATTTCCCGCTTTAAAATGAAGGAAAACATATATGCTACACATCTTTGAGCAAAAACTTTTCCACAAAGTTTTATTACTAGCAAAATTAAACTAAGGTTAAACTGATAATCGTAAGGATACCTTCACTTGAAAGAAAGTATTCTTTTCCAAAAAGTTCCCTGACAGTCCGGAAGCATTTTTAATCCAAGAAGTTTTCTAAGTATTTTAAATCCAAGAATGTCTAGAGGCTCAGGAATCAAGAATGTTTAGGCTTTCCAAGAAATTAAATGTTTTGATGGTTTTATGATTTTCCTTAAGGTTATTAAACATTTCCAGGAAATACGCAATGGTTTCTTTTAAAAATATTTTTAGATTCTCAGAAGAATGTTTAAAATTCTATATGACTTTCTGTAGAAAATAAAGATTGTTGAAATCTGCTTATATGATTAATTACATGTTTATAAAAAGTCTTAGTTATAAATTCTACCAAGTTTAGATAAATTGTTAGAAGTCCATTGTAAAACCATAATCATCCCTAATTTCACATATATTGTCCGAAATAAGACCCGGAACTTTAGAGCATTCTTGAACGGTCATAAAATTTCTGAGTAATTCCTAGCGATCCATATAAATTTCTGAGGGTTTCTGAAAGTTATTGGTCATATCTTGAAATTAATGGCTTTAAAGTTCTCTGGTTTATGATAACAGCTTGCAGGATGTATCTCATGCCTCTTAAGAATCCTGCTACGTCATTTCTGCTACTTGTCATTTTGTCCCAAGGCCCACCTATTCCTAGTAACATTTTGGTTTTATGCTGGTTATATAACACTCTTGAAGAGTAAATTATGGTCTTCAAGAACGTTATAAAAATTAAAATGTCTTAAATCTTAAAATCCTCTGCATCTCCATGAGCGCACTGAAAAGGAATAGTATGTTAGTTGAGCCTTCTCAAAAATAGATTGGAAATAGCCTTGGTAAGCGACTTACTATTTTTTTTAACGACGCCATATTCTAATGATACAAAAACGGAAAAGCAACGCATGTCTTACGTATTTTCCCGAAGACTGATTCGATATCTTAACTACTTCGCGACGACTAAAACACGCACTGCACAACGCTTGCTCGATGGCTAATCCGAAAAAACACACACTGAACTGATTAACTTTATTACCGGCCGCGCAATGCAGAACACAATATTTCGGCAGGTCGCGCGATCGTTTTGCTTTCCGAAACATGAGAAAACACGCACTCCAATAAATTTTATTGATTAAATTGTAACAAACAACACATAAATGTATCAAAGCCCTGAAGTAAATCAGTAAAAAGTTTAAACTCATTATCTGGGTGAGAAATTAGAATGATTTCACAATAGTAAGTTCGTTGTTCATTAATTAAAATGGGAAGTAAACATCACTTTAAAAAATCTTTATTATCATAAACCAAAACATATTCGAAAGGGCTTTTGCTATATGTAGCGTGCAAGTTTCAATACGTTATATTGGAATTTACTGATGCAACGTATATTCCTCTATGTATCAATCTTCAAATTCAACCTAATTTCCAACCGCGATATAAACAAAAATTCCAATGTTTACACAATTTATCTCCGCATTTTTCTTTTGAAATTATTTGTTTTTGTATTTGAGAGGTGTTCTGAGCACATGTATTGAACAAATATGATCAATTTGTATGTTATTCTACGAAGTGACTCGATGTGACTGACTTGCGATTACATTTCCATATGGGACAATTTGACTTGGTATTTTTTTTCGCTTTTCTAGAACAAACATCTCGCATAAAATAGCCTAACTCATAGTACATGTGAAAATAAAGTGAAATATGATAATTACTCAAAATTGTAAAAAGTTCAGATTTGCTCGACTTGCGGTTAGCGGCAGTATAGCGCCTGGATGTGGCAGAAAATCAGCTACTGCCAATTATTCATTATTTGAAATTATCAACATTTTCATGTGAATGAAAGCCGAAAATCAAAATTATTAGCAAATAATCCAGTCGAAAATCCTAAAAATATATTTTATTACATTCTGCTCATATTCAAATTAAAATACCCTTTCATGAAAGTCATATTATGCCTTACCAGAAATTGCAAACGTTCAATGAAAATGATACGCCACCATTGAGAAGAATTATTTTTAGTGGAGATTCAAAAGTTTATGTTTCAGTGTACAAATTCATTCATCGTTCTTGTTTGCCGGACTTGTGCATTTTAATCCATTACCCCGTACATCCTCATATACATTCACTACCGTCACAATGCAATGGACGGCCGGTGTCGTTACAAACAGCTACAATTCAATATAGTTCCAATCGTGCAATCCACCAATAACATGCTTGAAGGAAGCAACCAACTGTAGCTGAAAAAGCGAACGAAAAAATAAAATCGAAATCACAGTCACGAATGCTGTCTGATTGATATTCATATCGAACCTGTGTGCATGCAGCGCAGCAGGATCGTGTTCATAGTTGGCGGTTGTTGGTGCTGCCCGCCATGCATCGTCCGTTCGAAACATGAAAATTGGAGCTGACTTATCGTCAAAGGGAGACATTCGATTTTCGCTTTCCGTCACCAGATGTTGGCGAACAACAATCACTTGCAGTCGACACCTCTCGTCTCGCGTATGGAGCCGTTTTTTCGATGGATAGTTCGACTGATGTGGACAGGTCCACCGCAAAAAAAGATTCGCATCGATTCAAACAATTCGGGTTAACTTTTGAACTTTATCTAATGTTGAAGCGTGTTTACGACTCAAGTAGGAATTGTAAAAATGTTTGCATCGATGTTAGTTTTAAAAAGCTTTCACTGCACAATCTGGGGTGATATTCTGGTGATGGGGTATATGGCTCAAACCTTGGCCTAATATGCTGTGGTTGAACACATTTATCATTTTCAATCTTCATATATTGAAGGTCTAATCAAAATTATGCCATCAGTTGTTTGTTTTCATTTGATTATTAGAAGAAATTTATCCAGCTTTTCACGCTGATAATGAGGCTAGGGACAGTCTGCAGGCAGAGCCATTCGTGGTGGTCGGGAAAAGGCAGTTGCAGGTAAGTGATCAACACCTCAGAGTTGATATTTTTTGAATGTTAATAGTTTCAGGATGCTTTCCATGTACCAAATTATCCTGGAGAAATCGAAACATAACCTTGAGGATTGCTACATATGTGATCGTTGTGGGTGTGAGATGTGTGCAATAACATCAGCTGATTCATCCTCCTGAAACTCCCAAGGGGTTATTCTAGCAGCCACAACGAATCTTTTAGAAGTGCGCCCAATACATTCATGAATTCACGGCCAGGTAATTTAAATTAATATAGTCTTTAGCAAGTTCGAACTTTATTTCTGCTTTGAAATCAATTTCATCAACCAGTAATCATATAAGGTAAGCGTGCTTGAAATTTTCTATTCAGATACATGGTTACATAGTAAGTTTTCGGGCGTCATGACGTTGGAGTCCAAACCCTATATTTGGGATTAGTTTGCCTTTATTAGGTAACTTTTAAACCATGATAGATTCATTTTAAATAATAAATATATAGCTCGTAGCTTTGACTTTTATCACATATAACAGTAGTCAGAACCATATGCTTACTAAAATAATTGATAAAACGGTATGACACACCTCGAGGATTTCCACCTGATTTTGCTCCTGGATACTCATCTCTCCGTTGAAAATACATGTGATCAAAAGCACTTAGAAATGAAGTATGTGAATGGAGCATGATCTCCCAGCCGAAAGACGATCATAAATTATTACCTGGAATCGTAAGTTCTTTACTAATAAAATGTTGGATCATAATGGGAAGATTTCAGTTGTGGGTTTATCATAAAGCAGACGTAGTGAACAATCCTGAATTGTGTAGATCTGATCGACAAGGTTCCTACCGTTGAACCAACCAGTTAACCATTGCAGGGGAAATAAATAAAGAAGAGACGGTGAGAGTAGAGAAGTAATTTCTTAAGATCAACCTTTCTATAAGGACACTCCTCACGGAATTTTGTAAAATTTGTCAAACGAAGTTGAAAATGTCTGGCCACATTAGATTAGTACCACTTCAGAAAAAGTTCATAAAAAATTGTAAGTGAGCTGCAATCGATCATACCATATTTATGTGAAATTAGAATTCTTTTGGGATTGTTTGATTAGAATAGCCATTGGGCTCCGCTATTCTCAAAGTCAAGTACGTCAAGTACATGGTAGTTGATGAAACTTTTTTTTTCAATAGTTGTTTCAATTTTGTCCCCGAATATCGTGCGCCCCCGAGATTTAAAAGAGTTAAGAAGACAAGGTGTCAGAAAAAAATGCACATCAACGTCTTCTCTGCTAAAATAAAAAAAAGTATTAGTCAACATTTATAAGAACGAATCGTACTTCACTTGAAAAACATTTTTTTGACTAAATGTTTGCATAAATCTAAGCTTGCTATAAATTCTGTACATAACAGATGTTAAATTCGATATCCATAGTTAATCTTTAGCTATAATAAAAAGCTAAATAGTAATTTACGAATTATTCTTAACCTTCCTAGTGCATTAGGGTCCATTTCGACCCAAGCACACCCTAAACACCGCTGTAACTTTGTAACGCAACGAGATAAATATCTGAAAAATTCTGACTTTTCCTAACTTTCGGAAATTAAGATTCCCTGAGAAAATCAGCTTCCAGCGACATCTAGGAGAGGCGCCACAAAAAAAGTGACACATTGTGCATTGGGGTCCATTTGGACCCAAGATTTCATCACGATCACAAAAACTCAAATTTCAACCGATTTTCGATCTTTAGGCACCAAACGAAAGCTGTAGGTTCCAATAACAAGCCCACGGGGTGATCCATTCAAATTGGCCACTCTAGTCCCCGGGGAACCTGTGCTAAAGAGGTACTGTTTGAGCTTCTCAATTTGGCACCAAATTTTCGAGTTTCGTGTTATGAAACATAAAATTGCTTGCAAATATGTGCTCTAATGATCCCAACTGTATTTGCTATATTGTATATGCCATTTCTGGGCAAATTTATCCCTCGAGCGGTCATCGGAAAGCCCTCTGGAAGATCCGGAACATCCGTAAAATTAACCAATTCTAAAAGTTCATCCCAGAGCTTCGCGATTTTTTGGTAACCATTCATTGACCTACAAATGTCCCAGAAACGGTCCTCCGGAAGATCCGGAACATCCGTAAAATGGCCAATTCCAAAAATCGTGTGAAAATTGTGGGTGCTATCAATAGGTAAAGTCTTCTGTGGCCCAGAAATATCCCAGAAACGGTCCTCCGGAAGATCCGGAACACCGGTAAAAGTGGCCAATTCTAAAAGTTCATCCTAGAGCTCCGCGATTTTTTCGTAACCATTCATTCTCGCAAATTGTGGATGCAATCAATATTTAAAGCCTTCTGTGACCTACAAATGTCCCAGAATGTCCCAGAAATTCTGAAGTGATCTCCGAAAATTTTCCAAAGGAATATCTGAAGGTTTAAGAGTAATTAAATTTCCGGAGAAATGTCCGAAGGAATTCCTGAAAAAAATCGAAAGAATTCTTGGATAATGCTCTAAGAAAACTCCAGAAGGATTTCTAATAGAATTACTGCAAGATATTCTTTGATCCTGAAGTAATTGCTAAAGGAATTTCTTAAATATAAAATTTCTGAAGGAATTTTTCTAAGGGAATTTCGGAACAGTTCCGGATTCTTGTAAGATTTCCTCATAGGAATTTATAATGTTATTATCTTGATGCATTTCCAAAAGAATTTCTGGATCTATCTTCTAAGTAATTTCCTGAAACTTTGCCGAAAAATCCCTGCAGGAAACTCCGTAGGAATTCTTGGAGGAATGTACAGAGAAATTCAAGAATTTCGGAAATGCCTTCAGGATTTCCTTTGAAAAAATCTTATTGAATTCGTTAGCAAATTCTTCACCTTTCTTCTTATTGGCATTACATCCCCCACTGGAACAGAGCCTCCTCGCAGCTTAGTGTTCATTAAGCACTTCCACAGTTATTAACTGCGAGGTTTCTAAGCCAAGTTACCATTTTTGTATTCGTATATCATGAGGCTAATACGATGATACTTTATGCCCAAAGAAGGCGAGATACTTTTCCAAACCGAAAATTGGATGAATAAAAAACCGACACCAGCTAAATCAGACACTTATAGTTAAACAAAACATAGGACAAAAAACGAACGAATGAAATCCTAATGTAAAGCTCAAAGAGAATTCCGAAAAAAAAATCAAAAAGAATCTCCGAAGGCCTGAGGTTATTCCTGGAAGAGTTGCTAAAAATATCCGGATGTATCAGCGAAGGATTTCCTATAAGAATTTTTGAAAGAATTTATGTAAATCTGAAAAAAAAATCCTGAGGAAAATTTCTTAGAAACTACAAAAAAATGTTCCTTGAATTTCCGAAAGGATTTTTTGAAAAGGAATGGCCGTATTCTTAAAGCATATTCCGAAAAGAACTCGAAAAGGAATTCCAGAATTCGAGGACGAGCCAGCCTAGGGTTGAAAGTTTCCTTAATAAAGATACTAAAAAAAGAAAAAAATCCAGAAGGACTTTAAGATTTTTCCCATAATTCCAATCTTTGAATTTTCGAAGGAATATTATGAGAAATATCAATGAAATGCTTCAATTTATTTCGTGAATTCCATTTTTTCAATTTGTCTTCATAAATAGGGGAAATCACTATATGGGCCTATGAACCCGATTCCCGGCTCACTGCACAGAAAACTAATGATTTATACTGCTTGGAAGCCGTTGGTTCATGATTGATAATTTTTAAAAAGTCTCCAATTTATTTTTCACAATACTCAATATTTTTTCAACCACTTGTTTTACTCTTAATTGATCCAATTATAGAAAATAAATACGTAGATTTCAAAATTTCGCTCTTCGTTGCCACACCACTGAGCCGGAATGATTCTTTCCACTTTTACAAAACGGCATCATCGAATAAACACTGGACTGGCCCAGGAAACAAAAAGTTGTCTAATCCCCCGGATTGTGTCTTTGGGTGAGAAAATCAATCTCTGAAAATTTCAGCTCAATCGCTTGTTGCATAAGCTGGCGCATTTGATTTGAAGTTTGTATGGGGATTTCAGCCAAAATGTATAGGAAACTACACCTCCGTCACTCATTCGATCTGAAAATTGGTTCTGATTGCTCAATTGCCCTCAGAATTGCAAAAACGGCAGTTGGTATGCTACAGAACAATTTCACAGAACATTGTATGATGATTAAATGAACTTTTATATAGGTTTCGGCTGATACGATTTGATCAATAAATCCAAAAATACACGATTCAGCGGCTAATAAATCAGACAAAAATGTTGAGAGATTGAGTAAAATTCTGCCTAGGCCGGGAACTGGTTTTATGTATGCCGGAATGGCAATCGCTATGACTGCAATGAGTACTGCAAATTGTTAATTTAAATCAAATAAAAGCTTTTTTGAACGATATTTAGCAAGAATAGCTATTTTTGAGCAGAAGTGAACCTCAATGCAGTATTATGCAGCCCACAAAATTTAGGAAAAGTTGCTTCCTATCATAAATATCAATTAAATAATGCAATCGTACGCAAGTTCGGCCGGAATGGGGTAAGAAACCATACATACTTTTCGAAATATCATCAAAAATTACTTCAGAAACTCCTTCGGAAATTTCCTTTGAAAATTCAATAACAAATTCTTTTAGGAACTTCTTTGGCAATTCTTTTGTAAATTTCATTGGAAATTTGGAAATTGGAGTTTCTTTATGAATTCCTTTGAAAATTGCTTTAGGAATTCCTGCGGAAATTTAGTTAGGAACCCTATCAAAAAAATTTCAAGAAGTTACATCTGCAAAGTAAGAATTCTCTAAATTCACTTATAAATTTTTTCAGAACTTCATCCAGTAATTCTTTCTAAACTCAATTTAGGAAAACTTTTGGACATTCCTCCGAAAATTAAATTGGAAACTCCTCAACATCTTCAGATATTTATTTATGAATTCTTCAGCAATTTAATAATAAAATCAATTACGAATCATTTAAAAATTACTTCAAGAGTTCCTCGAAAAAAATCATCTGGAAATACCTTCAATATTTCCGTAAAAAAATCTTCCGGAAATTCATTCAGGATTGCATATTTCATTCTTTAATAAATTTAAGGAAAAAAATCACCAACAAAATTTCCGAAATAATTCGACACAGTTGTTTCATAAGAACCAATGTCGCAATGAGCTCGAATGGAGAAAAATGGGTTGGAATGTTCTATGACATATTTTCAATTATATTTCAAAGAGTAGATGTTATTTTAAATGTTAATAGTTTGCATGAAGTTCATCCATATCTAATCATTGAATCCACATATAAATAAAATTTACTTCGGATTTATTTCGATTTGAAAATATGATTAAAGAATTAGTCGTCCTTTTTTCTAACAGTGTACACTTGCGCCCTTCAGAAATGCGCCATAATGACAACATCTTTTTCGCCCAAACTCCACGCCCGGCTGTCAACCTGTTTGTCAGTATCGCCTATTTGCATCGCCCCGTTGTGTTTACAAAGTACCGTCTGGCCCCTTTGCTCACATGCGTTTTTGATGCAAGAACGAATGTCGCAATGCAAAATGAAACACAGTTTAGCCCTTTTGCTGCCATGGAAAACGGGCGCAATCCTTTCGAGAAAAAATTCCAACGGAAATGTAATATCGCCCTTCTGTATTTCTCTGTTTTTACAGCAAAAAAAACAAATTTTTGTACCATTTTGAATATGCTACATATAGTACATTTCCAGGAGGTTCGATATATGACATAATCGATTTGTTTACATTTGCGACTTCGGCCCTTATGAAACAACTATGTCGAATTCCGACATGAATTTTGTTCCGAAGGAATTCCTGGATGAATTAAAAGAAAGGCCTTCGTTCTATTGAATTATGCCAAGGAGTCCCTGGAGCAAAATCAAAAAAGAATCAAATTTTCTAAATCTAAGTTTTCAGAAATTTTCCAAATTATTCCTGGAGGGAATTCATGGAGTGGGAAACAATTCTGAAGTGTATTTAGAAGAAATTTTCGAATCAAATTTCAAAATGAATTCTCGAAAAAAATTCTAAATAAAAGCCTGAAAGATTTTTGGATAGATTTGGCAAAGGAATTCTAACAGGAATTTACGATGAAGTACCCGGAGATATACTGATTGGCTTTGGAAGAAAATTTCTTCTTAAATTCTTCCGAAAATAACTTCAAAGATTACTTCGGATGTTTGTCTGTGCTCTGGGGTCAATATGACCCCAGGCCATTTTGAGTGGCTGTCATTTTTTTAGTTTTCATCCGATTCTCCTAATTTTTGGTAGTTTGATAAAACTCGCCGAGATCCTCATTGTAAATATTCTTATCGCGCAAAATTGAAATGTTTAAAGATGACGTCTTTAACAAAGTTCGTCTGGTAGGAATGGACTATCATGGGACGGAATAAATAATTAGGAAATTTACAAATAGGCGGCGCTAGTGTACTTGCAATATTCTTGTATGTTTGAAATATTTCTTTAGCTTTTTAAGCTCATACCTACACCTAAATTGTATTCGGCAACATTGTTCAGGATGTCCAGAACTACAAAGCGGTGCTCATGCTTCCATTCGAACCATTCCTCGAGCACGACGACACACCACATCGATCCTGACGCCAAATGACCGGATGAGCTGAAATTCCTTGATTACGATGATCCCCTGATTCCCGAATCATAAATCCCGTTCACCCATGAACATTATAAAACTAACCTCGAGTCGCCACGAGTACGTTGGCTTATTTCCCTCTCTTACTAATCTAATAAAAAAATATGTGGATTGTACATATCACAAAGAACAGTGGCTCCGTTAAGTGTTGTACATGCTGATCCTACCAAATAAACGAACTTAAAAACATAGATCGGTTTTCTCACAAGGCATCAGCATTCGAGTTACATTTAGCTTGGTGCCGCTGAGAAAATGAAGCGGATTGATTGTCTAATAAACCAAAAGGCCCTTTTCAGAACCACAATGATCACTGGAAGAGGATAATTACCCATTTCCACTTCATTCCTTGTTCGAATTTGTTGCACCATCTAGTTCGCAGCATTCGAACTACAGTCGCCGTTCGATCACTGCAAAATGCTTACTTTTCAGTTAATGAATGCCGTTCGATAACTGCAACGTATTTTAGACGTCAAACGGATGTCAATCGACGTCATAAGCAATAAAAGTGCATCTAAATGTGCAGCGCAATGCAGCTGTAATTGAGTTTGACGTCAGTTTGAAGTTTGACGTCAGTTTAAAGTTTTGAATCGAATTGCAGTTAAAAAGCATTGCAGTTATCGAACGTCTACTGTATCTGTTGCTTAGACCGCTGGCGTTTGTGGAAGCAGCGCGGAGGAGTACATTTCCGCATGCGAATACATTTTTGCAGTCTCTTCCTTTGACGCATGCTTGTGATTCTGTAACAGACGGAAATTTTCTGTCATCACAAATCGATCATGATATGCACTTTGAAGACAAATTTTCTTGACTCAACCTTCTCTTTTGTGAAATTGTAGTTCTGAAAAGAACCGAATTATTCTCCATAAAGTGCCTTTCCGAACACTAATAGCAACAAAACCAAATCAGTATCTTGATATAAAATTACACATTACTGATACTGATGTCACCCATGCGGCAGCATCTCCCTCCGACGCGTGTTACGGACGGAAACCTTCTGCGATTGACAAGCAATTCGGGACCGCTTTGCGATTTGGGCGTAACTTATTTTGTAAACAAACATTGGAAGGTGAATTCCTGCTAAAACAAGCATATCATGAAGAAACCACGGTATGGATCCGATAGATTAAGCTTTCCTCTACCAGATAAGGGAATTAGTTTAGGATGAAAACGCTTGCATTCTCCGGAATTCATGAAGCAATGTTTGTTTACAAAATAAGTTACGCCCAAATCGCAAATCAGTCCTGAATTAATTTTCACTTTGAACTAAATTCTTCCTTAACCTTCCCTGAGAAGAACCGAATAATATAAATAATGCGCCTTCCGAATCAGTAACAGCAACCACTCAATAGTCCGACGCGCGTTTGTGATTCTGCTGCCGAAATCAATTTCCGCTGTGGCTAAGCGATGATGATTTGTCTTTGATGAAAATATATTCTGATCAACCTTTTCTTTTGGAAAATTGAGGTTCTGAAAAGAACCGATTAATTTCGAGTAATGCGCCTTCCAAATTAACTGCAACATGTCCAGATCCCGAGCCATGCGAGAAATTTTCACTAGAGTGTCAATGACGATAGTCTGTTTGCCGCTGAGCTACAGATGCAGCAAACACCGCCTCCGTGGATCCTCGAACCGAAATTACGCGCGGGCGCAAAACACGGGACTATTTATACCCAGAGAAAATTAAACGGTGGGTCAAAAGGTCCGTGACTTATATCATTCTGATGTCCGTGTTGGGAATGCATGAACGGGATTGGTTGATTCTGATATTTTTACTGGGTAGGACAAGAATTAAAATTTCTAATAGCTTATCGTGAATAATCAAAAGTTTCAATGAAATTGACAAATTGCTGGAGAGTTTCCGAGTCGATTGATATATAAATCTCAAAAATCAATCAAAAGATAAAGGCTGTATTATCGTTCAAAATCTTACATGATTTCGTGACAATCCCCGGTTTTAGATTCTGATTTGACACCCAATACCTTCGGGTAAGACGTAGTCCAACGTCAAAAAAAAACAAATCGACCACATTCTGATCGATGGCAAATTCAAGCATGCGTCAAAGGGAGAGACTGCAAAAATGTATTCGCATGCGGAGATGTACTCCACCGCGCTGCTTCCACAAACGCCAGCGGACTAAGCAACAGATACAGTAGACGTTCGATAACTGCAATGCTTTTTAACTGCAATTCGATTCAAAACTTTAAACGGACGTCAAACTTCAAACTGACGTCAAACTCAATTACAGCTGCATTGCGCTGCACATTTAGATGCACTTTTATTGCATATGACGTCGATTGACAACCGTTTGACGTCTAAAATGCGTTGCAGTTATCGAACGGCATTCGTTAACTGAAAAGTAAACATTTTGCAGTTATCGAACGGCTACTGTAGTCCGAATGCTGCGAACGAAATGGTGCAACAAATTCGAACAATGAATGAAGTTCAAATCGGTAATTACCCTCTTCCAGTGATCATTGTGGTCCTGAAAAGGTCCTTTTGGTTTGTTAGACAGTTAACCCGCTTCATTTTCTCAGTGGCACCAAGCTAAATGTAACTCGAATGCTGATGCCTGGTGAGAAAACCGATCTATGTGTTTAAGTTCGTGTATTTGGTAGGAGCAGGCGTGTATAACACTTTACAGAGCCACTTTTCTTTGTGATATGTACACTCGAAATATTTTATTATTAGATTAGTAAGAGAGGGAAATAAGCCAACGTACTCGTGGCGACTCGAGGTTAGGTTTATAATGTTCATGGATGAACGGGATTCATGATTCGGGAATCAGGGGATCATCGTAATCAAGGAATTTCAGCTCATCCGGTCATTTGGCGTCAGGATCGATGTGGTGTGTCGTCGTGCTCGAGGAATGGTTCGAATGGAAGCATCTTCCGGACGGCCAGAGCAACGGCGCTCTACGGGACACAAAGACAGGAAAAAACAAAAAAGAACTTTGAAGAAAAGAAAAAAACAAAAGTATTAGACTTTTATGTCAGAGGAACAAAGAAAACTATAAATGGCTTGCATATAGACCACATCACGATTCCCCAAAACACCTCTTATCTCCTGGAAGGGTTGTTTACCTCGGGCCACTAGGGTATCAAAACCGATCTATATAGGTAGACGTATTTTGATTTCCTCCACCAGCGCTTCCGCTTCTGCTTCCGCTTGCTGTTCTCCAAAACTGTTGCTAGCTCCTTGCGCTTTTCCTGCTTACGACCACTCATTTCGCAAGAAGTGCACGCGTCTGATCGCATAAATAACGTTGTCCAACGTCTACCTTGCGGTCGTGTCTTGTACACAACCCTTCTGATTTTTTGAATTCATAATCTAGTTACTAGACTGTGTGGTGCTGAAAAAATACCGAAATGGTGGATATTACACAGCTCGATAATAATATTAAAAAGACGTAATCCTTTCGAAGAAGACATGCATTAGCCGAGTATGAAGCAATGATAAATGTTATCTCTTCATTATACATAAATACGCGCATTTTTCAACGTGATGATTATATATGATCTATACTTTTGATCCATAATAAAACACTTCAGGGAGAACATCAATGCTACATGTCACAAGCGGTTCAATGTAAACAAATTCTTCAACAACTTCAAACATATCCCCACCAAGCACTGCATCAGCACCAACACCACTAGATCTTTCTCTATCTCTACCCACAACCATGTCCTTTGTCGTTGTTGAACAATAAATGCGAAAGAGCACGACCGTCTAAGATCACAAACGAGGTTGACATTTCGTCTGCAATCCAAATACACCCGATTCTTTTTTTACACGGGGGATGCGTTCCGTGTAAAAAAAGTTTTCTGTTCAAAATTAAAAAATCCGTGTAAAAAAAGTTTTATGATTTCTCGACGAATCGTGCAAAATGGAGCAACTTTGCAAAAATGTTGTATGGGATTTTTTTACACGGCCGTGTAAGAAAAATCCGTGTAAAAACAGAATCGAGTGTACTTGATTTCGAGCTATCAAGTGTTACATGTAACAGCCTAATCAGTTTCGCCGATAAACCATGTTCAGACATAATCTCTCAAAGCCCATATCTTTTCACTGAATTGTACGCTCTTTGAAATCAATGAACAGATGAAGAATTTGCAAGTTTATTTTAATCTTTCATTTATTTGAGAGGCTAATTTGCCGTGAAGCCTTATGGAGCCGAAATCATACAAGATTTCATACTTTTCTTCATGATTCTAGCACAATAATGCTAGTTTTGGGAACGTAAAGACTAGTGGTTTGACCGTGGTTGTACACTTAATTTTTTTCGCCGGGACCTCAGCATTATTAGTTTATTTTCCCGAGGTGGGCACCACCGAGTTTTAGCAAACAGGATTTTTGACAAACTCAGTACAAGTGACGTTTCGGTTACTAATATACGGTAAATATTTGGCTGAGAATCAGTAATAAATCAATTTTTGAGTTGAGATTCAGTTTTGAAATTTACCGAGCTTCAGTGGTGTCCGATTTTGCAGAACTCGAAAAAGAAAAACTTAGTGTGTGGGAATACAATTATACAGTAGGAAAGGAAGGGAATTTAGGGTGCTTAATTAATTACGATGCTGATGTTTCACATCTGTAAACAAACATTTTTTGGGAGACAACAGCAAGAGGAATTTGAAATAGACATCAAGAGGAAGCCATTCGTGATGCGTACGTCGGATAACGGGAGAGGCGGACTATGATTATAATTTAACAACAGAAACTTTCAAAAATTGGTGGACACTTGACATGTATACGAGATCAAGGCCTGCCAACACTTTCCTAATGGGCTTTGGTTGTTTTGCTCGCATCCAGAGATGTTCGGTTAGAGCAAATCTGAGGCTACGATACTTCTTGTACGCTCACACGACATAATCAGAAACCCGACAGTCTGCCCCAAAAATCTGCAACCTGTACCACGGGTCATATCATCCACGGGCCGATAATCTGATCCGTAGTTGATTGGCCCTCACGAAAACCTGCCTGATATTCGCAAACGGAGGACTCGTCGAACGGTCAAAGTCTCCTGTCATAAGACGAGTTTAAACAATCCCATTGAATTCCACCACTTAATTGTATCCTGACAGATACGTATTTCGACCTCAACAGTAAGGCCGTCTTCAGTGTCTTGTACTTGACTCGACTCGTACAAGTCTCGAGTCAAGTACAAGACACTGAAGACGGCCTTACTGTTGAGGTCGAAATACGTATCTGTCAGGATACAATTAACTGGTGGAATTCAATGGGATTGTTTAAACTCGTCTTATGACAGGTGAAAACATTCCACTAAAAAGCTCAAAATAATTTTCTTATCAGTCAAAGTTTGTTAAACAAAATACGCGACAGAATTTGTTAAGGCCGAGTTCAGAAGGGTAAACCCTCTGCAGTTGACACATTCTAGCATGTGCCATTTAATATAGATCTGGTATATGAGGCCATCCTACCAGCCGGTAGACATCTCTTCGTCCTTCCATATGTTTTAACAGTGAGATGGATCGATTGATGCAGCTGCTCACTTCCAAGTACGAACCACTAGCATTCAAATCATGGCAGCATTTTTCTCGTCCGTCAATGCTCGAACTTTTTATCAAACCAACCACTTAATTGAACATTCTCCCACAATCTGTTGACATAGCCAAATCCGTTAACATCTCTTATCCGCTTGTCCAGCTTCTGGTGGTACTGTTCAGCAACTCCTTCAACTGTAACATTGGATATTCAAACTAAAAGTTTTGTAATTTTATGAATTCGGTACGCTGATCACAACTACAAGGTGTAGTGATCCGAGTCAATGTTCAGGCCACTCAGAACCTTACATACATAACATCCGTCGATCAGCACGTGAGTATATGTCGCCGGTCGGATGTTGCCAGTTGTGTTAGTGGATATTCTCTCGTGCAAAATAGTCAATCATTATTGTAGGTAGCGGAATGAAGGCTATTCGTACCAATGACGGGACGAAAAAGCTTTCTCTACCGATCTGCGTGTTTGCATTCCAAATGACAATCCTTATATCGTTTGTTGAGCATTCTCCGTAAGCCTTATCAAAGCTCTCAAAGAACGCATCGTTCACGTCATCAGGCTTATCGTTCGTTGGGACATAGATGATGATCAGGCTGTGGTTGAAGAATTTGTTCTTTATCCTCAACACACAAATGTGGTCGCTTAACGGCTTCCACCGGGTAACTCACTTCACCTGCTTCCTGATCACTATGGAGCCAATTACACACTCTGTCGTCGTCACTATAGTAGATGTGGTATTTGAATAAACTGTTTGGAGTGGTATTTAAATGAAGTGAGTGAATCTATCGCTCGGAATTCACGTTCTCCGATTTTGGGTCACCGTATTTCCTGGATAGTTGTCACTCTCACGCCGACCTTCTGCAGCTCACGAGCCAGTAGCCCACCACGTGCGAGTTCATTCAAATTTCTCACGTGTCATATCCAACATTCCAATCGTTGTCCCTAATTTTTTGCCGGACCTATTGCCGTCGAATCATCTCCACCTCCACCTCCACTTTTGACTTTCTTGGTAAATGTAGAATCTTTGGAAAGCGACCTTACCAGGATTGTGCATCCTACAACGCATTGGAGAAGATTTATTTTACAATGCACGAGAAAGGCGCAATCACCGCTAGGCGGATTGATCTGTTCATAACCAACCCCGGCTGGGATAAGGATAGGAATAAAATTAAGGGTATGCGATAACACAATTTTTCCTAACGAAACGAAACGAAATTGGAAATGCTACTGTTGGATCGGAACAAAACGAAACGAAATTCAAATTTTCTTCCGAAACTTCGAAACGAAACGAAATCCGGGTCCATATGATTCGAAATTTTACGAAACGAAACGAAATTTATTTTTTTTCCGCGGAATTTTTATTCAAAGTTTTTTAGCATTATATAGATAATGCAAAAAAGGAATAAAAAAATCCGCAGAGGAAATAATTTTGTTTAACATTTTTAGAATCAAATAAGGTCGATACAAGTATATGAAAAAAAAAGCACCTCCTAGAATTTTTTTTCTTTAAAATATAGTTTTGATGCGACAACAAAAAAAATCGGAAAATAAAATCAGAACATGCCCAAGTAACATTTTAAGTTATATAACGTTCTTGAAGACCATAATTCACTCTACAAGATTGTTATAAAACCAGTATAAAACCAAAATGTTACTAGGGATTCTTTAACAAATCTGAGGAGGTTTTTGATTTTTTTTTTCATATTGATATTGATTAGATCTGTTCACCATTTTGAAAAGTATTACAGATTCAAAGTGCCACTCATCCATTTCAATTAACATCTTGAAAAAAGTATGCAGGTAAATTTTAGACCAAATTCATCAAGATTTATTGAATGTGTAAAACTTTCTAAAATTGTATTTTCAACAGATTTAAGCAGTATGAAAGCTGTTGATTGCAATACAAAATTCGACTTTTTTTTACGTTGTGAGTTTTTTATGGTGAAGGGCATTTTTCATCCATCACTTGGAAGATAAACTTGGAAGATAAACAAAAATCGTGACTGCTAGATGAAAACCCATTTTTCGTTTCATCACTTTTTCACAAATTCTTTAGTGCGCTGCGATGGGAGTTGAACCTAAACAATAATATCCTTGAGATGCGCTGACAACATTTTCACGCTATCTGCATGAGGCATCAGTGTCTGGGTCATTTGGCATAAATTCATTTGGCATAACGCCATTTTGCATAAAGTCATTTGGCATAAAAACCATTTGGCATAACGGTCATTTGGCATAACGGACATGTGAGATAATTTTGAACTGCAACAAAAAAGTGGGCCATTTGCCATAATTTGGAACTGTTAAGGACAAGCATCTCGAAATGCAAAACAAAATTCACTCGCGTTTTCAAGGGCACCCCACTCAAATGTCATTTTTATTATTCCACGGTTGCTGCGATACTGCAAAGCTGAAACAATAAAAACAAAAGTTGTCCACTGCCTCCGTATTGAGTGGTGTGCCCTTGAAAACGCGAGTGAATTTAGTTTTGGATTCTGTGACGCTTGTATTCTGTATTCTGAACAAACTTCTATTTTCATAAAAACAATCACTTTTAATTTTGAAGAAGAGATCAAATCCTCCATTGCAATGTGGGCAAGCGCCCACTTTTAAAGAAGGGATCACGTCCACCATTGCCTTAATCCGGACAAACGCCTACTTTCAAAGATAAGCAATCACATCCACCATTGGATTAATCGGGTCTGGGTCATTTAGCATAACGCCGTTTGGCATAAAGTCATTTGGCATAACGCCGTTTGGCATAATGGTCATTTGGCATAACGGACATTTGGCATCATTCCGAACTGTTAAAGAGGAAGGGATATTTTATGTATTGCTTAGCGTAGTAGGTCGAGGCTGATTTCTGATAAATTTAGACTGTTGGTAGATATTTGCCGGAAGAACGAAATAACAAAACGGTAGAATTGCTTCCGAGGGAGGGATCACATCCATCATTGACTTATTCCGGAAACATGCCTACTTTTAAAGTAGGGATTACTTCCACCATTGCATTGCTTCAATCCGGGCATGTGCAAAACCCGGCAAGCTTCTAACTTTAAAAACTCAAGTAATACACTTGTCGTAGACGAGTTATTAAAACCAATCAAGTCACATATGAGTTACTGTAACCAAATCAATCTGAATTGTGCTACTCGGGGAAGAGATCACCATTGATTTATTCCCGACAAGCACCTACTTATAAAGAAGGAGTCATATGCACCATTGTCATAATTCGGGCAGGGCCTACTTTTAAAGAAGGGATCACATCCACCATTGCTACAATTCGGGCCACACACCTTCTTTTAAAAAATGGATAACATCCATCATTGCTCTCATCCGGGCAAGCGCCTACTTTTATAGCACGAATCAAATCCTCCATTGCCACAATCCGTGTAAGCGCCTATTTTCAAAGAAGGGATCACATTCACCATTGCCTTAATCCGGGCAAGCGCCTTCTTTTAAAAAAGGAATCACATTCACCATTGCCATAATCCATGCGAAAAAGGGATCGCATCTACCATGGCCTTAATCCGGGCATGCGCCTTCTTTTAAAGAAGGAATCACATCCACCATTGTCATACTGCGGGCAAGCGCCTACTTTTAAAGAAGGGATCACATCCACCATAGCCATAATTCATGCGAGCACCTACTTTTAAAGAAGGGATCTCATCTATCATGACCTTAATCCGGGCAAGCGCATTCTTTTAAAGAAGAGATCATTTCCTCCAAACGTCCGTTATGATAAATGACCATCATTTTTTACGCTGTTCACAATTGTGCCAAATGTCCGTTGTGCCAAATCACCCTTATGCTAAATGGCGTTATGCCATATGATTTTATGCCAAATTGCCCGCTCCCGGCTTAATCCAAGCAAATGCCTACTTTTCAAGAAGTGATCATATCCACCCTTGCCTTAATCCGAGCAAGCGCCTAGTTTTAATGAAGGGATCACATCCACCACTGCCTTAATCCGGACAAACGCCGACTTTTAAAGAAGGGATCATATCCACAATTGGCTTATCCCGGCAAGCGCCTACTTTTAAAGAAAGGATCACATCCACCATTGCCTTAATCCGGGCGAGCAACTACTTTTTAGGAAGGGGTAATATCCACCATTGCCTTAATTCGAGCAAACGCCTACTTTTAAAAAAGAGATTGCATCCACCATTGCCATAATCCGGCCAAACGTTCACTTTTAAAGGCGGGATCACATCCACCATTGCCTTATTCCGGACAAACGCCTACTTTTAAAGATAAGGAATCACATCCACCATTGTCTAAATCTGGGCGAGCAACTACTTTTTAAGAAGGCCGGGCAAATGCCTACTTTTCAAGAAGTGATCACATCCACCCTTGTCTTAATCCGAGCAAGCGCCTAGTTTTAATGAAGAGCTCACATCCACCATCGCCTTATGCCGAGCGAACGCCCTAATTTTAAGAAGAGATCACATCCACAATTGTCGTAATTCGAGCTAGCGTCTACTTCAGGGCGAGCAACTACTTTTTAAGAAAGGGTAATATCCACCATTGCCTTAATCTGAGCAAACGCCTACTTTCAAAAAAGAGATTGCATCCACCATCCGAGCAAGCGCTCCATACTCGGCTAATGCATGCTTTCTTCGAAAGGATTGTGTATTTTATTATGTTATATTCACTATACCAGGTTTTTTTTACAGCACCACTGAGACTTGTTATTTATTTTATGAATAAACAAAATTTATGCCATATGCCTGTTATGCCAAATGGCCCTCACTGTTGTCGTTATGTCAAATGTTTTTTTATGCCAAATGACCTTATGCCAAATGGCGTTATGCCAAATGACTTTATGCCAAATTACCCACTCCCTAGGCATAACCCATCCCGGATTATGTGTAACAGTCTACTTGCCACGTATTTCCTAATGCCCCGGAAAACGTTCCGAATACCATGATGAATCTGTATAGCCGTTATTTCTACAGCTCTGCAAAATGAAAAACAAATTTCCGTAAAACACTACGGTTATTTGCTGATTTTAGCAATAAAATGAGAGCTAGGACATGATTTAATCTTTTAATCGAGACAGCCTTGTTACTATTCAGTCGGTAGCTCTAAAGAGGTGATCGCCATACCAGTGCGTATAACTTAATTAATTTGGTACGGAATCTTCCCAATACAGGTCAGACTCGATTATCCGGAGTATCGATTTTATTTTCATTCAGTTTATTTGTAGTTCATTTACAATTAAAAGTTATTTATAGTTTTTAAAAATTAACGTCCAAGTGGAAGACTAATGCGTTTACATCTATAGCATCGTTACTTAAATTAACAAAGTTGATGTAATTTGTTATCATTCGTAAAATCTCCACTCGTTTACGTTTGTTCACCCTGCCAGTGTAGGTATCGCCAACTCTTCGTAAGAGAATCTTCTCCATCCATTCATAAGCCCTGCTATTCTCTGCTGTAGGACCGTCCAAGCCGGGCCGACACGAGGACAAGAGCAAAATTTGTGCTGGAGCGTTTCTTGTAAATGATTCCCGCAATAGGTGCAGTTGTCGTCTGCTACTCGCTGCATTGTATGGAGCAGCTTCCGATGCTCGGTCTTTCCATTCACAAACAGGTAGAGTTGCGAACGGTCGGTGTATTGAAGACAGCTGTTTGTATCCAATGTTTTGCCACACGCGGGGCCAGTCGATCGTCGGACTATTTTGTTCCACTTTAGGCCGTTCTGTTTGTTGCACAAAATGCTGGTGGATTTGATCGGCGGAGGGGTTTTGTTGGATTTGGTGAGGGATTTGGGATAAGCATGATAGGATTGTTTTGATGTCGGGATGATCTATTGAAATTACAGGGCGAGGATTAACGTGGAGAAGAAGGGATCTATAGTAGGGAAGGGAGTCGATCTCTTTCAGATGTCTGTTCAAAGCCAGACTGCGGCTTTTGAGGGCCGGGATGTGCAGATTTAGACCCCCGTGTTCCTGTTTCCGAGACAATTGCATCATCGGCACGCGGGCGACAATACCCCTCCACAGGAACGTACCCATCGTCGACGTTATCTTCGCTGTATGTAGGTTCAATGGAGGCAGCACCGATGAGAGGTACCATAATTTTGCTGTGCCGAAAGTGTTTAACATAATCACCTTCTGGTGTAACGTTAGAGTGCGAAAAGCGTGAAGCCACATTTGTTGGGAGAACTTCCCCACCATCGCATTCCAATTCAACGTCGTCATCAATCGTATCGAGTTTGCGAAGGTGATACCAAGAATTTTGACGACATTTGCCGTTTGCAGCCACGGAATATCGATGATATTACCTTCGCAATAGCCAACATTAATCGACATCGTTTTGCGCAAATTAAGTTTTGCGCCGGCTGCTGCCAGGGTTGTAAATTTTCGGCAGCACTGGATGAAGGTGATGTTTTTTTATATCATGTTTTTATTTTCTCCCTGCTTTGAAATCAACCTCACATTCCCGGAGAGGCAGAAAAGTAAACAACAGAACTCACATCACCCACTGCGCCGCGAAGATGAAATTTACCACAGCAAAATGTACACATTCACTCAGCAAATTGAAAAAAATCACCAGGCGTTTGAATGGGCCACTCACAGTCATTAGGTAAGGCGCGAACTGAGCAGCCTGTCAGAGCGACTTGTGAGTGGCTGAATGCGAAATTGAACGGTCGGTGTTGGAAATGATTTTCCGGCTGCACCCAGTCGCACTCACCACGGCGGCGATGAAGGCGACTGCAGATTATACTGAGATCCATGTTTTTCACTGCATTGACTGTGAAATATTTCTACCCTGGCTGCTGCACAGAAACGGTTAAATATTTCACGGATCATTCCTATCCGTGCCTCTGTTGTGACGATGACGCTGATGTCGTCCGCATATGCCACAAGCAAATCATCCCCACACGCTTGCTCTAGTCTGCATACCAGTAGATGGAGATACAGTACAAACAGATGCATCGACAACGGGTCCCCTTGCCGCACCGATCGAGCGATCTCGAACGATCGAGAGAGGTGCCCATTGATAAGCAGCCTGGATGTGGACCGACTGGCTATGCGCGCGAGAAGAGCGATGAGTTCCTCATTAAACCCGAGCGACTGCATGGTGCCGAACAAGAACGAATGACGCACCCGATCGAAGGCGTTCTCCAGATCAAAACTGATGAGCTTACCGGAGCGACGGTGGTGACGGAGGCTGGCAATCCGATCTTTGAGAGCGAGAGTAGCTTGAAAGATATTGCGTTCTGAGTTCGAACATTTCTGTCCGTCGCTCAGCACACGATGGGCTCGCATGACGCGCTCTAGCCGGATTTTGAGGATACGAGAAAGCAACTTGTAATCACTGTTGAGCAGAGATATGGGCCGGTATGCTCGGGCCGTGTTATCACCTCCCTTTTCTTCACCAGCACGATAATACCCTCGACGAAGGCATTGGGGAGATTGCCGGTGAGTGCTTCATTCAGTAGCAGGTTTAATTCGCGGTGAATTACGTCGAACATGCGGAGATAAAATTCTCTTGGGGTCCCGTCGGCACCGGGGGACGTTTGGGCGCGCTTCGCCTGATAGCAGAGAGGATCTCTGCTGTTGTTATCTCCTCCATGCACGCTTCGTTCGACGGGTCGCCCGGAGGGATAACGCGCTCGCATGCAAAATCGTTCCCGTCGTTGTTATTGTCGCCGTTTTCTGCTGCTTCTTCTGCATAGAGGCTCGAGAAGAAATCAAACAGCTTCATTTCTATCGCCTGAGGCTCGGCGACAAATTCGTCCTCTCCCGTCTGCAGCTGTGTAATTACGGTTTTCTTTCGTCGTCTTTCCCCCAGTTGGAAGATCGACATTGGTTCGCCAGCCAGATGCGTCTCGTTGATGCGCATAAACATGTGCGAGAAATTACGCTGCAGTGCCAACATTTCTCCTTTCAGCCGATTGATGGTGGTTATTAATTGTGGCTGCTGGTAGTAGCCGTCGTACGCTTGCCGTAATTGCGCATAGAGATGCTGGTGCGCATCGTGAAATTCGTAAAAGAGATCGAGATTTCCACTTAAAAAACGACTTGATTTTAGGCTTAGCGTACGACAGTCACCAATCCATACATGTCCCATAGTTTCTGCGTTGTAGAGTCCAGTATTGCCACTTAAACTGGAACTCGGCAACGTTTTCATCGGT
This sequence comes from Armigeres subalbatus, assembly GCF_024139115.2. Classification (NCBI taxonomy): domain Eukaryota; kingdom Metazoa; phylum Arthropoda; class Insecta; order Diptera; family Culicidae; genus Armigeres; species Armigeres subalbatus. Next base: position 182,656,781 of record NC_085140.1, on the reverse strand, counting down.
TAGGCGATGCGGTCGAACGGCACAGAAACCGCGCCCCGGCTTATGTCCCAGTAGAGGGAGACATATTCTGACCATAAGCGCTTTATGGTCTTTGAAGCAGCAGACGTGTGTGAAGGCGGACTGCAGTTTGTCGCGTAGTCCCCGGCTTAGGTAATGATCGAGTCGAGACTGCGCGTTTTGATTGATGTACGTAAAGCCGGCATCTCGTGGGAACAGCATCTCCCACGCATCCTGCAGCTGCAGCTGCTGTACGGAGGTTTTAAGGGATAGACTAGTATTCGGGCTGGACGAATCGCACGCACGGAGCACGCAATTGAAATCGCCAGCGAGGATGACGTTTTCAGTATGGTGGCGGAGATAGTACGCCAGCGTGCCATTGAAAAATGCTTCTCTGGCCGCTCGCTGCGCAGAGCCGGAGGGAGCGTAACCGTTGCAGATGGTCGTGTCGTGTATTCTGAGCGCTATCAGTCGGCTGTCCAGACTCTTCTCAACCTGAGTGACCTGGATGTGTTCCTTCACCGCAATAGCTGTGCCTCTCCTCGTGTGGTCCACATTTGCGAAAACGATAAACCCAGACAAGGAAAGCTGTTCATTTTCGACTTCCTGCAGGCACACGATATCAAGACATTGGCTGCTAATAAAATTTCGGAGCGCGTTCAGCTTCGTGGGGTTGGTGATGGTTCCTATGTTTATTGATGCGAGGTTATAGGACGTGAGAGCCATTTAAAGATATTAGTTCTCGTCCCGCTCATCGTTACCGTCGTCGTATCGTTGCTTCTTGCCAGGCGGGCGACCTCGGCTTCGGCTACTCCTCGTAGATGTTGACGAGTCATCCGTCTCGTTGCCGGCTGTTCGGCTTTGCGATCGAATTGCGCTAATAGGTTTTCTAAAAACATCCACCAAGGCCACTTCGGCGCTCTGTGGGTTCTTCCGCATCGACGACGACGATGAGCTGCGCTCTTGCGGTGCTTGCAACAACGGGCTGGGGGACACCGTTCGCGCGGTGCTCGCAGCTAGCTGGCTTGCTGGTTGGTTGTTTGAGCCAAACGGTTCGTTCTGACTCGCCGGCTTCGGTAGCTCGGGAAAGGCCTCCAGCGAAGCTGGTGGTGGAGCGACGGAGCATTGTTCGATCGGTTTGACGATCGGAGGTTTCGCCCGTTCGTCTTCTTCGGCGGTTGGCGTGGCCCAGTTTGCTTCGTCACGTTCGCGTAGCTCTTTTGAACCAGCAGTTTCTTGTTCTGCACACAAGATATGCCAGTATGAGCCTGCTCTTTGCAGTGTTTGCAAGAGGCAACCTGGCCCTTGTAGTGAATGTATGCTTGTTGTCCATCGATTGTGACCCACGAGTCAATGTTTCGCTGAATCAGCATACGAGCCGACCATATACCGAGCGGGATGCCACCGAACTCGAAACCATCACCCCACGTTAATTCCCGCAACGAAATCACTTCCCCGAACGCACTGAGAAACTCCACAATCTTCTCTTCGGAAACGTTTTCCGGCAGATCGTGCACTTTCACTTCCACACTTCCATCTTCCATAGTTATACGGAGCTTGTGCTTCTTCCCCGCAATATCCACCTCATGCTTTTCGTCGTGTTCGTCCACGATTTTTGTGCGAGCGTCAGGTCTTTCACCTTGACGAACGCACATTGTTCACCGCGGTGGCACTGAAATCTCACTACATCGTCTTTCTGCAGTCCTAGAACTGTGCGGCAAAAGCCATGCACCTTCTCGAAAGACGGCTTCACTGGAAAGCGCGAATAGTCTATTCGGAAAGTGTTTTCTCGCCTCATCGCGAAACACTAAAGCGCGCGACGCGGCACGGACAGATGAAAGATAAACCACCGGAATAAATCGCTTGACTTTTGGAGAGCGTAATCGAAAACACGTTTGCTCGTCTCAGAAGTTGAGCGGAAACTAAGCATTTGAATAATCTGGATCTGAAGAATCTAGAAAATGTGAAAAAATATAGATTTCCATGATATACGGAATCAAAAATATCTGAAGGTAGAAGTTTAGGTCATGACAATGATCTCAATCGGAAAGATATGAATCAGTTCCAGAATCCGGAATAAATGAGATATCAGAGAATGCCTCAAATCTGGAGCATTCTTAAATCTGCAAAGATCTAACAATCCACTAAATCAGGAAAACTTCTGAAACGTCACCTAGAGTCCTATAAGAAGAGTAACGTCATGTGCCACGTTTGACAGGTCTCCTGCTCGTTTGGAACGCGCATTTGTATGGAACTGACAGACGATTCTGTTCCAATTCTGACACTTGACGACACTGTTAAAATAGTCACTGTAACGTCACCATATCCATTTCATTGCTTTCAAAAAATGCAAAAAATACCGAAAAATCATACGCTCTGTCGACCAGCCTACTTTGATCGTTCGAAACGTTTATTTCCTTACAAAAACCGTTTTTTTAATTATATTTTTATGTATTGATTTTTGAGGGATACTTTGTAGGGACCACATTTAGAACTTCTAAAGGCACATCTTTTTGTTGAAGACCCATGGACCTATCTCGTTTATTTATCAAGTTATAGCCGTTTTTCGATTAAAAACATATTTTTTCAAAATGAAATAAAATGCTTTAAACAAAAAACGCTCTCTCAGTTTTTCCACCATAAACGCAGAAAAGTGCGAGCTTTCGAATAGAACCAAAAGATTTAAAATCGGTTTGCTCCATTTTGAAATATACACATATGAAAAAAACATGTTTTTCATACAAAAACTCGAATAACTTTTTTGTTATAAGAGATAGACCCATGGTTCTTTAATAAAAATGTGCGTCTTCAAAAGTCCTAAAAGTGCTCGGAACAAAGTTTATGCGAGAAATGAATGTATGAAAAGTTATGTGAAGAATATCGATTTTTAGGGACCGCCCTAACGTATTTATTAAAAAATCTCATAACTTGTGAACCATGAGTGATAGAAAAATGGTTTCTTCGGCAAAGTTGCTCAAAATTAATTGATCTACAACTTTGTGGAACATTGCACAAGTCTATACCGAAAAATTAAAAAGTTGATATTATGAACTTCTGAAATATAGGTACCATCCTAATTTCACTACATGGAAAAAAATCGTCAAAAAATATGAAATTTTTTTCCCGAGGACACTAGATATCTAAAACTAATAGTTTTGGCGCAAACATTTTTGTCTTGCAAGATTCGACTCTGGGACCATTGTGCAATGGTTGTTCAAACTGAATACTTTCAAAAGACAACGGAAAACGGACAATATTCAGTATTCCAGTGAGGATTATTCCTCTTTTCGAAGAGTTTCCACAACTAGAAGAGCACAAATCGAACAAACGCCTCAGAATACATTACATGCTACAGTTACATACACAAACACAACTCAGTTAAACTAAAATAAAAACATAGCATACCAAAACGATGAGATCTACAAATTATTTTTACTTCACTGAACAACATTATTTAAATTAACAAATATGCATTACGTTTTATACTTGATCACTTTTAACAAAACATCGAAGAAATTTCCAAGTCGCAAGCTATGCGTTTCTGTTGAAGATACAGAATTTTATTATGTAGTGAGATTTAGTGAAAGAATTTATATGTAGGGTAACCGTACCCTTAGTGGAGGTAGCACCAATAGTGGAGGTAGTTGGGTTGGGTAGATTAATCATAATTGTACACTTTACGATAGTTTCAGTTGATGCGCCGTGCTTTAAATAAATGTCAAATTCAACTTATCCTAAAATTTTGCTTGAAAAATTATTGAAAACAATGATTTTCCTTAACAAAATTGACTCCCTTGCACCTATAGTGGTGCAACTGTACCAATAGTGGCGAGTCTCATAAGAAATCACTGGATAGCACCACTATGGGAACCGAAATTATTTTTTACCGCCACTAAAGGAACAGTGTGCCCATAGTGGTGCAAGCAATATTTGGTAATTGTTGATGTTAAATGACATCTATCTCATTTTTGTTAGCAAATTTATTAGTTTATCTATTGACTAAGGTATTAAATCTGTAAATTTCCCATAACTATCAATTTTTGAAAAATATTTTCTTTTGTGGATCTACTAATAGCTCCACTATTGGTACCGTTACCCTATAAAATATTGAGTAGAGTTTGGATGGCCTTACTAAGCGGCGCAGCCGAATTTTTTTATGATATGGAAATTGGAATTATTAAAAATTATTTTCGAAATTCCGTAAAATTTCGTTAAAAGAATGATTTTTCTGTCGATTTTTTTTTAAATTTAACGATACGAGACGAAATTAGAAAATTGGATTTTGCCATACTCAAATTCCGCGGAATTCCACGGAATTTCGTTTCGAATGCCCTAAAACGAAATTTTTCGAAATACCGCATATGCTTAATTAAAATCCACTACTAGGGGGTCTACTATTGAGCATTCTACCCTAAAAGAGGTACCAATTGAGTACAAGCCTCCCGGAATCCAAAACTAATTCCTATCGCTTTTTCAAGGGCACCCATCAAATACGGAAGCAACGCGCAACTGTCATTATTATTATTTCATGCATGCTGCGACGCATCAAAGCTAGAATAATAACAATGACAATTGTGTGTTGCTTCCGTATTAAATAGGGTGCCCTTGAGAACGCGAGTGGAATTCGTTTTGGATTCCAGGAGGTTTGTCTTTAATGGTTCACATTACTCAGCATTTGCCATGCATGGAATATGCGTTAGAAAACACCTACTGAATATGTATGTATTTGTTTCGAAGACCACAGCAAATTTCCATAACCATCTTTTCAAATTTCTTTAAATGAAACACTCATAAATCATCCATGAAACGAAGGGTTGTTGGAAAAAAGTGTCAATATTTCTGCCAATGCCAATATTGATTCATTTCATAGCGATTTTTCATCTCCAATGGCGTTGAAGGGCTTTTTCATAATTTCGTCTCCCAGAGCAACACATTGAAAGGTATCGCCTACAATCGGATTTGCCATTTCTATTGAACAAGATTATTCGTTCGTTGGGGTTTGTGAAATAATTTCACGTCCAGATGAAATCTGTCTTGATTCGCTGGATGACCGACCAAGCGAAGGAACGAATGGATTTACGACGTCGATGACAACGGCCAGTCTGGGAAAACGTGCAGCTATGCAGAGAAATGTGGATTTGTTGCCCGGGGTTTCGCTTTTCCTTGGATGCACGTGATTGAAACCTTGCTTGCACTGATTACCATTGGCAGCTGTAACGCTTAACACTAATCTGATTCAGCTTTAAACGAATCGAAGAATTGAATTTTAGAAGAATTGAGAAGTTGTGAGTTTCAATTCTGGAAACATCGTTATTGATAGATGCGCCAGGCGGTATTGATGTATTAGAGAAAGAAAATAACGCAAATAGGATGAATATTGAATATATACAAGCTTCAAAAAAGTTTTTTCATGCTTATTTTGAAACTCGTAATTTGGGCATAACATTAAAACACAACGAGCGACCATGGGCATTTATTTATCCTTTTTTCTATCACGCGCTCTGATGTGATGCATTAGATCGGAAGATATTTTATTGATAGTGAAAACAAGATTCCAGATTTCTTCCATGTGAAGAACATACATTACTTGAAGTAGTAATTTTGTATTTAGTATGATTGCATGATCTTTTTTTCGAATATTTACTTGCCTATCACGTATATTGCAAAGCCAAATATGTAGTTCTTTCGACCCACATGTATCGTCATCCATCCATGCACGGCTCGTACAAATTTCCAATCCTTTGCTTCCTCAATGTTCCAGAAAAAAATATGGAGGGCATCCTTCAACAGTCAAGAAACCACCTCCAACCGAAACAGCGCTGCGCTATCCACCGTCGCTATCCGTTTGATGTTCTGATGTTGCTGGAGCACCGTGAAATTCGTTTCACCGACTCAACGACGACGCGACGTGCACGGTTCCGCGGGTGCACCGCACAGTCAGTAAAGGTTGCAGTCAAATAGTTTATGTGAACCACCGGAACTGCGCCGTGCATCAGTCCCTTCAACCAACATATCGTCGTCGTCGTCGCCGTGGTCTTGGTGTGATTCAATTTAGCCCTCATGAATAGCTTATGAGGGCTGAGTATGCACCGGGTCCGCGTGACGAGTTTCGAGCGGAATTGGCCTATTTGAGGCGCAAGGACCGTACAAACAACGTTGCTGGTATGATTGAAGTGTTTGCTTTAATGCCGAGTGAAAAGTTTGGTAGAAATTGGATTTTCTTGAGAAAGAAAGTTGGAAACGGCAAGAAACCATTGTGGATTAAGTACAAAGTTTACACGATTCATTAAATTCGATTGCATTGTGTACCGCCCGGAACGAAGCATGTTGTTGTACGTACGGTATGTCTGATAATGACAACGCTGATGGTTTCTGCATAATGGATGACTTTTCAAATGGATCTGAGCGAAGTTTGGAGTTCTAGCGGCAAGTTGCACGGGAAATCAAGAAACTTGGGCTCTTGAAGCAGATTAAGAGCAAACATGTTTATTGTTGTTCGTTTGTATTATGTTGGAAAAAATTATATAACGACGATTGAAGTTTTATTATTTTTGAATAGTAGGAATGCTATTTACATTGTGATTGGTTTGATTCAGTGTTAACTTGATACTATTCATCCACATTCCGTACGTACCCTTCCAATGTATGGACACTGGGGATAAGTATAGAGATATGATGGTGCTGTGCCTCCGAGGAGTCGAAAGGGAACCCTTCGGAATCAGCCTTTCTAGAAGCCGAAGGTAGAACGTACCCCAAGCAACACACATGTTGTAAATCAGTTGATAATTTTCATATATGACCAAATTTGGGCATATATGAGTTATTGCAACAAAATCAACGTGAATTGTGCTGCTAGGGACGCGCTAAAGGTGAGGAACAAAAGCCATTCTTAAGCTGCAAAAATGGAGAAGCAAGATGATGGTTCTGCGGTTCAAGTCATCTCCCACCCGGTGCACAACAGAATCAATTATTTGCTACCAGGGTGTCGTAAGGAGCGCGATGAGCAATGCGTATAAAAAAACACCTTATTTCGATTATTACCTACTCTCCTCCTCGTTCTTGCCATTCATTTGACCTCACGATTTGACTACACGCCTTAAAAACAAGACTTACAATTTTTGCATAAAATCTTGGCATATACAATTCTGCAATGTTTAATACAAGAAATGTAAGCTAAATAATACAAAATTGTAAAATTTTAAAACAATTATTGTTTTAATACTTCCGAGTTTGTAGCTGTCAAAATTTTCTACAGATTTTAAAAGGGTTTTATACAAAACTTTATTGAAATCTACCATTCGCTGGATGGGTGCATTTTCTTTTGATTTTTGAGGTGCCCACCCGACCTTACTACCCCTTTCCGACGCAGTGCTGTGATTGTAAGACTGCCAGACACACCAAAGACTGCTGTAAGGCCACAAACTGCATCTGTGGGAACTGTTCGGGTACCGTCGTCGGGTGATAATGGGTCAAATGGGGGTGAGAATGGGTTACTGTTTCAACTACTTAGAATGCTTGTAGAATAGATTGGATGCATCTGAGGACAAGAAGACCAAAATATAAGAATCCTTTTTGAACGATTTTGCTTTACGACCCCCAGACTGCCGGTGAGAGCGATGTCCCATTCTCACCCCCAGACCCATTGACACCCCCGATGGCGGTACCCACTGACTACCAAAAACCAAAAGTGCGATCTCCCATAATTCTGTAGTGAGTGCAACAGCAATCAATCGACGACTGTCATTCATCATTCATTTGAGAGCGGTCAAACCCGACTATAGATCGAGAATTAACCTTGCCAAAACCTTATAAACAAGTAACAAGTTTACAAGAAGGTGATCGTTAAAAAAAAATTGTTAGACTTTTCACTCCTCGGGTTAAAAGAGAGTCTAAAGTCCAACACTTGCAAATAGGGGTAAGATTTGAATTTTAGAATTTTAATCGAAAGAAGAAGAAAGTAAGAAGTAAGTGACAAAGTGGGAAATGAGAAATGAGTACTGTGAAGTGATTGGTGAGAAGTGATATGTTGTAGGTAAGATGAGATAATTAAGATGCGAGTTATACGAAGAACAAAGCGAGAAAGGATAAAATAAAAGAAACAAAGCTAGAAGTGGGAACGAAAGAAGAAGGAAGAAGTAAAACGGAGAAGGGAAAAGTAAAAGGAACGAGGGAATAAAGATGGAGGAACATGGAAAAAGGGAGACGTGAGAGGAACGAAAGAATAAAGCAGAAGAAAAAATAGTAAATAACCAAGAAGGAAGAAAAAAGAAAACCGAAAATAAAGAAAGAAAGAATACGGGTTATTTTTCACTTTTCAATATTCATTTCTCATTTCTTGCTTCTATATATTCTTGCTTCTTCTATCTATATTTCACATCCCACTCTTCACTTCTCAGTTCTCAATTCTTACTTCGCAGGTCTCATTTCTCACTTCTCACTTCTTATTTCACATTTCTCAGTTTCCTGCTCATAGTTGCAGTTCTTAGATCTTTGCTCTCCGTTCTCAGTTTTCTGTTCTGTGTTCTCAGTTCCCAAATTTCAGTTTTCAGTTCTCATTTCTCTGCTCTTTGTTCTTAGTTTTTTGTTCTCAGTTTTCAGTTCTCAGTTCTAAGTTCTACTTTTCACTTCTCAGTTCTAATTTCTCAATTCTTACTTCTTATCTCCTAATTCTCGCTTCTCACTTCTCATTATTCACTTAGAAATTCTCACATCCCGCTCTCCATCTTCAATAATCACATCCGATTTCTCACTTCTTATTTCTTATGTGAAAGCCATTTCTCACTTCCTCACTTTCTCTTCGCGATTATCACTACTCACTTCTCATTGCTTACTCTTCACTACTCGTAATCTGAGGTATTTTTTTAGTTATTTGGCCAAACGGCTTCCGACCAAATAGCCAGACACCCTCACCGGAGTCCTCAACCAGGATCTCCGCATAGCTACCGGATTTTTTCCCACCACACCCACAGAGTAGGCGTTGCAATATCATCTGAGAGCAAGATATTGTGCCTTGCAACAAAATGACAACTTTCGTGATCATTTTCCAGGGCTCTCATAGATGTGGGAAATTTAGCCGCAGTATAAATAATACGTGCTATCAAAACATTCATCGCCATAATCATATTTTATTATATTTTCAATCAAAAAATCCTACAGGTTAGCCTTCAATGGCGTTATTTTAATTTAGAACTATAATTTGATAACTTAACTATTCTATGTACACTGCTGAAAATATGATAACCTAAATTGTAACTCACGTCCTAATAGCATCTTGATCCAAGTGCAAACAACGAACCCTAAACTCACAATAGCGATCATTTAGGGTTTGTGGATGTTTGCTTTTTGTTTTTTTTTTATGTTTGCCAGATGGTGGACTAGCGCCACTAGCGCTCTGATCACTCTACCATTGTAGACGATGGAGGTGTCATCTGCGAACAGAGACAGAATGCCGCCTTCTGGAGGTTCTGGCATATCGGAGGAGAACAGATTGAAAAGCAGGGGCCCTAAGATACTGCCCTAAGGGACGCCAGCGACGATGTTGTGCGCATTGGAACTCGCTCCGCTGATTGAGACCCTGAATGTCCTTGCCGATAGGTAATTGTTGATGATTTTCACCAGGTAGCTGGGAAGATTGTAGCGTTGTAGTTGTATTATTCCGCGGACTCAAGTAACCAGCTGTGAATCGCCTTTTCAAACAGCTTCGATACCACTGACAGAAGGCTGATGGGGCGATAACTTCTCGGCGAGGAAGGATCCTTCCCAGGATTACGGATCGGGATGACTTTGACTGACTTTCAGGACGATGGAAAGTAGCTGTGACGGAGACACTGATTAAAGATCAGCGAAAGGTGCTCGAAGAATGGAGCACTCATATGTCTGAGGCCCTCCTTAGCCTAGTGGTAAGATGCTCGGCTATAAAGCAAGACCATGCTGAGGGTGGCTGGGTTCAATTCTCGGTGCCGGTCTAGACACTTTTCAGTTTGGAAATTGTGTCAACTTCCCTGCGCATAAAAGTATCATCGTGTTAGCCTCATGATATACGAATGCAAAAATGGTAACTTGGCTTAGAAACCTCGGGGTTAATAACTGTGGAAGTACTGAATGAACACTAAGCAGCGAGGCGGCAATGTCCCAGTGGGGGATGTAATGCCAATGAGAAGATGAAGAAGATAAGTTTGAGTTCGAGATTCAGGATGCTGTAGAAGCCTGGGCCTTCATGTTTTCGATGATTCGTTTGATGGATGTTGTTAGCATGCTTGTTAACAGCTGCTTCGTGTGGACTGATGATGTTCTGTCCAAGATTGTGCAAGCTGAAAAAGTGACGACCTATTTCGGCGACCTTCTCGGCAGGAGTTATCAAGCGATCCTCAGCGCTAGTGCTGTCCAATGGGATCAAAGGTGGAATGCGTCGAGGCTTGGATTTTAGAATGTTGGTCGACTTCTAGAACGGCTTAGCACAGTCTGGGAGAGCGCGGACCTTATTGGAAAAATCACTATTTCTGAGGTCCACCATTCTGGATTACTTTTGGCAAGCGATTGCAACGGGTTTTGAGTGCAGGCAGCCCAGTACGTTGGTACTATCTGCAAACCATGTTGCAAATGAGATCCTTGGTTAGGGTGTAGCATACCTGACGAGCCGTTGGAACATGCTGCTCTCTGGCCACCGAGATTGCCTCTTAGATGGCGCATAGCTGGCGGTCGATGCTTTCTGGCGTCTCCGGACATAGTCGATAGTGGGTCAACGTACTGCTGGAACCGCTACCAGTTCACTCGATATTAGTTCCTTTTGGAGAATTGGTGACGGTTGATCGACGAATCGATCTCGGCCACCACCGGATAGTGATCCGAGCTGAGCTCCTGGCTACTCCAGAGCTACTCAGCTGAGTGGGGGAATCCGGGCTCAGTTGCCCCAGGCTTGCTGCTTCACGTTCAGGTCACCGGCAATGCCCAAGTAGCACACTTGTCACATAACAGTCACTGCGAGCTGGGACCGATCGAGTCTCACCACACGGAAATCCGGAATATGTACACTGGACTGGCCCAGATTAGTATGGGGTGAAAAAAATGTTGTCGAATTCCACGGGGCACCACCCAGGATTGTGTCTTTGGGTGAGAAAATCAATCTCTGAAAATTTCAACTCAATCGCTTGTTGCATAAGCTGGCGCATTTGGATTGAAGTTTGTATGGTGATTTCAGCCAAAATGTATAGGAAAATACACCTCCGTCACTCATTCGATCTGGAAATTGGTTCTGATTGCTCGATTGACCTCAGAATTGCAAAAACGGCAGTTGGTATGCTACAGAACAATTTCACAGAACATTGCATGATGATTAAATGAACTTTTATATAGTTTTCGGGTGATTTATTAGGAGCTGATTTGCGTATTTTTGGATTTTTTGATCGAATCGCATCAGCCGAAACCTATATAAAAGTTCATTTAATCATCATACAATGTTCTGTGAAATTGTTCTGTAGCATACAAACTGCCGTTTTTGCAATTCTGAGGTCAATCGAGCAATCAGAACCAATTTCCAGATCGAATGAGTGACGGAGGTGTATTTTCCTATACATTTTGGCTGAAATCCCCATACAAACTTCAAATCAAATGCGCCAGCTTTGCAACAAGCGATTGAGCTGAAATTTTCGGAGATTGATTTTCTCACCAAAGAACACAATTCTGGGGGGTGCCCCTAGGAATTCCACAACTTTTTGTTTCCTGGGCCAGTCTAAATTGTACACTCACCTATAGCTTCAGGTCCGTTTCCATGACGAAGGCCACGTCGACCTCTCTCTCTCGTCGAAGAAACCAGACAGCTCAATGATTTTGCTCTTAAGTGAGCAAGCGTTCCAATAGACCAGACGCACCCTAGGAGCCATTTTCAATGACGACCATGCCCAGAGTGAAGATCTGGCCGAGTGGTGGGGGTCATTCGATGGTGGATGGAGCGTGTAGTGTTGGAGCTTGAATCGATGCTGCAGCGCCCTTCAGCCGTTTGTAAGGTTGCATTTGGGATCAGCCACCTCAATCTTGTCGCACTCTTCGGTCGGATGGGGTTCGCCACACTTGACGTCTGCGTGACGTAGCTGTGCACTGGCCGATATCGCTCCCAGTCAAATACGGTGTAATTTATATCGCCAACTAGCCTCAGGTCCTTCCACGTGGAGGAGCCGTGCTTCAGGTGGACCAGGTAAAGCTGGTCGTGATATCTTCTCGTCTTGTCGTGACGAGCGATTTTGGGCACGGCCACTGGCTTCAGGCCGCAGAACTCGATTTCCGCAATAATCTTTTTCTTTCATGTCGTGGAGCCCTCGCAGTAAAGCCTTGAGCGGCGTCGTGCCGGGGTGGTCATGAGTGTAGTACTTATACTTAAGAAAACTCGAGGAGCTCCACGACGGATTGTTGATGGTCCTTGTTTGCCGGCATCACTTTCACGCCCTTGCTGCAGAGCCGGAAAGTACATTTCAGCCCCTTAGCGATTAGCTGATTAATTTTCGGGCGCAAATCCGGCGGATCGCTCTTCACAAACACAGGGGGCAACTTCTTCTTCCGCTCCGGTTGCACCTGCGACACCTGCGATTGATGTTTCTTTAGTTTCTTCGACGGATTGCCAGTATCATCGATTGGTAAGAACGAATATACGTTGCTCTGCAAAAGCTGCTTGGAGGGGTTACCCGCGCCTCCAAAAGCAGTGGGTTTCGGCACCTTTCCCTTGACCGAGACGGCCACCGAGTTTCGCATGACGGGTCCGGGATAAAATAACGTCAACGCGACGAAGGGAAAATGTAAACACAGCGAACTAACAAGAAAAACTAAGGGTATGCGATAACACACTTTTTCCTAACGAAACGAAACGAAACGAAATTTAAAATGTCTATGTTGATTCGGATCGAAACGAAACGAAATATGGATTTCTTTCGAGACTTCGAAACGATACGAAATCAAGGTTCATTCAATTCGAAATTTTTCGAAACGAAACGAAATTTTGATTTTTTTTTCCGCGGAATTTTTATTGAATTGGTTTTACATTATGTACGCAATTCTGATTCCACTTTTTCGAAGTCGAATAACAGTTTTGCCGCCAGAAGAGTTATAATAACTGAAGAGGCAATATATGATAAATCGTCACATTCTCGCCGCATATACTATTGATGATACGGCAATACCCCAGCATTTGTGCCGCATTCAAAGGAATTCATCGTGGAGCGTGTTCTCCCGAATCTGATCAATTTTATATCAGTTTTATATCAGTAAGTACCTATATAAAAATAAAGAAATTGTGGGATTTTTCATATACGGATTCAAATTTCGTTTAAAACCTTAGTTCACCTAAGAATTATGTAATTATGCTGAAGCTTACTTCATATTGTCTTGTCTAGAGGTGTGCGCCGGTCCGATATTCGTCGGCGGCGGCGTTTGTCAAAATTTTGGTCGTCGGCGGCGGCGTTTTCGGCGTCACGCCGAAAGCCATTTTAGCCGGCGGCGGCGGCGTGAATCGGCGTGGCGATTTTTTCATTACGTTTTACTAAGATTTTTTTTTGCATTTTTTCGGAATATTTTCAAGGTATTAAAAGAAGAATCTTTTAAATTTCATTTTCATTTCATTTATTTTCAAGACATTAAAAGAATCTTTTAAATTTCGCATGAAAAATCTAATGAACTATTTTTTTCAAAATTTGGAAAATATTTTCGAGCAATCTTCGGAATTACCAAGAGAAGGTCTTTGTAATTCCCAAATAAAATTGTTTGGGATTTCAGCGTCGCAATTTACATGAGGAACTTCAGAATTTTTACAAATTTTTTACAAATTTTTACAGGAAAAGCTTAAGAAATTTACGAAACGTTCCTGTTGAGTTTCTGTTGAGTATTCTTCGAAATTTTCATAGAAAACTCTTTTAATTGTAGGAGAGTGCGGTTGGTAGAATGGGTATTTAACCGTTGGCTTTCTCAGTCTAGAATAATAAAGACGGCTAGTTTGGCATGGCCAACAATAAAACAGTAAATTCTTAAGAATTTCCGCCGGAGACTCTAAGGAGTTTTCAAGAAAAAATTCTCTGGAATGTTCTCGAAAAATTGTCCGTTAGTTTAACGGAAACTTCTTAAGAATTTCCGCGGAGGATTGTTCAAAATGTCTTAACGGAAAATAATTCGAAATTATTGGATTTCTACGGAAAATTCTTTGTACATTAGACGTTCGATAACTGAAAGTAATTTAACTGCAATGCTTTTAACAGCATTTCGATAGTTACATCAGTTTTGCAGTTATCGGACAGCTGAGCTTCAAAACGATGTCAAAGTCGATGATAGCTGCATAGCGCTGAACAATCAGGTGCACTTCTATTCTGACGTCGTCTGACAATTGTTTGCCGTCTAGTATGCGTCGCAGTTATCGAACGCCATTCGCTAACTGAAACGAAAACATGTTGCAGTTATCGAACGACTAGTGTATTGTCCATAAGAAATTCTTGGAATATCCCATTGGCCGCAAGCGATAGACGGCCGAACTGATAATTTGGCCCAAATAGTCGATTGCCCTAACAGTTCGTTTGGCCGAATAGGTCATCAGCCCAAAAATGCTGTTTGGCCGAAATGGTCGTTTAGTAGAATGAAATATTTGTCCGAAAATATAGTTTAGGCCAAAAGGTTATACGGCCAAATGTCAATAAATGAACGAGTAATTTATTCCAAAATATCCATCCATTTGGCTTAATGACATTTACGTTGAAAAGGCTAATTGTCAAACGAGCATTGAACGAAATTTCGTAACATCTCTACTTTTTAAGTTGATACTGGCCTTTAAGCCAAAAGCCATCTAACCAAATCCCATTAAGCCGAATTGAACGTTTATCCGAAACTGTTATCAGGTTAAAAATGGTTTGACCATAAATGTAGTTTGACCGAAAACGACATACAGCCCAAATGGTCATTTGGCCGAAAAAAATCGTTTAACCGAATAGATCATTTGACCGAAAATGCCGTTTGGTCTGTCCTTTCTGCAAAACAACCCGAATAAACGTCTTTTTGGCAAAATGATCAATTCAGCCGAACAACACTTTTCAAAGAAGGTTGCAGGAAGTACATTCTTGGACCAAATGACTCTTTCTACAGAATGACATTTTTTACATTTTTGGTCATTTTTGGCATTTTTGGTCGAATGATCTATATTCGGTCAAACGACTTTTTGATCCAAACGGCATATTCAGCCAAATGACCTGTTAGGGTAAACAACTTTTTACAAGTCTGCCCAAATATTCCTTTTGCCATTGCTTTCGGCCAAACTACATTTTCGGTCAAACCAGTTTTGACCTGATAACAGTTTCCGTGAAACGTTTAGTTTTGCTAAATAATACCTGGTAAGGCCTAAAGGCCAGTATCGACTTGAAAATAGAGAGGCCACGGAATTTTGTTCAATGGTCAATAGACAAAAAGACCATTTCGCCAAACAAATGGCCATTTCTGACCATATTACCCGTTCAGTACGAGGTTCAGTAATTGAAATTTGGTCATATTACCCGTTGGACCAAATGACTTTTTCGGCCAAATGGCCCATTTTGTCAAAAAACTATTTCCGCAAAATTATATTTTTGCCAACTTGTCCCTGCAAAAAAATCACTCTATTAAAGGATAATAAAACTAACCGTCTTATATAATCTATATTGGGAAAGTCAACGTACCTCTTTTACCAGTCACAATTTTCTGTGTGAGTTTCAAAGAATACTCAACAGAAACTCAACAGAAACATTCCGTGGATATTCCGAATATTTTCCTAAAGAAATTTGGAACAACTTTCCGGGAAAACTCTAAAGAGATTCTCATGTAAATCCCAAACAACTTTCCTTGGTAAATCCAAAGAGCTCCTCTTGGTAATTCCAAAGAGTTCTCGATACTTTAAAGTAGTTTCCGAGGAAAATCTGAAAATAATTTTCAAATAAATATTCTGGAAAAACTGGAAATCTTTCATTAAAATTTTGAGGCGAAATTCAAAAGATTCTCCCGTTATTGTCTTGAAAGTATTCAAAATAACCAATTCAGCTGGACGACACTTTCGACCGAATGTTCTTTTCGACCAAACGACTATTTCGGCTGAAGGACATATTCACGATTTTTTTCACCCAAAGTTCGACCAAATGACATTCTCGGCCAAATAACTTTAGGCTAGCGAAGTCTTAAAACATAATGAGATCATATAGAAAACATATTTTGATTTTGACATCAAATTGAGTCATAATTTGTTTTCAAATATGTATAAATCATCAATGATTGATTACATATTTTGATCTCATTTTGCTGTAGATTAATAAATTGAACAATATGACATCAGACTGTGTACTTATTTTGTTATCGGAAACCAATATCAAAATTAGTTTTCGATTTGCTCTCATCTACAGCAGTAATAGTTTAGCTAATCACCGTGGAATTCATTAATTGAAATTGATTGGTTTTTTTCGGTGACGATGGAAAAAGCCAATAAATTTCAATTAAGGAATAGTTTATGATTGAATGTCACAGTAAGATATTTATTAAGATATTAGATATTATTAAGATATTATTTTAACCGTTAAAACGACCAAAAAGATATCAAATTAAGTAAACATAATCGATGATTTCACAGCATTAAAAAAAGTTATCGATTTGCTAGGGAAGGCTTCTACAAAATTTAGTTTTCGGAGTGAAATGATAGCCTTTTGGTACAACTTTGTTGTACGAGAAAGGCAAAAATTTATAACCAAAATTTTGATAATAGCTTAACGATTTTGTTCAGCGGCGCAGCCAAAAATTTTTATAATATAAAGTATGGATTAGTTTAAATTTGTTTCGAAATTCCGCGGAATTCCGTTAAATTTCGTTAGAAGCTAGTTTTTTCTATCGAAATTTTTGTAATTTTACGAAACGAAACGAAATCAAGAAATCAGATTTCGCCATGCTTAAATTCCGCGAAATTCCGCGGAATTTCGTTTCGAACCACCTGAAACGAAATTTTTCGAAATACCGCATATGCTTAAGAAAAACACCTGAAAAAAATGTGCGAGCAAAAAGCACGTCTATACGCGATGCTAGCACAAACTGGAATGAATCCGCTCGCATCTAAAAAATATTTGTTGGAATTGTTCTCATAGCACTTCTCCATCTTACTTCATTATCGATTGTCTAAGTACCCCACTCATATATTTTTCAGACATTCTATTGAAGTAGAAATCAATAAAAAAGTATATAATTATTGTTTTCCACATATGTTATACCAGTAAAGTCTATATGATACCAGTAGGGCCGATAAAAGTTTAAATTTCTACATGACTTTTCATAGTATCGGAGGTGAACTAGCCTTGGGCTAAAAACCTCTTTAATAAAGATTTTAATAATAACTTTTCATAGTGGAAATTTAGGGGATAACTATTTTGAGTGAACCTTCGCCTTGTGTATTTTTGAGTTGCTTTGTAGGGGAGACTGGGGTGACTTGATCCTATTTTCTGATTTCCGATGTATCACACCCTAAAAGGGAATAAACTTTAGCGGTTTTCGCACAGACTCTATAGGAAATATATAATTTAACTTTACTGATTTGTTGCAGTCTTTAAATTGTTGATGTTATTGATACACAATTGATATTTTGATGTGCTGTCAAAAATCGAATTTAAAAATATTCGGAAGGAGTTGTAAGGAAATAATTTTCATCCATAATATATAATTTTCCAACTTGATGTGCGTATTCATGAACAATTTTTTATATGGAATTCAACAACGCATGCAATTTTAAAATCTGGTAAGACTTGATCACCTTTCTATAATATCTACCAAATAAATATTTTATACGTGCTAACCTTTCATATACACAAGAATAGCCGCCTGAAAACAAAATTATATTTTTTTAAATTTTTTCGACGTATTTTAGGGAATATGAGGGATCAACTATCCCCACATTGACGCAACAACTTGAATTCTAAATATCCTTAAAAAATGTTATGGAACGTTGACATTTTGACTAGTACAGATCATTTAGCATATTTATTGCTTTGTGCTGAGAAAAAATAGCATTTGGTCATTGTTAGGAGAAGTTTTTCAAATTTTGCATGGCCTCTGTTTTTTTTAGGTTGGTCAAAACAAACAAACCGTCCTGCAGTATCAATACGGTTGTCAATCCAAAATTTACTTCACCACATTTTTTGAGTTTTTGAGTAAAAACCAAATAGTAAAAAAATAACAAATAGGGTATCTGTTCCATTATTAATAACATGCTCATATATCAATAACATTCGCAAAACAGGCTATTTGGGCTCTATTTGTGTCGTGTTTGTTGTTTTCGACGTACTCACTGCTGAAAAAATTCACAAAAATGAGAAATAAAACAATTAGCGCATCATTTTTTTGTTTTTGAATGGTATTGATTTGGGTACATGGTATGAATTCAAGGAGCAATGAAGGAAAACAATTCGCATGTTTGTCATTGGATCAGTGTTAAACATTTCATAAGAATGGAACTATAAGAATCATAAGACAAACAAGAAATTTAATTACTATGTCTGAAACTCGATTTATGCTAATGCACAACATGTGATAGATTTTAGTTCGGAAATGTATTGGAGGGTAACCGCTTCCTTCGGTGGGGTTTGATCCTAAGAAAACCAGTTCGCTAGACAGGTGCTTTCCCTGCTAAGCTACGAAGGATCTCCGTCGTTCTGCGCAGCTTAGCGGGTACTGATGAAACCAAATTCCCAGCACCAGGCACATGGTTGAACTCTCGCAATACATTTTCAGAACTCACTCTCTCATATGTATTTTTGTACAATGCCAACCAAGTAGGATGAGTATGATCTGACGTCCAACTGGCACAACCTCACACAACCCCACTTCATCGAGCGCAGTTGCCAGAACCAGAAAATACAAAATACTCATTGCCTGTTGCTAGCTTTTGGAATTAGGTACCCCTGCAAGCGTGATGCAGTTTAGAAATTCGATTCGAACGTAATTCACCTTAATCTCGTCTCCATTGTTTAAGTACGGGCGCAGGATATACATATATTTTTGATATAAATCCAAAACATATTATAAGATCGTTTCTATAAAATCCAATCCAGTAAAGAAATTTATGAGTTTATTTGCTTACTGCATGATCGGTGATGAACATCAATTGTGATTCAAGCGTGAGAGCAAAACATATGCATATATATGCAAAGGAGCGTAATTGTGCCGAACTCCAACGGGAAAATACTTTTGATTTGCAAGTACAAAAGAAACACAAAATAGGTAATTGAACAATCGCAAGAATACAACTTTTTGTAGAGTTCTGAGGAAAGGAATCAAGCCCTCCCAACAGCGATGTGGATTGTGGTGCTGTAATAAACTCAACATTTGGTGTAAAACAAACTAGGTCGGGAACATTCGTCTAGTTATCAAAAAAAAAATGCTAATGATTTATTGACTATTTCATTAAGGAAACTGAAGTTTGAAATCTTCTTCATCTTCTCATTTGAATATTCAGCGTCGTGAAACAGCAATCGGAATAATCTTCCATCAATTTTCATAAAACATCATCTTTAATCTGTCTTATCCTTTTCCAATGCAAAGGTATGTCTATTCTATTGCATACAAACATCCGAAAACATGCCAAACTTTGTGGTTAAATCATGAAATGTCTCTCCAGCTACTTCAACAGTTGGCTCCACCAGACGAAAGGGAATTCCCAACCAGCAGCCAACTGACCAAAAATTGAAATATTAAAACTATTAAAACATACTTTCCCTCGGCAGCAACAGTACCGCAATTTACATTTTCCAGCATCCGAAACAAGAGCAGGGGACTGTGCCAAGGATGGCACGGCAATAACCCTATTCGCAGAGAAAAACGAAACGAAGGAATGGGTGCTCGTCGGAGTGATCTATAAATATAAATTACTTCTTACTCTAATTCCTTGGATTCCTTGACTCTGGGCCCGGTGCTTCAGCAATCCGGCCAGACAGTGGATTTCTGACGCTCCTCTGTCTGTGGTGTAACTATTGCTTTCCACTCCGGAAAATGTGTTTCTCCGCTCTTGCTGTGTGAATGCATGAATACCTACTTGCAAATATGCAGTCGACGAAGGAAACCGAGCCATGAAATTGAAACAGATGTTTGGCCGGAGGATGGCTTTTTTCCAGAATCGTGTTCACGGGTTTCCTTCCTTGGTTTTCCCGAAGGGCTAGAGATAGAGGCGAGGTAGCAATATCATGTCTTGGAGGACGAATCGATGGCGACGAGTACCAATGTGCAAAGTAGCGTGTTGCCATATTATTTTGTATTCTGTAATTATTCAACGACTAAAATTTATCTCTCTTCAGTGCTGACTCGTCCCATAAAATTACATTTTATAACACACGAGAAAGATGCAATCACCGCTATTCCCGAATTCAAAATATTATAGAAAAGCAATACATTGTGTAACACTATCATTCATAACAACAAAATTTGCTATAGATTATATTGTAGATGCATTAGGATGTGTTGTTATAAACTATTTACTGAATTGTAAATGAAATTTTCTCAATAGAATATACGGGTTGCTAAGAATCGTAACTATACAAAATTTGAGATTTATCGTCAAATAAAATAGCCCTGTTTGTCTGTCCGGTGACTAGCCAACCAGACGCAGCACGCGGGGAAGTTCTCACAAAAAATAAAATATTTGACACTTCAATTCTTTTTTACTATCAGATGCAGAAAACAAAATCAGTTACAACCTTAGACAACCAGACACAGCATTTAATGAAAAAAATCTCAGACAACAGACGTTGAAAATTTTGATTATTTTTAATGCATGAATTAATGAATCGATTATATTGGAAAAAAAAAACACTTGCCAGGGGCGCTACTGCGTCCACAAATAAACTAGTCGTCAAATAATATATTGTATAGGGGTCATTCCATACCAAGTGACCGAACCACTTGTAATCGACTTACACCGATTTTTATCAAATTTTGTGGATTTGTTTATCTACCGATTGTATGTAAAAATCCAAATTTATTTGATGATTGGACAACCCCTCGGCAAATGCGAGCACCCCCCGTTTTTGACGATTTGTAAAAAACATATTTTTGAACGACTCATATCTCGGACAGTCTTAAAGCTACAAATAACTTCTTTTTATGCATTTTGAAGAGAATTCTTCAAACTTTTTGAGAAAAATATCGATTTTCAGTAGAAGTGTTGCCATCTGTATTGTTTTTGCGTGTTAAGTATAAAATTGCATTTTTCTGCCAATGAGTATATTTTTAATTGAAAAATAACACCAGCATCGTGATCTCCAGAGAATTCTGCATAAGAAACACTCGAAACCCCAAGGTATTATGAGCCGTTGTCGAGTTATAGAGTTTTGAATGATATATGATTCATATGGAACTTATCAATCACATAAAATTTTGTTATGCATACCTAATCTTTACTTATTTTGCTAGAGTGTTTTTAAAAAATTGTCAAGAATTCAAAGATATTGTTTTCTTAAAAGAAATTGTAAAAAATTGAATAGAAATTAATGTACTTGGCAACGTATTCACTATGAAAGAAATAGCTTTTCTGTATTGTTGTAAAGCGTACTATTAAACTATTACTCACATAGGTATTGTAGTATTTCACCTGCTATGGAAAGATTTTTTTTTCCAAATTTCATAAATCATTAATTAATTTCAAAAGCTTTCGGCTCATATGCTGTTAAGCGTTGCGGAGCCGAAATCTTTTTCATACTATTTTATTCTTACCAAATAACGTTAGATTAAGTGAACCGAAAGACTTGTGTTTTAATCATAGAAACAAACATTTTCTTAAAAACAGCAAAAGAAAGACATACGAAAGGCAATTACGACAGAAGAAACGATATGATTATCTAAAACCCTGATTAATTTACCTTGCGGGAATGGTGGATTTCTCGTGCATTTTAAAAATAGTATTTTTATATTTAGAACCAATCAAATTCAAATAGGAAACAATGGGACAGGATTTCCCGTAAAATGCAACATGTTGTGAGCAAATCGGTTAAGGGCAAGTGCCTAAAAAGTGGGTGAAGTTTTTCTGCGCACACACACAGACATCACCTTAACTTGTCGAGCTGAGTCGATTGGTATACAACACTATGGGTCCCCGGGCCTTCTATAAAAAGTTTGTTTTCGGAGCGAACATATAGCCTTTCAGTACGCTTAGTGTACAAGAAAGGGAAAAATAAAGTAGCTTATAAGGAAGTAGACTTTTACTATGATATTGTGGAAAAATAGTGTATGAAAAAGGTAAATCATTATGTAAAGAATATTACATAATAATTATAGATAAGATTACGTACAGAAGGAGAGGGTAAAGTGATTTGTGACTATTTGTGACAAGTGGGTGCTAAGAGGGTTGAAAATGGCAAAGAACGTTATTTTCAAACGAATTTTGCAGAGGCGTCGCGTCCGCATGTGCAACTGCACAGGTGCCAATTTTATCTCCAACATTTAAACTCTCGATAGTTCTCTTGTCTTTATAATCCAAACATATATTTGAATTATGTGCCTTTGGTGGATGCTATATGCAAATTTGAAAATTAGATACCTACATAAACGGAAATATGCATGGATTTTTATAGGCGACATGTGATGTGAGGCAACCAAATTCTGCGATGGGGGCGCGTTATATTTTTCTCTACGACCCACTCATCGACACCACATGTTGTTTCAACACGGAACTTCCAGCCAAAAACGTTTTGCCATGCATCATACACGTATTATTTCGTATGTGTGAATCATCTGCTCTAACCGCAATCGGCAATGTATAGGTAATCAAAGCGTTCTTCGCTTGCAGTGCACGGTTTGGTGCCTATCGAGAACCGGTTCAAACAGCGCATGCGCGACTCGGTGAAGAGAGCGCGATCGGAACAAAATCGAAAGAGAAGAGTAATGGAACGTACACACGGTCAAGCAGTTCGACCAACATTGACTCCACCTTTCGTTTATTCAAACATTCATCAAGTTTTACCAACAGCGGCACGAATAATCAATTTATTCGACTAACAATATCACACACGATCGACCGAAGCGCCAACTTGAGCACCAACCATCAAAAAATATATGGGGGTTTGTGCAACTTCACTACAAATGCTCAAACATGTTCGGCGAACCTTGACTCCACCCCCGACAACTCAAACCAAAATCAAACCGTTTTAATTTTTTCTGCGATGGGGGCGCGTTATATTTTTCTCTACGACTCACTCACCGACACCACATGTTGTTTCAACACGGAACTTCCAGCCAAAAACGCTTTGCCATGCATCCCCCACAAATCCCCCCTATCAAACGGTTGCTCGAACAACTTCACACGTTCAAACAAAGCAGCAACCGAAGCGTTTTCTTGGGGGCGGAGTCAATGTTCGTCCAACTGCTTGACTGGTGTGTACGTTGCATAAAGCGCGCGCATTTCTGCTCCCTCAAAGCGTTCCATGACGAAAGTTCCGCTTTGAATAAACACCGCGAAGCAAAAGCGCTTTCGATAGATATTATTATTTGATATTAAATGGGATGGTTCTTTTACATATCCACTAATCCTGGCGACAATGTACTGCCCGAACTAGCGCGACATTAGCTCAACGTAAACAGAAATTGTCATCTGCTAATAAGTTTTGGCAAAAAAGTCTATTCACAAATACGTTAATTACATTCGACATTGAAATATCCGACAATATTAACATAATGTAATTGTAAACAGACATTTCATCTTCTGATGAAAATCTTTATCGTCGCAGAATTAGCGAATATGAAAAGGGTCAACATTTTCAAAGAATTTTATTTCTGATGGTTTTTTTTTTCTAGAAATCCAATATATTTAGTTAGGGAGCTATCAGTTCAGTATAGCATGTGGACAACTTAGGAGGTAGAGGGGGTAAATGTCAGTGGTCAAATTTATGAAAACAATTATTAGCAAATGTCTATGCTGATGATGCTGATGGACGGAAAACTGTTCGACATCTGTCCAGTCCAGAATATCGATCACGGAAATAAATTGTAAATAGAATTATTAATTGAGATGAGTTAAAGCTATAAACTTCATTGTTCTTTGTATTGTACAGACTTTGTTTTTCTGATATGACATGTTAATTACAAAATATTATTAGTAACTTTACATGATTAATATATTCCAATTTCCTTTTATCTATTCAACCCTTAAAGGCGCAAGGCGATTTTTTTTTAAAAATCGCCAAACATATTTTTAACGTAAACAACCATTAAAATCATTAACATTAAACGTATTTTCGGTTTGTTGTTTTAAAACAACATTGCGCACTTAAGGGTTAAAACTTTGTCTCATTTTACGAAACAACTCAAATTAGAATTGAAAGTGCCAGCTCAAAAATTTAGATATATGTCTTATTTGTCACATTGGTAACGATTCTGATGATAGTAATTTTTAATTTGACGAACTATCACTTTTAAGCTTAGTTTAGTTTGAGTTAATTCAGAAAATGAAAAGTAGAACCAGTTAGATGCATCAAAATAAGCATACATTTTGAAATAAAAGCGCTGGAAAATGAATCGCTTATCATTGCAGGTCCTTTTTATGTGTTTTTGTCGAAATATTAAAATAGTGCACAGGTTGCAGAATTGTCACGCGACGCCTCTGGAATTTTGTAATTATACACAAGACAGAAGAAAAGCTTAATGTCAATACTAGTCGACGAGAGAAGAATTATCCACGAAAAGTTATTATCTTTATTATTTATTATTAGTTATTATCCACGGCAATTAAACCCACACTTCACAGCACGCAAATGAGATTTGACGACAGCCAGGAGCTCTCAGTCACTCACCAAGGAATCGTAAATTGTCAACTGTGTATGTACAGTAGCCGTTCGATAACTGCAAAATGTTTACTTTTCAGTTAACGAATGCCGTTCGATAACTGCAACGCATTCTAGACGTCAAATGGTTGTCAATCGACGTCAGATGCAATAAAAGTGCATCAAAATGTGCAGCGAAATGCAGCTGTCATTGAGTTTGACATCAGTTTGAAGCTTAGCGGTCCGATAACTGCAAAACTGTTGCAACTATCGAATTGCAGTTAAAAAGCATTGCAGTTAAATGACTTGCAGTTATCGAACGTCTACTGTAGTGTGTATGTAGTATGTAGAAAATAGTAGACCAAAAACAAACATCATAAAAATGGTCTTCTTTGAGATCATGATTTTATCTTCTGTATTTTGAAATTAAATGGATAATATTTGCTATTCAATTTTTTTGTATTTATTGCATTTTTAACTCCTAGAGAATTCAGATTTTCTTAAACCATGAGACATATTGCGTTAAAGGTTGACCCTAAGGATGCCGAAAAACTTTGCAGAAGAAGGATCCTTGCTGGAACGACGACCAAAATTGTTTATTCTGCCAGCACTGCCAAACTACGTGTACCAATCATTCAACTGAGCGTTATTTCAAAATTTTTAATCTTTTAGGGCTGAGGAACAAATTGTAGTTATTCGGATTAATTTTTAAAGGAAAATTCCGGAAAGAGAAATGATTTTGCCGTCTAACAACCACAGTTCGCCAGATAGTGCTGGCAGAAACATTGATTTTTTGCATATGATTTCAATAATCAATCTTCGAAGCGTTGTAATATTTCCAGCAATGCTTATTCTTCAGCAAACTCTTTCGGCATCTTTCAGACTATATGGTAATGTATTAAGTGAGATGGTTGAATTAACGATAAAATAAAGCCACTAGAAGCAAAAAAGCAAAAAAAAAATCCATACTAATCTTCATATAAATTTTAAACGCGATGCGGAAAGTGGGGAAGCAACCAATCGAGCTGTGTATGTGTCAATGCAAATGTTCAAAATTTAATGTTCAGAAATTAGTAAAAATATTCAATGTTCACAGTGAAAAAATAGGACTTTTCATTTTTAAAATCCTGTATCTCAAGATCGGAACATAGTACCTCGGGGTTTCAAGCGTTTCCAATGTAAAAATGGCCAAAGAACACGTTGGTGAGGTTATTTTTCAAATCAAAATATACTCATTGGGTAAAAAATGCATTTTTCGAACAAAAACTTGAAAATTGTTCATTTGGCAACACTGCACATCAAAAAAATATTTTTAAAATAAATTCTTTGAAAAATCTTCTTTCGAATGGTTACCTTAGATTGATTATAGACCTCACAGTTCCAGAGATATGACCAAATCAATTCATACATTTGTCCGAAAAGGGGGATGGTCGTATTAATCGTGGGGAGGTTCAATCACTACGAAATTTGGGATTTTGGGGTATAACCCATACATAAACAATTGGTCAAAATTTCATTCAATTCTAAGAAAGTCGATTGCACGTTTGCATTTTTTCTCGGTCACTTCATATGGAATGACCCATAGTAAATGAATTGAAGACATATTCAATCAAAATGCTTAAGGTCACTCCTGACGAAATCCAAGTTCCAAAGTGCTCGCGTTTTCAGGGGCACATCACTCGATTCAGAGGCAGCGCACTACTGTCATTTTGTTGATTTAGCTTTGCTGAAATAATAAAAATGACAGTTGTGCGTTGCTTCCGTATCGAGTGGTGTGCCCCCGAAAACGCGAGCACTTTTAAACTTGGATTCCGTCAGGAGTGACCTTAAAATACGATAGTTCAAATTATATTTTCATTGTAAAACAATTCAATATTTTATAAAATTTGGACAATTTTAGCGTTCAAAAACGAAATTTAAGAAAAAATACAGTCTAAACTCTTTGAGTCGATATTGAAGGGAGCTTCGACGCATGGAAATATCGAGATGTAGAAAAGAAACACCTTGTAAAGCTGTTTGAAGTGACGATCAAAGTAACCCAGAAAATATTCTTTAATATGGCATAATTTGTGTCCATGAGTCGATATCGACCCAAGTAACATTTTAAGTTTTATAATGCTCTTGGAGACCATAATTTACTCTACAAGAGTGTTATAAAACCAGCATAAAACCAAAATATTACCAGGGAAGTCATGCATATCGGAGTAACTACCGCTGGAGTCAAATATTTTTCTTTTCATTATATGCAATTTGAACAAATCTTCTGTACTTGAACTATTTAAAAACAATTACAAGTAGAGCCACATTGGAAAAATATGTACAATATGTGCAACCATCGAAAAACTATATATTCTGTTATATACTATACATTATATGGTAAATCAATTGTTTAAACTATTGAGCCAATGGTACATTTTTATCCGGGTGTGGTTTAGAAAGGGAATTCAAAAATGGTTTCTCCTTTCATATAGCTCTACGTTTGCCCTAGAACTTTTTCTTTTGTGTCTTTATTAAAGAGACTTTCAGCCCGAGGCTGGCTCGTCTCCGATTGCCCTAGAACTTCATATTAGTGTTCATTTTTATGGATGCCTGTAAACATTTCCAAACTTTTTCACAAAGCTGTAATAGGAACTGTGATCATAATTGCCATTTACATTGTTTCAAACTTGACCTTTTTCAATATCCCCCTCCATATCTAGAATTTTGTATAGTAAGGAAAAGAAAATATTAAACTAAATAATTGCATGAAAAATATGGTATAGCTGTTTCACGCACAAATCATGTAAGGATTTACGGACATTGTTGTTTAGTCCAAACACCCCGGACACTGTTGTGTTGGGGTAGTTTTGTTCAGAGTTCTTCCAGCGAAATCACTCAACCGAAATTGTCTTGTGACCAGCTTAAAGTTAAAATGCAGTTTTTTTAATTTTATTTTAGAGAGATAAAGTAACATATCCAGTGTTTACTCACAATTTAGTCTCCGTATTATACTACAGCCCACAACACAACTAATCTTATACAAACATGAATGTTTATCCTGCAAATAGCTAATAAGGTTCAACTAGTTTTTACAATATAATTTAGTTTACCTTAGCTTTCAAATTAATACAATATATGCGAAATTCCAAAATGTTTCTCGTTTGACACCTTGTCGTTGTGAGGCGATTTGATGTCTTCAGTGTTGCCAGCGATGATTAAATTAAGGGGTGTTCACTATAAAGGCTGTTGCGGCGAAAATCCCCCGTGTCTTAACTTCCTCTAGCGTCACCAGACCTTAACACGTCCAGCACAGCCAATCTCGTAGCAGGTCTATTCATAGTGCCAACTGATGTCTGCACCTGTGCACGTCGTGTTACGCCATCCTTTCCCGGAAACACTTGGATAACTCGTCCACGTATCTATCGGTTCCTCACATTTTCGTCCACAACAAGCACGAGAAGGGGGGTCCCATACCGTAGTTGGCTACACGTTCACCAAACCCTCGTCAGTCGCCGGATGCGCAGCCCATACGGTGGCGTTTGAGTACGCACCTTACCGTCACGGCTGCCTGATGACGACTGACAACTTGTTCTTCTCGGAGGCATTCCTCCAATGTTACCCGGATAAATGGCAACCGAACAATGCAACGATCATTGGATTTACGACACGTATAAATGGACACAATGGACTCACGGTGAGATGGACCAGCAACGACAACAACAATCAATAGTGGAATATCTAAAAATAGATTCTGTGTGGATTCTGGTACCACAGAATACCACAGTAGATCTCGGAACAGTAGCGGTTAAGTAAGACAAAGTGCCTACCAAATAAAGAAAGGAATAAAAAAACAAGCACGAGATCTCCTACTTTGATCGGCTGTACTGCCGTGAATCGCATATTTGTCCCATATGAATAGGAAACCCAGCAAAGATGGGACAAATATGCGATTCACGGCAGTGTACACCTCGAAACCATTTTGTACGCCGAATGATTGTAGGTAGATATTCCAGTACCCATCGACGCCAGAAGTTGTCTAGCGTATGCTTTATCATATTCCAACTACTTCTCAACGCCGTCGCCACATCCGTTGGATGCTTCTCCAGTTCTTCAAATACACCAACAAAAAGTTATTGGGCGTCAATGATTCTTGATCTGTCGTTTCCAAAAGGATGAATGTTAACGGCCTGGAGTTTATCATGCTTTCTGCTTCCGCTAATACTGTTGCGAACGACTCTTCGTCCAGTTTCCTCACTTCTGGAACGCATCCTAGTGCAGACTTCACGACACGAACCATTCTTTCCCAACAACCTCCCATATGGGGGGCTGCAGGAGGATTGAACCACCACCGAGTTCGAGAATTGGTAAAGGTACTGCTCTGCTCTGGATTCTGTTGATTCCGTCTCGCAGCTCCCAACTAGCTCCTACAAAATTTGTCCTATTATCAGAGTAAATTACCTGAGGGGAACCTCTTCGAGCAATGAACCGTCTGATCGCCTTCTTACACGCATCGGTAGACAAATTGGCAACCACTTCAAGGTGTACAGCCCTGACCGTAAGACAGGTGAAGAGGCACCGTTTCACCACGACCGTACTTCCGATGAGAAAAATCCAAGAGCAGCTCCGTGATCCGATGATTTCTGGACATAATGATGGGGAACTTCGCATCGTAAGCCATCATCTCAACTTCCGCTGCCCTAGTACCTATCCGCAACATTCCGCTTTCGTCTGCAAAAGGCGACTGCTTCACCAGGCAACTGGACGCTACTATTTGCTTCAGTTTACAACTCCGCTCCGAATTCTGATTCAGAATCGCTACTTCCTCCGGAAACGCTTCAGACTGCGCAGTCAACCATAATGTCCGTTCAGCCTTCTGGACTTCCGCACTGGTTAACACGGATGTAATGGCCGAGCCACTGCTTCCCGCGGTACACAGACGATCTACGAAGTGGTGAACGTATGTCACTGCCCGTAACATCCTCTTGGACCATGAAATCAATCTTCACCACGACGACTGTAGAGAAGTTCAGGTCCTTGAAACCATCGACTGTTAACTTTACAGGTGGGACCATTTCCCCACTTGGTGGCTTCGTCAGCCACGTTGATCTTCGTTGAAATCCACTCAGGCTCAGTATTTTGTCAACTCTGAAGGCGACAAACTGCCGATATCGACGGGTATCTGACGTTATCCAAGAACATACTGTTGATGAATCGCTCCAAAAGTACGTCTTCTGAATCTTCAAGGTGTGGTTTTCCTCTATCGTTCTCCGCAAGCGAGCTCCTAGCAATGCCGCCATCAGTTCTAATCGTGGAATAGAGACGATGCGAAGTGGTACCACCTTCGTTTTCGACGAGACAAGTGCTACCCTGACCTGTCCTCGGTCCACAACGCGGAAGTATGCCACCGCTGCGAACGCCTGAGTGCTTGCATCGACAAACATATGCAGCTCCGAAGTGTTGAAGCTTTGTGGGTCATAACGCGGAAATAGCACCCAGGTGTACGCAATTCACTCAAATTCTTGAGAACTATTATCCAATCTGTTCAACGCTTGCCAATGTCCTTTGGAATCTCGTTGTCCCATACTGTCTTACTCCTCCACACATCTTGTATGAGAACTTTTCCATGGATTACAATCGCCGTTATCAAACCTAGAGGGTCGTAAATGCTTATGACCAACCAAAGCATTTCCCTTTTCGTAGGAACCGCTGAAACGTCTAGCTGATTACGAACTTTCTCGTCGAACTGCAGTGAAAACGCGAACTCATCCTCCTTTTGAATCCACGCCATCCCCAAGACGCGGTTGAATCCAATCTCCTTCTCCGACAGCATGGATTTAATCGACTTTCCGTCACTCGTTGCGGATATGGAATCCTGCTCGTCGGTGCACCTCGATCACCTCCTTCGGTACTTCAACCGCTTCCTTCTGTCTCACTGTCTACGTAGTCGTTCACATAGTGCCTTTTTCTGACTGCTTGCGGAGCTCTGCTTCCTGTTCAGCTGCATTCGTATTCTTGATGTACTGAGAGTGCGCTGGAGAGCAGGCCGCTCCAAATATTGCGACGTCGGAGACTATGGTACTCATTGGATGCTCCGGAGAATATCTATAGGGAAATAATAGTGCGCTGCGATCTTCTTGACGAATCGAAATTTGCAGAAACATTTATTTGATGTCTGCCGATTCGGCAACTTGACGCTCTCGGTACAAAACATTACAGATAATAACGGTGTCAGTAAATCAGGACTATTTAGCAACATGCTGTTCAATGATACGCCATCAATCTTCCGTCCCAGATCACTCGAACTTTTCCTGGCTTTTTCTCATTCACAACTACTCCAATAGGCAAGAACCATGTGCGCCGCAGGTCGAATCCTCGATTTCCTTCGCTGTAGCCTTGTGTATGTAGCCCTTGGTCTGGAAATCCGCTATTTGCCGACGTACACTGTCGTAAAGCACCGAGTCCTTAGCTAAACGCTTTTCAAGACACTTGAAGCGTCGTTCTGCCATCGGCCGGCTGTCTGGAAACTCCACGTAATCATGCTTCCAGAGTAGGCCCGTCTCAAACTTCTCACCGTTCACCCGACGTGTGCTTGCTTCCAGAATATTGATGGCCCGTTGTTCTTCCACACCTTTCACACTTGGCACAACAACGAAACCCAGAATCTCGATATCGAAAAAGCGACGCACGTACTCATGGAGGCCAACTTCAGGCGACACGGCACACATATGGAGTTGCTTATGCATCGTGTTCGCTTTTGTTTTCCGTAGGCTTCCACACACTGCCCATCCGATTCTGGTCTTCGTTGCTATAGGGTCGGTCTTCCTCGCGCAGTTTCAATGTGGCTAGTAAATGGCTATTGCGGGTAGGTGTAGCCCGAACTTTCGCAATCATGTTGTTGACTATCTACTCCGGACGGCCATAGAGTTGCTGCAGAGTAGACAACACTTGTGGTACGGTAGACGGGTGGAGTAGGGGGCAGCAGGGACCATGTCCAAGGGCTTGACGACCCCTCCCCAGCTGTCTGCGAGTCAGGGAGAACTGCCTAGGGCGTGGTGGGATTTAGCAGTGGGCTCTGCTAAAATCCCTCCCAAAAAACCACAAGTGCCCGTAAGCGGACTCTATCAAAGCGACTGTGTGCCGCTTCAAAAGCACAAGCCCAGGGAGGGAGTGCCAACTGGCATGTGGAGTGTCCCTACTTCGGTAGGGTAGTGCGTGAGCTGCTTTGGCAGGGAGTGAGTGATCTGTTTGTGCTGAGGCAGGAGTGTCATAGCGAGTCGCCGCCGCTATGGCAGCCTCGAAGCGCAGCAGAAGTCTGAGTATGGACTGCACATGCTAAGGTAAGAGTGTCGTAGCGTTGCTACCGCTATCGACACCTCGAGGCATGGCAGTGGAGTGTTAGAATAAGTTGTGGAGTGTACCTACTTCGGTAGGGTAGCGCGTGAGCTGCTTCGGCAGGGAGTGAGTGATCTGGTTGTGCTGAGGCAGGAGTGTCATCGCGTGTCTCCGCCGCTATTGTCACCTCAAAGCGCAGCAGAAGTCTGAGTATGGACTGCACATGCTGAGGCAGGAGTCGAGGTATCCCATCGACACCTCGAGGCATTGCAGTGGAGTGTTAGAGTGAGCACCTGAAAAAGGGTCACATGGAGCGAATGGTCTTTGGAGAAGCTGCTTCGGCGGCAGGGTAGCAGTGGGTTGTACCCACACACCTACAGTTGTGCACATGTGGTGCATGGGGAGTGTCCCTGCTTCGGCAGGGTAGCGTATGGTCTGCTTCGGCAGTGGTGTGATTGATCTGCTCGTGCTGAGGCAGAGTGTCGTAGCGCAATATCTGTAGGCCCAGGCAGTTACCGCTATTGACACCTCGAGGCATGGCAGCGGAGCGTCCGGGAGAGCATCCAAGTAAGACTCAAATGGAGTGAATGGGGTGCGAGTCAGTCTCGCGTGGGTCGAGTGCCTGTGTGAGCGATAATGAGTGAGTACGCTTAGTACTGCCGTCCCCCCAGAAGTAGTACTGCGAGGTAGTTCCTGGGGGAAACGATGGTGGAGCCCAAGGGAGTTTAGTCGGTATTACCGGTATGGTCGAGTCCGACACTCCAGTACACTTCCGTGTGGTAGTTTGGCAACTACAATGCACGTGTACTGGGTTAGTGTGTAAATGCATTCTCCCTTGTAAAAAAAAAAAAAAGACGGGTGGAGTAAGAAGCTGCTTACGGAATCCTTCGCGCTGCCTTTGAGACTTCGCTGCAGACAGAGAAGATTCTCCGAATCGGTGTTGCCGTCGAATGCTGATAACTACTTTTAAATAAGGGCCAATCGATCGGATCCCCGCAGAAAGACGGAAGTTCTCTAGTCACTACTTGTCTAGCAGCTATCTGTTGCTGTGTCAGCCCACACATCTGCACGGGTGCTGGAGCTTGGAAACCCAACTACGGATATATTATTGACATGTAAGGAGATGCATCCGAAGCGGGGGGATGCGGCAGATTTGTTGTTCCTCCTGCTGCTACTCCGAATGGAGCAACAATTTCTCGCTAACCTTCCACAAAACAAGGATCTATCGAAGGAGGAGGTGGAGGAGGAAAGTTGGGTTCCAACCAAGATGCCGGCGGAGGGTGTAACGGAGGAGAACACTCACCATCTGCTGGCCGGTTTTCATTACGGTTGATTATTTGTTGCACTTCGTCGGGCAAATTCCAATAATTAGACACCGCTTCATTCCACAGTTACATCGTATTCCCGCTGCCGACTTCTGGTTCTAGATCTAGGATCTAGCTGGTTTTGTAACAGCTCTTCCATCCCTCGCAGACACTGAATTTCATTCTCAAGTTCTGCCAGTTGCAATTGAAGCCAGTTCCCGAACTAGCTCTAGCTCGTGGGCGTGCTGCATCTTCAAACTTTTAATCTGGTGTACCAAATCCACTTCACGTTGTCGTCTTGTGTCGACATCCAACTTGTGCTTTGCCACAAGTTCCTGGACAAGCCGGTGGTATTCCGCTTTCGTTTGTTGCTGAAGCTGCAGAACATTCTGCTTCCGGAGCTCACCAGTTTCGACACTACGACACTACATCGTTTGTAACAGTGCGCACCAAAGCGACTGATTTTTGGTCTGGTTCCAGTTTTCGAAACTTCATCAACCTTTAGTAGATTCGAATAAGGTTCGAGATCAACGAAAGGAAGATCGATCGGCACTTTGTCCTTATCAGCTTCAATAGCGTCTACTCCTACAGCGCCTTCCACCACATCTCCAGATTCTTTTCCGATCGTGATGCTTCCCAAGGGAGGATCAAGTGATCGATTCCGCCTCTAGTTTTGTATCGACTTGGTCGGCACTAGCGGGTAGAGGAGCCACAATACCAACAGTCTTCAGCGGTGTCGATGATGGATGTACGCCCTGCGGGTTCCCTGGACTTGCTTCTCCGGTTGAGTAACAGGGTAGCGTTGGCGTAGGCGTCTGTCTAACGGCGGCCTCACCGGAGCTCTTACTCTGCTTCACCCAATTTTTTTTTTATTCATATATGTATTTATTTGTTAGGCACTCTGTGTTCTTAACTGCTACTGTGCCGTGATCTAATATGGTATTCTGCTGTACAGAATCCACACAGAATCTATTTTTAGATATCCATTATTCATTATTGTTGTCGTTGCCAGTTCATCTTCTCGTGAGTCAATTGTGTCCGTTTGTCCATGGGCGTAGCCAGGATTTTGATTAGGGGGGGGGGGCAAATTTTTAGGTCTTCTGAATCGTAGTTTTATAAAAACACATGAATATTAGTGCATGGCACTATTTCCTTCCAAGTTCCAAAAACTTTGAAACCAAATCCACAACCAACAGTAAAGGCTGAATCTCAACAGCGCGTTGCGCGTCAGCGTTGAAGTCAGCGTTTTGTACTAAAACGTAATGCCAATAAACGTGACGCATTCACGCCCGGATTCTTCAGGAATGCCTCCAGCAATTTCGCCGGGAATTGACCGAAAATTCCATCATTATTTACTCCAAGAAATCCTCCACGAATTCTTTTATAAGTTCTGCAGGGAATTCTTCAGATAATTCTTTCGTACTGTTTCTCTTAAAAAATCTGAAAAATTGCACCGTGGAATACCTAAGAATATTCCGTGGAAATCCGCAGAATTGCCAATAAACAATTCTGAGAATTTCGCGAAAAATCTTCGAACTTCGAACTGTGTAAATTCCATATTTTTTCCGTGAAGATTTCGAATAATTTCTAGTTCTATCGGCAGTTCCTACGGGGGCTCTCTGTGAATTTTTCTGGGAATTTCTCCAGAATTTCCTCCGGGAATTCATTCAGGAGTTCCTCCAGAAGCTCCTCCGAGAATTTCTCTGGGAGCTCTTTAAGGAATTCTCCGGGAGGTCCTCTGATGATGATGATGGTCCTGCTACATACCCCTACAACAAGTCAACAAGTCTTCTGGTAGATTCACTAGTAGTTCCTCCGGCGGTTCCTTTAAAAATTCTCCCGGAAGTTTCTTTAGAAATCCCTCCGGGTGTTCCACCAGTAGCTCTTCCAGAAGATCATTCAGGCTTTTTTCAGGAAATCATTTAGGCATTCTTCAGAAAATTAGCTCGAAATTCCTCCCGAAGTTCTTCCGATAGTTTTTCTGGGAGTTCCTTTAGGAGGTCCTCTAGGAATTCTTCTAGGAGTTTCTCCTGAAATTTCTCCGGGAGTTCTTACGGGAGCTCCTCCGGCAGTTCTTACGGGAATTCTTTCGGGAGATTCACCGGCAGTCTCTATGGGCATTCCTCCGAAAGTTTCACCGGCAGTTCCTTTGAGAAGGAACTCCCGGAGTAATTTCCGGAGGAACTCCCAGAGGAATTTCTGTAGGAATAGAAAATATCAGAGGAGTTTTCGGAAGAACTGCCAGAAGAATTTCCGAAGGAAATCCCGGAGGAACTCTCGTAAGAACTTCTGGATGAATTCCAGGACAAATTCCTGGAAGAATTCTTAAAGGACCTCTCGGAGGAGTTCCCAGAGAAATTTTCCGAGGAACTTCTGAAAGAATTTGTAGATAAATTTACAAAGAAAGCCTTAATGAACTCCTGAAAAAAAGTCTGAATGAATTTCCGAAGGAACTACTGGTGGAACTCCCGGAGAAATTTTCAGAGGAACAGCCTATGGATTACCCGGAGTTGTATTTCTAGAGGAACTTCCGAAATCCTATTTCCCTTGAAATTCCTGCCATATATCCTCAAAGAATCCCCTGTGAAGTTTCTGGAAAGATTACTAGAGGAACTTTTGGAAAAACTCCTGGGGGAGCTCTCGAAGGAACTTCCACAAGCACTTCCAGAGGAATTCTCACAAGGTAGTACTGAAAAAATTATTGGAGAAGTTCATGAAGGAATTTCTGGAGAAATATCAGAAGGAATTCCCGAAAAAATACCAGGAGGAATTAATGCAGAAATTACCAGATGAATTCCAGAAAGTATTCCCAGATGAATTGCTGTTCTTTTTTTGTTCTGAAGAAATTCCTGGAAGAACTCTTGGAAGATATCCTGGAGGAACTCTAACATTAATTTCCGAATGAAATTGTGGAGTAAATTCCGAGTGAAGTCCGAAAAGAATTTTAGGACAATTCCGCGGAAAAAATCCCAGAGAAATTCTTGAAGGAAGAGAAGAATTTCCGGGGAAATACTTGGACAAATTCTTTGAGAAATTCCTAAAGAAATTTATAGAGGAATTCTTGAAGGATATTCTGGAAGAATTGCGGAAAGAATTCCAAAATGTAATTCTAGAGAATTTCGCTATTGAATTTATAGAGGTATTCCCGGAAAATGTCCTGGAAGTTATTCCGGAGGAATTTAAGGAAGAGTTCCTGGAGGAATGCCCGGAGCAGTTTCTTATAGATTAGCAGATTAAATTATGGAGCGAAATCGGAGGATTTCCGTCATAAATTACTGAAGAAACTTCTAGTGGAATTTTGAGAGGAAATTCCGTATGGAGGAGGAGTAACTCTAGAATGCATTCCTGAAGGAAATGTCGCAGATTTTCCTGGAAGAATAGCCGAAGAAGTCTAGAAGTAAAAGTTGAAGGGAAGAAAAGAAATCTTCAAGAAACTTCCACATGAATTTCCCAAAAAATTAGTTGGGGTTTCTAGATAAGGAGAAATTAAAATTACAGGAGAAGGATTTTCAAACGATTTTCAGAGGAATTTGTGGATAACTTTCCGGAGGAATTTAGAAGTTCCCAGGGGAGCTTCTAGAAGGAATTCAAGGAGAATTCTTGAGCCCTAAATGTTATGAGATTGTTTAACTTTCATATATTATGAACCTGGATTCCCTAATAAGTTTTTGTTAATGTTTTGAATTTCACCAACTTATTTTTGAATACGTTTGGATCGTAAAGTGAACATGTTTAAAAGAATTCATTTCAGTACCAGTTCAATCTTTGCACCGTTTAGGAGGGAGCAGCCGATGGAAAAACTAGCACCCCTGGAAAATTACACCGAGCGAGGACCACTTTCTAAAAGAACGATAAAGTTCGTATTGAATATAGTTGTAAAACTTTAATCCGTCGATGTCAGGGGAAGAGAATTATTTTTACATTCTGCTTCGGTTTAAGGTTCTTCCCACGGCGGACGGGTGATTCTAACGACGGGGCACATGTTGAATCTGGGTGAAGTGATCAAGAGATCGAAAAACAGGCTAATCTTTCTTGAGGCAATTTAAAAAAAAAGTTTTCATCCGCTGGAAGCAGAGAGGTGGACAAATGAGTAGTTTTCTGATTTCTGCATCGAATTTGAAACGTCTGAAGAAGTGATTGTCAGCGCAAGGTTATCGAAAGTATGCACAGCAAGACAAACTAATTGATTTTTCCGTAGTAAAGTGAACTTTGTTAACGTTTTGATTCAATTTCTTCTACAAGTTGGATAGAAATGCAGCGCGAAACACAACACAGATGGAAGTTTTGGAGAACAGAAAAAAGTAGCAGTGGAAGTACAAATTGCAACAATGAACTTACGATTAAGTTCTTAAAGAAATTTTTCGTTTGTATTTCTTCTTTTTGTTTGTCTACCGTTTTCTATCGCTCCATACTGTGGACGAATTGGAAATTGATGATTACCTACTCGAACTATTTGAGCAAAAACGTATTTCGTGTGTTTGAATTGAGTTTGTCAGTTGTGATAAATTACCTAAATTGAGTTTTGAACGTCCAATTGCATGTTACCATTAGATGAAAATAAAGAATAATGCCACGAAAACCTTCATTCCTCATTATTTACGTAAATTCCCAAATCTTCACTAGAGCTAGATTACCTTCAAACTTCATCAGTTCACCTTCATTTAGGATAACGATGACATATGTTTTCGAAAAATGTTTCGATGTGGGTCTTTTGTGATGGAAATACAGAAAATCAAAAAATCATCAACATCAGCTGAAAATGAAGAGCGAAAGTTGATGGAAAAAACACAGTGCTGACATTTTGTCTGTCCATTGAATTTTCAAAATCCGATTCCGCGCGATCGTGGAACGCTCATGAAGGCTCGTTCGTACTGGTACCGCGGGCGATGTGTTTTCGTTAGTGTTGTACAAAATTTAACTGTGCTTGAGTGTCAATGAAACAAGTGAGAGCTATTGAAACAATAACCTGAAGGGAATATTGTGAACTATTGAATACGCTAACCTTTTAGGCAACAACAATAAACAACTTATGCATTAACCGCACAAGAAGTTGAATTAACTTTGGACTTTTTACCTCGGCGCAAGTACACCTTTCGCTGGAAAATCGTCAGCTTGCCACACTTAACCAACAAGAAAAGCACCACCACGGAGCCCAGCTTGGCAAACAAACTGCATCGGCAAACAATTAGCAGCGGTGGTTGTGAAACAATAAAACTTTCCCCGTTCGAGGGAAAACAACACTTGAAGTGACAGCAAATTTATAAAACTTAAATTAGTTTTGCGAAAACCCTTGCCTTGGCTTTTACACCTTGTAAAACGCCACGGACATCGATTTGTTTATCTTCCAGACAGTTGCGCCATGCGCTCCCGCTGCATCATCCCACACCAACAGATGAAGCTTAACTTTTCGAGATCCGATTCCTCAGCCCGGGGAGTCTCATTAAATTGCAACGCCAATTAAGTGTAATTTTTCACAAATTAAAATTTTATTATCATTTTCTTCGCCAGTCGAAACCGCTTTCAGCGTAGGCTCGCGTTTCACAGCCAGGAAGAGGATGCTGGATCGTAAATTAGGCGAAAAGGCAAAACGGATGAAGAAAACGACGTCGGTTGGTTGTTGGTCGGTTCGCCGAAATGGAGGGGCGGGATTGGCTGGTGGCGTGTAAAACATTAAAAGAGATTAAACTCTTGTGTCGGCAGCAATAGGATGCAATAATTTCATTTAGCACATTTCCGCCGCGCTTCACATCGCTGTGATCCAAGGGTGGCAGTAAGGGTTGAACGCGAAATCTGGAAGTGATTGCTTGTAAGGTTTTAAATTTCACTTATGCAACCATAGAATAATAGTTCCACGGAAATTGCAAGTCTAGTTGTGAGCGAAATCTCTATTTTGAAATCTTAAAAACACGGCCGTTAATCGTTTACTGCAGTGCAGACGATAGAAGACAAATAATTATTAACATATAATCACGATTCGTATCATTCTAGAGATGATCAGCGTGTCCCAAGAGTGCCTTAATCGCGATAATATGTGGGTGCTCTGAGACGCAAAAGAGTTCCTGAGAAAAACATCGACCTCATCGAGGCACAGTACGAGGCCCGCTTACTAAACTTGGAGTCCTTTTGGGGATGCTGGCATTAGGTCAACCATCTGAGGAGTTGTCGGCTGTAAGCCAACCAACGGTGAAAAACTGTGCTGCTATTATTGCTGTGTTCGATGTTGATGCTCAGAGTGATAGGAAGGACATATCGCACCCAAGAAAGCCAGGAAGGATCCCCATTCCATACCCAGTAACTTCCGGTTGAGGGCGACCTGACAGTTCAGGGGCCGTCGTCGTCCCAAGCAACGGACATCATCAAAGATTACTTGCACTGGATGGTAGGTATGTTTTCACTAGCCGATTGAGATGTTGGCAGTAAGCCAACCAACGAGGAGACGAGTATTGCCGCGATGCTTAGCTGTCGCCAGTAGGACCCATGTAGTTGATTTTTTCCAATCAAGGTCTATTACAATGGCCTATTTTGTCACAAATTTTGAATGAAGCATCTGAAATTTTTGTAGGGGCTGTCACAATTTAGGCAACCCCAGCCCTCTACGCATTACGTAATTTATGAATGCTCCCTTATGAATCTGCTTATCAAACACTAAGAAATATCCCAATTGTAAGATTAGATTCGTGCACAGAAAATATCTACCATTTTGACTTAAATTCCGAACCTGTCTTATATTCCAAACACTCGCTTTTAAATTACCATTTAGACTTTCGGGCTACTTTTTCGTATGTAAAAACGATGGAAATTTTAGTTTTAGGGTCTTAAACCGCCAGTGTTCAGAATATGAGTCATGTTCGGGATTTGAGTCAAAATTGTATTTGATATTAATGCGTAACTTCATAAAATGTAGCTAAAACTCATTGCAGTTTTCAATTTATTTGCCCTTTGAAAGAATTCACCGCCTAATACTAAGTTTTTTTACTCAGATCACAGATATTTAGGATTTTTTTGCGAAACTATTACCTCCAATACATTTTTGAACTAAATCTTTCACTTGGTGTGCATATGTGCAAATCGAGTTTTCATACATGGTAATGAATTTGTTCATGTGGTTAATTCCCGGAAATTAGGCAATAAAATTCAATTGAATTGCAATTTTGTAATTCGATATTTTTGGATGTCTGTTCGATAAGACTATGTGAAGATATACTCATAAAACCTGATCCACGCATGCTTGTTAGTCCGTTAGTCCGTACTCGATACTGTATCGTAAAACGGATATCTCAATGTCATTTTATTGAGATGAAGCTGTATCACAAACATAACACCCTTGTGCAGACTTTGTTGATGTGTCTGAACTGCGTACCATAGCATTTGATATGAAACCTCAATGTTTTAACCGTTCCTGAATATCCAATATGGTAGAGGTAGCAAAATTCGTTTGTAAACGTACTCGTTTTCGGTGTTCGAAATATCGGCTGTTGCGTTCACAAGCTGAATGTGTATCGGACGACCATAAAGCTATCTGACGTTTATCATTTTTCTCCTGCACGCGCACAGACGAGATAGGATTTGTTTTCTTACGGAAACGCTTCAGAAGCCCTATGAAAACAAATTTCATCCTTTCCATGCGCGTGCAAGAGAAAAATGACATCAGATACCCTTATATAGTGTAGAAAATGGCCGGGGACTCTAAAAAATCTTGGGGTTGTATACAAGACACGACCGCTCGACGTAACCTACCGTAGAACCAAACACAGTAAACTGAACAAATCAGAAGAGGAGGAACCATGCCACCAACACTAATACCCAGTTTTAGCAGCCCCTCCCACTATGTGAGGGAGTAGGACCTGGACCACCCCATTCATACACCCCATACCATAATTGATAATACCCTAAAAGTAGGCAATTACCATGGATTGGAACACGCTGTATAGGGGATGCATGATGCATGAAAGAACTAAAATTTTCAATAGTTTAGCGTTGATAATCAGAAATTTAAATACTACTGGCAAATTGGTGGAGAGTTTGCGAATCGATTGATATATAAATCATTAAAATCCATTGAAAGATAAAGGACCTATTAATGTTACAAATCTTATGTCGAATTCGTTTTTAAACCTGGGTCAGTGCCAACCCGAACCCTGAATAAAAAAAACATTTTCAGGTCCATCTGTCATTGGATATGTTGGTGTGCGTAGCATCGTGTTTGTTTTGATTTGAAACATATGATCCAGGACATCCAGTGCACTAGCAGTGCGTTGGCCTTGACTAGATCATGATAAATAAAAAAAGTGCGTGAACTGTTTTTGCGGATAATAGAATTTAATTGTGGCGGATATATGTATTTAATTATTTATATTCTATAATGCCGTGCACATTTTTATACAAAGAATTCCGTATAGAGTTCATGTAAAGGAGATTTTCTATTCTACAAAAAATCATCTAATAAATCATATTGATATTCCAATCACTATTTCTGCAAGTTTTTTTTTTTGAAAACACTCAGAAGCATGTAATAAAAATTCTACAGGATACGCTAATTTTTTTTCCTCGCCACCCCTCCTGATAAAGGTAGCCTCACACCTCGGGAATATTTTCCGCCGGATTTTCAATGGGGCCGGGATTTTGATTTTCCGTGCCCAAATCCTGAAAAGATATGTAAAAATACAGGGGGGAAAATCCATGGACCAAATTCCCGACTTGTGAAGCTACCTTAATGCTAGGATTTCCTTCTGAAATTCCTTATCTTTCAATAGTCCTACATAGAAAACATAACAACGTTTTGCTTCGGAAGGTCCTTCAGGAATTACCCCGCAGGTTTCATCTCTACATGTTCCTTGAGAAAATCTTGTGGATTTTTTCCGGAAGTTTCATGAAGGATTCCTCAGAAAGTTCCTTGAAGGATTCTTCAGAATTTCCTCTGAAAGTTCCTTCAGGATTGTCTCCAGAAGTTCCTTCGGGATTTCCCCCGGAAGTTCCTCCAGGAATTTCTCATAAGTTCCTCCGGAAGCTCCACCAGGAACTCTTCCGGAAGTTCCTTCAGGAATTCATCCGAAAGTTCATTAGGAATTCCTCCACTAATTCATCCAGGAATTTCTTCGAAAAACTTCCTGCTTCCTGGAGGAGCTTCCGTAAGAATTTCTGTTTTAGCTTCTGGTGAACTTCCGGGGGAATTCCTGGAGGATTTTGCGGAAGATTTCTTGGAAGAACTTCCGGCAGAACTCCTCCAAGAACTTCCAGAAGAGCTCCTTCCCTTCCAGAGGAATTCCTCAAGGAACTTCCGGAGGAAACCTTCAAGGAACTTCCGGAGAAATTCCTTGAAGACCTTCCGGAGGAATTCCTCAATAAACTTCCAGAGGAGTTCCTAAAGGATCTTCCGGAGGAATCCCTCAAGGAACTTCCGGGGGAATTCCTTAAAGACCTTCCGGAGGAATTCCTCAATTAACTTCCAGAGGAGTTCCTAAAGGATCTTCCGGAGGAATCCCTCAAAGAACTTCCGGAGGAATTCCTCAAGGAACTTCCAAAGGAATTCCTCAAAGAACTTTCAGAGGAATTCCGCCAAATTAATTCCTGGAGCAACTTTCAAAGAAAATCCTGGAACAGTATTCAAAGATATTTCTAGAAGATTTTCAAAGGAATTCATTTCGAAGGGATCTCTTGGTAAAAAAATGGAGGAATGCCTGGAAGATATCGCTAATGAATGCATACAAG
The DNA here is from genome assembly GCF_024139115.2 of Armigeres subalbatus. Taxonomy (NCBI): domain Eukaryota; kingdom Metazoa; phylum Arthropoda; class Insecta; order Diptera; family Culicidae; genus Armigeres; species Armigeres subalbatus. Next base: position 182,613,694 of record NC_085140.1, on the reverse strand, counting down.
AATTCAAGAAAGAATTACTGGAATTAAATTCTGAAACGCACGAATGAGTTTTTGGAATATTTTTAAAAGAAATTCTGCATATTATTTAAGAAAGAATTCTATTCGGTATTCCTCAAATATATTTGTCTGACAATTCTTAGCGGATTTTGTGAACGGATTTCAAGGGGAATTCCCTAAATAATTCCATCCACCGACCTAATTTAGGACACAATCTGTGAGGAAAACCCTGAATGAACGTAAGAATAACTTCCTTAACAATTATTTTTAAAACTGAATCTAGACAACAGTACCGGATTAATTTCATTTAAAACTACTATAACAAATATAAAGAAATTCCTGAAAAAAAATCAACTCGCATTTTATTTGAATAACAGGCAGTTTCGTTTTTCCCTTCTGCTTGTTTATTCCGCCCAGTCCCACCCACTCATATGGTTTGACAGTTGAAGTACAGTTGTAGGGGAAGTGGGGGTAACACGCCCATAGGGGTTAAAACGCGCCACCCCTGAATAAGGTTAAATATCCCCATTGTGATTATTTTAAATAGTCTATACGATGAATCAATGAAAAATATTGCCATTGGATACATATATTTCATGTTTTTTCTCTAGTTACACATGAAAAACTCGAAAAAATGATTTTTGCGTGTTTTGATGCAATTCTAGCTCGGTGAAATTTAGTCTTTCTATCGCTGTTATTCATTGGTAAATTGAAAATTGAGCCATGAGCCATGCTGCTTACTCGTGTTCTTTATGTTCCACACGAAATCGTCGTCAAAATTGGTCTTAAAACGATTTGATGGGCCTTCAAACTTCTGAGGTCGGTGTGGGGCAGTACGCCCATGCTCATTTCGTATGACCGAAACAGCTGAAACATACGGTTAATTGCCTTAATGTAGGCAATTAAAATGAAAATCAGTACGATAAACACATGCGCGTTTTAACCCATCCACTGGCGCATCTCACCCCGCATGGTTTCAAAATCAATATTTTTCGGGTGCTTTTTAAAAATCAAATTTCTGTGCAATAAAATGTACAATTAGATATCTGTCATCGGTAGTCAGTCGCAGATATGCTGTTCTTTAGTATGCGCTGATGAAAACTGGCTGAAATGGTGGTTTTCATTGATAAAAATGGCATTTTCCTTAACGTGGGCGTCCTACCCCCAGTTCCCCTATTGGTGAACCCGGTGCGAAACCGTGAAACAACACAGTGCGAACCCGACAGCTGAGCGAATAAAAAAACACTTTGACAGCACTTAGGTTGGAACTGGTTCCAACCTAGGTTGGAACTTTTTAAAAACGAATTCGACATTACATGATTTCGTGACGGTCCCCAATTTGGAAATTTTCATTTGTCACCCTGTATCCGAGTCTTCCCCTTAGACGTAGTTTACGTCAATAGGAACTTCTCACTGCTGTTGACACGAACAGGAACGATAGATGTTACCAGCACAGCAAGTTAGAGCCTCCTTCAGTTCCATGATCGGAATCGACTATTTGCTTGAACTCACCGTGGCATGAACTACCATCAAATCCCCGTTTAATGGTAAGAAATGTGGTTTGTAATTCGCTATCCGAAAATCCATCTAGCTTATCAATATTTGCGTGATTGACCATAAAAGTGGTATAATGTAATACATCTCGAAGTTTAATGTCGATAGATTTTTGTGTAAAAAATTTCGCATATGGATTAGGGTAGCAATCTATTTTAGCCCCCAGTCTATCGTAATACACTGGTGGAAATAAGTATAAAGACAAGCTCGGTTTCCATACAAAATGGCCATATTGGGAAGTCAATATCTCGATTCTTAGCGATTCGATTGGGCTGATTTTTTGCCAACAAGCCTAAAATGACTTGAATTTTATTCAATGATAGTTACATTCATGCATATATTCTGGTTATACGCGTTTCTGTTGGAAATAATTATAAAGACAGTTCCGTTGTATGGAGCTCCATATAAAAAAGTGGTGTCTTTATAATTATTTCCAGATTTTGAGGTCAAAATCAACAGAGATATACAATTTACTCAAAGATCAAAAGTTCAAGTTAAAAACAGGTGCCTAGTAAAATTTCAGCCAAATCGAATCGCTACGAATCGAGATATCGATCCTCAATCATGATGAAAATGTATGAAAATCATGCTTGTCTTTATACTTATTTCCGGCGGTATAGCTAAGAGAACAAGTTTGCATTCCTTTGTTTCGCTCCTTTCTTAATATTGATGTATAGCGATTTTGTCATATTAGGATCCAGATTAGACGCTAACGTTTGGTAATAGATACCAATTTTGGTGAACGATTGCTCTGCAAAATGGACTAACAAAATGGTTCATTCATTTTCTGTTTAGCATTAGCATTAGCATTGTTACGGTGTAATTCGTAGATTGGACACTAGTGATACTCATGTTTTACTTTTGAGATCCTTATCTAGAATGCTATCAGAAATCAAGAAGGGGAGTGGTCCTTGATTCCAGTCTTAAACAAAAATAACAAAAGCATGAGGATTACTACTCCTGGCCACGCCCATCTTCACCGTAACTAGGGAGAGGAAGGAAGTGTTGATGTAGTAGTTACTTAACGAGAGGCCACCGACTTAGCGACACCCTCATACATAAGTACCACGGAGTTGGATAATGGGGAAGGTAATCGTTGGGTCAGAATTTGCCTATAGCTGGCAATATAACCGTGGTAGATCTTACCCCGCAACACTCCACGCGAAGATGTGTACCCAGCGTTACGGGTTCAAAATGGTTCATTCATTTTCTTTTGCTCACAAAGTTTCATTTGAGCGGCAAAGGAAAGCTTATTAGCGACATGCTAAGGGAACGTCCACTAATTATGTAAGGAGGGAGGGGGTTTCCTAAAGTGTGACGACCCATACAAATATTTCAGAAGCTTCATACAAAACGTGTGAAGGGGAGGGGGGCGTCGAAAATGACGAATTTTTGCATTACGTGATTAATGCATATTCCCTTGAACGTTTTGCTTCTTTTGACAAGTTCCGAACAATCGTCAAAAATCAGAGGATTGAAGAGAAGGCTAATACGCCTACCGACCATTCATTCAATATGGCGGTCAGTGTTTTTTGTTAAATATATGATAACAAAGCTTCGAACGTATCTACGGGTTATTTTTCGACATAAAAAAGCCATACAAACAAAAAAGGCTCGATATACTAATTGCAAGTTTTCGCCAGGAAAAGTTAAAATTGACGAATTTCGTGCCAACTCGACCAGCGACCAGCGATTGTCAACTTTGATGTGAGCCTATTTTTTTCATTGATTTTTTAAAAATCCATTTAACTCTAAAATGACAAGATTTACAAAAAAGTGTTGTGTGTGAATTTACAAAAAAGTGTGAAATTCCCAGAAGTTTTTTGGAAAAATATCCAAAAAAATGATCCCTCTATGAGGTAAACATGTAGATATTTCCTTTGTTTAATATGTTTTCGGTCCGCAAAGTTCGAAAATGTCCTTTGGTGTATTAAATAGATTAAATATGTCTAATGTATTAAAATATAAGAAATTAGAACAACAAAAGTTGTCATCAGTAATAGATCTATTCTTCTCTCTTTTATTGGCATTACATCCCCACACTGGGACAGAGCCGCCTCGTAGCTTAGTGTTCATTAAGCACTTCCACAGTTATTAACTGCGAGGTTTCTAAGCCAAGTCACTATTTTTGCATTCGTATATCATGAGGCAAACACGATGATACTTTTATGCCCAGGGAAGTCGATACAATTTCCAATCCGAAAATTGCCTAGACCGGCACCGGGAATCGAACCCAGCCACCCTCAGCATGGTTTTGCTTTGTAGCCGCGCGTCTTACCGCACGGCTAAGGAGGGCCCCCTAAGGAGATCTATTGTAGAATTACATCTCGGGCTGGTTGAAATTTTAATCTGCATCAGAAAAACTTGTCACTCAGATTCGACTGTTTTAATTACAATATAGTTACAATGAAATAATTTTTTTTTCGTAAACTAGCGGTCGGGGTTGTGCTGGGCCATTATTCGTTTTAGAATATGTATTCTAATAAATTACATAAAAAAAACTATATTTTTCAGGATAAAACATTAGATTTGTGAATAATTTAAACTGCTCATTTTCTGATTTTATAAATATACATATATTTAAGCCACCTTGTGACAAATGGAGACATTTTTCAAATGGTACTTAATAAACGAAGGATCTTTAATAATAAGAGCTAGCTTATGACATATGACATATGACTAGTATATGACATAATGACACTACTGACACAACGACACTTACAATCAGGCTTCGGAATTCTCACTCATCTGAATAAAAACCTGCGATTAATCCATTAGCGGAGTGTGATTTTTCATGTTCCCCTGTGAGGAAGTATTCTCAAGCTCACACATTTTCTCCAGATAGAATGGCGGGTGATAAATTTGTGAGCGCCGGCTCGCCGCATTAAATTATTTTACTCCACATATTTTCCTTCTCGTCGCCTCTCCAGATAAATTTTACAAGCATATTTACAAAAATTTAGGACCGCAATGGGATTCGAACCCAAAACAATTTTGAAATATGTAGAGCACCCACTATAACCACGCCACCACATGAATTGATTGTAAGCGAAGGAAAAACTACTGTATTGAACCTTCTGCTTATCGTGGCGCATCGTCAGATTCAATCAGCTTGGAGAGTCAAAGTAAGCAGCATTTGATTTTCGCGAAACATGGGAAGAAGGATAACAATTTTTCGCACCATCGCTTGTGCCGGAGTTTATCGCACTGTAATTTATCCGGATAAAATGCATGGTGGAGTGATCAGTTGTCGCGTGAGTGAGTGAGAAATCCGAACCCTGCTTACAATCATAGGATGTTGCTTAGGGGCCGTTCTTAAATTTTATTTATTTATTACATAATCATTATAATCGCATAAATAACCATCTAATAGTTTTCAAAGCTTACGCAACTATTTGATATTTTCTAACATATTAAAATAAGTGATGTTATACCAAATGTTTATAAGAAATTGAAGTTCACATTTCGTTTCAAAAAGACAAATGTCATTTCGCTTCAATGATTACGAGGTAATTCGTTCCAAATTTCAACAGCACGGGCACGAAAAGAATCTCTCAAATTATTAGAAAGGGCTCTGGGAACAATAAGTAGGGAAATGACGACTTTGACTGGTTTTGTTCTAATATTACCAGGGGGGTTTTTGTTAACCAAATTTTATGAAATTTGGCCACAATATTCTTTGATATGCAATGAATGTTTGGGCCAAATTTGAGCATAATTAGTTACAGAAAACCCCCTGACAATAATGGAACAAAACCTGCCGAAGCCGTCATTTCCCCTAGTTCCCAAATTACGTAACGCAAGTTTGGGTTATTTTAGATCACTCCCCTAGTAACACTTTTGTATGGATGATTTAGTTTATGTGTATGAATCGTAACTATACAAATAAATATTCCTAGTAAATAAATTACTGGTGTAATGGAAATTACAAAGAATTGAACCGTTTGTTTAAGAAACTACATATGTTCACGTACTTTGAAGAGCAATCATGGAGTACACTCCCCCCACAATTATGGAACACTTTTTCCAAGAAGCAATATTTTCAAATTCACTATTCCCAATGGTAAATGAACCCCAATCACCAATATTAGTTATATATTTATCTATCAACCTACACTGGCCGGCATAATAAAGTGCCCACTTGCCGTTTTTCATACAAAATGGTCAACTTTGGAGCTCTAGATCTTGGGTTCCCGTGAACCGATTTGGCTGAAAATTTTACCAGAGCTCAGATATAACTTGAATTTTAACATATCTATGTTTCGAGCATATTGACTCACAGGGTTAAAAATTATTGCGGTAATACCAACGTGAATTTTTGGCAAAAAATTGTTTTTCAAATACCTCGAAAACTACATCTCTAAGTGTACAGGTATATATAGCAAACTTTTTGTATTGGCAAAATACGCGTTTTTGCTGAATATGTCATCAGTCTACAACCTATAGAATTCAAGATATTTAAAAAATAAATTTTTGCCAAAAATTCACTTTGGTAATACCGCAATAATTTTTTAACCTGTGAATCAATATGGTCGAAACTTAGATATGTTAAAATTCAAGTTATATCTGAGCTCTTGACAAAATTTTAGCCAAATCGGTTCACGGGAACCCGAGATCTAGAGCTCCAAAGTTGACCATTTTGTATGAAAAACGGCAAGTGGGCACTTTATTATGCCGGCCAGTGTATGTGTTAAATGCTTGGATTGCTTTTATTTTGATTTATTTTAAAAAATATATGATTTAATCAGTGTTCCATAATTGTGACCACGACAATATTTTCCCACAGTAATGGAACAGTTCAGCCTTCCTGTATAAGTCGCTTCTTAATATTTGTTCGTGTCGGCATCCAGGATCAAAAGCAATAACTGTATATTACTGTTCTATTGCAGCAATTGCATTGGCGGTATGAACGAGTTTGTAACTAATATTTGCATAAAAACGATGTAGTTTACATTCGAGGCGAAAGTGTTCCATAATATGGTTATTTGCCATCTATTTTAAGTTTATTGATTTTCTCATACCGTGGAGGACCGAAATCCGTACAGCATCGAAACTCTTCCACCTCAAGTAATATCAGTGAATTGAAGGGGATTCAAAGTAATTATTTACAAATAACTTAACTTATCCTGTTCATATAATTGAGAGTAAGCTTTTAGGCCATTGAGATGAAAAGTAGGCTTTGGAATTAAAATAACATAAATCCAAAATAAATTGACATACTCCAAACGCGGAGTTTTTGGCGCCATTTTTAAGTGTGTGGAGCATGATTGCATCAAAAGTAAGTGGCTTTAATTGAAAATTACGATTAATAAAGTAAGCTAAGCGGAATACAAATCAACGGCATCGCTTCTAAAGGTACGCACTTAACTAGTTACAGTGGTAGTTTAGTCAATCAGTCTGCTTAAATTTAAATTTCTAGTTAAAAACAGCTGTACGGATTTTAATCCTCTGATTCATCCACGGTGTTGATTAAAATCTATATTTTATCATATTTTCCATAGTTTCTAATGTGTAAATGCGCAACACTTTAAAAGTAGAGGCCTTCGTGCTCCTGTATCAACGATAAACGTTTCATTTGCCTATTTTATAGAGCCTTTTTCACATACTGAGGTGCTTAAGTTTACGGATTTCGATGCCTCACGGTAATCAAACCCATTTATATCATATCACACAGCGGATCGAAAGCTTAGATCCTAACGATGGTATAAATGTTTGAATATCTACAATTAATTGGTTTTGTGGCGTTTTAAAACTAATTAAATGCTGAGAACGTCGTTAAGCGTTCCATATCTGTGGGGGCAGCACTACTACAGTTTTCGCATTGGAAGTGCCCAGAGCAGTGGCGTAGCCAGAAAATTGGTCTGGGGGAGGTTTTCTGAACATTTTTTTTTTCGAAAAAAAAATTCCTTCTAAAAATTTTGTCTCTGGAGGGGGGTTTATGCCCAAAACCACCCCCCTGGCTACGCCACTGGCCCAGAATGTTGAGTTTTGCCAAAATCTATTGATCTGTATAGAAGAAGCCGAAAAAATTGGTACCAGTTAGTTCAAAAACTGTGTTATTTCTCGAAATTGTGAAAATTTAATATATGCAGTTTCTCAAACAAATGCACAATGGGGAAATCTGATTTCAAAGGTGGAAAAAATTATAACTTTCTTTACGATCAACTTACAGAGGATATCAAAGGCTCATTCGAAAAGGAGTTTTGCAAAGAATTCAGTGAGTGCTGTTTCATAGACGTGGAATACTTCTCTATTTAGTTATTGAGCACGTTTTGCCCTAATTCCCCATATATCGCGAGTTTCCAAACTATTTGTCATTTTATCTTTAAGACATTGTTCTAAAATTGTGTTTATCTCTTCACTGTGGGTCCACAGAAGGGCACTAAATATATTTTGTTGGTAAAAGTTGGAAATTTAAGGGATTTTGGGGTCAAATAAGCATCAAAGTGCATTTTATGTGCAATTTTCATGTATTCTGTAAAAATAGTAATATTTACAGATAAGTGTTGATGTTATTGTCTCAAAGTGTTGAACAGATATTGACAAATGTTTGCCTAACAAAAATCACTTAAATAAATCGTTTCACAAATGTTTTATTTGGTTATTTATTGAGTAAAAAACGATTTTTAAAAACTTTTTAATAGCACCGATGCCAAACATTTCCAAACCATACCCGATAGCACAACTAGACAAAACTAGTCATATGTTATGAGTCTTGATGTGATCATAGATAGGAGGTGATGGGAGATACTGTTTTTTCTTACCTTTTTGCCCAAATTCCCCTATGAAATAATATAGCTCAATGATTCTGAGCAAGGAAATGATGTAGTAATGATAATTTGATTGATATTTTCCAATGATAAAATGTAAATAACAAATAATCATATAATTCATTAAAAATATTGAATTATAGGGGATTTAGGGGTCATACAGCTCATTCAATGTAATTTTTTATACCAAATAGGATAACTTTTCTCATTTTAATAACATTTTAATAACATATAATGAATTATATGATTATTTGTTATTTTCATTGCATCATTGGAAAACATCAATTAAATTATCATTACTACATCATTTCCTTGCTCAGAATCATTGAGCTAGGGAAGCTTCATAGGGGAATTTGGGCAAAAAGGTAAGAAATAACATATGACTATTTTTGTCTAGTTGTGCTATCGGGTATGGTTTGGAAATGTTAGACATCGGTGCTATTAAAAAGTTTTTAAAATCGTTTTTTACTTGTCATAAGACGAGTTAATACAATCCCATTGAATTACACCACTCAATTGTATCTTGACAGATACGTATTTCGACCTCAAATGTAAGGCCGTCTTCAGTGTCTCGTACTTGACTCGACTTACGTTCGACTTAAGATCGTTTTTTACTCAATAAATAACCAAATAAAACATTTGTGAAACGATTTATTTAATTATTTTTTGTTCGGCAAACATTTGTCAATATCTGTTCAACACTTTGAGACAATAACATCAACACTTATCTGTAAATATTCATATTTTTTACAGAATACATGAAAATTGCACATAAAATGCACTTTGACGCTTATTTGACCCCAAAATCCCTTAAATTTCCAACTTTTACCAACAAAATATATTTAGTGCCCTTCTGTGGATCCACAGTGAAGAGATAAACACAATTTTAGAACAATGTCTTAAAGATAGAATGACAAAAAATATGAAAACTCATGATATACGGGACATTAGGGCAAAACGAGCTCAATATCTACATACAGAAGTGTTCAACGTCCATGAAAGAGCACTCATATTTCGAATAAGCCCTTGATCTCTTCTGTAAGTTGTTCGTAAAGAAAGTTATAATTTTTTTCCACCTTTGAAATTGGATTCTCACATTGTGAAATGATTCAATTGAAATTAAAAACTCACCGAAGATGTTTGACATATAAACAACGGAAGTTTGAAACAAACCTTAATGCTGCCAAAACAGATTAGTTAACTACTAATCATACCGCTATCGTCCCTTCGCCTAATTTATTGCCTTCTTAAACATCAGTTGCTGTCCAGTTGTGGTCGTTCTTTTCCACCGTAAGAGAAACTTCGACATCCTAAGTGCTTCCAATTTCCAAATTTGATAATTTACTTGGCAAACTTTAAATTTAATTTTAAAATCAGGATTTTTTCTCTTTAAAAACTGCAGTGAACATTTTTGACGTCTTTTTTGATTCACAGCACATTGCGCTGCGACCCATAAAACACTGAATCGAATTCGTATGTTATTTTTTTTTTAATTCTACATAAATACGTTCTGAAAATTATTTGCTCCTTTCGAATAATACCATAGTGAAGAAAGTGGTGCAAAAACAATATCAACAAATGCAATGTCGCTCAAACCTGACCCAAAATAATCATCTTTCGGTAAACTTCTGAAACGTTCCGAAAAGCACGTTCCTTAACGCCATTGCTTGCTTCCAATCTGTAAAGATTAGCCACAGTACAGGTATTAATCCGCATCTGTTCGCTCCGTCACGTTACAAGGACAAACCTTGCCTGTGCAGTTGCCAAGCTTGTTGGTTGCTCACCGCGTTCGTGATTAATTGATATGGATTGCAGGCGGGAGGTTGTAATTAATAATAGCTGAACTGACATAATCCCGTTCGCAGGTGATTCATTATTCAATTGTTCGGCCATTAACGGTATAAGAAACGCTTGGAGGAGAGTGTTATCGAAAACTAATTAAATAATTTGAGATTAGATGCAAAAAGGTATAAGTAACAAAACCAACGACACTTCTTATTAGTATCTTATTAGTATACTTTTTTCCATCCAACAACTTGCATCGATGAAGCAATTCCAATATATACTGATATAGGGCCTACCGTATTTCAGTGATAAGAATCGCCTAAAATGTCTTGCTGATAATGATAACACAATCTCTGTAACTTCTTCCAACCTGCAACATTTGTTGGATTTTCTTACAATTCTGCATAAGGGGCCGTACACTAATTACGGTGTTCGGATATTAGGGGAAGGGGGTTTGTTATTTTATCAAGCTTTTTTTTAATGAAAATCACCTTCAAGGTGGGTTGGACAATAAAAATAAAATCCCTTACATAACTAGTGTATGACCCCCGAGAACCTACCAAGATCTGTATAAGAACTATGGACATGTTCATAAGAAACCCGGAAAGAACAGCTCAGTCTACTGATTGTAGTCGGAAAATGATATCGACGGTTACGGCAACTGCAGTACCGCTTGTGGTCTCCAGTAGCCTTGCGAGCAAAGGCGTAGGATTGCCAATTCGGAGATGGCGAGTTCGATTCTCGGCCGGTCTAGGATGTGTTCGGGTTGGAAACATTCTCGACACCCTGGGCATAGTGTATCCATTGTACTTGCCACACAAGATACATAATTACATACAAATGCATTGGCGGGCATAGAAAAGCTTTCAATTAATAACTGAGGAAATGCTAATAGAATACTAAGTTGAAAAACAGGCCTAATTCCAGTTGGAATGTAGAGCCATTGAAGAAAAAGAAGAAGTACCGCTTGTCAGTAGAACACCGCAATGGTGAGATAATCCGCGACAGTTCTCTGTGTCATGATTTCGAGCGATTATGTTTGCTAATCGTGCTGAAGCCCTACGGTTGGTAACAAACTAATCGCTGGCGTCACGCGTCTTTGATTGATAACCAACCTATTTGGTCGATACTTTGGGGTTAAATAGTTTATGCCGAAGGATTTATAGCGGAACCACCGCAGTGTGATAGATGACTGCTTTCCGGAGAACTCCTTGCTACGACGGTTGGTGTCAAATGCAACCTTTCTTGGGTCGTTAATGACACTGATTAAGTGATTCTGAGAGCGTTCTTACGGGTCTTGAGATGCAATCAGGCGATTTCAAGTTGAAATACCAATACAAAGCTGCACACATGGCCAAACACGTTTTCCATTCCGCCGGATCCGGGAGGAGGTGCTTCCCAACAGTCTATGAAGTGACAGCGCTTTTAGCACCACACACGCTCGTAATTAGAATATGAATATTTAATCGCCCTCGGTTGCATAATAAAGTGTTGCCGACGCCTTTCACTTCTTCGTGGGTGTCAGTACTTCTTTGTCGCAATGATGACGATGACGATTCCAGACACAGATTTCCATTTCCGGTCGCTACATGTAGGAAATGACACTCAAAAGCTCGCTCGGTGAGGAAGGGGTTGACAACTTGAGCAGAATGAATCTGCATAAACAATGTGATTTCCGTGTCGTAAATTTTTGTCGCGTGATGGCTTTCTTCCCGTTTGAATACTGATGTAATCGGGATGGTTTACGGAGTGAAAGACGTGTATGAAAGATATCATTAGAAATTGATGAACGCGTAGATGTGATTCGGAAGGATTATGCACATGTTGATTTTAACAAAGGTGATCTCGACACTCGACTACTTAAATAAGGAGCAATCTCCATACTGCTGTTACTGAAGAAAGTTTTTAGGATAAAGGACCATGCAACACTTCCCATTCATAGCCGCAATGCTTATTACTCGAGCGTATCTCGAATAAAAAATATTATTGAAAAACTATATACAATTTGTTATAACAGTAATATCAAAAACCCAGATTAATACACTTCGAGGTGATGGTGCCTTTCTCGAACGTTAATAAAAATAGTGTTTTGGTCATAAGTTGGAGCCCAAAATATCGATCCGGCCAATTTTCAATAGGAACAATGGGAAAGGATTCTCTTTCGAATGCAACTTGTTGCGAGTAAATCGGTTGAAGCTAAGTGCAAAAAAGTGAGCTAGACTTTTTTACGTACTTTTATATAAAAAAAAAACAGATTAATCCACCTAGCAGCGATGATACCTTTCTTGTGCATTATAAAATATATTGAAAAAATCACATAAGAAAGGTCAAAAAAGTTCTTTAGGGAAATAGATCACATTTTTTCGATTAGTTTTGCCGGTTTTTGCATTGATGCATTGTCACCATTTTTGAAAAGAAAATTCCGTTTTTGAAGATTTTTTTCCAAGGAAGGACCCTTGGGAAATACAATGATTTTTCAATAATTCCGAAATGCAATGTCCGCAATGTCAAGCCAATTTTCTATAGCAAACAATGGGACTGCATTCCTCGTCGAATGCAACATGTATGACTACTCGCGTGACTCATGCGTATAGCCTTACTTGATACTTGATGGGCTACAGCTCTTCGATGAACCTACGCCGAATGGAGTATCCTTCTCCACTGGACTCGATCCTTAAGCTGGTTACGAAGTCCGTAATAAGCCCTATTTGCAGCTGCAATACGCATTTTCACCTCGCACGTCACTAATATTCCAAGATACACAAATTCTTCTACCACTTCAAATTTTTCACCATCCAGCACTATTTCGCTACTATCACCACTAATGAACCCACGTTGATAGCCAGCGACCATGTACTTCGTTTTGCTGGTATTGATCGTGAGTCCAATCCTCGCTGTCCCCTCTTAAAAAGCACAAAAGCCTCCACGGCACGGCGATCAATTCCGATAATATCGATATCGTCCGCAAATCCCAGGAGCATATGCGATTTTGTGATAATGGAACCGCTTCTTTGCACACCAGCTCTCCTAATCGCTCCCTCGAGCGCTATATTGAACAGTAGATTCGAGAGTGCATCACCCTGTTTTAATCCATCTAAGGTAACAAATGACGTCGATATTTCATCCGCAACCCTTACACTTGATTTCGATCCGTCCAACGTTATACGAATCAGCCGTATCAGTTTCGCTGGAAAACCATGTTCAAGCATAATTTGCCATAATTCATTCCGTTTCACTGAATCGTACGCCGCCTGTTTGGTATTCGCCGACGAAGGACTCTTCAAGCGGTCTTAATCTGTTGAACAGAATACGGGACATAATTTAGGAGGGTTATTCCTCGGTAATTGGCGCACTCCAATCTGCGCCCTTTCTCAAATAAAGGGCAAATGAGGCCGTCCAACCAGCTAGCAGGCATTTCCTCGTCTTCCCATATTTTCGACATAATATGATGCAGAACTTCATAAAGCTGCTCACTGCTATGTTTGAGAAGTTTAGCCGGGAGCTGGTCCTTTCCCGCAGCCTTATTGTTTTTCAGCTCTTTAACAGCTTTTTCAACCTCATCTTAGTGTAGGCGACTCCACAGCTTGTCCATCGTCGCTAACATTTATTCTGCTCACCGATGCACCGTCACTTCCACTATTCAACAAAGTCTCGAAGTGTTGCTTCCACCTGGCAGCCACTTCGGTTTTATCTGTCAGCAAATTCCCTTGTTGGTCGTTGCACATGACAGCGCTGTCTTTCTCGGCACGCCTTTGACAGACTCATATAACCTCCGCATATTGTTCTGCTCCATTTTTTCCTGCGCCTCGCTAATCACTTGTTCTTCATATTATTTCTTCTTCCTGCGGTGGGTTCGTTTTTCGGCTGCTCTTGCTTCCTTGTACCGATCTCTATTCGATCGGGTACCCGACACCAACATCCGGCTTCTGACAACGTTCTTCTCGTCTGTCACTCTCTGACACTCCACATCGAACCAACCCGTCCTGGGTCGCCTCTGTGCAGTGCCTAGCACTTCTCGTGCTGTTGTGCTCACCGCTCTATGGATCGACTCCCATAGATCGTTTTTTTTTAACTAATTTTATTTGCTAATTATCTAATACATGCATTCATCTCTTAGACTAGGTGTTCCGTGTTTTCTTAACACTATCATCCTTATTTGCTATGTTATATTTTTAGTTATTATTAATACATTTCAATTGCCTCTGGCAGTTAGAATATTTCCTCTGGTTGAATTGAACCATGTAGGAATTACAATGTTTTCTACTTAAACTAAACTTAACCTATTTTATACTAAGGGTACAAGGAGTTAATCGTTGCAATAGAAGATTGCAACGATTTTTGTCTAAAATTGGAAATTATTTTGTTGGACATTTGTTGCAATGTCTCAATATTAGAAATTCTATGAAGTTCATTGGTACTATACTGCCGCTAACCGCAAGTCGAGCACATCTGTATATGCGGTAGTATACCACGGAGGCAACTTCAGAATCATTTTCAAAATTTTATTTTGAATCCTCTGAAGTGCCTTCTTTCTGGTATTGCAGCAACTAGTCAATATTGGCACAGCATACAACATGGCCGGTCTAGAAATTTGTTTTTTTTTTATTCGTATATTTATTTGGTAGGCACTCTGTGTTCTTGACCGCTACTGTGCCGTGATCTACTGTGGTACTCTGCTGTACAGAGTCCACACAGAATCTATTTTTAGATGTCCATAATTCGTTATTGTTGTCATTGCTAGTCCATATCATCGTAAGTCCATTGTGTTCATTTGTCCATGTGGTGAATCCAGTGATCGTTGCTTTGTTCGGTTGCCATTAATCGAAGAACGTTGGAGGAATGCCTCCGAGAAGAACAGTTTTGTCAGTCGTCATCAGGCAGCCGTTTCGGTGAGGCGCGTTCCCCAAAACGCCCCCGTACGGACTGCGTTTGTGGCAACTGACAAGGGTTTGATGGAGGGGCTGGGAATCGAACCCATGACAATTCGCTTATGAGGCGAACGTGTAGCCAACTACGCTACGGGACCCCCCACAATAGAAATTTGTTTGTAAATCAAAAGTTTGTTCTTAAGACAAAGTTTTGATTTTCTGTTTATAAGTGGATATAGACACATAACCGCTTAGTGGACGTAGGACTTAATAATATGTAATATGTCCAAATTTCTCACATCAACTATTTTGGATAAATAATCGGCGTTGCATACCATTCCTTGGCAAAATCTTCTCATCAAACCGACACAGAAATCAAATCTACCTCGAACAAGAATCATCAAAAACAATTCAGGAAGTATTTGTCCGGTCACGGAATATTAGCCTCGACAGTGGCCACCTTCCCACTGAAGGACTGCCGGAAATAAGCCACAAGTCGGCCCAGCAGGGGATGTAGGGCCTCCTAATCCGTGCGATAGCAACTGAAGGAGAACATTATTTTTAACTCTTAGAGCCTTGAAAAAGGCTGTTTGCTTCGGCTAAGTCCAAAAAGTAAGAAATAGTAATTTGTGCAACAAGTTGCAAAAAGATGATTTTTTCAGCACGAGTCGTACGTTTATTCAACGAGGCTTGCCAAGTTGGATAAATACTACGAGTGCTGAACAAATCGTTTTTGGCAACGAGTTGCACACGCTATTTTTTGCAATGACGAAAAATGGACTTTAATTTGATAAATCAGTACCAAAATTGTACAGTCCAATTTACTCCACATGGCCATTCTTGCCAATAAATTATTTTGCTGCAGAGAACAATCAGATTTCATGTCACCGTGCCACATTGCACAGTTCGATGAGCCGTGAAGCGATAGATGTACTTGCCTTTGGAAATTTTTGATGTCATGTCCATCAAAGTATTTCATTTTAGCACCCAAATGAGTGTTATAATGAATATTATGCAACCCATTTGAGTTGCATAATGTTCATTAAAATACCCATTGCATTCGTATGGAAAAGTAGACCGTTACATCACTCAAAGACAAACTGTAAACCTGATATTATGATCAGGAATTGCAAAAACGATATTTTCAAATAACCGCGAATTTATAGTGGTGGTATAAAAAAGACTGAATGCTCTGCGAGCGAATGCACTTTTCTTTTAGGGGAAGTGCACCGGTTTTGGCCACCTTAGTGCCTATTTTGGCCAGCCCTGAAAAATATATATTTTTCCAAAATAATCGATCAGTTACAAGCAGCATTGAATCGTGAGGAATATATCTCTTGTTGGAATTAAGAAAACCCTCCCAAATTGCTTTATTTTTTAAGAGTTATTCGCAAAATTGGCCAAATTAGGAACATGGCCAAAACCGGTACAGTTCCACTATACCTTATTTTGAATCAAGACAAAATTTTCAAAACGACTTATCTGCTTTTGTAAACAAAGATTCAAACGACGATTTGACGAATCTGATGCTCTCCCACGCAAACCAACACCCCCAATACGTAGGTGGAGGTTTCCGCTACCTGTTGATGCATCAGCAGGTGGCGAAATCACCTTGAGATCGTTTTGAAAATGTTGTCTTGGAATCTTCTCTGCTTCCCAATTGGTGGGCCAATCAGCCATTGTCTTGTATCTCGCTTCTTTGTCAGCCAAAGCTTCTTCTTTTTTACGCTTGTTGCTCGCTGCTGGCGTCTATTTCCTAACGGGACTTTTCGCTTGATACAGGCCAATAAGCCGGGCAAGCGAGCTTAGAATTGCAGTTCAGGTGAGAAGTACGTGTTCTTTTCTGAGACAACATTTTTAGTAGTAGATGGAAGGAAACACCCGGACATGGGATTTCGGGTGATAAGATTTAGAATTGGTAACATGGGACGATCATTCAGTCACGTTCGCTTTGTGTGCGGTCAGTATCAAACAATGTTTATCTAGATATTTCTTGATCAATGCCAAAATCCAACATTTGATGAAAAATCGATTGATAGTTTATTAATGTTTGAGCTGTTAGCGGTGTATTTTTAAATCCAAATATCCAAATATTATGTGAGAGATTTGGACATCTTAGGTTTTTTTTTAGGCATGGTCAAGCGAAATCCTTCGTTCACTTTGCGGTTAAATCAGAAAAATTATCCACTGTTAGTTTTGACGCTATTTATGAAAATCACGCATGAAATTTTATCACTAGAATATTGGATTTGGCACCCAAGTACAATTTCTATCCTGAAGGTATTGAAAGCTTTGATATTGATCTCTATTATTGGCTCTCTGAAGAACCGTTTGTTTTTTGGACATACATGCTGCATCATGTGGCTTTTCTTCAGCCTGTCTCGGCTCATCACCGATGCCGGCCGGTCTCGGCTCGACTCTGCTGCTGCTGCCGGTATCTGCTCAGCATTGCTGCTTTGTCGGGTCTGTAGGGTGGACTGCTGCTGTACTGGCTAGGTTTCGGCTGATGATGGTGGCTTCGATGGTGTCGAGCCGAAAAAGCGGTCGGTGCAGACTTCATTCCCTGCTAAAAGGTGTGAGTGCTGTTCAATCGATGATGCGGTTGCTTCGCTTGTCCCGGTCAGAATGAAAGGAAAAAATCGCGTTGCGCTATTTTATGGCTTCTCGGCAGACCCAGCGGCTGCTCATTCGCTGGTGTCTGCACCAATCAGAACGTGGTAATGGAATGATGCAAGAATTATGCGGTACCCATATTTATAGGTTCCCTTGATCTCAATGTTTTCATTGAAAACAGTTTCATGCCTATTGAAACAATTTTTCGGGTCTTATCAAGCATGGACATGAAAGGCATACTTGAAATCTGTCGATTGAGGGGCTTACCGCAGAAATTCGTCCATTGAGACGAACGCTATTAACGTTTAAAATCTTTCAACACAGCGTAACGCGGTCGATTTGAATATTTTGGAATGACCCCGGTATAGTAAAGAGGGACGTAAGTCCTAAAGAAAATTCTTGAGAAATGCTCCTCTGGGAAGTACCAGAGTTTTGTCAGTTTTGTCGTCGTATGTGAAGAATTTATGGCGCTTCTCAGTTAAATACTGAAGAAGACGTTTGCGATCGTCAAAGGATCCCGGCAAAACGTGGCAGTCACCCTTCCTAGCAATCTGAAACGAAACCTTGATCCCCTGAAGGTTACTCAAGATTTCTTTCCGAAAGCCAGAAAACTCGGCAACAGATACCACAATTGGCGGAATTCGTTGTTTCTTCGCATGAATCGAACCACCTGGGCTAGAGGTATATTCGATGTGCTCAATTTCATCATTAATCAAATCGAACTGATTGCTCAATTCGATAGGAGAAGAAATAATGTCAACGTTAGATTTAGAAGGAATATCTGAAGTCTCCAGCTTCCTCCTATTTTTTCCGCGCTTTGGAAGGACGGTCTTGAAACCTTGTTTCTTAGAAGGAAGTGGAGAATTCAGAGACTCACTCTTCCTCTTGCTTTTATTAATGCTCATTGCTGAGCGTTGAGACATGACCTTCTAAGAGGTTTTATCCCAGAACAATGTTTCTGCAGGATTACAACCGCTTGTCAGAATTTTACTTCCGCAAACGGGTCCAACGTAAAACGAAGGCACGGGTCCAAGCAAAGATCGTAACGGGATCAGTAGGTACAAATAGCGCTGAGAAGCACTGTTGAAATTAAAATAGCTTCGGGAAGTATTAAAACTTCCTTCCGCAAAAAGAGAAAAGAACCGCACAGCACGAAAGCACGATGTGGTCTGACCCCATAGATCGTTGATGATGTCGCTAACAGGGGTATATTATCAATTCAGTGCAAATCGAATTATAGCCGCTAATGAAGTTGGATTTTTCTCACAAGTCATACGTTAAACCCTAACTTCAGAAGTGGTGCGCTGTTTTCATTTGATGATGTGATGATGTGATGATGTGCGCACGCATATACAGCGCACCACTTCCGAAATTAGGTTTAACGTATGGATTGTGAAAAAAATCCAATTTTGATAGCGGCTATAATTCGGTTTCTACTGAATTTATAATAGCAAAAGTCAAAATCTCCGTAGCAAACATAAAATACATACCAAAATATGTTGACTCTTTTATTCGTTGACTTACACAGATTTATGACTCAAAAATGATTTATTCCTCTGAGTCGTGTAGTGCATTTATGAACACGCCAAAAATAACGAGTCGTTTACAGGAGTTAACCTCGTTGTAACTCATGGAAAAACGTCAACTGAATTAAGCTTGAGCTTGAGCTTGATTGACTGCTCGTAGTTGCTACTCCATTATGACCAGACCAGCTGCTCTTGCACAGGGAACCAACAGATGTTTGCTTGGGACTGGCACTTATTTTCAATGTACAAGAACTGGTGATCTCATTTGATAGGTCATACTGGCGCCTGCCACGTCAGAATGCAAGTCAATGTAGGGAAGGGGAAAGAGAAGAAAATGATGATGCAATTATTGGCCCACTACAAGCCGAATATACCTCTGCACTTGCCACGAGTTCATGCGGAATTTGTTGGAATTTTTTTTTGGGTTAGGTTCGAGAGGCAGAGGTCCGTCTTGGTTAACGAGCTGCCAATGTGATAGATAGGAGAAAGCAACTGATGGAATTTCTAATTGGATGTAGGGAAACGAGCTCTATAGTTCATTTCCAATTCTAGCAGATTACTGTTAGAATACTCAAGTTGAAGGTATAGGAATAGTAATGGAAACGGTTTGGAAGTCCATTTCCAGTTCTAGCGATTGCTAGAACATGAGAAATATAGAGAAAGATACAAAGTAGAAGAATGGAACGGACCTGGGATTGAACCCACGACCTCCTGCGTATGAGGCAGAAGCAGTAGCCATATGACTACCAAGCCCGTCTATATGTCAACTGAATTAAGCGTGCACAAACCGAAAATGTCAAAATGCACAAAACTGTCAGAATTTCCAAAAATGTCAAATTAATGTTTTTACGGTCAGGGTGGCCAGTTAATTTTGAATTTCAAATTCCCGGTTATTTCCCGGTTTCCTCCCGGTATTTTGGAAAATTTCCCGATACAAAAAAAAAAAATATAACTATTAGGAAAAAATCAAAATCCCACGAATTTATAAATATTAAAAATAGGAAAGAATTTCCACATAAACGTTTTACTTCCGCGAAAGTGGTAGGATTGCCGTTAGTGCAGAGCACATCTTTGGCGTGTCCCTCAATTTTATTTGTTACAGCGGTTAAATAGATTTGAAAAGTGTCCGGAGACACCAATCAATCTTCAAGGTCTTGATTTCCACTGGCCTTCATTCGCGATCGCGGTCCAGCATGTCATCAGCAACTGGCTCCCCCAGACCTAAGCGATTTCATTGCTGCGACGGCGACAGCTTAGTCGCCGCGATTCTATCGTTGGGTCTCGTCGCGTGTATTTGGGAGAACCTTTATACTGCAACTGCAAAATAAATGTAGAAGAGTGGTTTTTGTTGGCTAAATAATACTATTTTTTTTAGCTTTATTAGTTCCGTTGAATTTTTCATGCAAAATGTTATCATTTCAATCATTTGTCAGAAAAACAAATCTCAACAAAACAGCCTTAAAGACTAACAAATAAGCACTTTATTTTTCACATATTTAAGATTAACACATATCGGGACTGATTTGCGATTTGGGCGTAACTTATTTTGTAAACAAACATTGTTCCATGGATTCCGGAGAATGCAAGCGTTTTTATCCCAAACTAATTCCTTTATCTGGTAGAGGAAACCCTAATCTGTCCGATCCATACCGTGGTTTTCTAATGAAATGCTTGCTTTAGCAGGAATTCACTTTCCAATGTTTGTTTACAAAAATAATTACGCCCAAATCGCAAATCGGTCCCGAATATGCTATGCGAAGCGCGTAAAATCCCTGCATTAAGCAACGAAGAACACAAATCATGCAAACGGTTGATCGAATCTACATAATTTGGTTTATATCGTTCTAAGTTCTAAGTTTTAGGTTTTTTTTTTTTTTTTTTAAATTATCATAGTTGGAAATTTTATACATAATTGAATTATAGATAATGCAGCAACAAATTTTAAATACAATTATATTTAACATTTTTGCCTTTCTCGTATACAAAGTATACGTAAAGGCTATATGTTCGCTCCAAAAACAAACTTTTTATAGGAGGCTCGGAGACCCATAGTGTTATATACCGATCGACTCAGCTCGACGAATCGAGGTGATGTCTGTGTGTGTGTATGTGTGTGTGTGTATGTGTGTGTGTGTGTGTATGTGTGTGTGTGTGTATGTGTGTGTATGTGCGCAAAAAGTCTAGCCCACTTTTCAGGCACTTAGCCCTAACCGATTTGCTCGCAACAAGTTGCATTCGACGCAGAATCCTGTCCCATTGTTTCCTATTGACAATTGGCCAGATCGGACTATGGGCTCAGAAGTTATGGTCAAAATACTTTTTTTTAGGCAACAACGAGTGGAAAAGTCTAGCCCACTTTTCAGCCACTTAGCCCTAACCGATTTGCTCACAACAAGTTGCATTCGACGCAGAATCCTGTCCCATTGTTTCCTATTGACAATTGGCCGGATCGGACTATGGGCTCAGAAGTTATGGTCAAAATACTTTTTCCTTAGGCAACAAAGAGTGGAAAAGTCTAGCCAACTTTTCAGGCACTTAGCCCTAACCGATTTGCTCGCAACAAGTTGCATTTGACGCAGAATCCTGTCCCATTGTTTCCTATTGACAATTGGCCGGATCGGACTATGGGCTCAGAAGTTATGATCAAAATACTTTTTTTTTGGCAACAACGAGTGGAAAAGTCTAGCCCACTTTTCAGGCACTTAGCCCTAACCGATTTGATCGTAACAAGTTGCATTCGACGCAGAATCCTGTCCCATTGTTTCCTATTGACAATTGGCCAGATCGGACTATGGGCTCAGAAGTTATGGTCAAAATACTTTTTTTAGGCAACAACGAGTGGAAAAGTCTAGCCCACTTTTCAGCCACTTAGCCCTAACCGATTTGCTCGCAACAAGTTGCATTCGACGCAGAATCCTGTCCCATTGTTTCCTATTGACAATTGGCCGGATCGGACAATGGGCTCAGAAGTTATGGTCAAAATACTTTTTTTAGGCAACAACGAGTGGAAAAGTCTAGCCCACTTTTCAGCCACTTAGCCCTAACCGATTTGCTCACAACAAGTTGCATTCGACGCAGAATCCTGTCCCATTGTTTCCTATTGACAATTGGCCGGATCGGACTATGGGCTCAGAAGTTATGGTCAAAATACTTTTTCCTTCGGCAACAAAGAGTGGAAAAGTCTAGCCAACTTTTCAGGCACTTAGCCCTAACCGATTTGCTCGCAACAAGTTGCATTTGACGCAGAATCCTGTCCCATTGACAATTGGCCGGATCGGACTATGGGCTCAGAAGTTATGGTCAAAATACTTTTTTTTTTGGCAACAACGAGTGGAAAAGTCTAGCCAACTTTTCAGGAGCTTAGCCTTAACCGATTTGCTCGCAATAAGTTGCATTTGACGCAGAATCCTGTCCCATTGTTTCCTATTGACAATTGGCCGGATCGGACTATGGGCTCAGAAGTTATGGTCAAAATACTTTTCTTTAGGCAACAACGAGTGGAAAAGTCTACCCAACTTTTCAGGCACTTAGCCCCAACCGATTTGCTCGCAACAAGTTGCATTCGACGCAGAATCCTGTCCCATTGTTTCCTATTGACAATTGGCCAGATCGGACTATGGGCTCAGAAGTTATTGTCAAAATCAGGGTTCGTAATGCTTACTCAATCTCAGGAGCACATGATTTTCCCTCACGCAAGTTTTCGGGGAGAAATCGCTTTTCGGGAAAGAAAAACAGCCTGGAGAGTGATAACAATTTTTTGCTCACTTCGATTGCCGCTAAACGTTGGTTTGCTCGTTTTCTTTCATTTTCGAGTCTTTTCGGGGCATCATCAAGGCAAATGGTAGTAGCTTATGTGGAACAAATAACTTAACGCTTTCATACAGATAACGTGGTGATGTGGCTAGAGTAAGCGCATCCCCACAGCTATTATTGTTACTATTCTGGGTTCGAATCCCGGCGCGGCCATACAATTTTATAATTGTTCTGCGATAATTCTCGCGAAAAGTGAGCGAGAGGTAAAAGTAATGAAACGAAAAAGGATTTTCATCTAATAGGCAAGATTTTCGTTCATCTTCCAATGCTAATTCTAGAGAAAAGATTGATGGGTGAAAGATGATCCTCAACATAAACAACGAAACAAGAATTTCCCTTGGCCCGAAAAACGCTTGCTTTGGTCTCATTGAAACGAAAAGTCGAAACCCTGGTCAAAATACTTTTTAGGCAACAACGAGTGGAAAATTCTAGCCCACTTTTCAGGCACTTAGCCCTAACTGATTTGATCGCAACAAGTTGCATTCGACACAGAATCCTGTCCCATTGTTTCCTATTTACAATTGGCCGGATCGGACTATGGGCTCAAGTTATGGTCAAAATACTTTTCTCATGTAAAAGCGCGTAAAAATTTAAAGCTCACTTTTTAGCACTTACCCTCAACCAATTTCCTCGCAACAGGTTGCATTCGACGCAAAAACATGTCCCATTGTTTCCTATTCAAAATTGGCCAGATCGGACTATGGGCTCGATAGATATGCCCAAAATATGTTTTTCTTCATTCCAAAAGTGCGTAGAAATTACTCACTCGAAAAAAAACGAGAAAGGCACCATCACCGCTAGGTGGATTAATCTGGGTTTTTTATTAGTATTTTTAGTA
Organism: Armigeres subalbatus; assembly: GCF_024139115.2. NCBI lineage: Eukaryota > Metazoa > Arthropoda > Insecta > Diptera > Culicidae > Armigeres > Armigeres subalbatus. The sequence continues at coordinate 182,589,930 of NC_085140.1, read as the reverse complement.
TTTTAAGTAGAATTATATAAAAAATTTCAAAAAGCAACAAAGCTTAGATATTGTTTGATTGCTTTGGGAAAGTTGTCATGCATACTTCTAATAATTATTCAAATTTATATTTATTTGAGTCCACCAATATGCTATCAGAAACAAGGCCTTTCAAAACTGAATTTGCTATACAACTTGTGAACATATTTTAATCCAAACCTTATATCTCATTGCATTGGGGCCCTCCTTAGCCGTGCGGTAAGACGCGCGGCTACAAAGCAAGACCATGCTGAGGGTGGTTGGGTTCGATTCCCGGTGCCGGTCTAGTCAATTTTCGGATTGGAAATTGTCTCGACTTCCCTGGGCATAAAAGTATCATCGTGCTAGCCTCATGATATACGAATGCAAAAATGGTAACCTGGCTTAGAAACCTCGCAGTTAATAACTGTGGAAGTGCGTAACGAACACTAAGCTGCGAGGCGGCTCTGTCCCAGGGTGGGGATGTAATGCCAATAAGAAGAAGAAGAAGAAGAAGATCTCATTGCAAAATTTCTGGAAAGGATTGTAAACAAGACCTTGCAAAGGTGCAGGAAAAATACGATTTTCACGAAAATTTTTAAAACATCTCCTCTGTTCGCATTTATTCAAACCATTCGACAATTTGATAATAACCTAATTTTCTAAGAACATGTGTACAATGTTCTATTAATAGAAAATCCATATTCTTGTTAACGTTTGAAAGTATAGTTCGTCCGGTATCAAGAATATGGACGAAATTAAAAAAAAAAACTTGTTTAGCGAACCTAAACCTCATATGATGTCACATATCAATATAATGTGTAACTGTGAATCAAATTTCCATCGTCACATCACAACTCTTTGATGCATCTTGAGGATCGTGAAAGACAAATTCGATTTTTTTGTTGAAAACAAGATTATTGTTGAAAACAAAGGTGTTTTTTCAGCTTTTTAATAGCTTTGGAAATGTTGAAATATCTTCTATATAATAAAAATGAGTTTGGGTGTCCTTCCTGACGATTTAACTCACGAACGGGTTGACCGATTTGCAAGATTTTCTCACTAATCGATTCGTTTTGAGATTCGCAAGGTTTGTAGATACGAAAAGGTAGTGAATTTAACGAGGAAAGGTAAAAAATCATAAGAATACACTTTTTGGTCAGCTGTTGAGGAAAACAAAAAAATCGCATCGAAATTGATCTAGAGTGCGGTGCTGCAAATAGTTCATTATGACATTTTCACCACCCGGGCAAAGCTGGGTTTCTTTCGCTAGTTTGAAATAAAAGAGGATGAATACAAAATATATTTATTGGAATAAATTGGAGAAGCTAAGAGGAATCGATAATTAAAAATTAAGAAAAATGCAAATCAGATTTAATAAAAAAAATCGGTGCAATCAAAGTTGCTTGGGCATAAGTAACCTGGAGTGGTAATTAATTACTATGTCTGAAACTCAAATTTGCTGGGAATTGATCCTTGATTGAATGGGGTATCTAGGGTCTATAAATTTATAAATACATGACCTACTTTAGAAATGTGTATGACTTTACAGTATGTACAAAAAATTGTGAACTTTGGAATGGAATGAGTCTACCAATTCTCTCATAATGTTTGAGATTACTGCACTATTTTTTTCAAAGAGACAAATGCCGATTTGAAAATTTTCCCGGTGGCTATAAATTTCCCGCATATTTCCCGACATTTTCCCGGTGATTTTCAATTCCCGGCTATCCCGGTTTTCCCGGTTCGCTGGTCACCCTGTACGGTGCACCTGTATGGGGTTGACAGCTGCGCTATATCCCTGGTCGCTAACGTTGATTGCACTTATCCGTTCGTCGAGCTTCTGGCGGTCCTCAGCCGATACTTCCTTCCTTCCGCCGACAACCACTGGATATTGAAACGCATCGTTCGCTGTAATTTTTCGTTTGATACAGTTGACAACCGTGATCGAATTTTACTGACAACAAGGTAGTGGTCTGAGCCAATGTTCGGACCTCTGAATGCGCGCACATCGATAACATCCGAGAAATGGCGACCATCCACCAGAACATGGTCTATCTGGTTGCAAGTTTCACCATTTGGGTGTCTCCAGGTGTGGTTTCGGATGTTCTTTCGTGCAGATGTATTCACCGGTAAATGCTAATAAATTAATAATGATTCATTATTCTATTAGTTAAAGTTGTTGAAATGGTTAAACATGGAGATATTTTTTCCAACGCTTCTTCGTACCCCGATATTAGGAATAAAAAGACTGCTTGTTCCGGAAAATCGCTGGATTTTTTGTAATAATAAGCAAAATTGAATCCTGATAAGGAAATTATTCAATACCGAAAACTCGTAGACAAATACTATTTGGTATGAATGAGAGTTTGGTACACTTTTGATTTCGTGACGTATTGCGTTGTATTTCATTGTGCTTTGAACATCGAATCACACCAACACGCAGCGGCAAAAATCTCAATTATTTTTTATACAATGATTATAAGTTTATCACGTATACTAATTGATATGCATTTTTGACTTATATATATCTTATTGGTTTTTAACGTTTTGATTAAAAATTCGTTGGAGATGCATTCTATACAATACCTGCGCGTTCTGTATATTACCTACTTTCAGGCGTAAGCTCTTTTTTATCTTTTGGTATATATTTAAGAGATTTCTAATGTATTTACAGTGAACTGTCTATAACTAGATGTTCTGTAACTCGATATTTTCTCTTATTCGATGAAATTCAAAGTCGCTTGAATTTTCCATACTGCTTTAACTCCGTAACTCGATATCTCCTTTACTCGATATTCTCTAAGTCGAAGTAATTTCCCAAAGCATTCTCACCTCGCTAACTCGATGTTGTCAGAATCAGTTCACATGCACAATATATACGCTGTCAGGCATGTCGGGCCATTTGGCCGAATGCCGTTTGGCCGAAAAGTTAAGAAACTTATATTGTGAGTAATGAGTAGTAGGAATTACATGAAGTGTGCAGCGAGAAGTGAGGAATGAGACATATCCGCACATCTCATAATATGAAATAGGAAGTGAATAGTGAAAAGAGATAAGTGAGAAGTGAGAATTAAGAATTGAGAAGGGGAAATGTGAGAAGTTAGAAATTTGAAAAGTGAGAAGTGGAAAGTGAGAAGTGAAAAGTGAAAAATGAGAAGCGAGAAGTAAGAAATTAGAAGCGAATAGTAAGAAGTGAGAAGTGACAAATTCGAAGTGAAAAATGAGAAATGAAAAGTTAGAAAAACAAGTAAATTGTAAATTGTGAAAAGTGAGAGGTGAGAAGTAAGAAGAGAGAAATGAGAAATTTGATAAATGAGAACTGGGGAGAGAGAGGTGAGAAGTGAATTAGAATAGAAAAGTGAGAAGTAAGGAGCGAGAAGTAAAAAGTGAGCAGTGAGAAATGCGAAGTGAAAAGTTAGAAGGGAGAAGTGAGGAGCGGGATGTGTGGAGAGAATGGTGACAAATGGAAAGTACAAAGTGATTATTGAGAAGAAGAAGTAAGAGGATCAAGTAGTGAGAAGTGAAAAGTTTCACCATTGGATTTTTTAACTTAATCTTTATTCCTTCTCATCCACCCTTCTCCTTCCTTCCTGCTTTCCTTGAGAAAACATAAGTGAAAAATGTGTGAACTAAGAGCTGCGAATTGAGAAGTGAAAGGTAGAAAGTGAGAAGTGAGAAGTACTGACATCAAACATTTCATTTCTCACTTCTTAATTCTCATCAATTTTAAGTATTCGGCCAAACGGCATTCGGCCAAATGACTCTGAACCATATTTCTACATGTTATAAAATGTGTTTGCTGTTTTGGAAGAAAAATATAAATGTGTTCTCTATCTCGATACCTCCCTAACTCGATGGTCCTTTCAATATCGAGTAAGGGAGAGTTCACTGTATATGATTTTTTGCCCGAAATCACGCTTTTTTGTATAATACTGCCATTATTCAATTTTCAATTCAATTAAGTATAAGGTTTTATAAATGTTTCCGGCCTAAAATTTTCCAAGGAATTCCATAGAGTTATCTAACATATAAAGCGTTTTGAAAAGTTTAGTATAAGAAAGTATGGGAAATTTTGTGGTACGTTTTAAAATCAAATACAGTTCCGGAAGGTACGCACTGGGTACATTATAAATAGCGATAAAATTAAGAAGTTCTACGAAAATTTTCGAAGAATCGACCGTTCATTCAGCAGGCCACCAATTATCTAGGAAATATTTAGATACGTTCAAAATCCCCGGAGGTACGCATAGGTACGCATTTGGTGAATCAACTTAGAGGTACATATTTATTTTCAATTTTATGATAAGCTAGATGGATATCTCAAATGCCGAGCAAAATAAAACTCATCGTTTTCACTAAATAAGACTGTGACATTCAAACATAAAGTCATCCAGCCGAAATTTTTTTGTAAAAATTAGCCATGATCACCTCAAATACATCGTAAGAGCTCCGTTACGACGTGACACATTCCGATTATCTTTCGATTTCAGAATTGTCTCGCATAAGTTTAGCTCAATAGCGGCGCATCTGCTTATAATCGTTTCGATATTCAGATTATCCATATCAGAACAAAAGTCACATCGGAATTGATTTCAATTAAGCTCCTTCCGTCGGGATAAAAACTCAGAGAGCATGAATAAAAGTATCACCCCGGCGAGCTCCTGCCAGTCCAGGATAATCACCGTAAACGCACTCTCGGCGATAGCAATTCTGTGCCAGTTGCCAGTGCCAGCCCGATGTGTGTTGTTGAGTGCTTTAAGCCACGTGGGACTCCCGGAAGTGGTGACAACCGTTGTTGTAGCAACAGAGGAAAAAACACCGCGTGCCTCTCGGCCGTGAAGTGTGAAAATGTATTCCATTCGGAGAGGTTAACCCACTGATGTGATGACATTAAACGCACGGTTGTCTCATGTCACCAATTTAAGAAAAGATTTTCCAAAAAATTCCACGTAATGAAATAATGAAGATCCAATCGAAGCCATGCTTCAGATGATTCCTCATCTAGAACTTTTGAAGTTATCATCAGCAACTTTCTGACTCATCTCTATTTTCTTTAAATTAAACTATAAAGATAAATATATTGTCTTCAATATTTCACCAGTGTCCAGATCTGAATATCAATCTCCCATAAAAGAAACGGGACAATTTTGCGTACAACGGAAGCAACCGAATGCAAAAAGGCACACTTTTCGCGGATAATCTGCTTCGCATGTGCTGTGCCAACATGTTGTTGCAAAGCTTGGGGAAATAAATTTATAGGCGATTATGCTGTCGTCATCTGTTATGTAAGATTAATAATGGTCGCTCGAATTGCCGTTAAATTGGCGCACCGTGAGTGGCGTTATTCGATTCGGCAGGGAATTTCAACAATTCATTTTTTCCACCTGAAGGGTTGACATAAATGTTGCCATGTCCGGAGTGCGGGCCGGGCACTGGCTGTGACAATTCCAGTCACAATCGTCCACCGGAGAGCAAACGAATTTAACTGTCTCTCTAGTTTCATAATGGAATTAGAGTTCTTATGCCGGATAGTGGGACATTATTTAAAGGCAGTCCGGTGGAAAGTCACAACTAAATTACACTCGGTATGAAAGTGAAAGATAAGACCGACACGGCACTGGCGAAAGCGTATGTCTGTTGAATACTTAAAAAGTGCTTTTCCACATCTTTCCCAAGTTGGACGATCTGCTACTTTTAACTCTTCGCCTACAAAGTCGTGGCGGCAGCTTGATGGGAGTGTGAGTAACGAAATGAGATGAGATTCAGTATTCAGGCAGAAGTATCTCGCCGTACGTTCGTAGGATAAAGCGAGAAGCCATCATCCATTATGCAAGTGAGTTTTTAAAACCACCATTAAATCCATTATCATGCAGTCATTCACACGTCCACTTGGCTGGGTTTGAAAACGACAAGCTAAGGGTTCTCTGGAGTGTTCGTAGCTAGAATGCATGTATGATACTCGCAAAATAATTACATGTTGGCTGACTGTAGACGTGGGATATGAATAAATCTAAAATACTTAAAATTCATGTCTTCGGATTTTGGCGACACATTGCTTTCGGGACCCGTAATTAAAAAATTGTAGCTGAAAAACTCAATGCCAAACATTTTTAACAAAAGCATTTTGATTCTTGACCAAAAATGTGTTCCATTTATTAATCAAGCTTTTGGGGAAATTCATGTTTGCTGCAAGTAATTGTTCCTATTCATAAAACAAATGGACCAACGCCTACAATTTGGTTCAAACCATAAAAGTATGTCTTTTGTTTAATTAAGAACATAAATTTGATGATACATTTTTTTCTTATTGAATAGAATGGAAAATCAAGCAACATCCTGAATTCATGAGAACATGATACTCCTATAATTAAAATACCAATCTGTAACAACAACTATTATAGTTACAAAACAAATTATTAAGTGCAGTTCTATTTCCGGGAACATCCAGTCAACAAACCATCGACAACTTCGTCGCCGGTTGACGTCCTCGTTCTAGAGATTAACTTTGACACCACGAATATCCCCTCCACTTTGCGGTTTCTCCGTTTAATAGATTTACCATTGCCAAACCACACCGACTGGATTTAGTCACTAATTGTCTGCCCACCATCGGCACCACTTCACAGCTGCCAAGTGTCCTCACCTACATACTGCTTCCGACCACCCTTCCGTCCAATCGTTCTAATCGATAAATCGGACCACAACCATTCATTACTGCCCTACCTTCCGTCGTCGCGTTGCATCGTTGTGCGCGCTGAACAGCCCTTCACATATCTCCGTATGGGTACGGCCGACGCTGCATCGTCTGGAGCGATAAATTTTCCGCTTACTCAGGATATAATTAGAAAGTGATGTAGCACAGATTTTCACTCAATGTCGGCTGTCGGTTCCCTTCCGAAACACGTGACTTCCCCCACCGGTCGTCCTTCGAAGTTGCAGTCATCGTCAACATAGTTGGTCGAATTCAGTCCCACTGCCTACAAACACACAACCAGCCACTCCTGCCCAAACTATTGCATTCCGTCTGGATATGATGGCCTTCCCTAGATGAAATATATGCGACAGATCCATTCTTACTCAGAGTTCAGCCGTTTCTGCTATCTATATGAATGTTCATACGTACATTGAAGTTCGACTGTGTTAAAGCTGTCTTCGGCCAAGAAAAGGTTTTTAGAATGGCAATACAGCAACAAAGAATGAGTGGAAGGCTGAAGAACGGGTTTTCAACGCATGACCACCATGATAGTGGATTTGTATGTCGCATTCCGTAAATCCTACCCGGTATTGACTGTTGAAAATAGCTTGCAAAGGTTTCAAATCTGTCAGCTATTGGGGTACACATTTGAAGAATTCTGGGTGAGTTTCTGGAGAAATTTCGGCGAATGTTTTGGGTGGTATTCTTGAAAAAGTTTACGGGATTTTTTTTAATGAACTTTCAAACAAATTCCTGTAGAAAATTTGGAGGAATTCCTGGAAATCCAGATTATTTTTTGGGTAAACTTCCGTAGAGAAATTCCTAGTAATATTCGTGAGGAAATTCCGGTAGAAATTCCCGAGGGCACTTCTAGTGCCTCTCGAAAATAGTTTCCGAAAGAATTGTAGACAGTTTCTTCTAAGCAATAACCTATAAGATTCTTTTAATATCTCCGATGGAAGTTCTAATGAAGTTCTAGGGGAAATCCATGGGAAGTCATAAGGAAATTTCTGGCGCAATTTCTAGGGAAATTTTCAAGGGAGGACTCTCTGGAGAAACTCATGAAGGCCTTTTTTTATTCTTTATTATAAAAGTTTAAGGTCACTGCTGACGGAATCCAAGATTCAAAGTGCTCGCGTTCTCGGGGGCACACCACTCAATTCAGAGGCGGCGCACAACTGTCATTTTTGTTGATATAGCTTTGCTGCGTCGCAGCATGCGTGGAATAAGAAAAATGACAGTTGTGCATCGCTTCCGTAGCGAGGGAGGTGCCCCCGAAAACGCGAGCACTTTTAAGCTTGGATTCCGTCAGAAGTGACCTTAAAGCCCTTGAGTACGGGGCTCTCCTTAGCCGTGCGGCCGTAAGGCGCGCGGCTACAATGCAAGACCATGCTGAGGGTGTCTGTGTTCGATTCCCGGTGCCGGTCTAGACAATTTTCAGATTGGAAATTGTTTCGACTTCCGTAGGCATAAAAGTATCATCGTATTAGCCTCTTGATATACGAATGCAGAAATGGTAACTTGGCTAAGAAATCTCGCGGTTAATAACTGTGGAAGTGCTTAATGAACACTAAGCTGCGAGGCGGCTCTGTCCCAGTGTGGGGATGTAATTCCAATAAGAAGAAGAAGAAGAAGAAGAAGCCCTTGACTGGTTTACCTCTTGTAAAAGATCATCTTTCCAGAAAAAAAATCTTCATTTATTTGTCTCTTCAAAGGAATACAAAGAGTTCCAGAAGAAGACAAATTCTTAAGGAATTCTAGAAGGAAATATTCTGGAGAAATCTCTGGAGGAAGCTAAGGACAAGTTTTCATGTAAGTTTCTGAGGAAACTTGTGGAAAACATCCGGAGGTTTTGCTGAGGACATATTCAGAGGAACTTCTGGGGTAATTTTAAGAGAAACTTTCTGAACAAATTTTGAAAGGGGGGGGATTTCCGGAAAGATTCCTGGGTGAATTTTTTGAAGAATTCCTCGATTTCCACAGAGAAAGATGCCTGTAGAAATTTCGGAGAAACTTTTGTGGAAACCTCCAGATGACTTTTTGGGTGAACCTCTGGAGCGATTCCTGGGAGAAGTCTCCAAAGACTCTCCACTTGAATCTGAGGAATTCCTGAGGAAACCCTTTTTGGAAGTCTTGGAGAAGTCTCAGTAGGAACTTTAGGAACAGTGGTAATTAAGGATTCATCGTATTTAGTCCCCGCTACCAACAGCAGTCTCAGAAATAAAACATAATTAATGTTACCTAGAGCGCTGTACTGGGTCATTGCCGTACTTGGGCTCACTGGTGACTGCTGAAAATGATACCAGCAGAGAAATTCGGAGACGCATAGTGGCTGGAAATCGTACGTACTTTGGACTCCGCAAGACGCTCCGATCGAATAGAGTTCGCCGCCGTTTCAAACTGACTATCTACAAAACGCTCATAAGACCGGTTGTTTTCTACGGACACAAGACCTGGACGATGCGCGTGGAGGACCAACGCGCACTTGGAGTTTTTCAAACGAAAGTGCTGCGTACCATCTATGGTGGGGTGCAGATGGCGGACGGTACGTGGAGGAGGCGAATGAACCACGAGTTGCATCAGCTGTTGGGAGATCATCCATCGTTCACACCGCGAAAATCGGACGATTGCGGTGGGCCGGACACGTAGCCAGAATGACGAACAGTAACCCGGTGAAAATGATTCTCGACAACGATCCGACGGGCACAAGAAGGTGCGCAGCGGGCAAGGTGGATCGATCAGGTGGAAGATGACTTGCGGACCCTCCGTAGACTGCGTGGTTGGCGACGTGTAGCCTTGGACCGAGCCGAATGCAGAAGACTTTTATATACCGCACAGGCCACTTCAGCCTTGGTCTGAATAAATAATAATAATAATAAAAGGGTTAAGTTAACTTCCAGAGAGACTCCTGTATGGATTCCTGTATGATTTTTGAGTGAACATCCGGGGAGATTCCTGGAGAAACCTCCAGAGGGAAGAATGGAGGAATTTCTGGGGAAAGCTCAGGAGGAAATCTCGGAAGAATTCCTGGATGACGCTCAGGAGGAATTCTTGGAAGAGTCTGAAGGAATTTTTTGAGAATCGAACTCTTGACAGAATATTCGGAAAGAATGTGGGTAGTGTATTTTTAAGAAATTCCTTGTCTTATTTCCGAAAGAATTCCTGGACAAATTGAGCAAGTTAACTGTCAGCGGATTTCATAGATGAATTTCTGATGAATTAAGCGTAAACTTAGGCATTCTGTCTTATTAGCCATACGAAAAATGATTGGTTTTGTGAGTTCATTGATACCTCAACTATCAGATAAATTGTTTTTTGGCCATAACTTTTGATCCTCGCGTCTATTATGGTCAATTTACAGTAGAAAATAATTGTGCAGGATTCTCCGTCGAATGCAACTTGTTACGAGCAAATTGGTTGAGTGCCTTGAAAGTTGGCGAGACTTTTTAGGGGTTTTTGGCGTGAAAAAATGTGCTTAGTCCATAACTACTGATCCCATTGTTCGATCAGCCCAATTTTCAATAGCGACTGAATTCCCCGTCAAATGCAACTTGTTGCGAGCAAATCGGTTCACACACACGCACAAACATACATCACCTTAGTCTGTCAAACTAAGTCGATTGATATATAACAATATGGGTCTCCGGACTTTCTATTAAAAGTTTGTTTTTAGTTCGAACACATATCCTTTCAGTACACTTAGTGTACGAAATAGACAAGAAAGGCGCTTGCTATGATTAAGGTCACTCCTCACGGAATCCAAGTTTCAAAGTGCTCGCGTTTTCGAAGGCACACCACTCGATACGGAGGCGGCGCACAACTGTCACAATAAAAATGACAGTTGTGCGTTGCTTCCGTATCGAGTGGTGTGCCCCCGAAAACGCGAGGACTTTGAAACTTGGATTCCGTGAGGAGTGCCCTTAAGTGAACGATGGAAGTGAACCTTCCAGGTGCTGAAGTAGGTGCTTGCACGGATTAAGGCTTATGATACATATGATTGCTTCTTTAAAAGTAAGCGTTTGTCAGGAATAAGGCAATGGTGGATCAAGCAACGGGAATCGAGATTCCGTTTATGGAAGCAGTCGTTTTCCTGGAATAAGTCAATGGTGGATGAGATCTTTTCCTCAGAAGCTCTGCCGTTTTATTTGTCCGTTCTTTAAAAAATGTCTACCATCAGTCAAAATCTATCCGAGAATATCCTCGCTCTACCTTTTCTATGTGGAAAAATACATCAAATAACCCTTTCCCTTTCATAGTGTTGACTGGTTGAAAGATAGAATGAAACACGAGCTTCGGAAGGATAAAACATATTTTTTACGGAATATATAATGTTGATTTGAACTTCTGCATCAAGATTTTATTTTCAACTAATAACACTAACGTCAATATTTTTGATTATTTGACTATAATTTCATGTCATTCTGTCATCCATATGTTTTGGCGTGACTATAGTAAAAACTCGCAAAAGGGCGCCGCCTACAAGAAGTTGGCGGAGGAGGTCCTAGGCGAGACGGTCAAGGTGAGGACACTCACGACGGAGGTGAATCTAAGGGTTAAAGACCTGGACGAGATCACTGAAGTCGAAGAGCTCGTCACGGCACTGCGGCGACAGTGTGAAGTGGAGACGACCACCGCAGCCGTTCGGCTACGGAAAGGTCCGGCAGGGACGCTGGTAGCATTGGTTCGGCTATCTGCAGCGGACGCCTCCAAGGTAGTCAAGTTAGGGAGCGTCAAGGTGGGATGGTCGGTATGCCCTGTGCGCATATACGAGCAACCCGAAGTTTGCTTCAAGTGCCTGGAACCGGGGCACAAGCAATGGGACTGCAAAGGCCCTGACATAAGGACATAAGGCACAATGCTGCACGAACCCTCCCAATTGTTTGATTTATTCCAGCAAAGCTGTGAACAGCAAGCACCCCATGGGGGGTTCGATGTGCCCGGCGTTTAAGCGTGCTGCAAAATCAAAGTGCAGGTGACGCAGCTGGCTTGCTCGGCCTCGCCCGAGTGTTTGGTGTGCGCAGGTTTAGAGGAAACGGCGGAACACGTGTTGTTCGTGTGCTCACGTTTTCGCGCAATGCGTGACCACATGCTTGCCACATGTGGTCTGGACACTACCCCGGACAACCTAGTTCGGAGGATCGGCTATCGCCCAAATCGTCTCGGAGCTACACAGAAGGTGGCGCGTGGACTCAAGGATGGCTAGTTCAGGCGCAAATAAGAGGTGGTCCAAGGGATCGGAGTCGGCTTCATGGGCCATACCGGTGGTCATGCTCTGTGGTCGAACTCGATCCTTTTATCGAACAAGTGGCCGCGCGAAGTACAACATGGTTCCGGGTTCCGAGCCCGAGGACGGAAAGGGGTCCTCGTCAAGGCTGGGGCAGGCGTAGGCCTCGCGTCGGCAAGTCCCTCTGTATGCTGGCGAATAGGCCCTATCGCAGAAAGGTCAATTTGGGGTGCACGCGGCATCATCATTCTTGATACCAGTCGTGCAGAGGGAAGCAGGCGCGAAGTCGACCCTTCCCACCTTCCGAGGACATAGGGCGTGGTAAGGCCACCTGGAAAGCCGGCAACGCGCTGGCACGATACCATGGTGTTCTTCTAAAAAAGCGAGTTACGATGTTCGGTGCTGCAAGGACACGCAGCTAACCTCGAGGGTGCGTTGTGCACTGGCCCCCCTTTGAAGCATTACTTTCTGGTTGTACCGAAGGGACTATGGGCTTGGCGGCAATGGAAATGGTTTTGCGGGTCGGTGATGTAGTCATGCCTCCTTTGGTGATCCCTAACCCCGCACTTCCTGGTCAACCCAGGATGTCTGTTGAGCAGATTCCCCCTCCATTGTTTAGGAAGAAAAAAAAACCTATCAAAGGTTATTGTTTATTGTGATCCTATAGCATTTACTTGTTACCTAGTGTACGAGTAAGGCAAAAAATGGGACATTCAAAATCTATATCACCCACGTGTAATTTCGAGTAACCACAAGCTTCAACCACTTGACAAGAGTGAACATACAGCAGTTTCAGTGTACTAGTAAGTTGTGTGCGCCATTTTGCGCTGGAACAAGTTACACGATTCTAAAACACCCCTAGAAAACAACATACATTTTAAAATAACTTTTCAGCTTTGCAATGTTCTACAAAAACGTGTGTTTTTGTTAGTCAAACAACTTTGTAGAAGGTGGTAAAAGTGCCTGAAACATAGAAAAAAAGTTATACTCGAAAAACTGAATTTAGGGACCTTCCACAGAAAACGTCACATACCTCGTACAATATAAGTCATAGGTATGGGGTGGTGTCTTTGGCAAAGTGGCTTGAAATACCATCCGCTACAACTTTCCAGAAGATACTAGGCTCATATCTGGTGTCAATGGATAGGCGAAATTTTTATCTCACTTTTAGGTGGATTTATCATTTCACAAATTTTCTCAAAAGAAGGCCCTTTTCATACCTAACGTCTTCTCCAAACAAACTACAGTACAAAAATCCACAGAAACGCACAAAATCAGCAAAAAGCAACACTGTGCGCTATATTCACTTCTAACATGTCATTTCTCAAGTTTCACTATTCACTTTTAACTATGTTCAGATTCAGTTTCTCACTTCATACACTTAATAAGGAAACAAATTTCAACTATTCGGCTATATGAACATTTTTGCTAAACGGCATTCGGCCAAATGACCCTAAGCCCGTTTGACGTAGAAAAAGATTTGAATATATTCCAAATCAAACACTTCATCTATTTATTTAATTAACCAGTCATAAACATATGTAAAGTACAATTAATTTATCACACAAAATCTCGTAAGATTGCGAGTTAGTAACTGGAGCAATTGAGCAATGTCTGATTTCCTTAAAACGCTCTAGGGTTTCTTACCCCATTCCCGGCCTAACATGCATGCGACTGCATTATTTAATTGATATTTATGACAGGAAGCAACTTTTCCTAAATTTCGTGTGCCGTGCAATACTGCAATGGGGTTCACTTCTGCTTAAAAATAGCTTTTCTTGGTAAACATCGTTTGAAAAAGCTTTTGTTTGATCTAAATTAACAAGGTCCCGCACTAATTTCAGTCATAGCGATTTCATTTCCGGCCCACTTCCAAACCGGTTCCCGGCCTAAGCAAAATTTCGCTCAATCTCTCAACACCTTATTCTCATTCTCTCTCGGGACGGTAGAAAATGCGACGTAAACAAAAATAAGCACGTTCAACGCCGACATGATGCCAGATGGTATTATTTATAATAATTTTTATTTGGTTGAAAAGATATATTCACTCATTCAAATTACTTCCAAACGCTTAAAAACTATATTTTTGTCACTTTTTGAAATCGAGAGAATTACAAATAACATGATACGATCAACTAATTAGATAGTTTTTCTATGAACGTTGAAGGATTTTGTTCATACTAAAAAAGACTCCTGGCCTTGCGGCTAGAAGTTCTTAGGCCGAGGTGAATTTTTGTTCGGTTTGAGGATACATTTTTAAATGTATTCTAATATGTTTATATTAGTTCTAGTGAAACAAACAAATAGAAAAGATGAAAGTGCGTGAGTTTAGAATTATTGTGTGGTGAATAACAGCTTCCAGCAATGATTGTATCGAGAACTGTGACGATTTTCAGGTAGGTGTTTATATGAAAATACCGTTTTGTAAAAATGGAAAGATTCACTCCGGCTCAGTGGTGTAGCAACGGAGAGTGATTGTTCGGAATGCACATTTTTATTTTCTATAATTGGACCAATTAGGAGTGAAAGAAATGGTTGAAAAATATTGAGTATTGTGCGAAATAAATGGGAGACTTTTTTAAAATTATCAACCATAAACCTACGGCTTCCAAAAAGTGTAAATCCTTAGTTTTCTGTGCAGTGAGCCGGGAATCGGGTCCATAGGCCCAAGTAGTGATTTACCCTATTTCATCAATGTAGATACGAGCGACTATCGACATTGTGCCGACAGCGAAACGCAGAGGACGAAACTGTATCACAGAAGCACCGAGGGGATGAATGAGCTAATGAACAAACGAAAATTGTGTGGCTGCCGTTAGAAGCGCGAAAATAAAATAGAGCCTTTTGTGGGGGGAAAAAGGGTTGATGTCATGATTTAATTTTCTGTCAGGGGATCAAAGCGATATTAACCGGTTATTAGAAGGCTTAATGGATTGAACGCTGTGGAAAATTCGCTTGATGAGAAAACTTTTCGCGTAATATACGAAAGCTACAATCAGCCCTATGGAAGCAAAAGAGTTTTTACATTGTACACCCAACCAGCGGATAGCACATTTTAATACAGTTCTGCATTAGAACCTGACAGAAACTGTATAATAATTGGGCATATACATTTTTTGGAAGATTTTGATACAATCGTTGTATTGAAATTATACAGATTTGCAATTGATAGCTTTCATGTTGTTCTGTTGATTGCGCTATTCAAATTAATTCATAAAGAAAATGTTACTTAGGTCCTTTTGAAAAGTTAAGTGAGATTTGTATTATTATATAATTGTAAATAATTGTAAGATCTGTTTTTTTGGGTGTACAAGTAAGGTATGTGCTCTGAGAATGATATAATTAACAAAGGAACGTAAAATAGCTATACTTGCAGCGACAGAAAAAATACAGTTTTGGAATAGTAAGTCAAATAAAGTAGATCTTAAGTAACGATGGGTTAAAAAGAAGATGACGAATCTATCAGTGGAAACCGAAAATATACCGGCACTTAGTGCCAATTTATAAAAATATTGTGCTTATGTGGATGTATTGATAGATCGGAATTATCTTAGCAATAAGACAGTAACTAAGATTCCTTTTGCGATGAATATGAATGAGCTTTAGTTTATTTCCAATTATTTGTATTTGTACTCCGGATTATTTTGTTAGCATGCGAATTCGCTTTGCCAATTTTTAATTTATATTAGACTCATACTGTCCATAAGGCCATAACAATCCCATGCAGATAGGAAATCAAATCATTCATGAGACTGTTATGAATTTATAGGCAGTATAACGCATATAAAAAGGTCATATAATTTATCTTCGGTTTTTGTAAATTCTGGAACAATTCACAATTAGAGGATTACAGGACGATCAAAGATATGACCGGAAAAATGAACGTAGAAACAGAATCATGTGTATCAGGATACCTCTTAATAGTCAATTGCGTGTATATGATAGTGATGATGATGGTCTTTAAGTCCATTTATAATGTTTGTAAGTTTGATAACATGTAAAATTAACTATAACATTTTGTTTATAAGCCAAAAACGACAATAGACGATTTGGTTTGCCTAAAGGTGACAGAATGTACATCAAGATTATTGATGTTGCCAGTACAGTAAACTAGAAACGTATTGTAGCATGAACGCATTACATGAATTGTCGAACTGACGAGGAATTAGACATCGGTAAAACTTTCAGGTTTGGTTTTTTATTAGTCCCGATGACAGAAAACTGAAGGGATCCCTTTTTCAAGCTCACTGCTAAAACTGCTAATTTAATTCCAACAACTGTTATTTACACTCTGCTAATTTCAGTTTCGTGCACAAACAATAAAACACAGTAATAAAAATAATTCAAATTTATTATCCCCTGCAATATGGTCAGTATCGGACCGGCAAAGCTTCCGACGAACGTGCGACGACAACGAGCAGTAGCGGCTTACCACTTTAACGGAGTTTACTCCGCATCCTGTCCTATTCAGGAAAGCCATACTTTATGACAAGCGCGCATACTTCGCCACACATGCAGCCACAAGCCACGGGAATGGGAAGAAAAAATCCTGAACTTATGTTCTACGAACCACTTCAAGTGATTCTTCCCGAACAGCAACCCAAGGTCTCATACGAGTGGCATGCCGCGTCGTCGTCCGCCCGTAATCCTCTGAACGAGTGTTGCCAGAGCAGTAGCAACTGCATTTTCACCATTATTAATATTATACAGTTCAGAGTTCACTTGCTTTGCTTCTTTCCGACTCGTTTGGTCCTACTGGGCTTGGCTACTTGGCCCCTGCTGCCTGCGCCATGGTTGTCCGTACTGTACTGACCACGGAAATCTGTTGAACACAAAACAGTTTATAGTTTCCGCCCCAGCCCGGCAGCCGCAAGCTTTCGGATGCAGTCGGGCCAAGGCGTGCAACTTACTCTAAATAGTCAGAAAGAATTATGATCCTTTTATTTGTTACCGGTCATTTGCGGTTTTCTGGTGCAGAGTTTTGCTTTCGCACTGGGAACCGAAAACTGTTGGCAGAAAATTGCAACTGCAGGAACAGAGCTTCTATTATAATTTACGCTCTATTTAGGGCTCATTTGCACTCCGTTTAGGAGCTGAAGTTTTAAGTTTGTTTTAAAATTGTTAAGAAAATCTAATTATTGAATAAAAAGTTATTTTACGTTGTTGGAGAAACATGCAAAATCAACCAACGCGTTATTAGTTTGTAATTGTGACAAATCACATAACGAATTCTGTTACTGTTAGCCGACCAAATTTTTTTCTCCAGTGAACTAAGAACTAATAAAATTTGAGAAAATGTTCTGAAAACTCAGATGTGAATATGTACATTATGTGGAAGATTATGATTTGAAAAATGTATTGGAGGTAACTACTATATTCCTTCGATGGAACTCAAACCCACGACATCTGAGTTTTCAGAACATTATAAATTAATTTCCAAGTCGGGTGGTCTAATACTCGGAAAATAGGCAATTAGGACTTCGATTAAACTGAAAATTTCTCGCTTATTATAACTCAACGGATTTAGTACCGCTGTCTCCGTATTGCGTTAGGTTATATGAATTCCACTGTTCTACATCTAACGGATCGTTTCGCGCAATTATCGTTACGAATCATAACTTACGATTCCTCATCCGTTGTGAGGTCCGCAATCCATTATAGTCATTGATTCAAAAATTCACTTCAACTTCACTTCAACTTAAAAAATCAGCAAAAAACCCTAAAATCCGATTCAGGAGAAGTTATCTCTGACAGAGAACTAATTCCCATCTTAGTAGGTACTGTTTGTTTCTCAAATCCATTTTAAACGACAGCACAACCACTGATGCCAACCAAGTTGTGAGTAACAATATATTTAGAGTTTTTTTTCTTTTTACTGCGTGCAATAATTTAATTATGGATTATTCAGAATCGGTAAACCAAAATATATATATATATTTTAAGCTTTTTTTTTCGCAGGGAGAAGTTCATTACTTATGTAAATCCAAAATACCCTTCCACTTTCTCAAATTCGTCTTACAAAAAGACCGTTTTTTAAAAAGGTTAAGACAAGACTGACACTGTTTTATTCAATTCAATATAATGAAACCTATTCAGACACCGAAAATCCTATTCAGCAATTTGTCATGTGGCCCAGATCAGGTAATAGGGGGGGGGAGGGCCATTTGGCCGAAAGTGTCATTAGGTCGAACGGGTCATTTGGCCGAAAGGGTCGTTTGGCCGAAAGAATCATTTTGCCGAAAGGGTCATTTGGCCAAGAGGGTCGTTTGGCCAAATAGGTCATTTGGCCGAAAGGATTGTTTGGCCGAACGGGTCGTTTGGCCGAAAGGGTCATCACTTTTCACTCCTCATTTATCACTTCTCGCTGTAAAAAGTGAGAAGCGCAAAGTGAGTTGTGAGACGTCTCACTACTCTAACCTGATTACTCACATCTCACTGTAAGAAATAAGGAGCGCGACGTGAGTAGTGAGACGTCTCACTACTCACTTTGCGCTTCTCACTTTTTACAGCGAGAAGTGATAAATGAAAAGTGAGAAGTGATTACCCTTTCGGCCAAATGACCCATTCGGCCAAACGACCCTGTGAGACGTCTCACTTCTCAATCCTCAACCAACACGTCTCACTTCTCACTCCTTATTTATCACTTCTCGCTGTGAAAAGTGAGAAGCGCAAAATGAGTAGTGAGACGTCTCACTACTCACTTCGCGCTCCTCTTTTTTACAGTGAGAAGTGAGAAATGAGTGAAAAGTGATGACCCATTCGGCCAAACGACCCTTACGGCCAAACGACCCGTTCGGCCAAACAAACCTTTCGGCCAAATGACCCTTTCAGCCAAACGACCCTTTCGGCCAAACGACAATTTCGGCAAAATGACCCTTTCGGCCAAACGACCCTTTCGGCCAAACGACCCTTTCAGCCAAATGACCCTTTCGGCCGAACGCAAATCGCAAATCGTGCCTAATTATAGCAATCACTCGAAAATCCGATCAAGATTACTTTTAATACTTTCGATCCTTTTCGTTCAGCGATTGAGATCCAAGTCCCAACACGTTTTCTCTGTTCCTATCCCCGAAGTTCGCTCCCTTTCATTCTGCCCAACTTTCCGAGTGGACCTTGGAAAAGCGTATCCGCTTTTCTGGTTCTGTCATATCGCCCACCTTGGTAGCACCGTACCGAGTAATAGGGTTCTAAAACCTTCACCCGCTCCAAAAACCACAACAAGGCGGTGAAAATCGCTGAATATTTGTATTATTTTTCCCTCTACTAAATTATACAATTTTGTAACCATTTGCCGGTTACAGTATCCTCTGCTTTTGAGAATGAGGGACCTTTACGATCTCTGCTTCTTTGGGTTCAAACCCTGAACAGCACTATAGATCTTTGTTCACGAATGTATAACTGAAAATTCTTGGATAACTGGACGAACTATTTGTGACCTCTTGCATAATAAGTATCATATCGGTAAAATTCTAAAGTGTTAAAAAAATATTTTTGCAATTCCTGATCATAATAACTGGTTTACAGTTGACGTTTGAGTGATAAAACGGCCTACTTTTCCATACCAATGACATGGGTGCTTTAATGAACATTATGCAACTTAAATGGGTTGCATAAAATCCATTAAAGCACTCATTTGGGTGCTATAATGGAAAACCAACATTAGAACAATAGTAACATGACCATATTTAGCTAAATTGGCTCAAGTGAGTGATCAAATAGTGTATTCTCTGTGTCACGTAATAAATGAAATAATTTGGTGAGCATGACATCAAATTCTCCAAAGGCAGGTTTATCTATCACCTTACGGTCTGTCGAGCACACAGTGGGGCACGATAAGATGGAATCTGTTTGTTTTCTGCAGCAACATGATTTTTTGGCAAGATTGGTCATGTTAAGTGAATAAAATTGTACCATTGAGGTACAGATTTATCATATTTAAGCCCATTTCTCGTCATTGCAAAAAATAGCGTGTGCAACTCGTTGCAAAACTCGATTTTTTCAGCACTCGTAGTATTTATCCAACTCGGCAAGCCTCGTTGGATAAACGTACAACTCGTGTTGAAAAAATCATCTTTTTGCAACTAGTTGCACAAACTACTATTTTGGTCCAGTTCAGAAGCTTTTAGAAGTACAATCCCATTTAGATTGCATAGAAAAGGTTTGGCTGTTCTACCATTCAGTTCAACAACTGTTGGGAAAAAAATATGATATAAATGATTCAAGTAGTTGAAAATTGTGGTATACATGACGAGTTTGGATAAAAAAAAATGTGTTTGGAAGACTTTAATTTTACTACGCAAGCGAAAAATAATTGAACAAACGCATTTTATTGACTCCATGATGTTTTAGAAGATGCGTACACACTTAACTCATTTTACAGTATTCGGTAAATTTTACCGAAATCTCAACAGCAGATCTGTTCGGTAATTATTTTACAGATTTTTTGTAATTTTTTCCATTGTTAAACTGTCAAAATCACCGAGAATCAGTAAAATTATTTACCGAACAGTTCTGCTGTTGAGATTTCGGTAAAATTTTACCGAATTCGGCGATTTATTCTAAATGTGTAACATCAGATTATTCCAGTTCAAATCGTAAGTTTGGCAACGCGTTCTTAGATTATAAACAAGACGAAAAATAGTTTATCCTAACGCCATAACGATGCTACGTGCGTTTTCCAGCAGTGGAAGTTGTTGGATATTCCTTCGTCGCAATGTTGCAAATATGCTGAATAAGTGATTGGAATGAGTTCAGATCAAAATGTAAACTTTTTTCTATCTCTTGAATACTTGAGTTGACGGGAATTATCGCATTGGACGAATTAGCGAATAAATAACCCTATAGGTCATAGTTTATCTCCTTTATTTGCAATCAATATCGGCTTGGCAGCGAAAAGAGAAGCTTTTTTACAGACGAATTTGAAATTTATGACTTCACTGCAAATGATAATACATCTATGTACTTTGTTCATCATTTTTTGAATGTTGGTAATGTTAAACTTGTCTGTCGTAGCCCCTCGCGGATGTCTTCTTCTTATTGTCCATTTCAATGATTGGGGATCAAAGGCAAATATTGAAATAAACAACAATGTCTTCCATATGTCTTCCACTCGTTGAACAGGTATGTTTCACATTGCCTTTAATGTCAACTTTGTTAACGTTTGCATTGCATTAATTAAGCACCTTTCCCTTGATACTGTACTATTGTATTCTCTAACACGGACCAAACCGCGAGTCTTTTGATTCCACAAAACCAACAATATGAATAGGAATCAAGATAAAGGTTTATTGAAAAATGTGATTTCGGATCGCAAATGCTGCACGGCAAATGAGCCTCAAACAAAAGACCGATAAAAAATAATCCAAATTTTGGAATTAATTCTGCTCGCTCGACTTGTGCTCTCAAAAAGAAAACAAACTTAGCAATTCTTCCACTTTTCATATGATGAGGATGACTTCGTCACTACAACAACGATGATGTTTATGGCCGTAAAACTTTATGACACCATATCACCTCTTCCACACATCGCTAGCACTAGTGGGTGAGGGTAAGCTCTTTGGAGCCTCACCAAAGCAATTTCTTCTCGACAACCGTCAGCAGTATGCTGGTGGTTAGGATGTGGCGACCCTGGTGACGGCGGTGAAGATAAAGTGAGCGTATCCTCCCGCAATCATAATATTTGTGTAACGATATAATACTCTACCTACCGAAAATCCTCATCTCCATGCCTAGACCAGGGTTAAAGTATTCGGCGAGCAACCGAAATCATCCCTATGATGAATGCTCTGACGTTTCGCTTTCCTGCCCTGCAAACAGGTTTCCTTGACTTCATTTTCAGAACTTTGGCAGTCAACGTTTTGCTTAGGACTGTGTTCCCGCAATCCATGGCTTGGGGTGACGCGCATGGCACATTATCTGTGCTGGCAATTTTATGTGAGGTATTCAAATGTCACAAATCTGTCCCCGTGATAAGCAGTTCAACTACCGGTTGCTATTTTTTCGATTGTCATAATATTTGAAATAACACACCCGATTTAAAATGGAAATTGCAGCAACTTATAGGTATAAGCATTCATCGAGCACTATAACATTCATTGAGCATAACTATAACCTACAGATTTTGAAGCCATGTTAATCATTTTTATAACCATGTAGGGTATATGCTCCCATCTCCATCTCAGCCCCTATATTAATCTCATTCTGCGTACGGTAAACTTCATTGGAAAGAAACCAACGATATGCGCACTAATTCAAATCAGAAATTATTGAAGCACATTCTTTTGGAACTAATTTGAATAATGTTTCCAAAAGTTGCAGCAATAATTATGAAATAAAGTTAAATTTTGATGAAATACAGAGCACTTACTTGAATAAGATGGAATTTTTACTTCATACGCTTCATTTGCTCATCCGTACAAATCGTTCATCACCCACCGGCACTATTTTTTCCATTTGAATTGGAGAACATACACTATATATAACACAATAAATCACTACACAACACATTCTTAGAACTAAGGATTAAATTATCCAATGATTATTGTTAAATAATTAGCTTCAGAAAGCCGGAAAATAATAGGATGAATTTTTATTACTACAGAAACATACTTGAACATATTTCAATCGCAATTTATCACTGTCGTAGAAATACAGGAATGCCAGATTGCATAAAATTGTTAGGATTTTGTTTATAAATTATACTTATTAATTCGCTACTTCTGAAAGCCAAACGACAATGAATATATTTCTGCTACATCACATAATAGTGGAAACATTAAAAGATTTAGAATTCAGCTTCAAATTTATGTTCTGATAATGAATTTGAAGAAGATCAAAAATCCTCTATTCTACTGCGCTGCTCCAAATTCCACGAATTTGGCATCACAGCACGCATGTTTCCATCGTTTCCATAGCACCACGATGCGCATGCGCTAGCTGGCAAAGATGCTGTACATTTTGACGAATAGACAAATCTATACATTACGTCACAAAGCGTGTTGATATCGATTATTCATTAAACAAAAGAAAAACATCTACATCGGAGCTGTCATCTCCAATGCAACGAGCATATCTGTGTCGTAGCTATAAAGAAATCTATGCTGGGCGGGCATACTTGCGGTGGTGTGAGATGCAATTTTGAGTGAGTAAAAAATGAGCTGGATATCGGGGCATGCAATAAGATGAAAATTTTACAATGAGATGGATATCGGTACAATTCGGTGGAATCTTAATCAATTGATATGGTTAATTATTGAAATGAAATGTGATATTTAATGCGATTAGGATAATTTATAAATGTGAGCAAGCAGGATTTTTATATTTATTTCAGGATCGAATGCATTTCCTTTGAGTTATTGATGTTTAAAACATTCACGCTCGCTTAATGAGATGGATATAGGGACAGATACCCTACGCTTTCGACATAAGCCGTCATTTGCATACCCACAAAATAAAAAAAAAGTCGTCGCAAAGTGAAGCAACATACTGTTCATATCCTCCTCAACCAATCTCGGAAACAATTTCGCTGTTAAACGAGATTGATGTCTCGTACTATTGGACGTTCCGACGCATCCTTTCTGATATGGAACAGAAAACAGCTGTCCCGCTGCCTAACAAAAGGGACGATTTCCCTCGGAGGATCTGCCTTGATGCTGCTCCTCTGACTGGCAACAAACACAAACGCACCCACTCCACCGGAAAGCAAATATTTGCCGGGATTAAATACCTTGAAGTGGAATAACACTCGGCCAGATTTGAGGCTGCCTGCCTGGGTGTGAAAATCCTGTTAGCGCTGTGACGACCGGAAGGAGGACGACGACGCCGACAGTAGATCCCATGCCCGGCTTGATGCGCCGTAATTTTTATCCACTCTACGAGGGTTGAGGAATTCGGGATTTATGTTTGGAAGACATGAAAGTTTTATTAAATTTATATGTTTTTGTCACTTTACAGCAAAATGGGATCGGGCTCGACAGTTCGCTTCGTTCATGCGGCTGTAAGTCACCGATTTTTATTTCCAGGACGGACAGACTCGGAATGCAACAATTTATTTGTCACGAAACGAATCACTACCCCGCTTGCTGATGGGTGAAAATACCGTCATTGTCGTCCTTCAGGTTCTCATTGATATGCACGACGGAACAAACGTCGGCACGGGCACCGGAAGACGAGCCTTAGATCATTGTAATGCAACAGCGAGACCCTTTCCACTTCATTGATTTATCGATTTCATTTTAGTTCTTCTCAGCTGCTTTGACTTGATCTTTTCCTACTCAATAGGGAAACAAATCTGCAGCCAGCATATTTGAAACAATCCAAAGGAATGATCCAATCGACTTCCGTCGTCATAGACCTGTAATTCCTATTGCTGATGGTGGCAGAAAGCTGAACCCATTAGAACGTTCGCATCTAATGCATAAGGTATTTCCAATATCATTAGGTGAGTGGAATTCCTTGCTAGTTCACACCCTCGAGTTTTTTTTCGCCATCATAACACGGACGAGATGAGCTTCAATTTGTATGTGAAGAAAAAAAAATCCTTCAAACAGGGTCGAATCCCTACGTCTGTATGAAACACTAAAGTGACATTACATGATATGTTTTTGAGTTCATTGGAAAAATATCTATAATCAAAAATAATCTTCTAAATTTTCATGGTGTGATAGTTATATGTAGTATGTAGAAGATTGCAAATTACAAAGTCCAAGGTTTGACGTACAGTTTATACGTGCAGTTTTGTTAGTTGAAAGGATATTTAATTCTTTTTATCTTTTGTAATAGCTTGAATTTCCAGATCAGAATCACAATTGGGGCATTGGAAGTACAAAGTAAATAAAATCAACTGTGAGGAATATTATTTTTAAATGAAAATTGAAACATCTGGATTCCTATTCAATAAATGAAAGATTTTGGAGGAGCAGGACGGCTTCTTAAATGAAACGGAGCGTTCAGGATATACCTATCAATCAAATTAATAGCCATAAAGGTTCCCCCAAACACACGCGACGCGATACTTGCGACGCGATTCTATCGCTTGGCGACAGCGATTCTGTCGCCGTTGGTATGGATGCGTAAATAGAACATTGCCTGCAGCGATCCAACGATAGAATCGCGGCGACTAGTTGTCGCCGTCGCGGCGATGAAATCGCTTAGGTCTGGGGGAGCCTTAATACTTGAAGGATCATTTGGACTACATCGCGATGTTGAAGCCCTCTACACAATACAGCGGAACGGTGTCAGGAACAGGATTGACAGTCAGTCCAAATAATATCAGTCAAATTTTCCGTTTCACTATATTAGGGGCCGTACACTTATTATGTAAGCTGGATTGAATTTGGATTCGATCTGGATTGGATTTGGATTGGATTTGGATTGGATTTGGATTGGATTTGGATTGGATTTGGATTGGATTTGGATTGGATTTGGATTGGATTTGGATTGGATTTGGATTGGATTTGGATTGGATTTGGATTGGATTTGGATTGGATTTGGATTGGTTTGGATTGGTTGGATTGGTTTGGTTGGTTTGGATTGGTTTGGATTGGTTTGGATTGGTTTGGATTGGTTTGGATTGGATTGGTTGGTTGGATTGGTTTGGTTGGTTTGGATTGGTTTGGATTGGTTTGGATTGGTTTGGATTGGTTTGGATTGGTTTGGATTGGTTTGGTTGGTTTGGATTGGTTTGGTTGGTTTGGATTGGTTTGGATTGGTTTGGTTGGTTTGGATTGGTTTGGATTGGTTTGGATTGGTTTGGTTGGTTTGGATTGGTTTGGTTGGTTTGGATTGGTTTGGTTGGTTTGGATTGGTTTGGTTGGTTTGGATTGGTTTGGATTGGTTTGGTTGGTTTGGATTGGTTTGGTTGGTTTGGTTGGTTTGGTTTGGTTTGGATTGGTTTGGATTGGTTTGGATTGGTTTGGTTGGTTTGGTTGGTTTGGATTGGTTTGGTTGGTTTGGATTGGTTTGGATTGGTTTGGATTGGTTTGGTTGGTTTGGATTGGTTTGGATTGGTTTGGATTGGTTTGGATTGGTTTGGTTGGTTTGGATTGGTTTGGATTGGTTTGGTTGGTTTGGATTGGTTTGGATTGGTTTGGATTGGTTTGGTTGGTTTGGATTGGTTTGGATTGGTTTGGATTGGTTTGGTTGGTTTGGATTGGTTTGGTTGGTTTGGATTGGTTTGGATTGGTTTGGATTGGTTTGGATTGGTTTGGATTGGTTTGGTTGGTTTGGTTGGTTTGGATTGGTTTGGATTGGTTTGGATTGGTTTGGATTGGTTTGGATTGGTTTGGTTGGTTTGGATTGGTTTGGATTGGTTTGGTTGGTTTGGATTGGTTTGGTTGGTTTGGATTGGTTTGGATTGGTTTGGATTGGTTTGGTTGGTTTGGATTGGTTTGGTTGGTTTGGTTGGTTTGGATTGGTTTGGATTGGTTTGGATTGGTTTGGATTGGTTTGGATTGGTTTGGATTGGTTTGGATTGGTTTGGATTGGTTTGGTTGGTTTGGTTGGTTTGGATTGGTTTGGATTGGTTTGGATTGGTTTGGATTGGTTTGGATTGGTTTGGATTGGTTTGGATTGGTTTGGTTGGTTTGGTTGGTTTGGATTGGTTTGGATTGGTTTGGATTGGTTTGGTTGGTTTGGATTGGTTTGGACTGGGTTTGGTTTGGATTGGTTTGGATTGGTTTGGATTGGTTTGGATTGGTTTGGATTGGTTTGGATTGGTTTGGATTGGTTTGGATTGGTTTGGACTGGGTTTGGATTGGTTTGGATTGGTTTGGTTGGTTTGGATTGGTTTGGATTGGTTTGGATTGGTTTGGATTGGTTTGGATTGGTTTGGATTGGTTTGGTTGGTTTGGTTTGGTTTGGATTGGTTTGGATTGGTTTGGATTGGTTTGGATTGGTTTGGATTGGTTTGGATTGGTTTGGTTTGGTTTGGATTGGTTTGGATTGGTTTGGATTGGTTTGGATTGGTTTGGATTGGTTTGGATTGGTTTGGTTGGTTTGGTTGGTTTGGTTGGTTTGGATTGGTTTGGATTGGTTTGGATTGGTTTGGATTGGTTTGGTTGGTTTGGATTGGTTTGGATTGGTTTGGATTGGTTTGGATTGGTTTGGATTGGTTTGGATTGGTTTGGATTGGTTTGGTTGGTTTGGTTGGTTTGGATTGGTTTGGTTGGTTTGGATTGGTTTGGATTGGTTTGGTTGGTTTGGATTGGTTTGGATTGGTTTGGATTGGTTTGGATTGGTTTGGATTGGTTTGGTTGGTTTGGATTGGTTTGGTTGGTTTGGATTGGTTTGGATTGGTTTGGATTGGTTTGGTTGGTTTGGTTGGTTTGGATTGGTTTGGATTGGTTTGGATTGGTTTGGATTGGTTTGGATTGGTTTGGATTGGTTTGGATTGGTTTGGTTGGTTTGGATTGGTTTGGATTGGATTGGTTTGGTTGGTTTGGATTGGTTTGGATTGGTTTGGATTGGTTTGGTTGGTTTGGATTGGTTTGGTTTGATTTGGATTGGTTGTGTTTGATTTGTGTTGGTTTGGATTGGTTTGGTTGGTTTGGATTGGTTTGGTTTGGTTTGGATTGGTTTGGATTGGTTTGGATTGGTTTGGATTGGTTTGGATTGGTTTGGATTGGTTTGGATTGGTTTGGATTGGTTTGGTTGGTTTGGATTGGTTTGGATTGGTTTGGTTGGTTTGGATTGGTTTGGATTGGTTTGGATTGGTTTGGATTGGTTGGTTTGGATTGGTTTGGATTGGTTTGGATTGGTTTGGTTGGTTTGGATTGGTTTGGATTGGTTTGGATTGGTTTGGATTGGTTTGGTTGGTTTGGATTGGTTTGGATTGGTTTGGATTGGTTTGGATTGGTTTGGTTGGTTTGGTTGGTTTGGTTTGGTTGGTTTGGATTGGTTTGGATTGGTTTGGATTGGTTTGGTTGGTTTGGATTGGTTTGGATTGGTTTGGATTGGTTTGGTTGGTTTGGATTGGTTTGGATTGGTTTGGATTGGTTTGGATTGGTTTGGATTGGTTTGGATTGGTTTGGATTGGTTTGGATTGGTTTGGTTGGTTGGTTGGATTGGTTTGGACTGGGTTTGGTTTGGATTGGTTTGGTTGGATTTGGATTGGTTTGGATTGGTTTGGATTGGTTTGGATTGGTTTGGACTGGGTTTGGTTGGTTTGGATTGGTTTGGATTGGTTTGGTTGGTTTGGATTGGTTTGGATTGGTTTGGATTGGTTTGGATTGGTTTGGATTGGTTTGGATTGGTTTGGATTGGTTTGGATTGGTTTGGATTTGATTTGGATTGGTTTGTGTTTGGTTTGTGTTGGTTTGGATTGGTTTGGATTGGTTTGGATTGGTTTGGTTTGGTTTGGATTGGTTTGGTTGGTTTGGATTGGTTTGGATTGGTTTGGATTGGTTTGGATTGGTTTGGATTGGTTTGGATTGGTTTGGTTGGTTTGGTTTGGTTTGGTTGGTTTGGATTGGTTTGGTTGGTTTGGATTGGTTTGGATTGGTTTGGATTGGTTTGGTTTGGTTTGGTTGGTTTGGATTGGTTTGGTTGGTTTGGATTGGTTTGGTTGGTTTGGATTGGTTTGGTTGGTTTGGATTGGTTTGGATTGGTTTGGATTGGTTTGGATTGGTTTGGATTGGTTTGGATTGGTTTGGATTGGTTTGGTTGGTTTGGATTGGTTTGGATTGGTTTGGATTGGTTTGGATTGGTTTGGTTGGTTTGGATTGGTTTGGATTGGTTTGGATTGGTTTGGATTGGTTTGGATTGGTTTGGATTGGTTTGGATTGGTTTGGATTGGTTTGGTTGGTTTGGATTGGTTTGGTTGGTTTGGATTGGTTTGGATTGGTTGGTTTGGACTGGGTTTGGTTTGGATTGGTTTGGATTGGATTTGGATTGGTTTGGATTGGTTTGGATTGGTTTGGATTGGTTTGGACTGGGTTTGGATTGGTTTGGATTGGTTTGGATTGGTTTGGATTGGTTTGGATTGGTTTGGATTGGTTTGGATTGGTTTGGATTGGTTTGGATTGGTTTGGATTGGTTTGGTTTGATTTGGATTGGTTGTGTTTGGTTTGTGTTGGATTTGGATTGGTTTGGATTGGTTTGGATTGGTTTGGATTGGTTTGGTTTGGATTTGGATTGGTTTGGATTGGTTTGGATTGGTTTGGATTGGTTTGGATTGGTTTGGATTGGTTTGGTTGGTTTGGATTGGTTTGGTTGGTTTGGATTGGTTTGGATTGGTTTGGATTGGTTTGGATTGGTTTGGATTGGTTTGGTTGGTTTGGATTGGTTTGGTTTGGTTTGGATTGGTTTGGTTGGTTGGTTTGGATTGGTTTGGATTGGTTTGGTTGGATTTGGATTGGTTTGGATTGGTTTGGATTGGTTTGGATTGGTTTGGATTTGGTTTGGTTTGGTTTGGATTGGTTTGGTTGGTTTGGATTGGTTTGGATTGGTTTGGATTGGTTTGGATTGGTTTGGATTGGTTTGGATTGGTTTGGTTGGTTTGGTTGGTTTGGTTGGTTTGGATTGGTTTGGTTGGTTTGGATTGGTTTGGATTGGTTTGGATTGGATTTGGTTGGTTTGGATTGGTTTGGATTGGTTTGGATTGGTTTGGGATTGGTTTGGATTGGTTTGGTTGGTTTGGATTGGTTTGGATTGGTTTGGTTGGTTTGGATTGGATTGGTTTGGATTGGTTTGGTTGGTTTGGATTGGTTTGGATTGGTTTGGATTGGTTTGGATTGGTTTGGGATTGGTTTGGTTGGTTTGGATTGGTTTGGATTGGTTTGGATTGGTTTGGATTGGTTTGGATTGGTTTGGTTGGTTTGGTTGGTTTGGATTGGTTTGGATTGGTTTGGATTGGTTTGGTTGGTTTGGATTGGTTTGGTTGGTTTGGATTGGTTTGGTTGGTTTGGTTGGTTTGGATTGGTTTGGATTGGTTTGGATTGGTTTGGTTGGTTTGGATTGGTTTGGATTGGTTTGGGTTGGTTTGGATTGGTTTGGTTGGTTTGGTTGGTTTGGATTGGTTTGGATTGGTTTGGATTGGTTTGGATTGGTTTGGTTGGTTTGGTTGGTTTGGATTGGTTTGGTTGGTTTGGATTGGTTTGGATTGGTTTGGATTGGTTTGGATTGGTTTGGATTGGTTTGGATTGGTTTGGATTGGTTTGGATTGGTTTGGATTGGTTTGGTTGGTTTGGTTGGTTTGGTTGGTTTGGATTGGTTTGGATTGGTTTGGATTGGTTTGGATTGGTTTGGTTGGTTTGGATTGGTTTGGATTGGTTTGGATTGGTTTGGTTGGTTTGGATTGGTTTGGTTGGTTTGGATTGGTTTGGTTGGTTTGGATTGGTTTGGATTGGTTTGGATTGGTTTGGATTGGTTTGGATTGGTTTGGATTGGTTTGGATTGGTTTGGATTGGTTTGGATTGGTTTGGTTGGTTTGGTTGGTTTGGATTGGTTTGGATTGGTTTGGATTGGTTGGATTGGTTTGGATTGGT
This sequence comes from Armigeres subalbatus, assembly GCF_024139115.2. Classification (NCBI taxonomy): domain Eukaryota; kingdom Metazoa; phylum Arthropoda; class Insecta; order Diptera; family Culicidae; genus Armigeres; species Armigeres subalbatus. The sequence goes on along the minus strand of NC_085140.1, from coordinate 182,559,530 downwards.
TTGGTTGGTTTGGATTGGTTTGGATTGGTTTGGATTGGTTTGGTTGGTTTGGATTGGTTTGGATTGGTTTGGTTGGTTTGGATTGGTTTGGATTGGTTTGGTTGGTTTGGATTGGTTTGGATTGGTTTGGTTGGTTTGGTTTGGTTGGTTTGGATTTGGATTGGTTTGGATTGGTTTGGATTGGTTTGGATTGGTTTGGTTGGTTTGGTTGGTTTGGATTGGTTTGGTTGGTTTGGATTGGTTGGTTTGGATTGGTTTGGATTGGTTTGGATTGGTTTGGTTGGTTTGGATTGGTTTGGTTGTGTTTGGATTGGTTTGGATTGGTTTGGATTGGTTTGGATTGGTTTGGATTGGTTTGGATTGGTTTGGTTGGTTTGGGTTGGTTTGGATTGGTTTGGATTGGTTTGGTTGGTTTGGTTGGTTTGGATTGGTTTGGTTGGTTTGGATTGGTTTGGATTGGTTTGGTTGGTTTGGTTGGTTTGGATTGGTTTGGATTGGTTTGGTTGGTTTGGATTGGTTTGGTTGGTTTGGATTGGTTTGGATTGGTTTGGTTGGTTTGGATTGGTTTGGTTTGGTTGGTTTGGATTGGTTTGGTTGGTTTGGATTGGTTTGGATTGGTTTGGTTGGTTTGGATTGGTTTGGTTGGTTTGGATTGGTTTGGATTGGTTTGGTTGGTTTGGATTGGTTTGGTTGGTTTGGATTGGTTTGGATTGGTTTGGTTGGTTTGGTTGGTTTGGATTGGTTTGGTTGGTTTGGTTGGTTTGGATTGGTTTGGATTGGTTTGGTTGGTTTGGATTGGTTTGGTTGGTTTGGATTGGTTTGGATTGGTTTGGATTGGTTTGGATTTGGTTTGGATTGGTTTGTGTTTGATTTGGTTGTTGGTTTGGATTGGTTTGGATTGGTTTGGATTGGTTTGGATTGGTTTGGTTTGGTTTGGATTGGTTTGGTTGGTTTGGTTGGTTTGGATTGGATTGGATTGGTTTGGATTGGTTTGGATTGGTTTGGTTGGTTTGGATTGGTTTGGATTGGTTTGGATTGGTTTGGATTGGTTTGGATTGGTTTGGATTGGTTTGGATTGGTTTGGATTGGTTTGGTTGGTTTGGATTGGTTTGGATTGGATTGGTTTGGATTGGTTTGGTTGGTTTGGATTGGTTTGGATTGGTTTGGATTGGTTTGGATTGGTTTGGATTGGTTTGGTTTGATTTGGATTGGTTTGTGTTTGGTTTGTGTTTGTTTGGATTGGTTTGGATTGGATTTGGATTGGTTTGGTTGGTTTGGATTGGTTTGGTTGGTTTGGATTGGTTTGGATTGGTTTGGTTGGTTTGGATTGGTTTGGATTGGTTTGGTTGGTTTGGTTGGTTTGGTTGGTTTGGATTGGTTTGGATTGGTTTGGTTGGTTTGGTTGGTTTGGTTGGTTTGGATTGGGTTTGGTTGGTTTGGTTTGGATTGGTTTGGTTGGTTTGGATTGGTTTGGATTGGTTTGGATTGGTTTGGTTGGTTTGGATTGGTTTGGTTGGTTTGGATTGGTTTGGTTGGTTTGGTTGGTTTGGATTGGTTTGGATTGGTTTGGATTGGTTTGGTTGGTTTGGATTGGTTTGGATTGGTTTGGATTGGTTTGGATTGGTTTGGTTGGTTTGGATTGGTTTGGTTGGTTTGGATTGGTTTGGATTGGTTTGGATTGGTTTGGATTGGTTTGGATTGGTTTGGATTGGTTTGGTTGGTTTGGTTTGGTTGGTTTGGATTGGTTTGGATTGGTTTGGATTGGTTTGGATTGGTTTGGATTGGTTTGGATTGGTTTGGATTGGTTTGGATTGGTTTGGATTGGTTTGGATTGGTTTGGTTGGTTTGGATTGGTTTGGATTGGTTTGGATTGGTTTGGATTGGTTTGGATTGGTTTGGATTGGTTTGGTTGGTTTGGATTGGTTTGGATTGGTTTGGTTGGTTTGGATTGGTTTGGTTGGTTTGGATTGGTTTGGATTGGTTTGGATTGGTTTGGTTGGTTTGGATTGGTTTGGATTGGTTTGGATTGGTTTGGTTGGTTTGGTTGGTTTGGATTGGTTTGGTTGGTTTGGATTGGTTTGGTTGGTTTGGTTGGTTTGGATTGGTTTGGTTGGTTTGGATTGGTTTGGATTGGTTTGGATTGGTTTGGATTGGTTTGGATTGGTTTGGATTGGTTTGGATTGGATTTGGTTGGTTTGGATTGGTTTGGTTGGTTTGGATTGGTTTGGATTGGTTTGGATTGGTTTGGATTGGTTTGGATTGGTTTGGTTGGTTTGGATTGGTTTGGATTGGTTTGGATTGGTTTGGTTGGTTTGGTTGGTTTGGACTGGGTTTGGTTTGGATTGGTTTGGTTGGTTTGGATTGGTTTGGATTGGTTTGGTTGGGTTGGATTGGTTTGGACTGGGTTTGGATTGGTTTGGATTGGTTTGGATTGGTTTGGATTGGTTTGGATTGGTTTGGTTGGTTTGGATTGGTTTGGTTGGTTTGGATTGGTTTGGTTGGTTTGGATTGGTTGGTTGGTTTGGTTGGTTTGGATTGGTTTGGATTGGTTGGTTTGGATTGGTTTGGTTGGTTTGGATTGGTTTGGTTGGTTTGGTTGGTTTGGATTGGTTTGGATTGGTTTGGTTGGTTTGGATTGGTTTGGATTGGTTTGGATTGGTTTGGATTGGTTTGGATTGGTTTGGTTGGTTTGGATTGGTTTGGATTGGTTTGGATTGGTTTGGTTGGTTTGGATTGGTTTGGATTGGTTTGGATTGGTTGGATTGGTTTGGTTGGTTTGGATTGGTTTGGATTGGATTTGGATTGGTTTGGATTGGTTTGGATTGGTTTGGATTGGTTTGGTTGGTTTGGATTGGTTTGGTTGGATTTGGATTGGTTTGGTTGGTTTGGATTGGTTTGGATTGGTTTGGTTGGTTTGGTTGGTTTGGATTGGTTTGGATTGGTTTGGATTGGTTTGGATTGGTTTGGATTGGTTTGGATTGGTTTGGATTGGTTTGGATTGGTTTGGTTGGTTTGGATTGGTTTGGATTGGTTTGGATTGGTTTGGTTGGTTTGGTTGGTTTGGATTGGTTTGGATTGGTTTGGATTGGTTTGGTTGGTTTGGTTGGTTTGGATTGGTTTGGATTGGTTTGGATTGGTTTGGATTGGTTTGGTTGGTTTGGATTGGTTTGGTTGGTTTGGATTGGTTTGGATTGGTTTGGTTGGTTTGGATTGGTTTGGATTGGTTTGGATTGGTTTGGATTGGTTTGGATTGGTTTGGATTGGTTTGGATTGGTTTGGATTGGTTTGGATTGGTTTGGATTGGTTTGGATTGGTTTGGATTGGATTTGGATTGGTTTGGATTGGTTTGGATTGGTTTGGATTGGTTTGGATTGGTTTGGTTGGTTTGGATTGGTTTGGATTGGTTTGGATTGGTTTGGATTGGTTTGGTTGGTTTGGTTGGTTTGGATTGGTTTGGATTGGTTTGGATTGGTTTGGTTGGTTTGGATTGGTTTGGTTGGTTTGGTTGGTTTGGATTGGTTTGGTTTGGTTGGTTTGGTTGGTTTGGATTGGTTTGGTTGGTTGGTTGGGTTTGGATTGGTTTGGTTGGTTTGGATTGGTTTGGTTGGTTTGGATTGGTTTGGTTGGTTTGGTTGGTTTGGATTGGTTTGGATTGGTTTGGATTGGTTTGGATTGGTTTGGATTGGTTTGGATTGGTTTGGTTGGTTTGGATTGGTTTGGTTGGTTTGGATTGGTTTGGTTGGTTTGGATTGGTTTGGATTGGTTTGGTTGGTTTGGATTGGTTTGGATTGGTTTGGTTGGTTTGGATTGGTTTGGATTGGTTTGGATTGGATTTGGATTGGTTTGGTTGGTTTGGATTGGTTTGGATTGGTTTGGATTGGTTTGGATTGGTTTGGATTGGTTTGGTTGGTTTGGATTGGTTTGGATTGGTTTGGATTGGTTTGGATTGGTTTGGATTGGTTTGGTTGGTTTGGTTGGTTTGGATTGGTTTGGATTGGTTTGGTTGGTTTGGATTGGTTTGGATTGGTTTGGTTGGTTTGGATTGGTTTGGATTGGTTTGGTTGGTTTGGTTGGTTTGGATTGGTTTGGATTGGTTTGGATTGGTTTGGATTGGTTTGGATTGGTTTGGTTGGTTTGGTTGGTTTGGTTTGGTTGGTTTGGATTGGTTTGGATTGGTTTGGATTGGTTTGGATTGGTTTGGATTGGTTTGGATTGGTTTGGATTGGTTTGGATTGGTTTGGATTGGTTTGGTTGGTTTGGATTGGTTTGGATTGGTTTGGATTGGTTTGGTTGGTTTGGATTGGTTTGGATTGGTTTGGTTGGTTTGGATTGGTTTGGTTGGTTTGGATTGGTTTGGTTGGTTTGGATTGGATTTGGATTGGTTTGGATTGGTTTGGTTGGTTTGGATTGGTTTGGATTGGTTTGGATTGGATTTGGATTGGTTTGGTTGGTTTGGTTGGTTTGGTTGGTTTGGATTGGTTGGTTGGTTTGGTTGGTTTGGATTGGTTTGGATTGGTTTGGATTGGTTTGGATTGGTTTGGATTGGTTTGGTTGGTTTGGATTGGTTTGGATTGGTTTGGATTGGTTTGGTTGGTTTGGATTGGTTTGGATTGGTTTGGTTGGTTTGGATTGGTTTGGATTGGTTTGGTTGGTTTGGATTGGTTTGGATTGGTTTGGATTGGTTTGGATTGGTTTGGTTGGTTTGGATTGGTTTGGATTGGTTTGGATTGGTTTGGATTGGTTTGGATTGGATTTGGATTGGTTTGGATTGGTTTGGTTGGTTTGGATTGGTTTGGATTGGTTTGGATTGGTTTGGTTGGTTTGGATTGGTTTGGATTGGTTTGGATTGGTTTGGTTGGTTTGGATTGGTTTGGATTGGTTTGGATTGGTTTGGTTGGTTTGGATTGGTTTGGTTGGTTTGGATTGGTTTGGTTGGTTTGGATTGGTTTGGATTGGTTTGGATTGGTTTGGATTGGTTTGGTTGGGTTTGGATTGGTTTGGATTGGTTTGGATTGGTTTGGTTGGTTTGGATTGGTTTGGATTGGTTTGGATTGGTTTGGATTGGTTTGGTTGGTTTGGATTGGTTTGGATTGGTTTGGATTGGTTTGGATTGGTTTGGATTTGGGTTTGGATTGGATTTGGATTTGGACTGGATTGGATTTGGATTGAGTTTGGATTTGGGTTTGGATTTGGGTTTGGATTGGATTTGGATTGGATTTGGATTGGATTTGGATTGGATTTGGATTGGATCTGGATTGGATTTGGATTGGATTTGGATTGGATTTGGATTTAAATTGTATTTGGTTACTGAATACTTACTAGTGAAGAAGGGAGAACACAAACAAGTGGGAAAAAGAAAGAAAATGGACGAATGTAGAAAGTAAGAAGCAGTATAAGAAGAAGGAGGAAAGAGAAAAGAAAAAGAAAGAAAGAAGATAGAAGGTGGGAAAAGAAATGAGAAACGAAGTAGAAGGGAGAATTGAGAAAGAGGATGGAAGAAGAAGGAGGAGGAAATATGAAGGAGATGGGGGAAAAAGAAGGAATAAGAGAGAAAGAAAAAGGAAGGAGGAATAAGATAGAAGGAATAAAGATGAAGAAGGAAAAAATAAAGGAGAAGGTTGAAGGAAGATACAGTGAAACCTCCATGAGTCGATGTTCTATGACTGGATATCGACACATGGAAACACATTATGCCATACTAAAAAATATTGTCTGGGTTACTGTGATGGTTCCTTCAAACAGCTTCCAAAGGTTTGCTATTCCTCATCATCATCTCGAGGGAGAAGGAAGTAGGAAAAAAAACAGTTTGGCGAAAAAAGAAAGGGAGAAGGTAGAAAGAAGATGGAAAGATTGAAAAAGGTGGAAGAATGGTGATTGAAAGAATAAAGAAGTCTAATAAAGATCGAAAACTTTTGTCTCTTTCGACATTTTTTCTCACGACCTTTTGTCATTCGACGTTTAGTCTTTCGGCCTCCCTTCGACCTTTTTTCTCTGATAAGCATTCTATAAATTTACTTGATAAAAATCGAATCATTTCAATTAAGGCAGTTCACTTGTTTCAACCCTGGCAGAAGAAGTGTTGATGGTTCCAAGGAACCACCCTCGAAGACAATGACTTGTTCGTAGGGAAAAAAATCCGAGCAACGAATTTTCACCGCCTTCACCACCCACTCGATTGATTTTTGATAAAAGAATTTCCCCTCACAGAGAGCGAAATGATGTCACGTACTCGGAATGATTTTCGCATCGCATAGAATCATAATAAGCTTTCTCGCTCTTCCAAGTGATGGTGGTGCTGTGAAGCGGCACTGCGAACTCGGAGTCAGTCAGTTCACCACACAAGACAAGGGCAATGGAAAAAGTGTAACCGAACCTGTTCGATGCGGAGTGATTGCCACTATTACAAGTTTGAGATGTTTCATTCAATGACAGGATGGCTGCCTTCTTTGCATTTCATAAGAGAACGACTACCGTGGTGGGAAACGTGAACAACTGACACCACTTGGTTAAAGTGGCTATGAAGTGCTGACATTTCCATTCGCAAACGTCTGAGTACAACTGTTCTAGCTCTCAGCTGATAAGAAGCATAATATCGATGTCGAACGACCTTCATGTGCGAAAAAAGGAAATGTGGCTTTTTGCCTCCAGGCGCAGGTCGTAATGCTGAAACATTTCCATACAAATGTCAAAACAAAGCCATATATTACGTTCATTGCGTTCAATTTTCTTCGTATCGCACGCTTCGACTCCCCTTTCGTACATTTGTGTAATTTAGAAAGGATCCGGTATTGTCCCTTACGAAATTTATTGGCACACCTGAACGATCGTAAAGAGCAATATTTTCACGCGGCCGAGTAATCAAATGAGTTGTGTTTCGTGACAGTTGTTCCACTTTATGGAAAATAACATTCACTTAGAATGATTATTACAGTTTCATTTCTACGTCTTGAATTGTGGAATTGTGAAATAAACACACATCTTAATAAAAAACTTGCACTATTGAAGGATCGAAAAAAAAAATCTCCGCGTACTATTGAAATAGTGTCAAACTATATAAGGATAATTAGTGCAATTATTTATTTTACATGAATGCCCTGATGATCAATTCAGGGCATTCATCTAAAATAATTAAATTACATATTATGTACGAATAAGCTAATAAAATAGTAAAAACGCTCTATTTCCAGCGTAACAACAATTCATCATGCTCTGTATAGCACAGAATCAGTCCGTGAACGCGTAGCAATGACCACTTTCCATCAGGCTCCATGAATTAGCGTCACAGCTCACCATAAGTTTCCCGCTGGCCGCTGACAGGAAAAACTGATCCATCATCACAATTATTAGCGACACTCATTAGACGCCCTGCCGTCTATTGTCGAGTACGAAGGCAACTGCCCAGCAGCTTGCTGCAGCGATGATGACTGTCGGTTCCACTCTGTTTCCAGTTCCGATCAGTTTTTCTTCCGCATGTCTACTTTCGGAACCGCCAGCAGCGGGAGGGTGAAGAAATGAACCCAGCTCTAATGAGTGTGTACAGCGTTCTTGCTTTTTCATAGTAGTTCCAACTGATTGCCGGAGCAGCATTCCATTCAATAGATTGGTTAGACGGGATAAACACGGTGAAGTTCGACATGGTGCTTCACTAAATATTCGCTGAATTCATCAAAACTTATAAACCCAAAAAGAATCTACTTGCTCAAATTTAATCAGCCTATATTCAAGCGATTTTGGAGATGACACTTTAAATAAAACTATTCCTGCGATCTTATATGAACTTTGAAAATATCTCAATACCGCACTATACTCGAACGAAATGTAGAGTGAACTGTCGTGGAGTGTTCAGATAATGGGCTCCAGCATGGGGAACAGGAAGCAGGAAACCGTGAACCACCCGTTGTTCCTGTTTCTCGATGACACAGTGCTGAGTTTTTCTTGAGTGGAATTAGCGATAAATTTCATCGCGATCGCACTAAATATTAATCAGCTAATTAAAAGTTATCTCGTTACCCACCAACTCCTAGAGGGAGATTCCGTTCGGGGCGAAGAATTAAAAATTCAATTTCACACCACTGCGGAGGGCCGACTGACATCGCCATGGCGGTAGTCGTCAATCGATGACGATGAGTAATGAGAGCCAGATGCCAGAATCGCAACTTGACTACACTCTTCCGTAGAGATACGTACGACATGATTTATGGCATTAGGGCTAATGAGATTGGAATTTATTGAGTCTAATAACGGCGCCCATTTAGCAAAGGTTACGAGCTTCACGGGCGGAGACTAATGCACCCTTAGATGTCTGATACGCTTTCACTTTCTGCGGTTCTTGAAAAGAGCACTTCGAAACACATTGGGCCAACAATAAAGATCACATCGTACAGCTTCCCAGCACAGCAGACGGCTTAGAATACGGTTATCGTCGGCTTGGCGGTGACGACAACGACGGAATACACATGAAAGGTGCTCTCGCGAGTCTATTGCCAGGACCATGAAGGGTGGCATTCTCAAATGGCAATAAAAAGAAATATTTATTTAGCGTAAATTGGTATTTATAACGCCAATGAATATATTCTCGAGACCAAAAATGAAGATGCTCGTATTGCCTCGCAAAAGGGAATGCTGGGATGAAAGTAAGGGTGTGTGGTATTCGAATGATTTAATTCTAGTTGTTTCAAGTTCCACTTTGTTTTCTAGTCATTCATTTATTTGGTATGTTCGAGTGTTATTGCACGTTGCAGAGCCCAAGGACCTAGGCAACGAATGACGGATCACGATTGGGAGCTTGGAACATTGAGCTGCAAATTAGTAGGTTTCGCAGGTTGCGACAAGATAATCTACGATAATATATCCCTGCAACTTCGATGGAAAAGCAGAAATCGAGCGTCTACCGTCCATCAAAGCTGTGAGATCACCAACGAGGTGGAAACCGGCTTCATAGTGCTGGGCAAGATGCGGCAAATCGCGATTAGGTGGCAGCCAATCAACGCATGGATGTGCAAGTTGACGATAAAAGGCCGTTTCTTCAACTATAGCCCACACGAAGGGAGACCCGACGACAAGAAGGAAGCGTTCTATGCAGTGCTGGAGCAGATATACGATGGATGCCCACTACTAGACGTCAAAATCGTTATCGGCATCAAAACCGCTCAGGTAGGCAGAGACGAAATGCATAGATCGGTCATCGGAACGGGTAGTCTGCATACCGTACAGAAAGGCAACGCCAACGATGCATAAACTTTGCAGCCTCCCGCGGAATGAAAGTCCGAAGCACTCCCTTCCCCCGCAAAAATAACCACAAGGCCACATATAGATCACCTAACCAAGAAACGGAAAGCCAAAATAGACCACGTTCTAATCGACAGTAAATTCTTCTCCGACATCACGAACGTCTGCGCCTACCGCAGTGCGAATATTGAATCCGACCACTACCTCGTTGCAGTATGCCTGGGTCAGTTCGCTCTGGGACACGACTCAGAACAGTCGTCTAACTGAGATCGAGGAAATTCACATTTGTGTGCTTTTTTGACGTAGAACTACGTCTGTCTTTTCTATATTGGGGTACACTTTAAAATTGCAAAAAATCGAAAAACGTCACGAAAATATGATAGACTTTGATCGTTAATATCTCAGCCATTTCTCGATGGATTTTCAATTTTCTTGGACCATTCGATCAAGGAAGAGTCAACGCTTCATTCCCGATGTACACTGAAGTCGTTTTTTACGCGGTTGTTTTTTACACGAATCGCTTTTTATGCGATTTTTTTTCACTCAAATTTCGGGATTTCTGCGGTTTATTCAGACATACTTTGGAATTTACGCTGGGTTTAACTTTGTTTTAATTCACGTGGCCCATATCATCCGCATAAAAAATGACTCCAGTGTATTAGAATATATACGTATGATAATACTTAGTACTGAAACTTGATAACAGTTTAGGAATTGGTTTCGGTGAATCAGTCAATCTCATAAGTGCATTGCAAGCTTCTTCTTCCATAGCACTACATTCCAACTGGAACTTGGCCTGCTTTTCAACTTTGTAATCTATTAGTATTTCTTTAGTTATTGATTAAAAGCTTTCCTTGCCCGCCATTGCATTAGTATGTATCTTGTGTGGTAAATACAATGGATACACTATGCCCAGGGTGTGAGAATGTTTCCCACCCGATCTCGCCATCTCCGGATTCTGCGCCTTTGTTCTCAAGGCTAACTGGGAACCTCAAGCCGGCATAGACGTCAAATTAATGCAACTTACAGGACTTTTAACTCGTTTCTGCTAACTTCCACGCGCGTTTTCTCTGTTTTCTCTGCTTTTCTCTCTGTTTTCTCTCTGTTTTCTCTGCTTTACCATGGGGGCGTTTGACGACAGCTGCTCGCTTACGTCCATTGATGCCAGTAGAGAGGCTCGGAATCTTTTCCGCTGCTGCAGAAAATGCGTTCTGGTAATCTTCCTTCGGCTCTTTGTGTCTGCTGGAGTAAATGCAAAGTCCGACTCCTCACGTGAAGGAATGATAATTATTATCAATAATCTCAAACTGTCAAGCAGCGGCCAAGGCAGCGCAGCGGTATACTATCAGCCAGATTTTTGGAATTATCATTTGATAACTTCGCAGGTGTGAAAAGTAGGCGAGTTGTTATCGGCGATAACTTTTCAAATCTTGCAACACAAAATTATTATTTTAATGTAAACCAAACTAATCTAATACCAATTTAATGTAAACAATGAAGCTCAATCGAATGTTTGGCATTGTGTTTTGGTGTTATGTAGGGAAAAAAAATTCAAAAGTAGCATTCACCAATAATGCTTCGAATCAAGATACAATTATCGAACGATTCTTACTCTCTAGCGAGTTTTTATTAATTGATTATTTGGATATGTGATCGCTTGAGAGTGTTATTCATCCTCGTTTATTTGAAAAAAATATTTTTATCATCCTTTTTAAATGTTAGTCTAAAATCTCACTCAATGACTCTGAGAGCAGGATAAACAGCGAAAACAGATTCACACTGGGCTTGAAACACGCTTGCTTTGGTCTCATCGAGCAGAAAAGTCGAAAACCTGTATATTACATACAGCTACGTAGTTCAACGTCACCTTTGCGTACAACCCGATTGGGCTGCACCTTTGAGTTTTTTCCGCTTCGCTGAAGTTAAAGGGAGCGAACTAAACACAGTTTATCTTTATTTGAGGTATCAAAGGTGTAACTAAATATTACCGTTTTCTATCCCCAGTATTACCTGGGTGGGAAGGAATTAGTTAATTTTTAACTCGTGAACTAGAATAATTCAAGTCGTGTTAATTGTTTAGTGGACAATAGTGAACTATTGATCTGTGCGCGTGAGATCCACATTACTCTCTTCTCTTCCGAATCATCCCACTGGACATAAGCTACTGCTACCCGATATTGAGAGTCGGGCGAATAGAGATGGCCTCAGGGTCATCTCTGCTGGTTGAGGGGAACCCCTTTCCCCCTGACATCAATCGAAGAAAAGCATGGAACGATGGGAAGGAAACAACATCGGTAACTGTTGACGGAAGCTATGCTGGTCGAAGACAACCTGAATGGATGGATCCAATTAATGGAGAGTTATCGATACTCCTGATGAAGCCAGCAAAAGAGAACGACGTGCTACCCGACAACCCGTTTTTCATACGCAAATCTATCGAAGCTGCAGTAGGTACCATCGAGGACGCCCGACCAGAAGCTAGAGGAACGCGGTACGTGTTGAAAGTTCGACAAAAGCGGCAAATTGAAAAACTGCTCGCCTTAAAACAGCTTATTGATGGAACAGCGATCTGTATCGAGCTACACGGAACACTAAATATCAGGAAATGTATAGTATCGTGTCAATATGGATTGAACCTTCCCGACGACGAACTGACATCGCTTCTAGGAAGTCAACGTGTAATTGAAGTACGTCGCTTCACCAAACGAGATCCGAAGGATAAAAAGAAGTTTATCCCTACTAATACTATGGTACTGACAATTCAAGGAACAACAATCCCTGATTTTCTTTATTTCGGATATGTAAGGGTCAGAACTCGACCCTATTATCCAGCACCTCTACAATGCACTAGGTGTCACAGATTTGGTCATTCCAAAAAGTTCTGTACGGAAAAAGAAATATGTGCGGATTGCTCTTCGGAGCATGCTGAATCTACACCTTGCGTAGCTGATCCCCTCTGCGTAAACTGTAGCGGGCCCCACAGCTCAAGATCAAGGGATTGTCCGGTTAAACTCGCCGAGGCTAAAATTGTTAAAATTAAAGTTGATCAAGATGTATCGTACGGCGAAGCTAGGAAAAGACACCAAGCGACAATGGAAAGTAATGACCAGGAGCCAGCAACGAGCTCGAGTCCATCCATCAAGGATCTACTGGAAAAACTAGACGAGAAAGATCAAGAAAACGCCAAGTTAAGGATGCTTTTGCAGAATCTTATCAAAGAAGTTACAGATCTAAAGAAAAATAATCATCCATCTGTATTAGCTACAACAGAAATACCAGAACAGCTTACAATGGACACATCAGAAGAGCAGAAAGTCTCCAAACGACAACGAAGCAAAGATATATCACCGACTGTCCTGCAAGGTAATGGAAGAAATTCACCCCCCTTAAAGAAGTCTTCCAGCGCAACATCCCAGGTAAATCCACAATCCGCTCCCAACAACGAAGAAGAAATCAAACACACGAAGAAAAACCAAAAGAAACATAGTCACAGCCACTCCAAATTTTGCATTTCTCCCGACCATCAAAACGGGTCCGATTGGTCAGATCCAAATATCTAACAAACTACTAGAATTCGGCCAATTTCCTACTTCTCCTACTATCATTCAATTCCAAAGATAACAACTCGATCACTGACGCTTTGGCCTCTACTCCTCTGAATAGTATTAACACGGGCCGACATCAATTTATCACTAATCCCACACAAAAACCAGTAAAAGCAACCGCAATGCAATGGAATTTACGCGGCTACCGCGCAAGACGATCAGAATTGCAAATCTTAGCCCAATCTCATCAACCCGATGTCATTTGTCTTCAAGAAACTCTCTGTCAACCAAAATGTCCTACTTTCTCAAATAATTACGATTACTACTGTTTACACCCAACACAAATAACCGGTTGGGGCGGAGTAGCAATTGCAGTGTCCAAAAGTATACCTCATTTAAGAATCCCCATAACTACAAGTCTCCAAGCAATTGCCGTAAGAGTGTCTTCGCCTTGCGAACGAACATACGTATCCCTGTATATTCCACCTTCTCACGATAACAACACCTTAAAAGATGAACTTCGAGAACTTATTCCTCAGTTACCCAAACCTTTCGTCATAATGGGTGATTTAAACGCGCATTGTGAAATTTGGGGAGGACTTTCCACAGACTTGCGTGGGAAAACTCTAGTAAGTATCATAGGTGAATATGAATTGACAATTTGGAATGATGATTCCATGACATTTTACTGTTCAGCCAATGGAAATCAATCAGCTGTAGATTTGACGCTGTCGTCTGATCCAATGAGCAATCTTAGCTGGCATGTGGATGATGATTTACATGGCAGTGATCATTTTCCAATTTTCTTGTCCCCCATCAGAAACTTAACTTCCTGTCATATTGCTACCCCTAAATGGATTTTTCAAAAAGCGAATTGGGTCGAATTTCAAAATAGAATAGAATTAATAATAGATCCAAACATAACTTATACCCCTGATGCTCTAACACATTTGATATCAGACATAGCCTTTTCATGTATCCCGCGATCATCTGGACACACAGGTCACAAACGTGTAGCCTGGTGGAGTAATGAAGTATCAACAGCAATCAAAAGTCGTCGCAAAGCTCTAAGATCTCTCCGCCGTTTGGAAAAATCCGACCCTCGGATTCAAGAATCCCTGCTGAATTTTCGGAGGGAACGCAACAATGCTCGCAAAGTAATAAAAGATGCCAAAGAACAAAGCTGGAAGACATTTGTGGAGGGTGTTAACATACACTCCTCGTCTTCAGAATTATGGAAACGAGTAAATAGTTTACAAGGTAAAATTTCGAACACTAAAACCGTTATTAAAATTAATGGAAGTACTATGGACGAGCCTATTGCGGTATCAGAGGCTTTAGCCGACCATTACGCTAAGGTATCCAGCCTAGAATCAAATTTTAACGAAAATACAGTTGATACCCTGATTCAATCGGAGGAACAAACTATGAACATTAAATACAATCAAGACATTACTCTTAGGGAGTTAGACTGGGCATTACAAAAATGTACAAGCAAAAGCTCTGGGTCAGATGATATAGGGTATCCTCTGCTAAAGCATTTACCAGTATCAGGAAAGTTAGCATTACTATGTTGCTACAATCAAGTTTGGGATACAGGCTTGATTCCAACCAAGTGGAATATATCTATTCTCAAAAAAAAAAAAGAAGAGAGGGGCTCCAGACGATTACCGCCTATCTCGTTAATAAAAAGTTTTGGAAAGAATCATTGATAGAAGACTAGTAAGCCATTTCGAAAATGAAAACCTTCTGGATCCCCGGCAATACATTTTTAGAGCAGGACTCGGAACGGACGTATATTTCTCCGAATTAGAAGATTATTTGGACAATCCAATAAAAGAAAATCAGCATTGCGAATTACTATCGATAGACATATCTAAAGCTTATGATACCGTTAATAGAGAAATTTTGCTCAATAACTTGACGAAGATGAATATTTCTGGTCGAATGTACGAGTATATCAAAAACTTCTTAAGCGACCGTACTTTCAAGGTACGTGTAGGATCCGTATTTTCAACTACTCGATCAACAGCTCGGGGTGTCCCACAAGGGTCCACACTATCGGTTACATTATTTCTGTGTGCGATCAATCCACTTTTTAGTTCAATGCCTTCAAATGTTCAAATGTTAATTTACGCGGATGACATAATCATCGTAGCATATGGAAAACAAAGGAAACGTCTTAGAGCCAAAATACAACACGCTGCTGAAAAAGCCATTGAATGGCTTTCATCCACTGGTTTCAAAGTCGAAGTTCCCAAATGCCAACTGCTTCATACATGTTCAAATCGTCGCCATCGCGGACCAGTACCTAGTATCAAAATAGAAAACAACGTGATTCCATCTGTCAAACAATTAAAAATATTAGGATTGACTATTGATAGTAAATTCAATTTCATGAAGCACGCTGCAGAACGAAAAAGCTCTACTACAAAAGTATTAAACATCATCCAAATTTTGGGGGGAAGAGTAAGAGCATCTCGTGACACTCTGATAAGAATTGTTAAAACTTTAGTAATACCTCGTTTATTCTATGCATTTTCCATTTCTAGTAGAAGAAAAGATACGGTACTACCAATCATCAAACCTATTTACAACAAGGCTATCCGCTTTGCTTCAGGAGCTTTTTACACCAGCCCTTCAGTAGCAATTTGCTGCGAATCAGGTCAACTCCCTTTTGAATACCTCGCCTTATCAATGGAATCACATACTGCCATAAGAATGATGGAAATGGGTCGTACAGACCAAGACCTAGTTTTGATACGAAGGGCGAAGACCTCGTATGAATCCATAACTGGTCAAATTTTTCCAAAATTGTCGCATTGTTCCGCTGGGGTCAACAAAATTGGGACTGCGAATTACCAAAACAGACTGGTCGTTGGCCAACAAAATTAGGGCTGGAGCCAATCCCCTCAAAGCCCAATCATGTTTCAAAGAACTATTACAGAATAAATACCGATCATTCTGTAAAATCTATCCAGACGGATCTAAAAATGAGCACAAAACTGCATATGGAATCTATTCAGCTGATTTTAAAATAAAAGGAAGAATAAATGACCAGTGTTCGGTTTTTTCAGCTGAAGTAATGGCTATCAAGCAAGCTATATTAAATGCTCCGAACCAAACAAGAAGTGTGATTTTCACGGACAGTGCTAATTGTATAAGAGCTTTGGAAAGTGGACATTCGAAACATCCATGGATTCAGGAGTGTGAAGAAGAAATCAAAACTAAAGACATTATCTTCGTTTGGGTGCGTGGACATGTTGGAATACATGGCAACGAAAATGCTGATAGATTGGCTAACGAGGGCAGATTATGCAACATGATATACGACGAAATTCCTGGTCCAGACGCAAAGAAATTTATCGAAAAATCTATTTGGAAAGCTTGGCAGCATGAATGGAATTCTGCTAGTCCAGGCACACAATTAAATACTATAAAGGAAAAAGTTACCCAATGGACAGATCGGAGGGACCAGTATGAGCAAAAAGTTTTAACAAGGATCAGGATAGGCCTCTCACGAGTAACACACGATTGCCTGTTGATTCCCTATTCCGACTTCCCTCTTTGCACGACTTGTAATTGTAGACTAACTATAAAACACATTCTATTAGATTGTACGAAACACAACAAAATCAGGCAAACTATGGCTATAACTGGAACATTGAAACACATCTTACAGAATGACGAAAAAAGTGAGGATAGAGTAATACGTTTTGTTAAAGCAATAGATTTAACCAAATTATTGTAATATTTGTGTACAAAAAGTTCAATAAAGAATGACGCGAATGACCCATGTGGTTAAAACGTCTAAAATAAAAAAAAAAAAAAAAAAAGTATGCCTGGGCTCAAAACTCTCGATGGTGTGCAACAGTCAGCCGCCGCGGTTAATCATTGGGCGGCTATAAACCGGTAGACTAGCCCAAGACTACGCGCAGCAGCTGGAAGTGGCACTCCTAACTGAAAACCAGCTAGACGCAGCTTCTCCTGAAGATGACTGAAGAGATATTCGATCCACTATTGGAAGCACCGCAACCGCTGCATTAGGCTCGGTGCCCTCGGATCAAAGAAACGACTAGTATGACGGCGAATGTGAGTAGTTAGTGGAAGAGAAGAATGCAGCATGGGTGAAATTGCTGCAACATCGCACGAGAGCACACGAATTTCTTCAAAGCGCTATTCGCAAATCATAATTAAACAAATTCAGCATAACTGCAGTAAAACCAAATCACATATATTAAGTCAATAACGGTACCGACCACGTCCTTACGGTCATATAGGAAAGAACGGTTGTTAGTTCGACACCTCTGCATCTCCACAATTGTCTTGGGATATGGTATTGTATAAGTTGTATAGGATATTTTATTATGCGATCTATGGGAGGGGATTATATGGAATGCAAATAGAAAACGCGCATTAATTGATTTACTCTCCGAATAGTGCAGAGCAAAACAAAATATCTCGGATCGCGCGACCGTTTGCTTGCTAATCGAAATACGATCAATAGCGTAATCAACATAGAACTAAATTCTCGGATCCCGCGAAAGTTATGCGTCCGATTTACTATCCAACCGCGCAAAAATAAACTAAACACGCGGATCCGCGTCCGATACATAACACGCTCAATCACGAACTCAATTTTAAAACCAATTTGAAACAAACTCTGACATTATTTTTTACGTCCTCGTTCGGCTGCATTTGTCAATTGTCCAAAAATATCCCTTGGCCGAATAATCCTTTTGACTGAAATTGTAGTTTGACAAAAAGTACCATTTAGCTGAACTTGTCATACGGTCGAAATTGTCATTTGGCCGAAGTTAAGTTGGCCGCACAATAGGCAGAAAAGTGTGAATTTATTAAAAATAGTTTAATGAGAAGGATTAAGAAGAAAAAAAAATTGGAAGTGAGAAGTGATATAAAATAAATGAGATCGTACAAACTGAACACTTAACACTTAGCATGAGACAACAAACAGGACACATAACGCCCAGTGTACCAGTGAAGAAGGCCCAGACAACCAGAATGCATGTATAATAGAATTGTTTTTCGATATTGCGATGCCTATGCACACAATATTCTTCGCATACCAGTCGCGAAAACGCTTTTTACGTGCAAAATTGGAGGCGATATATGTGTATATCTTATCCGACGTTGCACGGTAGTGTATGCGATGTGCACGATTTTTATGCGAGTTCGTTTGTGATACATTGCGATGTAGTTTGTGATAACAAACTCTGTTTCACAGATAATCCGATTTCATTTGAGTTTGTTGGCAGGAATATGCGATGACAACAAATGAAGCTGGAATTAAATCGTAAAATAGCCTACCATGCGGAAAAAATCATAAATAAACTGATGAGCGCACCACAATGTGATTTTGATGAAATTTGGATCGGAAAAAGATGTTACTCGTGCATTCTTATGCGATGTGTGGTTGTCTGGGGGAGAACTTTCCATATCACAATAAGTTTCCTAATTGAGAAGTAAGATGTAAGACGCCTCGCTTTTCATGTCTCATTTTACACATCGCGATTCTTATTAATGGAGAAGGCTCATTTGGCCGAAAGTTATTCGACCGAAAGTCACTTTGCCATATGCCACTTGGCTGAACAACACGTAATCAAACTGAGAGTAATCTAGCTGAATTCCTTTTTGCTTTCGGCTTAAAAGGTTATTAGACCGAAAACGTTTTAGTGATCGTAAATGTGGTTCGGCCGAACTGGTAGTTTATCTTTTGGTCGAAATGGTCGCAGAACGTGCCTTTCGGTCGATTGACCTAACAAGACAATTTTGATCGAATTGGCAATATGGTTGAACGGATCATAGCCGGAAAAGACGTGTAGCTTTTCACACTACATTTTTCGCTTCCCTTTTCTCACTTTTCCCATCTCCTGGACGAAACAAATTCAACTTTGCGTAGAAAACCCAAAAATACCCCGTCGCTTCCAATGATGTTAATTTTTAATTGATCACTAAAGAGAACCGTTTACTATTTCTGAATACTGCAACTCCAACCAATAAGAGATTAAAAGAACAGAAGTCTTTTCTTCTGATTCTTTGTAAGCACCAGTTCGTCTTCTAATTGTTCAATTCGAAACAAACTATTCAAATTCCTTCTTTATTCTTAACTCTTAACTATCAATGCGACATCTCTGCTGCCGTAATCTGGAAAAGTGACGTAACAGCCATTTTACAACATGCATGTTTTCCATTTTTCTGTTAAAGAGCTCGATAAGTAGTACTCGTTAACACTATTTTTGGAAAATGGCGTATACGCCACTTTTTCAGATTACGGCAGTCTAGTTGTTGTGGGTGGTGAAACTTGATTTTCCACCTATCTGATTTATTGCAAGCTTTTCTGCTACACGAAATAAGGCAAATAATGTCGATTTATCACACGATCGCCATGTGGTTCGTCATTTGCCCAACTTAGTGTAAAAAACAGATGTCGTTAGTGTATGAACGAAGATGAATCTCGTGAGTAAATATTCAAAATGTTATGTATGTTTATCTCTGGATTGACGCTCAGCCATCAGCCTTTCAAAAACTTTTCGTGATGAATTGTCAAAGCTATCGGACCTCCGAGAGAAAAATTAATTTGTTTCTTGTCCAGTCGTGTTTCTCCAGTAAGCAGAGCGATCTGCCGGTCATCAAATTTAGTTCTGATTCGTACGGAAAGCAAAACGATTGGCCGGTCACCGAAATCTTGTTCTGCTTTGTGCGGGTAAATCAATCAGATCAATCAGAAAATGAAAATTTAGTTCGCATCAGTTGTTAACGTTCGTTCGATTGTTTTTGTTTTAAATCAAACTACACGCTTTACCAAAACGAACCCTACCACATTCCTTACACCATATATCCAACATCCCAGTGATTTCTCGTGGAAGCGCAGATGACTCGTTGGCTTTAGCAACCCTATAACCAGAGACCGGCGGAGTGAAAAACTGTCGAAATGGCAACGTATGAAAATGCATGAAATCGTGAAAATAATACTGGCAGCACTTGAAATTTTTGCTTGCTTCTTATGGGTGCAAAAAGTAAACAAGTCGAAATGGAACCGCTTTTGACGGTTCGATTGGAAACAAGATGGCGTCTTCGCCGATCTCTTATTCTAGTATTTCTAGTTGGCTTCTATGAAAGTGAGTATCACGTCAACAATTTCCTATCTTTTCCTTAATTGACCTGCATTCGGATACGGCCGGCGCTGGTATTGCTTATTTTTGGGTCACTACTTCTTATACATTGAAGATTAGTTGATTCTCTGTGTTATTACAGTTGACCTGGCAATAACGGAGTAGCAACCGTGGGCGGTAAATCTTGTTCATGATCATGAATTGTCAAAGCTAACGAGCCTCCGAGATTAGCGCTAAATCCACCAAAGTTTACCAAATGTTTTACAGTCCACTCTCTACATCTCGATGTTCTATACACCCAGGTTTTTTTACACGGTTTGGTTTTAGTCGTTTAAGACCTTCAGCATCAATGAAACAATGAGTTAACCCCACGAAAAAATTCACAAAAAATCAAAGAAAATTCAGAGGGTATTTAAAAAGCTGTAAAAAATCTGGTTACCCGAGAAATTAATGAATTCCAACCGTGTAAAAAAAAACCTGGGTGTATCTCTCCCTATGTCGATGGTTTCCTCAGTCCCTTCAGTCTATATAAATTTGAGCTTTCTACATCTCGATAATCTACCTATTTCGATATACCTTTATCTCGATGTGTTCTGATCATATTTTGATCAGGATTTACTCTCCTTATGTCGATATGTTCAATTTTTTTGGCAACTAGACCATCTTTGGACAATAACAAACACATCAACAACAGGAAACGACATTTGTTTTGTTGTCGTTTTTCATAGCAACCAGCTTTTTTGGATCTAGTGTCCATTTCAATTTTCCTATTATTCCTCGATCACTCCCTATCTCGATGGTCTCTTCAATATCGAGATGTGGAGATGCGACTGTATTTAATATATCATTAACCTTTCCGTTTTCAAAAGGGGGTTGCTTTTGAAAACGAAAATAAAAATCTTTTTGGCTGTAACTTTTTTGTCTTTCGACATTTTTTTGCAACTTTCACAAAAGAAGCGAAGTTTCTGGAACTTTATGGATTTTTATGAATGGCCACTTGATACCGGAGCTATTCCGGATTTAAAATGGGTGTTAGCTTTTTGCCATATGCCAGAACGCATACTTCGGAAATGATTATTTTAGATACTTTGAAGAGAAACGACGCATAAACTATACCAAATTTGATCAGGAATTTGGTCAGTCCGAAATGTGGCCTGTATTCTGGAATCCGGACGTTCCGCCGGAACCTGTTACGGGTAACTTTTCGGAAATAGGCGAATACCATCATGCGACCCATCAAACATCATGATTTTAAATGTTATGGTGTTCTATGGTAGTTTTGTTCTTCCTGGACCGTCAACGGTTTTACCATGTACCGATTCAAGAGACAATTTTGGAAAATAAGCAAACCCCATCATGCGGCATATCAATCTTCATGATTTAAAAAGTTATGGCATCTTATGGTATTTATATCTGCTTCCTGGACTATATTTGAACTGATTGGAATCGATAATGATTTAAAAATAAATTTTGAAAAATACACAAATTCCATCATGCGGTATCAAACTTCGTGATTTGCATTTTTATGCTAGTTTTGCATTTGCTGGTCCATATTTGAACCGATTGGAATTAGTTGACAGGTGAACTTGTGGATTTGTTCAAAGGTCAATTTTGGGAAATAGGCACCGAAAATCTATCTCTATCTATCTTCTATATATATAAAAACCAATCTATGTATGTATGTTCGCTAACTACTTCTGAACCACTTGGCCGAATCCACCCAAATTTGGTACACACGTTCTCTATCCTCAGGGAAGTTAACAAAGGGGTGGAGGGTCATTTAAGAAAGGGGAGGGGTTTTGTTTAGAAAACGAACAATTATGTGTAACTTTCATCTCCCAGGACCGATTTCAACCAAATTTTGTACACATATTCACTATAAGGAAACAATCATATGAGAGATTTTGGGAAAGGGAGGGTCTGGAGGAGGGTATTGTTCAGAAAACGGGTAATTTAGAGTAAATTCTGAACCCCTGCACCGATTTCAACCAAATTTGATACACACATTCTCTACCCTAAAGAAAAGATAACAAAGGGGGTGGGGCGGTCATTGTAAAAAGAGGGAGGGTATGGGGGGGAGGGGTTGTCTTTATAAAACGAGCAATTCAGTGTTACTCCCAACTTCCAGTACCCATATCAACCAAATATTGTACACATATTCACTAAGAGAAGTCGATCACATGGAAGTGTAATTTGGGAAAAGAGGAGGGTCTGGGGGAGGGGTATTGTTCAGAAAACAGGCAATTCAGTGTTTCTTTTGAACCCCTGGACCGCTTTCATCCAAATTTGGTACACATTCTCTATCCTAAGGAGAAAATAACAAAGGGTGGGATGATCATTGGGAAAAGGGGAGGGTAAGGGGAAGGGTTGTCTTTAGAAAAGAGCAATTCAGTGTAACACCCAACTCCCAGGACCGATTTCAGCCAAATTTGGTGCACACATTTTCTATCCTAAGGAGAAGATAACAAAGAAGGTGGGAGGGTCATTTTGGAAAAAGGGAAGTTATGGGGGAAGGGGTTGTCTTTAAAAAATGAGCAATTCAGTGTAACTCCCAGGATAAATTTCAACCAGATTTGGTACACTTATTCTCTATTTTTGGAAGATGTTTATTGAAAAGGTGGAAGGGCCAAACAAAGATATAAAAATATATTGATATATATACAAAGGTTCAATTCTATGACCGGTAGATCTACCTCTGTGGGTTTCGTGCTACAGCATTGGACATTTTAATTCTATAATTTACTTTTCAGTCCCTAGCAAAGCCGGATACATATAGCTATTAGCTATCTATATATCTCGGATACTTATTCAACGTATGTGACGTATGTGATTTTGTAAACAAAAATTTAAACGTTGATTTCTGCAATCTGATAGCACTCCCACGCAAACTATCGCCACATACAGGTAGGGGAAGGTTTCGGCTACATGTTCGTTGTGTTGGTTTGCGTGGGAGTGTCATCATATTTGACAAATCGACGTATGCATCTTTGTTTACAAAATCACATACGTCGTTTTGAATAAGTTGCCGAGATATATAAAACTCAATGTTTGTATGTTTGTGTGTATGCTCCAGCCTAACTTCTGAACCCATTATTGTATTGTTTAGTTATCGATCAATTCAACCATTTATCGAAATCATGGTTTGCCCAACGTGAAAAGCAATGATTAATGTGTTTCCTTCTGGATGGTGAATGTGATCCCTTCTTTAAAAATAGACGTTTGCCCGGAATAAGGCATCGGTGGATGTTTTTCCTTCTTTAGAAATATACGTTTGCCCGGAATAAGACGATTTTGAGTTTGATCCCTTTTTCAAAATCAGTCAATGTTTTCAAATGAAATCTGCCTTCTTTTGATCAAATGATGAAGTATCAATAAGAAAACATAATTATCTTGTTGACCAATTATTCATTTTCCGATTGGGAAAAAAACTGCGAATTAAACTGGCAACTTCGAGCCAGGCCGAGTACATACAGCTAGTAAAAATAAACACCGCATCCAGTAGGCCTTGCGAACAATACCGTCGCATTGCAAATCCGAAGATGGCGAGTTTGCTTCTCGGTCCGGTCCATGATGTTTTCGGGTGGAAAATATTCCCGGCACCCTGGGCACAGGTTATGCAGTAGAGTAGAATGGGCAAGAGTGCGCGTGGGGTAAGAGTACGATTTCGATTTTTTTAAGATATAAAAAAAGATAAACTAGCAGCACTGCATCATTTTGGCAGATATTCTGACCAGCTATTGTCATGTGGAATTGTAAACGACTTGAATAAACAACAAGGGAGATATGAAGTAGGATAATTTTTGGGTAATTTTGCTAAAAATAATTGTGTTTCCGCAACTAATATTCCATTACCATATAGGGGAACAGTCCGGAAATTCACCCCATAGCTCCTATTTTCATCCCATCCAAAACAAAGCAATAAAAAGGAATTAGGTTGGTTTCACATTTTTCTGATTTTTTTCACCAGTGAGCACGCGTGTTAGCAAAAAGAAGCGACGACATTGGGGCTGTATTTCTTTGTTTTGCAATGAGATGAATATATGTACAGTGAGTTGGAAAACGGAACAATTCCCCTATAGTTCAATCAGGTGAACATTATACCATTTCGATAACCTATTGTAAAGAGTACTTTATGGTGTAGAACATCAATTGGGTTTGTTTTCCAAGAGGTCAAAACCATTAACTATATAAATTTTGGGGCTGTGTGGTAAAAGTACGCAGCAACGTGTGGGGCAAGAGTACGCATATGAATCTTCATGTTCTGATGTCAAACCCGTATCTTCGGCCGAAATAAGAATATCTCCGAAGATCCACAACAATGGAAAAAGGGATAGAAATTGAAAATTAAAAATTAGGTTCTCTTTCTAAGGATAAGCTGAAGTCATTTGGTGTTAGAAGCGACTTAGCGAACAAAGCGCTGAAGCGAAATCATGAAATTGTATTAGGTATTGTTTTACATCTAAACATAGTATCAAAACATAATTTCATCTAAATGATTATTTAATTTTATCAAAAGCAACATCCATAAATTACGCAACGCTTAGCCACCGGTGGGGTTCTGCTAAAACGAATTTAATTATATCCATTATTTTTTCCACTGGGTAAGGAAGGGTATACGAATCGTCGACATTGATTTGATATGCAGAAGCTTGTTTTATAAGGTCCCCATGTTGGATTGAAAACTAAGAGCGTACTCTTGCCCCACTCTACTCTATAATTGTCTAAAAAAATGCACTTATAAAGCAGAATCCTCATCTTCGACCAGATGTCGCACAGACTGAATACTTAACACCTAGTATAAGACAACGGATAGGACATTTATATAACACACACACGTCTAGACAATTGACGTCGCCAACCGCACGGCCATGAAGCTCACAATTGATGGGTATAGAAAAGCTTTTAATCAATAACTGCAGTAATGGTCATAGAATACTTAGTTGAAAAGCGAGCCAAGATCCAGCTAGAATGTGGAGTTATTGAAAATGAAGCAAAAAAATCATGTGTCATACCAAACATCATGTTTTTGAAAGTTATTGCATTATATGATGCCTTTGAGTTTTCTGGGTAACATTTTTCCTCATTCGACCAGTACAAAAATTTTAATAAGTTCAAATATTGTCCATGAGGTGAAAAACTATCCATCTACAGGTTCCAATGGCTTCAAATACGATCCAAAAAGCTAAGGCAAAAAGGCAAAAAGCGAACACCCATTTGAAATCCGGGATAACTCCGGTATCAAGTGGCCAGTTCTAAAAATCCATAAAGCCCCTGAAACTTGAATAAATTCCGCTTCTTTGGGTGAAAGTTGCGAAAGAAAAAAAAAAGTTGCAGCCAAAAAGATTTTTAATTTCGTTTCCAAAAGAATTGTTGGTAACGGAAGGGATAATGGTTATAAATGAATAACCCGAAAATACTGTATCGCATTCCCTTATACCAATACAGGGATGGGCTACATATGTGATTCTCGAAGCGCAAGCAACACTTAGAAGATGGAGCAAACGAATTCTGATCTCGTTCGTCGCATCTTTAAAGAAAGAATAGAGTTGTTGTGGGAGCAAAATGGGAATTGAGATATTTATCATACACATTTATGGGCTTGGATGCTTTTCAAGAGGGGATTCACACTGCTAGTGAGAGCGAAATACCAACGCATCATATGAATGGGAATTGTTCTGGAGCTCTGTGATATGTTTATAAGGAGTTTCACTTTCTATGCTATCAATTCAAAACTCAAATGCAGAAGCCATGTTCAAAGCACCAAAGAAAATAATCTGATTATCGCTAAGAGTTTAAAGCCGAGATTATGTTTGGCATCCTCCGGAACAAGTTTTCCGGAGAGCACATAAATTGTCCTTTATCCTAAGTGCTATTGACACCGACCTACAGCAGAAGGGCTGAATCATGTTGAACAAAACCAACAAATAAACTTCTCACTCAACAATATCAACAATATATCAAGCGTGTACCGAGTTCCAGGGTGGTGTGTTAACTCTATAGAGGTAGCCTGTTAATAACAGAGAGTGTACCAGTTTATGCTCCACAATGTAAACTATCAAATTTATCTCTGCTCTAGAATCCTAGCATTTTTTAAATACTTTTTCAATATGGGTACAGTTCAATTTTCCATCTAACTGAAAAAATCCATCTCATCGGGTAATAAAAAGAAATTAATTCATTCCATGGATGATTTTGATAACGTTCGTGCTCACTGTTCAGAAAAATCAAAAAGATGTCACGTCAATTTGCATTCGTTGCATCAAATTCAATATGATGAATATATTATGGACGAGAACAGCTTCCCTGGGAAGCTTACCAGACTGATCAAAGCAACGGTGAATGGTGTGCAAAACTGTGTGAAGATTTCGGGCGAACACTCCAGTTCGTTCGAATCGCGCCGGGGACTAAGACAAGGTGATGGACTTTCGTGCCTGTTGTTCAACATTGCGCTAGAAGGTGTCATGCGGAGAGCCGGGTGTAACAGCCGGGGTACGATTTTCAACAGATCCAGTCAATTTATTTGCTTCGCGGATGACATGGACATTGTCGGCCGAACATTTGCAAAGGTGGCAGAACTGTACACCCGCCTGAAACGTGAAGCAACAAAAGTTGGACTGGTGGTGAATGCGTCAAAGACAAAGTACATGCTTGTGGGCGGAACTGAGCGCGACAGGGCCCGCCTGGGAAGCAGTGTTACGATAGACGGGGATACCTTCGAGGTGGTCGAGGAATTCGTCTACCTCGGATCCTTGCTAACGGCTGACAACAACGTTAGTCGTGAAATACGAAGGCGCATCATCTGTGGAAGTCGGGCCTACTACGGGCTCCAGAAGAAACTGCGGTCGAAAAAGATTCGCCACCGCACCAAATGTGTCATGTACAAGACGTTAATAAGACCGGTAGTCCTCTACGGACATGAAACATGGACAATGCTCGAGGAGGACTTGCAAGCACTCGGAGTATTCGAGAGACGGGTGCTTAGGACCATCTTTGGCGGTGTGCAAGAAGACGGTGTGTGGCGGCGAAGAATGAACCATGAGCTCGCCCAACTCTACGGCGAACCCAGTATCCAGAAGGTAGCTAAAGCCGGAAGGGTACGATGGGCAGGACATGTTGCAAGAATGCCGGACAGCAACCCTGCAAAGATGGTGTTCGCTTCCGATCCGGCAGGTACGAGACGGCGTGGAGCGCAGCGAGCGAGATGGGCAGACCAGGTGCAGAACGACTTGGCGAGCGTGGGGCGTATCCGAGGATGGAGAGATGCGGCCTCGAACCGTGCATTGTGGCGTCAAATTGTTGATTCAGTGTTATCTGTTTAGATGTTAACTAAATAAATGAAATGAAATGATGAATATAAGACGTATGAAATTAGAAAAAAAAAGTAGAGGGTTGTACCCGAGACACGACCGCCATTGGGCGTAGGATTACGTAAAGTGTGAAATATTAATTTTGAAATTCTGAATATGTTATCTAACGCTGATCTAAGGCTGCTGTGATCGCTATCGAATTAATCGTTGTGATTGAGTACAGTCATCAGACGTAACATGTGACTTTCCTGTATAACTTATTAAGGAATGAAAATATGTATTTTTCACTAGACGTCATGAAATCTCTGCTTTTGTGTTTTGTAATTAGAGAAAAAATTCTTAAACGTTGTTTTGTATATCATGCTGGTCCGAAAAAGGATCTATCTATTTCCAATAATGCACAATTACAATGGCTAACAGCAGTATACATCTCCAGGATCTCTAGTAGCCTTGCAAGCAAAGGCGTAGGATTGCGAATCCGGGGATGGCGAGTTCGATTCTTGATCTGGTCTAGGATGTTTTCGGGATGCAAAATTACTTCTGGGGGATAGGCAGTACGATGTACTCGCTCATTCACGCTCACACAGGCACTCATCCCGTATGAGGCTTACTTGGATGCTCTTCTAACACACCCTGACACTCTCTCTGATGCACAATATGCATCATGTGAGACTATCTTGGATGCTCACCCTGCCACCTGATTCACGCTCTAGCACTCCAATTTGGAACTTATTTGGGTGCTCACTCTAGTACACCCTGCTACCGTATCGCCTTGCGGTACAGGAGCCCAGGGACTTGTAACTCGGGATGGGAAGAGTACCTTGATAATCTTCGCCAACCTATCCGGGGACCGTTCGGGGGATGAAGAGCTCCCTTTGGTCTTGGCCATCACTATCATGTAGGCGTCACCCCATTGATTCGCGTTCACTCATTCGCATATGTTTTCGAAGCACGCTCTCTTACTGCTCTTGATGGCCTTGTTAAAGGCCAGTTTCGCAGCTCGAAACACTTCCCGGTGGTCCGCTCTTTCATCATCGACGCGGACACGTTGTATCCTCCGTCTAGCCTTGGGGCAGGTTGATCGAAGGGCCGCAATCTCGGGACTCCACCAGTATACCAATTATGTGTAGGACTTTCCTCGGTATGGTGGTGTCGTACGCGCGTGATAGGTAGCTACCAATGCATCCCGGCTTAGACATTCAGTGTTGACTTTCAATCCCAGGGCCGCGGTGAAAACTTCGCTGTCGAAGTGATTGGTCCTCCACCCACGGACCTGACAGAGATCCCCGGACCTCGGATGTCGCACGCAATTGCTTAATGATCAATATGGGTGTAGCCCACGTCCACCATACAGACCACCAGACCACAAACGTTACGTCAAGATGCGCAATGCCACCCCTGGATTCTGCAAAGTACTTGCAAACTCCGTAAAACACTACTTGAAAGTGTCTACCTACCCGAGCAACACATCTGTCACAAAAGAGTAAACGTGACTCCTATACGACCAAATTTAGACATATAGAAGTTACTGCAACCGAATAGGACCAAACTGTGTTGCTAGGGTAGCGTAATGTTCTATAAATACATGTAGAACTATTATATGAAATGAACATTTTTTGACGTAGGATTACGTCTTTCCGGAACATAAAGGGGTCATTCTGCAGTTTCAAATCCTAGACCGTCACGAAAAGTGGTCAGGAAGTCTGGGCTAATAACTCAGCCGTCTTTCAACATATTTTAAGGATTTTGGTGTTAATCGGTCGACAAACTCTTTAAGATTTTGCTCAACTATCGAAAAAATGCACTATTGAAAAATTGAATTTTACTAGGCACTGAAAATCGGTAAACCAACCAATCGCGTATGTGCATCGCAAGCAAAGACATCAAAATCGTGCAACTTACGGGCTCGACTCCAATCCTCAGTTCAATTAAATGTTCTCGGAGAGCGGGCACAAGGATGACGCCCGTAGCAGCAGTGTCAGCAGAAAGTGGAACATCGAGAGGCCATCGCCAAAAGCAATAATCTTCGGACTATCGTTTAGTTACTGTTAGTTGCGCATTTTGGAAAGAAAATCGGTTCATCTAAGGACCAAAATTTTATGAGAAGAAAGAGTTGATTGCAAAAATGGCATCTATTACGGACCCCGGATACCAGTGGCGCCACTGAAATTAGTGGCTATTTAGCAGAAAAGTGATTTTTTTACGCAAGATACGGACTATCGTTTGTTTGCTATGAATGATTAGAAAGGCGCATTGTGGATCAGATTCGATTCTTGTCAAATATATCATTGTACACAAAAGAAGGTAGAGCCGAAATATTTTCTTCAAAGTGCACATCATAACCGCTTGGCGATGGTAGAAAGTTGGAATCGATAGCAGTAAAAGTGCGGGAAATAAACAATGATGACGTCTCACATCATTGAGTTGCGTTAGCAGTCAAATGAGATTTTCCCAAGATTCTGATTTCGGTATACCTGCTGTTTATTATTGGAAATGCGCGTCATTGGAAACAAAATCATCTTTTAACACGATAGAAGGTTGAGCCGAGACAAAAATCTGCTAAAAATGCAAATCATAACCACTTGGTGACGGGCAAAATTCTTTGTCGGTAGCAGCCCATGCGCTCCTTGCATGGAGACGTTGCAAAACAATGTATTAGAATGGATGACGTCTATCATGTTCCAGCGGCAAATCATAAATTGGCTGAAAGTGGCATCAGCAGTGAAAATTCATTTCAAAATTTAGATTTCCGGCGCGCGCGGTACGGAAATTCCTTTCCTCTTTGAGTGGGACTGTGGCCCTGAAAAGGGCAAAGCTACTTCCTCGTTCATTCACTAGGAGCTGACTTACTTGGTGACGACTTTGAAACCCTCTGAAACGGCGGGCTTGACCAGCTCGACACGCACGAAGATGTCGTTTACGAGGCTGTTTATAATGCTCGACGCCTTCGATGAGACGTCCTTGATGATGTTTCTCTGAGCCTTGCTGCCGCCGCTCGTGGCAATTATCGTTGCTGCCACCGCCCGTAGCAACCATCATTGCTGTTGCCTTCTCCGCAGCCTTTCCACCGCCGGTGATATCTGGTTGCCGCTGCAATGCAATTGTCCTGCCGATTTTCCGAGAAAACCAGACTTCGGCTGGTCAGAATACGTTTGCATGGAGTCCGAGGCTCCGCCCCTTTGGGAGCCGTATCATTGGCATCGGCTTGCTTGCTCCACCTTTCTTTCATTCGATGCCAGTGCTTTCGTACATAACCAGGGCATCTTCTTCTCCTTCTTCTTCTTCTTCTTCTTCTTTTACTTCCTCAAAGTGCAAATTATAATCGCTTGGCATCGGCTTGCTTGCTCCACCTTTCTTTCGTTCGATGCCAGTGCTTTCGTACATAACGAGGGACTCTTCTTCTTCTTCTTCAAAGTGCAAATTATTATCGCTTGGTGTCGGTAGCAGTGGAAGTGCTCTTCGGAGGGGGATGCTGCGAAAATTGATTCGCATGAATGGTGTCTATCGCGTTTTAGCGATAGCTTATCGAGTGACTGACATTGGGGTCAGTAGCAATGAAATGAAATTTTCTCTAGATTCTGCTCCGGTTTTGTCGCTGCTTGTGATTGGGAAGGTGCATTACTGAAAACAAATGGGTTCTTTTCAGAATCATAATTTCGCCGAGACAAATATTTTTCAAAGTTCAAATCATAAGCTGTGTTGCTGCTTGTGATTGGATAGGCGTATTGTGGAAAACAAATTGGTTCTTATCATAACCATCATATTGCATGGAAGAAGTTTGAGCTGAGATAGTGTGTTTTGTATAAACATATCCTAAACACATGCTACTTGAATTTTATACTATTATGCTATTGTGGTTTATAGTACGCTTGGCTATAATTTTTCATTTAATCTTTTATGTTTTTATATGTCTTATTGTACTTAGTACAGTAATTTTAAATGCGAATGCATCTGTCAATTATGTACATAAGGATTAATCTTCCCGTGTTACAATTTCTTCGAGTAGAATTCAACTTAATCCGTGCTGATACAGTCGTTAACTCTGATCATGTAGATTCCGACGCAGGTGAAAATGTTGTGATGCAGTCCGCAAGAGCAGATGTCGATGATGAGCGTGGTGACGTGTCTGCTGTCGCTGATGATGGCGAACATATTTTCTTCGCTTTTAACACAAGACAAACCCAATTTCGATCGGGCTGATCGATAGTTCTGATTGGAAGGATTTTCGGCGTGTACTACGTGTCGAACAAGCCTGAACCGCGGATCAATTCCCACATTGTCGCAATCAAATGGCTTTACATATCCCAAGTTCCCGTCCAATTTGCCTCCGCTGGACTCACTCACCACAAGACTGGTGTCTCCCAGGATCAGTTTCATGCAGTTTTGTCGTTTGCGGCATACTGCAAGTTTGTGGAAAAGTCATTTGACTTAAAAATGTATTACATCAAATAAATATATGATTATCCTAATCAATTTTCATTAACATGCCACAGGTAATTTGGCAATTATCAGCCAAATTATCAACATTCCAGTCGACGTGGCCCAGATGGTAGGCGTACTTCCTCGCCAACTGGATGACGATTATGCTATCAATGTGTGCATTCATATTACACAAATCAAGTTACTTGTCCGGCTACGTGAAGAAAGGTACCGTTAAAGCATGGCTGGACTATCGGGTTACTACACCGCTCTACAGGCGGAATGGAATTGTTTTCAATGAAGAAAACTTGGCTGCGATCGGACAAACAGAGCAGACGGATATTTCGGAGGAACGTAAGGCAGTAGACCTTGAAGTCGTCGACGAGATGAACGAGGTAGAAATGATGATTGGACAACAACATACACTCATGTGGAATGAAGACAAGTGTCTGGAACTTGCACTGGCACAAAATCAGAAACCGCTTTCCATTATCTATGATGAGTTTGCTGAGGAGCTATATTTCAACGATATTGTCGGTGTAGCACCTACTTAGAATTCCTTTACCTTTAAATGCATGGGCACTGCCAACATAACAAGGACACAGTCCGCAATATCGCAATATCAACGACAGGGGACATATTCAGAATTTCAAAATAAAATCTTTTACACTTCACGTAATCCTACGTCCAATTGGCGGTCGTGTCTCGGATACAACCTTCTACTTTTTTTTCCTTTAAATTCACTCAGCTTATCAGTTTAGGTATTCACTCACCTGCACTATTGTATACTACTATAACCACCGCTAATTTATACTTCAATCTCTAACGCGGCTTGTCAGGTTGCTCAAAATAACATACCAATATTGAAAACAAACTTTCCGCTTGCCCCAAGGAACTGTGTCCTAATGCTAGGTGTATGGTTTGTTGTGCCCAAATCTATAATCAAAACATACGTGAAAATCTGTTTTAGCATCACTTTCTCTAACACATGAAAAGAAGCCATATCTTCTAGGAAGATGGAAGCAGAGAGGTCGCCCAAAGACAAATCGAGTGAATCGAACCATTTCATCCCACGCGCCTCGAGACCGGAATCCTAAACACGAGGACCAGACGTTTGGTAGGATCAAATTTACATATTCATATGCCTTCACGCCTCCCCCTTACTGTACCGGGTGCTCTTTTTTTGGGCTGATGCTTGAGAAAACATATTTCCCGCCAACAATATTCATAACAAATATGCATGGAAGCAACTTGCCCGCAAGCGGCAGCATTCCGAGCGAACACATACTTTTTAATAAAACATCATTTTCATGGTATCATTTTTATGGGATTGTACCTCGTAAAATTTTATTACGGCAAATTGATAACAGTTGTAAATGCGTCCCCCATGATGCTGTGCAACGAAGAGTGCTGTTCCGGATGTATTGCGAGTTGGGTTGTCTATTTGGGTCGAGACTTGACAATGATGATGATGATGATGGTGGCGATGTCTTCATCAGCCTGTGAAGCTCTCCACTTACCTATTAAAGTGCGTGGAAGATAAGTTGGGTAACCTGTGCTTCCTAGAATTGTCTCGTTGATCAACTAAAACAACGAAAGCAATCCAAATTCAATAAAAGATTAATGGAATAAGAAAACGACTTGAGGAAAAATCGAATCACAAAGAGCTCGATTGTGTTGCTTTGGTTGGGTTGATTGCATGACTAACGGCAGCAAGGATTCGTCCAAGAGCCGAAGCTCTAATATAATATCAAATTGATTTTTGATTGCTTTTATTCCGTTATTGCCTTTATTACTGATTACATCTCTATCTCCTATATGGATGAGCTCGGTCGAGCTGGGGCATGTCCAATCCATTCGGTGTTCCCGGCTTGTTATATGAATGCTCGCTAGCTATACATGACACGCGTTGCTACTCGATGTTGCTGGGTGGAAGGATAACAGAGTCATCAATGCAGTCGGTCCTCGATGTTTTATTGGGTTGCTGGTGGGAGTTTTCCCAATGCGGTTACTGAGAAGAGTAGACACCTATACGATAACATTATTACGAGATCCGTTGGGGGTTTAATGCTACCGAGCCAATGACGATGTGGTCAATCGACTGATAGAAATAAATGTTAAATTCGATTAACCGAAGATCTAATGGGAGGATTTCCAATAAAAATCAACATAATCGCCGATGTTTTGTTTGAATATGTTCAAAAAAGACAAAAATATTAATAATAATGCTGTCTAATGAGCACGTTGAAGTTACTCAAAATTGTCCCACCCTGCTCGTTCTTTTTTGTCAGCAAATGGGAACGAGTGATATGGGAATAACTTCAAGCTACTCATCAGACCGGACTAATTTTATATTAGCCACAGATTAATATTTTTAAGCAACGTTTCAACGGAAAATGCGAATGTGAAACAATTTAATTTATTCGTTTCAATTTAGATCTTTATAGAATAACCCAATTATGTTAATACTTTTTGATGAACAACATTTCTGGTATTGTCTTCTGATGCCTATATAAATAACACTGATAGTCCAGCTCTTGAACAGTTATTTTACATCTTCTGAAGACTTTTGGAGGTTTTTAAAAGTGTATTTTGCTATAAGAACATCGTCTGTATCTTTTTCCGTCGTAAAGTTATACCAATTTATTTGAAAAAAAAATACATTAGTTAAATTGGTAAAACTTGAGATAAAAAACATATCTCCAATTTTTTGACACAATAAAGAATATGAGTCGCTTTTTCAAATGCCGTGTAAACATATTTTTTGGTTTGCCCCAGTCGAAGATGCAAACTTTTGAATCGAAATTTTGACGGGAAAAGGATTATAACTTTTGATCCACAAAAAACATATTTATACAACAAAAGTTGCATTTTTTGAGCTTTTGAACTCACCCAAGGACGACATTTCCAAAAAATCGAAAACAAACAAAGTAGATAAAAAAAACTGTTTTTTGAAGCACACCCCAATCTAAGAATCGAAAACGCAAATTTGTATGAAAAATTATGGATGTTCAAACCAAGACGAATATAACCGACTGGCGGCTTTTTATTGATGGATCATCAAAAAGACTTCAAGTTGTATTGCTGCACAATCATGCAACAAACGAACAATACCTGTCACTTCCAATAGAACAATCTATTTTGCTTAAAGAAAGTTGTATAACAATAAAACTACTTTAATATAAAATTCAATATGAAAAATATGGCTTGGTGGTGATAGGCTATTTCAAAATGAGTGAATTTTTTCAAGGGATTGCAAAGAGAGTTTACAAAATTACCGTGTTTCCTATGCCTTTGAGATACAGATATGTTCCGTTTTTATCAACACGGTCCGTGCGTTTCAGTTGATAAAACCAGAACAGTGACAAAATCGGAACAATTTTCTTCGATTTTTTTTGCTAAAATTATAGTAAAAATGATATATTGCTGGGAGAATGTTAGATTTGCAGTTTCTAATATTTTCAAATGCTAAGAAACTGTCCATAAACCACTAGGGAGACAAGGGTTAGTGAAGAGAGACCAAAGTTATTGTATATTGAACATCGATGGTTACTGGTTGAGAGTCTTTGCAAGTAAGGGGTACATCAAGAAAACGTTCATACATTATGTAAAAAAAAAAATTTACAATTTTCAATCCGTCATCACTTAATCGTTTCACTTTTTGTATGAAATATAAAAAAAATGATTCCCCTCCCACTAAAAGCGTGACGTAATTTATGGACTTTCCGTAAGATAAGGTGGCATCCATTGATAAAATAACAATAAATTTGAAAATATTTGACCTCCTTAATCCTTTCGGGACGGATGGGTCATATGTATATGCCCAGCGTTTTAGATTGGCTGTGAAAAAATACAGAATAGACATAGGTCCCCAGTTTCTACAGCAAAAATCTTCATCATGATGTCGACTACCCAGGAATATTACTGGAGGCCAAGTTTGACTATACCATGAAGACCTAGATATCCAAAACCATGGGAAAATGTGCTTCTGGCTGCTTCCCGAGTAGCACACTTGTCACATATCAGTCACTGTAGCTCATATGTGATCAAATCCAGGTACATTGGAGTTACTGCAACTAAATCGATCTGAACTGTGCTACTTGGGTTGCAGATAAAATTTAAATATTAGTGTCCTGTATCACATTTTTTATTAATCTAAACACTCAATCAAAATTAGCTATCTTGATCGTAAAGACAGTAAACATTTTTTTTAGAATATGAGATGCTCAAGGTCCTCCAAAACGTTCTCGATTTTAGTCCACGGTATCTACCAGATCAACCAAGGCGTATGCAATGTCTTCATCATCGGCATATACCCAATCTACTCCAATAGGCCATGCGCATCTTGTAAATCTAATTTTCTCGAATACATGATGTTCAAGGTACTCCAAAACGTTCCCAAGTTCAACCCAAAATATCTACCGGACAACCAAGGCTTTTTGCAACGACCTCAACATCAATATGTACCACACTTGGTTCAATAAACATATGCGTACCATGCGAATCCAATTTTCTTGAATTTGGGATGTTCAAGGTACTCCAAAACATTCTGGAGTTCAGCTTAAGGTATCTGTCAGGTTAATCAATCAAGGTTTTTGCCAATGTTCTTATTTTTGGCATATACTCAATATATCCAATAATGCAAACTCAATTTTCTAGAATACGTACCAAATCCAGTTCAAAAAGCATATGATTCTAATTTCCATGATCATAAGATGTCTAAGGGGTCTCCAGCTAGGCTTGCGAGCGTAGGATTGCCAATCCGGAGGTGATGAGCTAGGTCCGGTCCGGTCTAGGATGTTTTCGGGCGGGAAACATTCTAGATTCCCCAGGCATAGCGTTTCCTTTGTACTTGCCTCACAAGATACATACTCTTGCAATGTCGGGCATAGCTTCAGCTCGATTGACTGCCCGTAGATACTACTCCATTATGACCAGATCACCTGTTCTTGCACAGAGAACCAAGAGATGTTTGCTTGGGACTAGCCACTCATCTTCAATGTACAAGTACTGTCAAGCCCAATATATCTCTGCGCTTGCCACGAGTTCATTTTATTAGAGTTTTTGGGTGAGGTTGACGGGCAGAGGTTCGTCTTGGTTAACGGGCTACCAATGTGGTAGATGGTAAAAAGCAATTGATAGAATTTCTAATTGGATGTAGGAAACGAGCTTTTTTTTGTTCATTTCCAATTCCAGCGATTACTGCTAGAATAGTCAAATCAAAGGTATAAACCCAGATCAATCGACCTAGCGTTGGTGGTGCCTTTCTCGCGCATTAAAAAAATAATAAAAACACATAAGAGAGGTAGAAATAGCACTTTAGGGGGATATATTTTACTTTTTCCATTAATTCATATGCATTTGCGGTCATTCGAATGCATTGCTGCAATCCTTGAAAATTTTGTTTTTGTTTTTGATTTTTTTTCCCAAGGGGGGACTCTTGGCAGAAGAACAATGTTTTTTCCATAACTTTGGAACGCAATGACCGATCGAGCTAATTTTCAATAACAACTAGACTAGACAATCCGCGTCGACTGCAATTTGTTGCGAGCAAATCTAATAATGCTAAGTACCAAAAAGTGTGTCTCACATTTTTGTACACACACACACATACAGACATCATCTAAGTTCGTCGAGCTGAGTCGATTGGAATATAACACTATGGGTCTCCGAGCCTTCTGTCAAAAGTTCGGTTTTGGAGTGATCCTATTTATTTATTTATTCAGACTAAGGCCGAAGTGGCCTGTGCGGTATATAAGAGTCTTCTCCATTCGGCTCGGTCCATGGCTACACGTCGCCAACCACGCAGTCTACGGAGGGTCCGCAAGTCATCTTCCACCTGATCGATCCACCTTGCCCGCTGCGCACCTCGCCTTCTTGTGCCCGTCGGATCGTTGTCGAGAACCATTTTCACCGGGTTACTGTCCGACATTCTGGCTACGTGCCCGGCCCATCGCAGTCGTCCGATTTTCGCGGGGTGAACGATGGATGGTTCTCCCAACAGCTGATGCAATTCGTGGTTCATTCGCCTCCTCCACGTACCGTCCGCCATCTGCACCCCACCATAGATGGTACGCAGCACTTTCCTTTCGAAAACTCCAAGTGCGCGTTGGTCCTCCACGAGCATCGTCCAGGTCTCGTGTCCGTAGAGGACTACCGGTCTAATTAGCGTTTTGTAGATTGTCAGTTTGGTACGGCGGCGAACTCTATTCGATCGGAGCGTCTTGCGGAGTCCAAAGTACGTACGATTTCCAGCCACTATGCGTCTCCGAATTTCTCTGCTGGTGTCATTTTCGGCAGTCACCAGTGAGACCAAGTACACAAATTCTTCTACCACCTCGATTTCGTCACCACCGATGCAAACTCGCGGTGGGTGGCTCACATTGTCTTCTCTTGAACCTCTTCCTATCATGTACTTCGTCTTCGACGTGTTGATGACTAGTCCGATCCGCTTAGCTTCCCTCTTCAGTCTGATGTAGGCTTCCTCCATCTTCTCAAAGTTACGTGCCATAATATCTATGTCGTCGGCGAAACCAAATAGCTGGACGGACTTATTGAAAATTGTACCACTCGTGTTAATCCCTGCTCTCCGTATTACCCTTCCAAAGCGATGTTGAATAGCAAACACGAAAGACCATCACCTTGCCGTAACCCTCTGCGGGTTTCGAAGGGACTCGAGAATGCCCCTGAAACTCGAACTACGCACATCACCCGATCCATCGTTGCTTTGATCAACCGTGTCAGTTTATCCGGAAAACCGTGTTCGTGCATTAGCTGCCATAGCTGGTCCCGATCGATTGTATCATATGCGGCTTTGAAGTCGATGAATAGATGATGTGTGGGCACGTTGTATTCGCGGCATTTCTGCAGTACTTGGCGAATGGCGAACACCTGGTCCGTGGTGGAGCGTTCGCCCATAAAACCCGCCTGGTACTGCCCACGAACTCCCTTGCAGTTGGTGCTAGTCGACGGCATAAAATTTGGGAGAGTACCTTGTAGGCGGCGTTCAGCAATGTGATTGCGCGGTAGTTGCTACAATCCAGCTTATCGCCCTTTTTGTAGATGGGACACACGACACCTTCCATCCACTCCTGCGGCAAAACTTCCTCCTCCCAAATCTTGGTAATGACCCAGTGCAGCGCTCTAGCCAGTGCCTCACCACCGTGTTTAAATAGCTCTCCTGGTAGTTGGTCAACCCCAGGGGCTTTGTTGTTCTTCAGCCGGCCAATCTCCTCCTGGATTTCCTGGAGATCCGGAGCCGGTAGAATTCTGTCCTGCGCGCGTTCTCCCAGGTCCATCACCATACCGCCATCTTCGTCTGCCACATCGCCATTCAGGTGTTCTTCGTAGTGCTGCCGCCACCTTTGGATCACCTCACGCTCGTTCGTAAGAAGGTTCCCGTTTGGAGTGGAGTGATCCTATAGCCTTTACGTATACTTTGTATACGAGAAAGGCAAAAATATAAATGGAAATGGTATGGAAGTTCATTTCCTGTTCTAGCGATTGCTAAAACATGAGAAATATAGAGAAAGATATAAAATAGGAATGGGACGAGCCTGGGATTGAACCCACGACCTCCTGCATACGAGGCAAAAGCGATAGTCATATGACTACCAAACTCGTCTTGAAAATGCTAATAGAATACTAAGTTGAAAAGCCGGCTACGTTCCAGTTGGAATGTAGCTTAATGGGCTCTCTGGGATATCATATCTAACATCATTCATAAGTTAGATCATTGAATAGGTAAAAGTCGCTTTGAAAATTTGCTATTGAAGTGATCTGAGTTCCAGGACGTTTTGAAGAGATGGAACAGAAGTTCATTGAAAATTAGTTTATTAGTTAGTTTGACATCATTTGTTCACGATTCGCTATCGAGTCTTAGAACATCAACCCGTGGAGGGTCTACTGTAGCTTCTAAACGAATTAAGTGATATCCTACCAGCTCAACGGACCTGCTGGGATGTTCAGCGATGCGCGGATACATCGTTCAGGACTTGGTTGATCCGGTAGATCACATGTTCTAAACTGTATCGAACTCAAGAATGTTTTGGAGAAACTGTAAGGCTTGCGTGTAAAAGTAATAAGTGAAATCCTATCGGCTCAATGTACCTGCTAAGATGTTCAACGATACAGGAATACGTCGTTCAGGGCTTGGTTGATCGGGTATATCACATGCTCTGAACTCCAGGACGTTTTGGAGACCCTGAAATAGTTTACGTTTATTCAAAACTCGATCAATTCTTGTCTTATGATTACATAGATATTTTTGGACATATCTCTCAGCTTAGGACAGTTTGTTTGTAGACATATTTCCTGATACATTCGAGGATATGTACTCCAGGACAGTTTGGACGGCCTAGAACATCCGAAAAAATATTTCAACGATTTTTCAGTTATATCAGAACGCCAGATAACAATGTAATCCTTCGTCCTGAAGTAATAAAGTGCAAAAAAAATCCGCATCTTATCACTTTTATTTCGATGAGGGGGTGTTGGTGAGAAGAATCCTCTCTTGTTAGTTACGGCCTTATTACCGCTAGTGCATGAAATATTATAAACACAACATTTGGCCAAAAACAAACCAAAGTTATTTTATTTTAAAAGCTAAATTCGACAAATTCGACAATTTGACAAAATCGGAGCGTGATAAAACCGGAACAAAAATTAGCTTGGCAAGTTTTGTAAAAATAGTAAATAGTCCCTAGGAAATAATTAAGACCCCAAATATAAATCAATCGTTCAATAATTATAAAAAAAAATACATAAACATGTCTTGAAAGGTACACATCCTACATTCCCATTTAAGTAATTTTAAGGCTAATATGGGAACATAGTCAGAAGAGCAGGAAGAGCTTTTTTACCAGGATATAAAACAGATTAAACAACGCTACCAAAATCAAGCTGGTGCGCGAATCGCCTTCCGAGTATGAGTGTCAATCAAGATCCTATGTCTACTTTTAATGTGTTTAGGTATAACTTAATGATATTTTAAATGTGTGATCAAAAACATTGTATAAACATTATGTTTAAACCAATAAAGTGAGCTTACTAGCTTCAACAGTTCAAAATTGCTGTGCGGCCCTTGATAGTATGCATGCTGGGAACAACATCCTTTTCGGGCATATTTGTATAGTAAATCATATCTTTTGAGCTGCATACGCACGATGGGATGCTAACGGTTTAACCAGATGTAGATGCCTATAGGGTAAGACGGTATAATGCGCCCCACCTGGCCAAAACGCCCCCTTTGATTTCTAGAAAACTATAACTAACTAAAGGTCAAATTCAGTTGGTACCTATAAATATTTGTAAAACCATCATCCTATGTGAATATGGGAGTATTTTTGTATTACATAATGAAAATATTTGCAAAATACAAAAAGTCACAGTTTTGATGTAACTTTTAATGTTTGTTTGCTCAACATTCTGGAGCGACGCTAGCATACTGTCCGCAAAACTTGCACTGGAACACTTAGTTGGGCAACAAAATAACTTTTCTCAGTGGTTAATATAATATAAAATTGCTTCCATCTTCAAAAATGTAACGTTTTCCAAAAACATGTTTCACTGGTCAAAACGCCCCAGTGTAGGCAGGACAATATGCCCTTACCAATTGGACACAAGCGCGGCGAGCTTGCATCAGTTGCTTCCAAATTGTATGGACAATATTGAAATGTAATTCCAACCTGCTTAAATGGACTTATGTTGGTTTTTTACTGTCAAGCACATAAGAATTTGTAACCTTTTCATTATATGATTGATAAAATACTAATGAAGGGCTATGAAACGTCTTTGGTTAAGGTGGGGCGTATTGCCCAGGCACTTTTTGAAATCCATTTTTTACGAGTTTTCAAAAAAGTTCTATTACGTGTTATCTGTAATATTTATATATGACTACTTACGGGCAATGCATTTGCGACTTCCTGGACTACCAAATAACACAAAGTTTGCATAAATTGCGTTCAAAAGTAAAAAGTTATCGAGGAGTTGCCTTAGGGGGGCATATTATACCGTCTTACCCTAGACATAACAACGGTAGGAGCTTCAGAACAATTTGACACTCTAAATTCTGGAACATTTTCGAAGGACAAAACTGAATTGTAAATAATACTTTTGCACTCTGTGACCTATAATCAGTTAACTTTGATTCCTTTGAACTCTGAGATAGTTTGGAAAACGTAGAACATTCGTAGGAATTTGTCCTTTCTTGATTCAATAATATGGTTTCGGCTTAGTATGATACATAAAAATCAGAAGTGTTATGTACAAGACACAACCGCCCAACGTAAACAACGTAAGGCAGTTTAGTTCATTGAGGATTGTAGTGCCACCATGCGTGAATATTATTTAGAAAATTCATTTGATTACTTATGTCACTGGTTTCGAACAAAACTAGCGTATCTTATTATATGAAAATTGTTGGATACATTTTTTTTTTTAAATTACTATGAAAACCCAAATTCATTCCTCAGTGGTAATGATGCCTTCCTTAGATCCGAATTGCCTACATTTGGGATTTGAAGCATTTGATGAAATATTTCAATAGAAGAAGCCCTAGGGGAGCATCCTCTTTTCCGTTTGCAACATTTATTACTCAGCAACATTCCAATCATAGACATATCTAATTTTTTGTGCATCACTAGAAATCATAAAATGTCAATCATGTACCAAAATTCAATTAATTTGGTTGTGATGCGCGCGAGTAGTAAACGTTGCGGACGGGAAAAGAGGGTGTGTGTGTTATTACAATCTAACTCCCACTGTGTGGCAGTGTCACTATGGATAAAATATTCGTGCAACCATTTTATAAATATCATTGCAAGACTCTTGTATCAGGGAGCTAGAAGGTGATAGCTCTATTGTAACTCATGTAGCCCGTTTCAAGAACGTATGCGTTCCGAAGCTTTAGTCGTGTACAATAAGTACCGCATGATTGCACCCACGTATTATAAAAATATCTTAAGTGCATTCACACTTCCTGAATCAAAGTTAAATCCTTCTGATTCAGGCGCGCATTTAATTGGACAAAATATTATTAGGCCGATGTAAATATTTTTGTAAAATATGTCTCCACCCCCCACCCTTCGGATTTTTTTTGCTCAAAAATAGCAATTTGAGGGGCAACAAAAAAAATTTCCGGTAAATTTTGAGAACTTTCAAAACATTCTTTAACAAATCCGAGGAGTTTTTTATTTTTTTTCCATTTTAATATTTATCTTTTACTAGCAGACCCGACGAACTTTGTTTCGTGTAAAATTGATTTATGCTCTGATTAGTTCTCGAGTTATGCAGAAATTTTTGGTTTATTTGTATGGAAGCCCCCCTTTCCAGAAGGGGGAGGCGTTGCAAACCACCACAAAAACATATCTTCCCTTCCAAAACCTCCACATGCCAGATTTGATTCCATTTGCTTGATCTCTAGTTATGATGAAATTAGTGTTTCATTTGTATAGGAGCCAGGTTCCGGAGAGGAGACGGGTCTCGAACCATCTTAAGAACCTTCCCCGCCCCAAAACCTCTGCATACGAATTTTCACGTCGCTCGATTCAGTAGAAGAAGAAGAAGATTACCCCCCCTTCTTGACTTTGCGGAGACCAGTAGACTTTGACCACATAACATATAGGCATCTTTGCCGTAGAATGTGGTCCTGCCCTGATTTTGAAACGCTAGCGAACCTAGCGCTGGAAGTCAAGCTTTACTCAACAAGGAGCATAAGACAGAGCAGCGGCGTATGATTTTCTGTTTCCCTCTATCGCCTTGGATACACGGGAGGGCCGTTCGTCAATTGTTGATACACAAAGAGTTCACATCGAATTTTGCGGTTTGTTCTATGATGTCTATCTGTTTTGTGCTTTGACCCTGCGTAGACCATAATTTTTAATACATATGTGTAACGGCCTTATTAATTTTCAGTTTGCAAAAAAATGCTCAACATTTTTCCAAAGTCGTTTTTTAATATAAACACCATTGTGCAATTATAATGCGATGATTTCATTTCTAGCAAAGGCATTGGGATCGATAACAATTGATCGTCTCATGCCTGCACAAACATGCCCCTATCTGCATCACTTTTTATACACCATGCACTACATTACGCATTTTTGTTACATTTGTTTCGACCGCGGTCACTGCTCCGGCTCCATTGTTCTACTTTTGTGTGAAACACCGCACAAAAAGCAGAGTCCAAAAGCCAACCGCACTGAACGGCGACGGCCGAAACGAGACCAGGGTGTCTACTCATCTGTAAAAACAAAATTCCCTGATTTTTCCAGGTTTTTTCCAGGTGCTTTACAATAATTTCCAGGCAAAAACAAACGTGCCATATATAGATTTTAGCAGCAAAAGATCAATTCAAAAAAGTAAATATTGCGAAAAATATTATTTTAAAGAATATTATGGTGGCTTCACAAAACAATGTTGTGAATTACTTAAGAAATTACTTCGCAAGTTTACCCAGAAATTGTTTAAGCCATTCAATCAAAATTCCTTCAGGAATCACATAGGAAATTCCTCCAGGTATTCCTTTAAAAATTTCTCCATAGATTCCTCCGGATTTAATTTGAAAATTTCTTTGCTAAAACTTTAGAAAACATCTAAAGGATTTTTTTTTCGGAAATTCCTTTAGAGATGCATTTGGCGATTCCTTTACGATTTTTTAAGTTCCTTCAGGTGTTTGTTCGAAAATGTCTTATTAAAATTCCTCGGAAATACCTATATAAAA
Source organism: Armigeres subalbatus (assembly GCF_024139115.2). Lineage (NCBI taxonomy): Eukaryota > Metazoa > Arthropoda > Insecta > Diptera > Culicidae > Armigeres > Armigeres subalbatus. Next base: position 182,515,177 of record NC_085140.1, on the reverse strand, counting down.
TACTTTGCAGATTTCTTCAGATATTGGTTAAGTTTTCTATCGGAAATCTCTTTGAATTTTATTTCAGCTGTTTTTTTTAAAGAAACTTAAGAAAACTTCTTAAGGAAATGTTCCGGAAATATGTTTGGGAATTTCTTCAGGAAATCCTTCAGAACTTCTTACGAAAACTCCTTCAGGAAATGTGTTGATGCAAAAATATGAGATTGCTGGGTCCATGACGTTAGGCATAATACCTTCCTTATGTCGTGGGCTGTTTTTGGGGCATATTATGCTTAACATCCTTTATGCCTAACGTACTCATGCCTAACGTCCTTATACCTGTTCGGGTGACCAACATCTAGCTTGTTCTAGTTTTTAACCAAAATCTAGTTGGCTTGAACCTAGCAGCCAAGGTACCGGTACTATATGATAAGTGTTAAACGGCCAAGTTATAGCCTATTCAGATTACGCCATTGATGATCATAAATATCATGATAAACAACAACCTGATGCCATCTCCATACATTCAATTTTCCGCTTTAACACGATATTTATTACGATAAATAATCTAATCGTAATCTGAATAGGCTATTAAGCTTATTGAAGCAAATTTTGGCAGAATAATTTCAATGGTTACAGCGTTACTAGCGTTCTATTACTGCTTTACTGTAAAAACCTTCGGAAAAACCTTCGGAAACCTTTGCTTTGGATATTATTTTGAAATTCCTTGGGACTTTTTAGGAACTCATTCAGAAGTATCCAAGGATGTTATCGATCATTTAGTAATCTGCGTTCGATCATTTAGTAGTTTGTCAATAATTCATTCCAGAGGCCTAATTTCAAAATGTATTGTATGGTGGACTTTTAGTGCGAAGGTTTTTCTACAACTCTTCTTAACAGGTCGATGTTCGAATTCATTTAGTCTTTTAGTCTGAGTTACTGCTACTAGCGATATAGCTCCGTTATTAGTGAAATTCAAACAACGAACTGTTAGGCATAGTTGAAGATAAACCTTTGCACTAGAAGTCCGCCATACAACATTTTGAAATTTAGCCTCTGGAATGAGTTATTGACAAACTACTAAATGATCGAAGGCAGATTACTAAATGATCGATAACATCCTTGGAAGTATCTTAAGGAAAACTTTAGAAAACACTTGGAGGAGTTTTTCCAGATATTTTGCTTTTAAGAATTCTTTGGAAATACTTCGAGAATATCTTTAGAAACTCCTTTGAAAAATCCATTCGGGAATCCTTCGGCTATTCTTTCAAGAATTCCTTTAGCAAAAATCCTTCACAAATGACTACACACTTTTTTTTGAAAATCCCTTCAGGTTAGGCACATTTCGGGAATTTCTTAAAGAAACCATACGAAAAAACGTCTGGAAATTCGTTTTGAAATTCCTCCGGGAATTCTTTTCCATTTTTGTCTTGGAAATTCCGCCAGAAATAATTTGGAACTTGCTAATCATTCTTAAGGACACTCTTTTAGTGATTTCTTTGAATAATTCCTTGGAAAACTGATCCCGAAATTCCTTCGGAAGTTCCGCCAGGAAATGCTTTGAAAAATCCTAACTAATTTAGTATTTTTAAATATTCCTAAAAAAATCCGAGGGGATATTCAAAAGAATCTACAAAGCAATCCCTAATTGATTTCCCGAACAAATTCCTAGATTTCACCAAGAATAGCTTCGGAAATTCTCCAGGAATTCTTTAGAAAATGGCAAAACGGTTTTTTGCGGAAGAACGATCCATTAACGTTCACTCCATTTTCAGTAGATTTGAATGGTATATTTATTCAAATATTTTTAAGGATTTTTTCATATTTTAAGAGAATTTCACTCATGATCACCGGGTATTGAAATTTCCCTGATAATGTCAGGAATTCCCTGATAATTCCAGGTTTTTTCCAGGTGAGGAGAAATTCCCTGATAATTCTTTTCCAGGTTTTTCCAGGTAGTAGACACCCTGGAGACTCTTGCGGCCAAGAGAAGAGGTGGCTGCCAAAATGATCCGACACCCTATTTTAACGTTCATAACCCAAAATTTCAATATAATTGACAAATTGGTAGAGAATTTCCGAGTCGATTGATATATAGGGTAAGACTGTATAATATGCCCCCCCTAAGGCAACTCCTCGATAACTTTTTACTTTTTAACGCAATTTATGCAAACTTTGTGTTTTTTGGTAGTCCAGGAAGTCGCAAATGCATTACCCGTGAGTAGTCTTATAAACATATTACAGAAAACACGTAATAAAACTTTTTTTGAAAACTCGTAAAAAATGGATTTCAAAAAGTGCCTGGGCAATACGCCCCACCTTAACCAAACACGTTTCATAGCCCTTCATTAGTATTTTATCAATTACATAATAAAAAGGTTACAAATTCTTATGTGCTTGACAATAAAAAACCAACATAAGTCTATTTAAGCAGGTTGGAATTACATTTCAATAGTTTCCATATAATTTGGAAGCAACTGATGCAAGCTCGCCGCGCTTGTGTCCAGTTGGTAAGGGCATATTGTCCTGCCTACACTGGGGCGTTTTGACCAGTGAAACATGTTTTTGGAAAACGTTACATTTTTGAAGATTATTTTATATTATATATTATATTAACCAATTTTATATTATATTAACCACTGAGAAAAGTTATTTTGTTGCCCAACTAAGTGTTCCAGTGCAAGTTTTGCGAACAGTATGCTAGCGTCGCTCCAGAATGTTGAGCAAACAAACATTAAAAGTTACATCAAAACTGTGACTTTTTGTATTTTGCAAATATTTTCATTATGTAACACAAAAATACTCCCATATTCACATAGGATGATGGGTTTACAAATATTTATAGGTACCAACTGAATTTGACCCTTAGTTAGTTATAGTTTTCTAGAAATCAAAGAGGGGCGTTTTGGCCAGGTGGGGCGCATTATACCGTCTTACCCTAAATCTCAAAAATCCATCGGTAGATAAAGGCGCTATTGAAGCTTAAAATCTTACATGATTTCGTGACGGTCTCGAATTTGGAAATTTTCATTTGTCACCCTGTATCCGAGTCTTCCCCTTAGACGTAGTTTACGTCAAAATTGCCTACATTACGGCTCTTCGCTGTATTGCGAATCATCCAACTAAGTTTATTTGGTTCAACACGCAATGTTCTTCATAACTTTCGAACACAATGACCGATCGTGATTATATTCAATAGTGATCAACTAGGGTTTGTCCCCCGTCGAATCCAACTTGTTGAGAGAAAATCGGTTAAGGGAATTAGGGGAACGGTTCGCCACTTCATCTCATAGCTCCTATTTCCATCCCATCAAAAACAAAGCAATGGAAAGGAATTTGGTTTGTTTATTATTTTTGTGATTTTTTCAGCAGTGAGCACGGTTGACAAAAAGAAGCGACGGATTTGGTGCCGTATTTCTTTGTTTAGCTATGAGATGGATATATGTACAGTGAGATGGAGAGCGGAACAATTCCCCTACTATATGAAGAAGTGGCTAATGTTTTTCAGTTTTCGTGTACACACACTCACACGGACAGACAGATAACAGATTATCTTTGATCACGCTCTCTTTTGCTAATATATCGGCTAGTTTAGCATGTTTTATGACATTTCCACAGAAGCATGATAGACAAAGCTATTGTCTTTGGATATCTGCCAAGAAATTTGAAGTAAACTTTTGTATAGTTTCGTAATAATCGAAAGAGAATAGATCCAAAGAGAGACTCTCTTTTGCACATACGACCTATTTTCAAAGCACTCTAGATTTGTTCAGCTCGACGAGCTGAGTCGATTGGTATATTAAATAACATCATAGGTCTCCGAGACTTCTTTAAAAAGCTCGATTTTGGAGTGAAATGATTGTCTTTCGGTACAACTTTGTTGTACGAGAAAGGCAAAACAGAATCATTATCAATTGAAAACCCCAGATTCACGTAGCGGTGACGATGCCTTTCTCGATTTAATCGTTTGGTATCGCCTTAGTGTGACACATATAAATAATTGTCTACCTTACGGCTCTTGTAAACGCTGTATTGCGAATCAACCAAACTGCCTTATATGGCTCAACATATCATTTTGTTAATAACTTTGCAGCTTAACATTTTATATAAATGAGCTATTTTTCTTTTACTCGGGATTTCAGTTCTCGTTGCATTTCTTGATTACATGCAACGTACATTGGATGAATTGTTGAAATTATATGCCTTATTGCGCCAGCATTTTATTTACCGTCGTTAAATGTTATCGATGTTCTCGATTGGAGCGCTTCGTTGTAAATTTGCACTTTTATTTCGTGCGTGCAATCGCTTTTGAGGGAAAGCCCGTTGATATAATACTGAAAAATAATGTGCATATTTGATCTGGAAGTAATGAAATTACAGCTTCGGCAAGTGTGTGATCCCAATGTGTGTCCTTTTCCAACAATTGCAATCGTTGGCACCCCTCACGACAATTCGCACACAATTGTCCGTCGACAGTTAGCAAATTCTTAAATGATCTTGGTCCACGACCGTTCACAAACAGCAATCGCTAATAAAAGCCTTCATCGTTGCATGGCGGCACGGTATAAATGCGTCCAAAAGCATCTGTTGAAAACACGTTTGGATGAGCTTCGAAAGGAGCTCCTTGTATGCGCCGGTTGGAACATACTCGATAGTTGATTCTAAACGTATTAGTCTGGCATTTCGGCATATAGTAGTGTTTGGGCAAATGGTTCAATTTGACACATCGACGACTTTACAATGTCGAAGATGGTTATCCGCCCGCTATCTGGCGTAGTGTAAAAATCCTCTAACGGATAGGAACCACTTGTTCACCCGGTACGACTATGGACCAAAGCGCCAGACACCCAGCGAAAAGCAACAAAAACAGCACCACACCAGCAAAACTTACAGCAACCAGCATCCACTGAACAGCAGCGAGCTAGCGCCAACAGCACTCAAGTATGTGGGTTTTCCCCGAAACACCAATAGCAAGCGTCGTAACCGTACAACCCTAAACAAAAGGATGAGAATAAAGGAACTTATGAATAACAAACAAAATTGTGTTCTTTTATTTATGATTGTCGTCGTTTGTCGCCAAATATTATAATAATTTCGGGGGATTTCTTCCAGATTGCTTAACAAGTCTACATGACATCACGTCCGCTAGGCAAGAGAGATCCTCTGGGTTTATTGAACTACGAAACATCAAATTCATTGTTCAACCTCCCCGTTACAGGTTGGCGTTACAGGATGACAGTCTTCGAACTTTACTTCACTGAATCAAAAACGCAGATCCTTTTTAGGCAGTTCGAAAAGCACATTTTTTTAAATTTTTATTAACGTGATTTTTCACAGTTTGTATAAGTTCATCACTGAAAAATTACAAAATCACCCGGGCATAATATTTGGCAATACCAATACAACATCTATCGAAAATAATTCGATATCTGTCAAAAGTAATCATGCTAAGCTTAGCTGTTCGAACGAAACATGTACATTTACATCAAATATCATGCACATAATTGGCACGATAGAAATTTACATTTCATTATATTTTTACATCACTTATCATCTCAAATGTTCGTGTTGCTTTAAATTTACATGTTCTATTTTATGCTACATAAATAAAAAAAAACGGTTAACGTGAGAATCGAACTCAGGTCCGCAGAGTGATAGGGGAAATATCTGACTGGATAAGGTGCAAGAATTAGAAGTTTTTCGATGGATTTAAGTAAACGCCTGATGAAGTACACCTATGAAATGCAGCATCATGGATGCTGCTTTGTAGTCGTAATGAATAATCTTCACTTTAGTATGACAGTGGTCGAAAACAAAGGATTCCCGCTGCATTTGCTGCTGCCTTGATGGAATTGTTTGTTTTGTTTACATTCTACCGAAATCATTGCAAGCGTGGCCATCTTTTGTTTTCGTTCACATAATATCATGTAAACTTAATGGTTTATAAATGAATTTTCAGGGTGAATAAAGTATTGTTTTTAATAGAGTGAAGTAATAATGGTAAGGTGATGTATGTATTCATGCTCTGTTTATGTGCATGATTTTCAACGCATGATTAAATTGAGAAAACGATTACATAAGCTGCATTTACATAAGTTTTATTAATTACATTACCAGTAAAAGTAATTTTTTTGCGGAGGGGCTTTGGTCCGATTCGCGAATTAAAATCAAATTAAACTTAAAAGCGACAGTTCGGAAATTACGAAATCCCCCGGTCATAATGGAACGTACACACGGTCAAGCAGTTTGACCAACAATGACTCCACCTCTCGTTTATTCAAACAACCATCAAGTTTCACCAACAGCGGCACGAACAATCAATTTATTCGACCAACAATATCACACACGAACGACCGAAGCGACAACTTGAGCACCAACCATAAAAATATATATGGGATGGGGGTTTGTACAACTTCACTACAAATGCTCAAACATGTTCGGCGAACCTTGACTCCACCCTCGACAACTCAAACCAAAATCAAAGCGTTTTATTTTTTTCCAACCGAGCAGCCAACTATCAGATGGTTGTTCGAACAACTTCACAGACAATTGATTGCATATTATTCGGCAACTCGGCCGTACGAAAACCATTTTTTTGTTAAATATCTTGGCTGTGCATATGCACAGCATATGTTTCGAAATGGACAAATTGATATGAAATTTGCGAAAAAGAATCCACGTGTCTTGGAGGGACTCGAACCCTCAACCTCCTACTCCCGGACTCGAACCCTCAACCTCCTACTTACCGTCCCGCCCAGACAGTTACTGGGGGGCATGGAGTGCGATCCTCTCGTTTAATAAACAATGTGCACTCGCTTGGCTGTGGATATACAATAGTAAAGCACATGTGGAGATTGGACAAATCAAGCATCCGAAAGATATTCAATTTGCAAATAAGAAAGCTAACCGCGGTGGAGGTTGGTACTCGGATTCTGATGGCTTTTCCGCAAACGTGACCTTTAACACTCCTCCGACCGTGATAGGTTTTACTTACACGAACGACCATGCCTCGAAAGACACTATTTTCAAATCGCTATATCTCAGCCGTTAGTGAACCGATTTGAACAATTTAGGGACTCACAAATTTTCCCGTCCATCAAGATTTGTCTGAGATGTTGAGACCTCCGATCGGACCAAAAATGACCTCTGTGGACCTCCAAACGTCGGAGCAAGTCGTGATTTTCATACAAATTGCGTGGTTGGTGCTCACCAGCTTGATGTTCATGCTAATATTAGTAAGATATTTCGAAATCCGTGAGATTTAGAAAGTTGCCGTCTTCTACAATTGTGTTCAGGAGGCCAAAACCATACTGTCGCTGATTATATTATTTCGGAACTAGTCCGCTTGGCGGCGCTAGTGTATATGGGAATACTCGTTGGGTCAAATATTTCGGAATACGAAAGATTTAGAAAGCTGTCGTCTTCTACAATTTTGTTCAGGAGGCCAAAACCATACTGTCGCAGATCATATTAATTCTGAACTCGTCCGCTTGGCGGCGCTAGTGTATATGAGAAAGATCGCTGGGTCAAATATTTCGAAATCTGTAAGATTTAGAAAGCTGCCGTCTTCTACAATCTTGTTCAGAAGTGTAAAACCATAATGTCGCAGATAATATTATTTCGGAGCCCGTCCGCTAGGCGGCGCTAGTGTATATGGAAATGCCCGTTGGGTCAAATATTTCGGAATACGAAAGAATTAGAAAGCTGACGTCTTCTACAATTTTTCTCAGAAGTGTAAAACCATACTGTCGCAGATCATATTATTTTGGAACCCGTCCGCTAGGCGGCGCTAGTGTATATGGGAATACTCGTTGGGTCAAATATTTCGGAATACGAAAGATTTAGAAAGCTGTCGTCTTCTACAATTTTGTTCAGGAGGCCAAAACCATACTGTCGCAGATCATATTAATTCTGAACTCGTCCGCTTGGCGGCGCTAGTGTATATGAGAAAGATCGCTGGGTCAAATATTTCGGAATCCGTAAGACTTAGAAAGCTGTCGTCTTTTACAATTTTGTTCAGGAGGCCAAAACCATACTGTCGCTGATTATATTATTTCGGAACTCGTCCGCTTAGCGGCGCTAGTGTATATGGGAATGCCCGTTGGGTCAAATATTTCGGAATCTGTAGGATTTGGAAAGCTGCCGTCTTCTACAATCTTGTTCAGGAGTGTAGAACCCTACTGTCGCAGATCATATTATTTCGAAACTCGTCCGCTTGGTGGTGCTAGTGTATATGACAAAGATCTCTGGGTCAAATATTTCGGAATACGAAAGATTTAGAAAGCTGACGTCTTCTACAATTTAGTTCAGGAGACCAAAACCATACAGTAGCAGATCATATTATTTCGGAACTCGTCCGTTTGGCGGCGCTAGTGCATATAGGAATACTCGTTGGGGCAAATATTTCGGAATACGAAAGAATTAGAAAGCTGACGTCTTCTACAATCTTGTTCAGGAGTGTAAAACCATACTGTCGCAGATCATATTATTTCGGAACTCGTCCGCTTGGCGGCGCTACTGTATATGAGAAAGATCGATGGGTCAAATATTTCTGAATACGAAAGATTTAGAAAGCTGACGTCTTCTACAATTTTGTTCAGGAGTGTAAAACCATACTGTCAAAAATCATATTATTTAGGAACTCGTCCGCTTAGCGGCGCTAGTGTATATGGAAATGCCCGTTGGGTCAAATATTTCGGAATCCGTAAGATTTAGAAAGCTGCCGTCTTTAAAAATTAAGTTCAGGAGGCCAAAACCATACAGTAGCAGATCATATTATTTCGGACTCATCCGTTTGGCGGCGCTAGTGTATATGGGAATACTCGTTGGGTTAAATATTTCGGAATACGAAAGATTTAGAAAGTTGACGTCTTCTACAATTTCGTTCAGGAGGCGGAACTCGTCCGCCTGGCGGCAATAGTGTATATGAGAAAGCTCGTTGGGTCAAATTTTTCGGAATCCGAGAGATTTAGAAAGCTGACGTCCTCTACAATTTTGTTCAGGAGTGTAAAACCATACTGTCAAAGATAATATAATTTCGGAACTCTTCCGCTTAGCGGCACTAGTGTATATGGGAATGCCCGTTGGGTCAAATATTTCGGAATCTGTAGGATTTGGAAAGCTGCCATCTTCTACAATCTTGTTCAGGAGTGCAGAACCATACTGTCGCAGATCATATTATTTCGGAACTCGTCCGCTTGGCGGCGCTAGTGTATATGGGAATACTCGTTGGGTCAAATATTTTGAAATCCGATAGATGTAGAAAGCTGGCGTCTTCTACAATTTTGTTCAGGAGGCTAAGACCATAGACGAACAGACGTAACAGCTTGAACATTTTTTTCCTCTACCACCACTTTGCGAGCATGTCACACGAAACAATGTTTCGTATGACATTTCACGACAAGGCGAGGAGATATCGCTATCAGCTTTACCTGATCCAGGACCTGAAGCTGGTTGGCGTTATAAATTACACCGTCGTTGACTGGGAGTGATATCGGACAGTGCACCGCGATGTCACGCAATGTAACAACTGCTTCAATTTCGGGCACGGCACCAGGAACTGCCGCATGAAGCCGCACTGCAACAAGTGTGGCGAACCCCATCCGACTGACGAGTGCCACAAAATAGAGGTGGCCGATCCCAAGTGCGCCAACTGTGGCGATAAACATGGGGCCACCACAAAGGGCTGCCCAAAGCGAGCCAAGTTCCTGGAAATCCGGAAGAAGGCTTCCACCAGGACCATTCCGAAGAAGAACCGTGTTCCTGTAATCAACGAGGTGAACTTTCCCGGCTCGCCGTCGTGCGATTCCAATACTCCAGCATCGGTCCAAGCTCCAGCACCGCTACACGGAGCTAGTGTATATGGGAATACTCATTGGGACGGAGGAACTTCCGGAGGAATTCCTGGAGGAACTTCCGGAGGAATTCCCGGAGGAACTTCCGGAGGAATTCCTGGAGGAACTTCCGCAGGAATTCCTGGAGGAACTTTCGCAGGAATTCCTGGAGGAACTTCCGCAGGAATTCCTGGAGGAACTTCCGGGGGAATTCCTGGAGGAACTTACGAAGGAATTCCTAGAGGAACTTCAGGAGGAATTCCTAGAGGAACTTCAGGAGGAATTGCTGAAGGAACTTCCGGAAGAATTTCGGAAGGAACTTCTGGAGGAATTCCTAAAGGAACTTTTGGAGGAATTCCTGGAGGGACTTCCGGAGGAATTCCTGAAGTGACTTTCGAAGGAATTCCTGGAGGAACTTTCGGAGGAGTTCCTGGAGGAATTTGCGGAGCAATTCCTTGAGGAACTTCCGAAGGAATTCCTGGAGGAACTTCCGGAGGAATTCCTGGAGGAACTTCCGGAGGAATTCCTGGAGGAACTTCCGGAGGAATTCCTGGAGGAACTTCCGGAGGAATTCCTGGAGGAACTTCCGGAGGAATTCCTGGAGGAACTTCCGGAGGAATTCCTGGAGGAACTTCCGGAGGAATTCCTGGAGGAACTTCCGGAGGAATTCCTGGAGGAACTTCCGGGGGAATTCCTGAAGGAACTTCCGGAGGAATTCCTGGAGGAACTTCCGGAGGAATTCCTGGAGGAACTTCCGGAGGAATTCCTGGAGGAACTTGCGGAGGAATTCCTGGAGGAACTTCCGGAGGAATTCCTGGAGGAACTTCCGGAGGAATTCCTGGAGGAACTTCCGGAGGAATTCCTGGAGGAACTTCCGGAGGAATTCCTGGAGGAACTTCCGGAGGAATTCCTGGAGGAACTTCCGGAGGAATTCCTGGAGGAACTTCCGGAGGAATTCCTGGAGGAACTTCCGGAGGAATTCCTGGAGGAACTTCCGGAGGAATTCCTGGAGGAACTTCCGGAGGAATTCCTGGAGGAACTTTCGGAGGAATTCCTGGAGGAACTTCCGGAGGAATTCCTGGAGGAACTTCCGGAGGAATTCCTGGAGGAACTTCCGGAGGAATTCCTGGAGGAAGTTCCGGAGGAATTCCTGGAGGAAGTTCCGGAGGAATTCCTGGAGGAAGTTCCGGAGGAATTCCTGGAGGAAGTTCCGGAGGAATTCCTGGAGGAAGTTCCGGAGGAATTCCTGGAGGGACTTCCGCAGGAATTCCTGGAGGAACTTCCGCAGGAATTCCTGGAGGAACTTCCGCAGGAATTCCTGGAGGAACTTCCGCAGGAATTCCTGGAGGAACTTCCGCAGGAATTCCTGGAGGAACTTCCGCAGGAATTCCTGGATGAAGTTCCGCTGGAATTCCTGGAGGAAGTTCCTGGAGGAACTTCCGGAGGAATTCCTGGAGGGACTTCCGGAGGAATTCCTGGAGGAAGTTCCGGAGGAATTCCTGGAGGAACTTCCGGAGGAATTCCTGGAGGAACTTCCGGAGGAATTCCTGGAGGAACTTCCGGAGGAATTCCTGGAGGAAGTTCCGGAGGAATTCCTGGAGGAAGTTCCGGAGGAATTCCTGGAGGAAGTTCCGGAGGAATTCCTGGAGTAACTTCCGGAGGAATTCCTGGAGGAACTTACGAAGGATTTCCTGGAGGAACTTCCGGAGGAATTCCTGGAGGAACTTCCGGAGGAATGCCTGGAGGAACTTCCGGAGGAATTCCTGGAGGAAATTCCGGAGGAATTCCTGGAGGAACTTCCGGAGAAATTCCTGGAGGAACTTCCGAAGGAATTCCTGGAGGAACTTACGAAGGATTTCCTGGAGGAACTTACGGAGGAATTCCTGGAGGAACTTGCGGAGGAATTCCTGAAGGAACTTGCGGAGGAATTCCTGGAGGAACTTCGGGAGGAATCCTGGAGGAACTTCCGGAGGAATTCCTGGAGGAACTTCCGGAGGAATTCCTGGAGGAACTTCCGGAGGAATTCCTGGAGGAACTTCCGGAGGAATTCCTGGAGGAACTTCCGGAGGAATTCCTGGAGGAACTTCCGGAGGAATTCCTGGAGGAACTTCCGGAGGAATTCCTGGAGGAACTTCCGGAGGAATTCCTGGTGTGAATTTTTTTGACAGTTTGCTATAACATTTAGAAAATTCAAATATCTCTCTATTAGTTAAACTTACTCAGTTAAGACTATAAAATCGTTCAGATGGAGTAAAACCAAAGTGCAGAATTTTTTCCCTGAGCGTAGGACAACCTGGGCGACAGTATGGTTTTGGCCTCCTGAACAAAATTGTAAAAGACGACAGCTTTTTGAATCTTGCGAATTCCAAAATATTTGACCCAACGAGTATTCTCATATACACTAGCGTCGCCAAGCGGACGAGTTCCGAAATAATATAATCAGCGACAGTATGGTTGTGGCCTCCTGAACAAAATTGTAGAAGACGACAGCTTTCTAAATCTTACGGATTCCGAAATATTTGACTCAACGGGCATTCCCATATACACTAGCGCCGCCAGGCGGACGAGTTCCGAGACAATATGATCCTCGACAGTATGTTTTACACTCCTGAACAAGATTGTAGAAGACGTCAGCTTTCTAAATCCTACAGATTTCGAAATATTTGACCCAGCGATCTTTCTCATATACACTAGCGCCGCCAAGCGGACGAGTTCCGAAATAATATGATCTGCATCAGTATGGTTTTGGCCTCCTGAACAAAATTGTAAAAGACGACAGCTTTCTAAATCTTGCGGATTCCGAAATATTTGACCCAGCGATCTTTCTCATATACACTAGCGCCGCCAAGCGGACGAGTTCCTAAATAATATGATCTGCGACAGTATGGTTGTGCCCTACTGAACAAAATTGTAGAAGAAGGAAGCTTTCTAGATTTTATGGATTCCAGAATATTTGAATCAAAGGGCATTCATATATACACTAGCGCCGCCAAGCGGACGAGTTACGAAATAATATGATCTTCAACAGTATGGTTTTGGCCTTCTGAACAAAATTGTAAAAGACGACAGTTTTCTAAGTCCTACGGATTCCGAAATATTTGACCCAGCGATCTTTCTCATATACACTAGCGCCGCCAAGCGGACGAGTTCAGAAATAATATGATCTGCGACAGTATGGTTTTGGCCTCCTGAACAAAATTGTAGAAGACGACAGCTTTCTACATCTTTCGTATTCCGAAATATTTGACCCAACGAGTATTCCCATATACACTAGCGCCGCCTAGCGGACGGGTTCCAAAATAATATGATCTGCGACAGTATGGTTTTACACTTCTGAGAAAAATTGTAGAAGACGTCAGCTTTCTAATTCTTTCGTATTCCGAAATATTTGACCCAACGAGTATTCCCATATACACTAGCGCCGCCTAGCGGACGGGTTCCGAAATAATATGATCTGCGACAGTATGGTTTTACACTTCTGAACAAGATTGTAGAAGACGGCAGCTTTCTAAATCTTACAGATTTCGAAATATTTGACCCAGCGATCTTTCTCATATACACTAGCGCCGCCAAGCGGACGAGTTCAGAAATAATATGATCTGCGACAGTATGGTTTTGGCCTCCTGAACAAAATTGTAGAAGACGACAGCTTTCTAAATCTTTCGTATTCCGAAATATTTGACCCAACGAGTATTCCCATATACACTAGCGCCGCCTAGCGGACGGGTTCCGAAATAATATGATCTGCGACAGTATGGTTTTGGCCTCCTGAACAAAATTGTAAAAGACGACAGCTTTCTAAGTCTTACGGATTCCGAAATATTTGACCCAGCGATCTTTCTCATATACACTAGCGCCGCCAAGCGGACGAGTTCAGAAATAATATGATCTGCGACAGTATGGTTTTGGCCTCCTGAACAAAATTGTAGAAGACGACAGCTTTCTAAATCTTTCGTATTCCGAAATATTTGACCCAACGAGTATTCCCATATACACTAGCGCCGCCTAGCGGACGGGTTCCGAAATAATATGATCTGCGACAGTATGGTTTTGGCCTCCTGAACAAAATTGTAGAAGACGACAGCTTTCTAAATCTTTCGTATTCCGAAATATTTGACCCAACGAGTATTCCCATATACACTAGCGCCGCCTAGCGGACGGGTTCCAAAATAATATGATCTGCGACAGTATGGTTTTACACTTCTGAGAAAAATTGTAAAAGACGTCAGCTTTCTAAATCTTTCGTATTCCGAAATATTTGACCCAACGAGTATTCCCATATACACTAGCGCCGCCTAGCGGACGGGTTCCGAAATAATATGATCTGCGACAGTATGGTTTTACACTTCTGAACAAGATTGTAGAAGACGGCAGCTTTCTAAATCTTACAGATTTCGAAATATTTGACCCAGTGATCTTTCTCATATACACTAGCGCCGCCAAGCGGACGAGTTCAGAAATAATATGATCTGCGACAGTATGGTTTTGGCCTCCTGAACAAAATTGTAGAAGACGACAGCTTTCTAAATCTTACAGATTTCGAAATATTTGACCCAGCGATCTTTCTCATATACACTAGCGCCGCCAAGCGGACGAGTTCCGAAATAATATAATCAGCGACAGTATGGTTTTGGCCTCCTGAACACAATTGTAGAAGACGGCAACTTTCTAAATCTCACGGATTTCGAAATATCTTACTAATATTAGCATGAACATCAAGCTGGTGAGCACCAACCACGCAATTTGTATGAAAATCACGACTTGCTCCGACGTTTGAAGGTCCACAGAGGTCATTTTTGGTCCGATCGGAGGTCTCAACATCTCACACAAATCTTGATGGACGGGAAAATTTGTGAGTCCCTAAATTGTTCAAATCGGTTCATTAACGGCTGAGATATAGCGATTTGAAAATAGCGTTCCGACTGTTTGGGAGGCACGGTCGGAGGAGTGTTAAGTGGTCTTGTTGTGTAGGGGTTATCACGCCTATCTAGAGAGTAGGAGGTTGAGGGTTCGAGTCCCTCCAAGACACGTGGATTCTTTTTCGCAAATTTCTTATCAATTTGTCCATTTCGAAACATATGCTGTGCATATGCACAGCCAAGATATTTAACAAAAAACCCAGATTAATCCACCTAGCGGCGATGGTGCCTTTCTCGTGCATCGTAAAATGTACTGATAAAATCACATAGGAAAGGTCAAAAAAGCACTTTAGGGGGATAGATCGCATATTTTCTATCATTTTGCATGTTTTTGCATTAATTACTATGCATTTCCACCATTCTTGAAAAAAAAATTTTTTTCGATTTTGAAATTTTTTTTCCAAGGGGGGACCCTTGGGAAAAAACAATGATTTTTCAATAATTCCGAAATGCAATGTCCGATCAGGCCAATTTTCAATAGCAAACAATGGGACCGCATTCCCCGTCGAATGCAACTTGTTGCGAGTAAATCGGGTAATGCTAAGTGTGTCTACAAAATTTGTACACATACACACATACACACACACACACACATACATACATACACACAAACAGACATCACCTCAATTCGTCGAGCTGAGTCGATTGGTATATAACACTATGGGTCTCCGAGCCTTCTATAAAAAGTTTGGTTTTGGAGTGAAATTATAGCCTTTACGTATACTTAGTATACGAGAAAGGCAAAAACTTCACACACGTTCAAACAAAGCAGCAACCGAAGCGTTTTCTTGGGGGCGGAGTCAATGTTCGTCAAACTGCTTGACTGGTGTGTACGTTGCATAAGAATGGCTGGTGCTACCCAGCAATACCAACAAAATATCTATCAATTATGATTCAATACCTGTCGAAAGTAATCTTGCTCTGCGAGCAGGGTTATTTGAAAATATGCTGTACTTGCTTAACGACTGTAGGATCTTTAGCTTTATGAATTTCTTTCAGCCTTGGCAGTGTAAAAGCAGCAAAAACAAGTTTGCCTTCACATCCGACGGTTTCGGTTTTATATTGAACCTTAATGTCACCTCTGTTCGTGTGATCAACATATGTATAGGTTGCAACCCAATGGCCAATCGCAAAAATGGCCATATCTAGCATACAGAAGTATTCATTGGTTAAACATTCTTGATGCCAACATATATTCTTTTTCTATGTTTCTATTATGTATACAAAGTTATGTCGGAATGATCTCAGCAGTATACAGAAGTTGCTGTTCCGCTCGATCGCTGCTCGTCAGAAATCACTCCAAAGCATTTCCCATCTGATCGATCCACCTTGCTTGCTACTTTGAACCACTTTGACCATGTAATCCTGCATTCTGGTCACGGACCCGTCCCACCACAATTGTATGTACGTTCTTCTTGGCTAATTTCATCATGGTAAGATTTTACCATGTTTCATTTCATTTATTTTGTATCCAGAGAACGAATTCATTCTTCTTTCACATTATGTGAAACAGTGCAAAAATAATTTAATCTTTGATACATGATTCGGAAGCTTCGTTTTAATTCATCTTAATGCATGACATCTTTCAATCGAATTTTAAGTTCAAATTTAGATGAACAAGCCCTCGTATTAGATTCAGATGTGGTATGAACAACGTTACCTTCAGTAACACGGTCTTTCTTGGGTAGTGTTACCATTTTGGATGGCAAACTTCATGGTCCATACATTCTAACTTTCATCGGCTCAGTTACTGAGTAAAATTGTAAGGACGTCTCTTTTTTTTCTAAAGAAAATTAAACTGAATTGCCTTTAAAAGCGGTACTACTCATAGTTTTGAGTATAATAACATGACATATAAACTTATCGGCAGAATGAAATATTTAGAGTTTCCATCCCGGGATTTAGGAAAATTCGGGATTTCCCGATTTCCGGGATATTATTTTTGAAATCCTGAAAATCCCGGGATACCCGGGATAAAAATTTTTGTTTCATTTCTGGTTCGCAAACAGTGTAATTTTTCTTACAAAAGTTATTTGTTTTGAACGCGAAACCCAACTAAGGTGATATCATATTTTTATACCTCCCATCAGACATGATTTTTTTTCTACAGCAAGGTTGTGTATACCAGCTAATTTTCGCCTGGCTAAATTCCTCGCGCCGCGCAACATTGATTCAGTCTTCCTGAGCTTCTTGCCTTCAGAACAATTCTTGATCCAATTCATGTCCATCCAATCGACGTTCGTACAACAAACTTTCCAGCATATGCGCACTACAAGTGATCCGACCCCGATGCTCTGCCTAATTTGTTTGGTTCCTGCTGCTGACCAGTTCCTGACCAAAGCTTCGCTTTGACTCCCACTGACTTACTAGCAAGCAACCGAAAGTTCGAACCTCCCACTAATTTATGTACGGCGCTACCCATGACTTTCGCAAACAATGCATGATCCCACGATGCCACGAGACGTATTCGCCCGATCCAAGGATCTCGGACTGCGATTACGTTTCTGTAGATAACCCATCGACACTATGTTTAAGATCCGAAATCTTCCTGGACCATAATCTGTTTCAGAGTTGTTAAACGATAAATTATCGTCGTTGTACGATGATGTTTCGTTGACGATAAAGTGAGCGTTGATTTAACATTATCGTTATCGAGTACTCGTTGATTTATCGATAGTTATCGAGTTAAGTGTAACGAACACTACAACTAAAAGTACAAATATTCTCAAGTTGGTTTTTCAAAACCTATTTCAAGCATTGCATACCCTTCAGATATTCAGAATCGCGTTTAAATCGTGGATTTAATTGGAATTCGAAAAGATCACCGAATTTACCAATCATTAAATTTCTTACAGAGTCTTAGTTTTCTATAGTAAATAATCTGAGAATATTTTTCATGTCTTAACCCTTAAAGGCACAAGGCGATTTTTTTAGAAATCGTCGGAAATATTTTTAACGTAAATAACCATTGAAATTATTAACATTAAACGTATTTTCGGTTTGTTGTTTTAAAACAACATTGCGCATTTAAGGGTTAACTGTTTGACGATTATTTTTTGACCAACAGTAAGGACAACATTTGTCAGCCAAACCGAATCATACTGAATAGGGGACGAGGTTAGTTCACCAATTCATTAAGAGTATTTTCACTCGGTGCAGGTACTCTAGAATGCAGTAATGCATGTAGCTGCATCAAATATTGTTTTAGAGCTTGGAGCCCAATATGTTGCCGAGAGATTCCGACTCCAGCTGCTTATCCTAGCTTATCCGATAAGAAGGATTGACAAAGAAAAAGTCATCATGCGTCGGCGGTAGAAGCGTACATGTATTGATGTACATCTCTCTGGGTAGTTCTTATCAGAACACCTATGCGGCATTGTGAAATATCACTGAAAAACCAACTGAACACCTCACTTTTTTTGATTCCGTAGAGAGTCAGGCATTAATTCTATAGGCATTAATTCGCTTCGATCAAAATCAACTCTGGTCAACAGCCTGCACTCAATTTTTCCAATTCTCGGCAATTCTTTCTCTTTTTCGAAAAAACATGTTTCAAATTAGAATTGAATGAGTTCCAATTTGAGCTCTGTATTATCTGGCCTTTCTAAAATATGAACTTTACCCCTGAACATTGAATAAAATCGTTTTTTAGTCAAAAAATAAGTTTTCTAAGGAAACATCGAAAAATCCCGGGATCCCGGGATTTCCCGGGATATACGAACAATTTCATCCCGAATCCCGGGACAACGAAAATGGCCGGGAAATGGAAACTCTAAAAATATTACAAATTTTAAGGTTGATGGTTGGATTCCCTTTTGGTTATCATGTTTTTATTTTCTTTGTAGCCGCAAGATGTTCAACAAGAGAGTACGGAACGGAACCATCTCCGAAGACCCCTGTGACGAAAAGGGACTAGCGATTGACCACTCAGTTCGTGGAACTGCTCTCAACTTCATCGGGAGCACACGCATACAAGCCGATGTGCTCAATGACCGTGGATTCGGCATCGTAGCGCTGCAGGAGATTTGTTGGAAGGGATCAATGGTGCGAACGTTTAGAGGTATTCATACCATCTACCAGAGCTGCGGCAACACACACGAGTTGGGAACAGCTTTCATAGTGATGGGCGATGTGCGAAAGCGCGTGATCGGATGGTGGCCGATCAATGAGAGAATGTGCAGGTTGAGGATCAAAGGCCGGTTTTCCAACATCAGCATAATCAACGTCCATAGCTTATACTCCAGAAGCACTGATGATGATAAGAAAGCATTCTACGCCAAGCTGGAATGTAAGTTCGACATGGACAGCCACGACGTCAAAATCATCATAGGAGATTTGAACGATCAGGTTGGCCAAGAGGAGGAGTTTTGACCGACTATTGGAAAGTTCAGCGACCACCGGCTGCATACGCGTAGCATCTCGAGGCAGCGTTGCCAGAAGAGGGTGAGCTCTATGGGGTCCCTCTTGAAGACTGTTAGAATACAGTTAAAGCAGCCATTAACTACGCAGTGGAGAACAAAGTCGGGTACGTGGGACGAAGTCGACGGACCGATTGATTCGATAATGAGTGTAGGCAGATTCTGGACGGTCGGGATGCAGCATGATACCCTGCAGAACGTGGAACGTTATAGACGGAGGCGGAGACAGCAGACCCGCCTTTTCAGGAAAAGAAATTGGAGATGGAGATGAAGTTCTATCAGAAGATCAACGCATCTTGCAAAGGTTTCGTGCTGCGAGCCGAGACGTGCAGGGATAAGGATGAGAGCATCTTGACGGACGTGATCGAAAGGTGAAAGCAGCACTACGAGGAACATGTAAATGGCGCTGAGTCAAAGCAGCATAGGAGATGACTACGTCAGTTCAACGGACAATGGAAGCCAACCAGCCTCCATCTTGAGGGAAGTTAAGGATGCTGGTAAGGATGTTATCGGAGCTGAGCTCATTAAGATGGGCCCAGAAAAGCTGATCACTTTCCTGCACAAACTGATAGTCAGAATCTGGGAAACTAAATAGCTATTGGAGGAGTAGAAGAAAAGGATAATATGCCCCATCTACAAGACAGGCAACAAACTGGAGTGTGAGAACTTTCGAGTGATCACCATCCTTAATGCCGCCTACAAAATTATGGAAGCGAACAGCTCCCTGGGAAGCTTACTAGATTGATCAAAGCAACAGTGGATGGTGTGCAAAATTGTGTGAAGATTTCGGGCGAACACTCCACTTTGTTCGAATCGCGCCGGGGACTAAGACAGTGATGGACTTTCGTGCCTGTTGTTCAACATTGCGCTAGAAGGTATCATGCGGAGAGCCGGGTGTAACAGTCGGGGTACGATTTTCAACTGATCCAGTCAATTTATTTGTTTCGCGGATGATGTGGACATTGTCGGCCGAACATTTTCAAGGGTGGCAGAACTGTACACCCGCCTGAAACGTAATGCAACAAAAGTTGGACTGGTGGTGAATGCGTCAAAGACAAAGTACATGCTTGTGGGCGGAACCGAGCGCGACAGGGCCCGCCTGGGAAGCAGTGTTAAGATAGACGGGGATACCTTCGAGGTGGTCGAGGAATTCGTCTACCTTGGATCCTTGCTAACGGCGTGAAATACGATAGCGCATCATCTATGGAAGTCGGGCCTACTACGGGCTCCAGAAGAAATTGCGGTCAAAAAAGATACACCACCGCACCAAATGTGTCACGTACAAGACGCTGATAAGACCGGTAGTCCTCTACGGACATGAAACATGAACAATGCTCGAGGAGGACTTGCAAGCACTCGGAGTATTCGAGAGACGGGTGCTTAGCACTATCTTTGGTGGTGTGCAAGAAGACGGTATGTGGCGGCGAAGAATGAACCACAAGCTGGCACAGCTCTACGGCGAACCAAGTATCCAGAAGGTAGCTAAAGCCGGAAGGGTACGATGGGCAGAGCATGTTGCAAGAATGCCGGACAGCAACCGTGCCAAAATGTTGTTCGCCTCCGATCTGGAAGGTACGAAACGGTGTGGAGCGCAACGAGCGAGGTGGGCTGACCAGGTACAGAACGACTTGGCGAGCGCGGGGCGCATTCGAGGATGGAGAGATGCGGCCTCGAACCGTATATTGTGGCTTCAAATTGTTGATTCAGTGTTACCTGTTTAGATGAAAGCTAAATAAATGAAAATGAAGCCGCAAGATGTTGCCAATAAACTCCCACCCCTTGCACTTTTTGTGTTGCAAAGGAGTTCGTCATACGACCCATACGGCGTAATTCAAACCTTTAGTTAGTCACACCACGGTTGTTGTTATTCACTGAGAAACAAGTGATGCTGCTTGGGCAGATCGATATTGACAGTGTAATCCGTCAGATTCGTTTGGCAGTTTTGCACACTAAGCTTTACGTTAAACTTTAATTTTGAGATACCATAAGATCTCTCTCAACTTCTTGATTGTACATGCTTGTCATTAACCTTTAAAACGACAATAGCTGTACCGTGTAAGATCCGCACAATGTTTAAACCCTCAGATAAAACATCATTAATGACTCGCAAGAATATTTTCTCCCACGTCATGCAACATTGATTCGGGGTTTTCCTTCTTCGCCTTTGCTAATGGCAGGAAAAAGCTTGCCATGAGTCGAAATTTTCATATTATGTATCTTCATTCAACGGTGCTGAAAACTACAATTGAGGCTTGGGATCAGATTTTGTACGTACGGAATAGAATGTTGGCTGCTAACATTGTGGTAATGCTTTCCCCTCAACACACGTCGTAACCGCAAAGCCGGCGAATGGCCATAAAAACGTTTGACACAAAACATCGAAAGGGTTTGTTCCTTTCCACTTGGAACAAACCGAGGTTACACGGATGGTCGACCACGATGTGATACAACTCGGGTGTTGGTGGCGTGATGATACACTCTTATGGAGAAAGCTGAATCTCAAAACTGATAGTAGAAGTGGGAAAATACGATCCATTTTTGGTAGCATTTAAGTTTTTAGTGTATTGAAGCACACTGGTGCAGAATCCACATTATCAACCAAAGTGCGTTCATGAGGTTTAGGAGTGACAAATTCGAAAAGTTAAATACTAATTTAATGTTTCCTATATTTTTGACTAACAAAAATAAGGATCTGTCCCAGTATGTTGGGACCGTCGTACACAATTGGAACGACGAAAATATACAGTTTGGTGAATCCTCCCACTTGCAGGCCTCTTCTACTGGTCGCTGTCGAGTGAGATTGCTTCATCCAGCAAATTGAGAGTTTTTTTTTGCCTCAGAAGTAACACATGTAGGTGATAATGACCTCAAATGCACCTTCGACTTGCTATATTTTCTTTGAAATGTAAATAATAATTGATAGTTTAAGAATAATTATAATAAAAATTATAATTATTATAATAATAATTAGGGATTTCTAGTTTGCTTTATGAGCAAAGCAAATTTGTTCATAAATATTTTTCGGTACTGAAAATACTCAGCC
The DNA here is from genome assembly GCF_024139115.2 of Armigeres subalbatus. Classification (NCBI taxonomy): domain Eukaryota; kingdom Metazoa; phylum Arthropoda; class Insecta; order Diptera; family Culicidae; genus Armigeres; species Armigeres subalbatus. The sequence continues at coordinate 182,492,985 of NC_085140.1, read as the reverse complement.
TTTACTTATTGTGGCTTACTTGTCAAACAAAATACCAATTCAAGCAATGATATACATAAAAATCCTCAAACTTATTATTTTAAAAAAGATGTTTGGTGATGAATCCCCCTAACTCGGAAGTTTAAGAATATAATTGTTTGTCCGATGTATGAATTGACAATGATATTGACAGAAATAGAGATCTTCACTTTTTCTTTCAATTTTTGAACTCTGCCAGTGAGAACACTCTATCAACAAAGGAAAAATATTAATTGCTCCTTAAAATTGGTCAACATTATTTTTTTGTAACTCTTTCTCGTATTTAAACATTTTGGTCGAACAACGCGTTTTGCGTTAAATTCCTCCACTCTGTGTTAACTTCATATCAAACGACGATGACAAAGGTAGTGAATGGCGGAAAGTGATTAAACATCAAATGGGATTTTCTAATGCAATCAAATAAATTTTGCCAAGTAACGACCGCGTCCAAAAAGCCACCTATGTATATGGCACCGCCTGGCAGACAGTCAGCGGTGAAAAGTACACGTGGAACATACGTTACGCTGTTCATGTGCATTTATTTGGGTGGACCACTAACGGACAGTATGTCGTAACAGTCAATGTTACGAATGGGAATGTGCTTTTTATTATAGCTAGCACTCAGTCCATTTTCGGCTGAAATGTTGCGCTACATCTCCTCCTATCACTCGATCTGTAACGCTAATAGAGTTGTTCTACTTAGTGGTTTTTGATGAAATCGCTAACGAAGTGGGAAATCCAAATGCATGCATTTTTGAGTGTTTTTTCATTCGAAATGCACAATTCGACTGAACTATTGTAGAGCAGAACGCTTTGGTATAGTGAACATGAACCGCACGTTGCACAATATTTAGAATTCTCACCCTGTAATATTCTACGCTTCAGTTCAATTAAAGTTAATTGCCTATAATAGTGACGGGAAATGTCATATCGATGTCATGGGACTAATTTGTTAATAACTTTTTTCACAAGTAATTTACAATCGTATGTTTTATATAAACATAAAGCACTCAAAGGATACTTAAACTTTTTGTAATAGGTCATTGCTCTAAAACTGAAAATGGCGGCGTGAGAGCAGAATTAGTGTCAAATGATATTAATGTCATGACATTCCGTGACATTTTTTTAAATTCGTTATCATGCCTCACACTGTATATTTAGAACAATGACTTGTTTGGCAAAGTTGTAGGCAAAGTTTAAGCATTACATGTTAATAAAAAAATCCGAGTTGTAAAAGACTTTTGAAAAAAGTTATTAGCAAATTAGTAATAGCAACCCCATGACATTTTTTTGACATTTCCCATCACTGTGCCTATTTTTCGGGTATAGGTCACCTGACATGGTCATTAATTTACAATGTTCTGAAAAACTCCGATGTAATATGTGCATCATGTGGAAGATTTTGATTTGAAAAATGTATTGGTGGTAACCACTTTCCTATGATTAACTTTGATAGAACTGAACTCTAATTGCGTGCTCTTCCATACGCAATTCGATCGGGTCTAAGCTTGTCGACCGACTGACAATAGCACACACAATCTCAACTTGATCACAGCATGCGATAATACGTAAGATCATTCAGAAAACTACTTTATTGGGCAAAAGAAAACACTCTTGCACAGCCTACTTGTTTAAGGTGAAACTGGTCCAGAATGTGACCAGCATCCAAATAAATTTTAACTCGCATTTTCAGAGGCACTTAAGGGAACTGTACCGGGTTTGGCCATGTTCCTAATTTGACCAATTTTGCGAATAACTTCAAAAATAAAGCAATTCGCAAGGGTTTTATTAGTTCCAACAAGAGATATATCCCTCACGCTTCAACGCTGCTTTCAACTGATCGATTATTTTGGAAAAATATGTATTTTTCAGGGTTGGCCGAATTAGGCACTAAGTTGGCCAAAACCGGTGCACTTCTCCTATCTCAACAAAGAAGCAACGAATCACTATAATCTTTCAATCTCTGTTTGGTGCGTCGCAACAAGCGTAGATAAAAACATGACAACTGCTCGTTGTTTCAGGATTGATAGTGGTATCCGAGGTGGAGTAATTTTGGATTCCGAAAAGTTTGTGGTTGCTGAAAGAACCGAGTCGTGATTTTTACGCAAGTTTATTGCATTCATCAGTTGTAGAAGAGCCTCAGTCTAGCGAAATGTAACTAAAAACCCAGATTAATCCACCTAGCAGTGATGATGCCTTTCTCGGGCATTTTAAAATAAGTTAAAAAATCACATTAGAATGGTCAAAGAAGCTCTTTAGAGGAATAGATCGATCATTTTTCATGTTCTTGCATTGATTAAAATGCATTGTCACCATTCCTAAAAAAATCGGTTTTGAATTTTTTTTTCATTAATTCCGAAATGCATATCCGATCGGGTCAATTTTTAATAGTAAACAATGGGACCGCATTCCCCGTCGAATGCAACTTGTTGTGTAAATCGGATAATGCTAAGTTTTAAAAAGTATGTCTACAAATTTTTTACACATACATACATACTATGGTGGTTCAAAAAATCGATTTTGCTCCACAGTGCTCATCTGATTCCTTACCATGTTCTGAGTGTCCTCTGAAAATTTAAGCTCATTTGGATCAAAACTGATTTAGCACAAGGCGTTTCAAGTTTGCATGCAAATTAGTATGGGGAAATTTAATTTTTCATTTTACTGTTAATGATGCCTCCCCATCAAGCGCTGGTTAAAAGAAAACCTATAAAACTAAAAGGAATATTCAACAGCTTTCACTCAGTGAAAACCGCATCTCAATTAATCGTTCCAATAATTAGTAATCGAATTTAATCCATAACGTGGTTTTCTGGAGCTAATTGCATAACTCATCAACAGGCACCCCACCCTAATACATACACACACCTACATACATACATACACACATACAGACATCACCGGGGTCTTCTTCTGCAGCTGCTATGCGCCTCCTCGATGGTCGGTCGAGCAGTTCGGACGAATGATAGATTGTTTGACGGCTAACTTGATGGGGCGTAGGCCGGTGGTGATAGCGGGGGACTTCAACGCTTGGGCCGTGGAATGAGGAAGCCGATCCATGAATCAACGGGGGCAGATCCTGCTGGAATCACTGGCCATGTTGGATGTGGACTTGGCTAATGTCGGTACCAAAAGTACCTACAGCTGGAACGGGGCCGAGTCGATTATCGACGTTACGTTCTGGAGCCCTGGCCAAACGAGTAGTTCGAACTGGAGGGTAGATGATGGCTACACTCACAGCGACCACCTAGTGGTTCGCTACAGTATCGCAGTAAGCAGTGATAAATATCTCGCTACAAAACTATGTATCATCGCTGAATTATGAAAAAAAAAAAGACAGGATCACCGTCTTCGACCAGAGGTCACACAGACTGAACACTTAACATCTAGCATGAGACAACGGACAAGACAGGCACGAAGCCCACAATTGCATTGATTAATTTGCATGATGAGCCAACGAAACATTCAACGATACATTCCCAAGTAACAATTAGTAGCCACAAACAGACATCATTGTCGAACTAAGGTTTAATAAAAGTATTCGTAGCTGAATAATGCATAGTATTGAATAAGAAATTGAGCAAACAATGCTGACATCAGTAACCATCTACTGTTCCACTTTCAACTATATATCTGAAAAATACGTTTTTAAACGTTGCCGAAATATTTCTTTCTATTTCGAAACTCATATTGAACAATTAGCTGAATACAAAAAACTAAAACTTGCAAAGTTTCCCCTATTCAACATGATTCATATGTTTAAATATTTTGTGTTTGAACCATTGAACAAACGCTTGAAAACTCTACTACAATTCAAGCACAACACAAGCTTATTTAGAAGTCTAATAATTGACGTTATCAGTAAACAACATCGCTTCTGTAGATGAATCCAATGAATTTTATTAACATAATCTTGAAACGCTGAATAAACGTTTGACAATTTGCTTATTGCAATAACAACAAAAGCTTTGAATAAACGTTGTACAAACGTTTTTGCCTTTCTCGTATACTAAGTATACGTAAAGGCTATAATTTCACTCCAAAACCAAACTTTTGATAGAAGGCTCGGAGACCCATAGTGTTATATACCAATCGACTCAGCTCGACGAATTGAGGTGATGTCTGTTTGTGTGTATGTATGTATGTGTGTGTGTGTATGTGTGTATGTGTACAAATTTTGTAGACACACTTTTGGAACATAGCATTACCTGATTTACTAGCAAAAAGTTGCATTCGACGGGGAATGCGGTCCCATTGTTTGCTATTGAAAATTGACCTGATTAGACATTGCATTTCAGGAATTATTGAAAAATCATTGTTTTTCCCAAGGGTCCACTTAGAAAAAAAATTTCAAAATCGAAAATATTTTTTCAAGAATGGTGGGAATGCATAGTAATTAATGCAAAAACATGCAAAATGATAGAAAATATGCGATCTATCCCCCTAAAGTGCTTTTTTGACCTTTCCTATGTGATTTTTTCAGTACATTTTACGATGCACGAGAAAGGCATCATCGCCGCTAGGTGGATTAATCTGGGTTTTTTTTTTTCATTCTTTAAATTGATTTATTTAAGCGGCTAGTTTATTGGTAGCATTGTAACTTTCTGCACTTTTCAATTTACTGAATTCACACAATTAATCTATTCCAGTACTTACTTAAATGGGGAATAATTGACAATTTCCTGCATCTGCGTTTTCCACAAAGGCAGCTAATCGTCACAATCGCCAGCAGCGTTGATGACAGCAAAAGCACCGTGAATATTACTTTTACTTTGGGAATTGTCACACTGATTATATTTACCATTACGTGCTGCACGTTCATATGTAATGGATTAATAAACGTGAACTACATGTAGGTTGCTTATAAAACAAACTTTATCAATAAATACACAATAGCAAACTATCATACCAGAACTATAATAGTTTGCTTTCCGATGTGACATATTACACTAGCTATAACATCATGGAATTCCTGTTCAGCTTTTGTACGATTGTTGTTAACTTTGAAGGATAATGACCAACAATCCCATTACAGCTATTTAACCAGTATTATTCAACAACGTGAGATTTATATTTCTAATTCAGCTCAGTACTATCCAAGGTGACAAATATAGCCGATAGTAGTAAAGAGGGCTGGGAATTCAAAGGTCGTGGCATCGATATTTCCAATTTGTTTTTTTTTATCTCAGCTCCAATGTTTAACAACGCCTGAATTAGCGTTGCACTGTAATGAAATAAAAGGATTTGAAAACACATATTGAAACAAGCGTAATCAATAAGTTGTAAACATAGTTGTATAACATCATGGAACTCCTGTAAAGCTTTTGTACGATTGCTGTCAACTTTAAAGCGTAATGACTAACAATTCCAAATAAATAAAAAACAATTTAAATAAATAAATAAATAAATAAATTCCATTACAGCTATTCAACCAATATTATTCAGCAACGTGAGGTTTTTATTTCTTATTCAGCTTGGTACTATCCAAGGTGACAAATATAGCTGATGGTAAACAAGAGGGCTGGGGATTCAAAGGTCGTTGGATCGATACCGAAATCCTGTTCATAATTTATTTTTCATCGTATCTCCAGTATGTTGAACAATGCCTTAATAAGTGTAGCAACGCATAATTAAAAAAGCCTAATCAGTAAAAGTCGCTGACAAGTTGAATTAACATTATACCTGGTTTTTGAACAAAGTTGATGAATAAATATTGTTTTCTACTATTTATGTAAAGTTGAAGAGAGGTTTCTAGTTGTTGTTGAATAAATACTCCATTTTTGGGCGAACAATGCTGGAACAAATGTTATCATGTATGATAGTATAATTTTTAATCAACGCTAGCTGAATAAATCTGACCATACTGATGTTTATTCAACTGGCAATTGTTACTTGGGTTACCTCTTGTTACGCTTCTTTTCGCTCGCTTGCGAAACCTTTCGGTTCTGTTCTTCAACTTCATTGCTTTCAATTAGGTACTGTCTTCTACTTTGAGCATAATTCGCTCTCAATTGATAAAGATGGAAGATAGAAGGGATGCATGATTCTCTCGCAATCGTAAAAAGCTATTTAAAAACAAGTTCATTGCAAACCTGATACAGAACCGAATAAACCCAATCAGAGAGTCAGCCCCCACCGACAAACTATGATGAAACGCCTCATTTTTGCTTATCAGCCGTTGGAGACAAGGGTCTTTTTCACAGCTGACGAATTTCGCGCCAACCCTTCTATGGGGCTGGCAGCACCATCAGAATCGAATGAAACTTGGTGGGCATAAAGATATGGTATTTCTAAGCCACTCTGCATATTTAGTTTTTCAAAAATGGCTAAGAGTAACATCTGTTGAGGGCCTAATTTTTTCATTGATTTAAAAATGATGTTACTTTAAAATGACAAAACCTAGAAAAAAGTGTTGTATGGTGTTCCCTGAAGTTTTTTGGAAAAATATTCTATTTAGGTATTTCAATAATCTAACTTTTCTGAGAATAATGTTCCTGTGACGTATTTAAGGAAATAAAGTTTTTCCAACAAAAACTTTTTTCATGTCCATATTGAATGAAAATTTATCAGCGTGTTTTATGCCTACAGCGCCAAATATAGGTTCATCACCTATCATCAACTAACCACACATTTTGGATGTAGGGTGGGTGTACCAATTGTCGCCATACATAAGAAAAACTATTTTTTTTAAATAAGTAAAAGGCATGTAGGCTGACTTTATATATCAAGCGAAAGGTTTCACTTCCTGCTCCTTAGAACAGCTGTGGAAACCACAATAAAATTTGTTATCATCCTCAAAATTGATTAATCCATAATAGGAACGCATGCACCAGCTGTGGCACTTATTCTTAATTTTGGTTCCTTATTTGGCAAATCCCATTGTTTTCTTATGGGCAGGGAATCAATATTCGAGCAACGCCTAACAATATAGGGTAAATCACTACTTGGGCCTATGGACCCGGTTCCCGGCTCACTGCAAATAAAACTAATGATTTATACTGTTTGAAAGCCGTATGGTCATGATTGATAATTTTTAAAAAGTCTCCCATTTATTTTTCACAATACTCAATATTTTTCAACCACTTGTTTTATTCCCAATTGTAGAAAATAAAAATGTTGATTTCAAAATTTCGCTCTCCGATGCCACACCACTGAGCCGGAGTGATTCTTTCCACTTTTACAAAACGGTATCATCAAATAAACACCTACCTGAAAATCGTCACAGTGCTCGATACAACCATTGCTTGAAGCTGTTAATCACCACACCATCATTCTACACACACGCGCTTCAATTCTTCCTAATTTTTCGTTTCACAAGAACTTATTTAAACACATTAGAATACATTTTAAAATGTATCCTCAAACCGATCAAAAAATCACCTCGGCCCAAGAACTTCTTGCCGCACCGTGCTGCCAAAAGGCCAGGAGTATGAAAATGATCCTTCATTGTTAATAGGAAAACTGTCTAATACGTTGACGCTATCATGTTATTTATAATTCTCTCGATTTCAAAAGGTGAAAAAAATATTGTTTTTAAGTATTTGGAAGAAATTTGGATGAGTAAATATGTCTTCTCAACCAAATAAAAATGATTATGAAAAATACCATCTGGCATCTTGTTGTCGTGGAACGTGCATATTTTTGTTTACGTCGCATTTTCTACCGTCCCGAGAGAGAATGAGAGTAAAATGTTGAGAGATTGAGTGAAATTTTGCTTATGCCGGAAACTGGTTTTTTTATATGCCGGAATGGGAATCGCTATGACTGAAATGAGTGCTGCACATCGTTAATTAAAATCAAATAAAAGCTTTTTTGAACGATATTTAGCACGGATAGCTATTTTTGAAGCAGAAGAGGACCTCAATGCAGTATTATACAGCCCACAAAATTCAGGAAAAATTGCTTCCTGTCATAAATATCAATTAAATAATGCAGTCGTACGCAAGTTAGGCCTGGAATGGGGTAAGAAACCCTACCCTTTGTCATCAACAGAGTTTGTTGCTGACAAACGCACTTCGCAACAAGCCTTTATCAGAACTCGAACACAATATGACAAGAATCATTTCCCTTGCATGCTCTGATATTTCCGAGAATACGTTGCTATTTCCGTAATCAGAGTTAGATTCTCGAATATTTCAACAAAAGCAGAAACTATAATATCATAAAACCTAAATTTGCTGCAGAGATAATGCAAAATAACGAGCTGAAAAGTTAGCAACAAAAAAGTCTTCTTTTTTGTTGCTGACAAAATTTTTCGGACCTTTGTCATTATTATCTAAAAAAAAACAAAGCTTTGTCGTTGATTCTGTTTTGTTGTTTTCGCACGCGTAACCAAGAAAAACTGATTCCCTGCTTATGGGATTGGCCAAATTGGGACCACTAGTGCGACAACTGGTGCAAAGGACGTCAAAAATTAAGCTAAATCAATTTTTACAATTATGCTTTGCTTGTTTTGGAGGAAATCAAAGATGCTATCGTGTCATATAAATATGCTTTATCGATATGAACTTGGTTTGCGGTGATTTTACTGGCTATTTGGCATATAAAGCACTAGTGCGACAACTGATGCTATAACCACAACTAACCTATAAAAATTCGGTTAGGAAGCAATTTAGCATAATCTTACATTAATGTGGACCCGCATTTGAAAATGTTATATATTTTCTTTGACTTTTTGTATCGAAGTAACGAAACCGAAGTGATATTTAATTGTATCCAGAACCATAAGGGTAGCAATCACTGTTATTCTCAGCGTTTGTTTTATTGAATCAAATAACCGTTGACTTATCTGAGGATGTAGTACGGTGCATAATTTGAAAAGGTCTTGTTTATTAATTGCTGCTGACTACCCATTAGTACCTGTATATACACTATATAGTTTAAAAAGTCTTGCTTTGAAAAGACTATTGTCAATGAGAATATATCAGTTGTGAAGTTTTATTACGTTTAAAATGGATAAATCAAGTGCCAATAAATTCCAAAAATGTTGTGCAAATATTGGAAATCCAAATTGCACTTGCTTCAGAAAACTGAAAGGTGTATCGGCATCAATTATTGAAAGAATAAATTCCTGCCGATTGGAAATAGTGTATAAGGCCGATATGGAATGCATACCACTGAAAATACATATTATGAAATGAGGCACCTCTGTCTCGTTCCTCATCTTTGACGCTGCCACTTGACCGTAGCAGTTTGCGGCTTAAAACATACGCTCATTAACAAAACATTCTGTAATTTATACGCTTCGTAGCGTTAAATTATGCACACTCCTTGCGTGTTTAATGGCAACATTTTCTTATTATGTCAAGTTCCTTCTTCATATTGGAGGTAAAGAATTCATTCCGGTCCGGTCGGCTGTCTGAAACAAGTTGTGTCGATCTTTTAAGGCTAGGGATGTGCTGGAAACGGCCTTCTTCATGCATTGCCGTACATCGCACCAGTCGATTGCCCACCCCGAAGTACAGAAGCAATTCCTTCGACTGCAGTCCGCTTCATTTAGCAGCCAGCGTACGATCCGGTTGGAATCCTTGCCAACAGAAACGGAAGTTAACTTTTTGCTCCAAGAATAATTACCGACAGGCGAACGTGACGAAAGGGATTGCTTGCTGCGTCGGCTATTTCGGTAGAGTCCTTTCCCGGACAGCTCGGTGACATTCGACTTGAGCCCCCAACCCCCGGATCCAAAACCGAAGTACATTTGTATCATTGGACAACATAACGACCCTTTGGTAAGTATCCTCCCACATATCCCTCCGCTCTGATGCCACATCCCTCCGGGCGATTGCTATTAAATGTTTGTTATTCGCCAGTGTCACGATCCCACCATAAACAAGTGCTTTTTGGCCAAAGCATTAAATAGCTTGTTCTGCTATGGCGACTGCGAACGAAGGAGGGGTGGGCTGAGTTAAGGTACTCTCCTGCACGTTTCGCTATTACCGGTGATGTCGTGTTGCAGTTTTCCTTTTTTCAATGCGGCGCTAACGTGCGCTCTAGTGAGCTCGGTATTCCAACATTGATGACAACTCTTTTAGAATTCATTCGTATTCGAGACAACTTCATTATGAAGATGTGCAAATTGCCGTCCTCTACGGCATCGGATATGTTTGTTGAACAGGACAGCTAAAATGAATAAGAACGATGTTTGCATGGTTAATTATTTTTATTCATATCAAGAATTTGCCAAAAAACATTAATGTATGTGAAACGAGCCGAATAATTAAATAGGGTAGTAGTAGTTACCGCAGCCAAACTTACAGTTACTAAACCCTGAAAATGTTACTATGAAGCTCCTATTCGTTCGCAAACTATTAAACACATATGACTTCCGCGACTCGCTTCATCTTCCATACCCTTAGAACTTGTATGTTGTAAAAAGAGCTACAGTCCGAAATTCCGTTATATTGAAACCTATTTAAAAGATAACAACGTGTTTTTTTTTCAGGAAAATTATAAAGTGGAGTCATTCTATGGAACGGTGAGCACAACAGCACGAGAAGTGATAGCCAGTCACTTCTACCCAGGCTTGTAAAATGTCATCTGCATGTCATTTGACTAATTTGTTCATAACTTTCTTTAGAAGCAAAATTTCTTCCATAATTTTGAATGTACTCATAACGCTTGAGTAGGGTTATATTTTTGTCCAAGGGTACATTGCTCTAAGTATAACATCAAAGGCTGGAGAGTGAAAACTCTCCAAAATGTCACGTGTCATTTGACATAATGTCATTTGAATGACATTTTGCCTCCCACGCCCCAGATTACATATTTACAGCAAAGTCTCGTTAGACAAAGTTGTAGGCCCATTTAACCGCTATAAGTTCGTCATACAACATGAATTGATAGCTACCTTCTGAAAAAAGTTCTAGGAAAATTATACAAACGAATGCAAATGACATTTTACAACACTGCTTCTACCCTAAACTATCCACGTAGTATATGGACAACCCCACACAAGATACACTCAACCCTCTTTTTACGTCACTTATTGGGGGGACGTAAACCGAATGTGACGTAAAAAGAATTTTTGCTAAAATTTCTAGTATTTCACTTAATTTATTGATCGTGAGGATACTTTCAAATACATTCACTTGCCTCTTACATGAGGTATTGTAAGATCTGGAGTTTGAATCAAATGATCTACCGAATCAACCAAAACCTTCATGATGTCCCAAGCCGTGGTATCACCTCAATTATGTCCTTCGAAGATTTGTCTTTCACTTGCGTCTCAAAACAAGACATATGAGGTGTTGTAAGATCTCCAAATTGTCCAGAAGTTTGAATCAAATGGGCCACCGAATCAACCAGGGCTACCATGATGTCCCCAGTCTCGGTTTCAAGTTTTCAACCCAATTTTGTCCTCCGATTATTTGTCTTAAATTTCCGTCTTCAATTCTTGCATGTATGAAGTTGTAAGATCTCCCAATTGTCCTGGAGTTTGAATCAAATGGTCTACCGAATCTACTGAGACTTGCATGATGTCCTCAGCCGCGGTATCATCCCAATCATGCCTTCCGAGTATTTGTCTTTCACTTGCGTCTGAAGTCCAGGTATATTAGATGTTTTAAGATCTCCAAATTGTCCTGGAGTTTGAATCAAATGGTCTACAGAATCAAACAAGGCTTCTACGATGTCCAGAGCCGCGGTGCTAACCCAATTTTATCTTCAGAGTATTGGCCTTTACCTAACGTCTCAAGTCCAGGTTTATGAGGTGTTGTAAGATCTCTAAAATGCCCTGGAGTTTGAATCAAATAATCTAAAGATTCAACCAAGGCTTCCATGGCTCCCAGCCGGGGTATCAACCCAATTATGTCTTCCGATTGTTCCGGAGTAAGAATCAAATGGTTTACCGAATCTACTGAGGCTTGCACGATGTCCTCAGCTGCGGTATCATCCCACTCATGCCCTCCGAATATTTGTCTTTCACTTACGTCTTAAATTCAGGCATATGATATGTTTTAAGATCTCTAAATTGTTCTGGAGTTTGAATCAAACAAGGCTTTCCCGATGTCCCCAGCCGCGGTGTCAATCCAATTTTGTCTTCTGAGCATTGGTCTTTTACTAACGTCTCAAATACAGGTATATGAGATGTCCTGGAGCTTAAATCAAATGATCTATCGAATCAACCAAAGATTTCATGATGTCCTAAGCCGTGGTATCAACTCCAATATGAACATTTGATTCAAACTCCAGGACGATTTGGAGATCGTACTACATCTCATGTGTGTGGATTTGAGACGCAAATGAAAGAAAAATACTCGGAGGACATAATTGGGTTGATACCGCAGCTGGGGACATAATGAAAGCCTTGGTTGATTCGGCAGACCATTTGATTCAAACTCCAGGACGATTTGGAGATCGTACTACTTCTCATGTGTGTGGATTTGAGACGCGAGTGAACGACAAATACTCGGAGGACATAATTGGGTTATTACTGCGGCTGGGGATATCATGGAAGCCTTGGTTGATCCGGCAGACCATTTGATTCAAACTCCAGGACGATTTGGAGATCTTAGAACAACTCATATGCCTACATTTGAGACGCGAGTGAACGACAAATACTCGGAGGACATAATTGGGTTGATAATGAAAGGGGACATCATGAAAGCCTTGGTTGATTCGGTAGAACATTTGAATCAAACATCAGGAGATCTTATTACATCTCATATGTCTGGATTTGAGACGCAAGTGAAAGACAAATACTCGGAGGACATAATTGGGTTGATACCGCGGCTGGGGACATGCCTTGGTTGATTCGGCAGACCATTTGATTCCAACTTCAGGACGCTTTGGAGATCTTAGAACAACTCATATGCCTACAATTGAGACTTCCTGAAAATTGCTCTTGAGCACTTCCAATTTTGCTATTTGAGTTTCCGTATTTTGTAGTTATTTTTAGTCAACGACAATCTTACTGCTGACCCAAAGTTCCTTCGAGCAGTAATTTCATGGAATCCGATCTTTATTTCGAAAAAAAAATCAATTTGAAACATCTCTCTTATAATGTTCAAGTGACAATCATTAAAAATCATTGAACATATTATGCATAAGTTTCGAAATTGATGATTACACAACTATTATGCCAAATGACCTTTATGCCAAACGACTTTATGCCAAATGACCTACCACCATATGTACAATGTTGATAATCAAAAGTCCAACCTCGTGCTACAATTATTTTGATTTTTTTAGAATTATTTGGAGAATTACTTACCTAAAACTCATATTTTGAAATAAAATTTGAAAATGTCGCAGGACAGAAATGAGAACAAAAATATCTTGCTCTCAAATTTGTGTAACGTTTTTGCAATTTCGGATGTTTTAGACATTCTTTCATGATTTTGAGTCATGAAATCATGACTTTGAATCATGATAGCATGACTCTAAGCATGAGCATGAGCATGATTGACCGCCCACGGTTGCTACTCCGTTATTGCCAGGTCAGCTGTAATTACATAGAGAACCAACAGATGAAGTTTGGGAATAACATCATCCTCAATGTATAAGAACTGGTGACCCAAAATCAAGCAATACCAGCGCCGGCCGTGTCCGAATGCAGGTCAATTAGGGAATAGGTGGGAAAATGTTGACGTGATACTCGCTTTGATGGAAGCCGACGAGTCATCTGCATTTCTCCGAGAAATCACTGGGTTGTTGGCTAGAGGAGATAGGAAGTGTAGCAGGGTTCGTTTTGGTAAACGGTTTGCCGTGTGTAGCGTGTAGTTTGATGAAATTTAAACTAAATCACAATAGAGCGCGCACTAATTAATCCAACTTATCGACCGCACTTAGCAGAACAAATTATTTCGATGATCGCGCGATCGCTCTGCGTAATAATAGAAACACGATAGAACACGGACTAAATTTTTATTTGCTAATTAATTTAATTACCCGCACAACGCAGAGCCAAATATCTCTATGATCGGGCGAACGTTCTGCATTCAGAGGAAACACAATCGAACGCGCACTAATATTTTATTTGCTAATCAATTTATTCACCCACACAAAACAGAACAAAATATTTCGCGTGATCGTTCTATATTTGTTAATTACTAGAAAAAAACATTTTGGTGATCGTGGAATCGATTTGCGCGCAAGAAAAATTACATTGTTGAAAAGAAAAGAAAAATATCTAGCCTGCAATATTTTCAACATATAAACCACGGTATGAAAACGTATACACGTTTTTTTTGTAGCACGTGTAGTAATGAAAAATAGTAAATTAAAAAAAACATGTGTTTTAATGATGACGGTTGCTGAAATAAAAATGGAATTTGTTGTAATTTGATCGGGTAATTAACTATTTAAAAAAATATTAGCGTGCAACGAATTTGATAGCGGTGGAATGGATTTTGAGCGAAATGTTGCTCTGGGTGAGAGACGAAAGACTTCAACTGAGCGGAGAGTTAATATTGTGGTCTGCTTCAGGCTTCAACAGCTTTGGGATGTAAGATCAGTTTTGTGACGAATAACGTTGACAGTGGATGTAAAAAAAACCGAAATAAACTTAATATAAGTTAAAAAGAAAGTTTTTTGTGTAGTGTTTAATTATTAAAAGAAAACTCCAACAGCACGGAAAAGTAGTAAGACGCCAGTACACTCTATGTTCAGAATTATTAGTCTACAGTATATTTGACATTTCATGTTCTACTTCTCTCACTGAATAGTTTGATATATAGGTTTAATAGTGAAAATTGCTAATAGAATCGTAATTAAGAAAGCTAACATCGAAGTTGCTATAAATTGTTTCTATATATAGGAAACAACTGATCTAATTCTTTGCTGTTTATCAGTTAATGAATGGATTTGTAGAATTCTTAGATCAGTAACTTTATGCAAACTGTGAAATAGTTGTTTAATAAATAAATTAAAAATGTATTTGAGCACCCGTTAATCAAGGACTGTGATAACCTATAATCTATTTTGCAACAGCAAAATCTATGTGTGTAAGATGAAGTGTGCATTTTTAAATTTGTGCTACTGTATTGTAATACACCCGATTCTTTTTTTACACGGATTATTTTCACACAGTTTTTTTTACACGGTCTCTCAAATAGCACGGAGTCCCGAAATAGCACGGATTTATTTTACACGGAACGCATCCCCATATTAACAGAGACCCGGTTACTTTTTACACGGATATTTTTTGCACGGCTTTTTTTTACACGGTTTCTCGAAATAACACGGAATCGGGTGTATAGGAAATAGGTTGAGAAGGTATTAAACATCATTCTTAGAGTGCTCATCTTGCCCCATCAAACCCTACTAAAGTAACCCATTCGCGACTCATTCGCCCATTTTCAATATGATGGAATATGACCCAAATAATGTAAAAAAAACTTACAGGTTATTCAAATCTGTTGGAAATGAGTGAACCCTCAAAATGTTGACCATTATATCCATTTCAAATCTTGAACAGAGACGGTCTATGCAGGACAAGAGCTTTGTAATAGACCTGTTATTTCTTAAATAGAAAATATGTGTGGATCCCAGAAGTGTCATTTAAGAGAAACGTCCGGTATTGGGACCAGCCGGCCTTAGTACACCTCTGCAAAATTATTTTAAAATATTTTTTTCACTTGCCCTCTTCACCGACGCACCCACTGTGCAATCAAATCTGTCGCAAAGGAACCGGCTTTTAATCCTGTGACGGGCATGATAGCATGACTCTAAGTCAAGTATTTACAACTTTCTGGGGAATCGTGCAAAGGTGTCTAAGATCAAGATGCTGCAAGACCTCGTTTCACCCAAATGTCTCTTATTAGTCTTGTTATTCATTGTTTGATCGGAGTTACAAATAATCGATGAAACATGACATATTTGTCTTAAAAATTTTCCGAAAATCGTGTTATGTGAACCCGGTCTACTACACGATTTTGGGAATTAATATCTTGCCGATTTTACCCCACGTTCTCATATTCCACAAATTGCTTACCAATAACCTCAGCTGCGAGCGACAATAGATTAAAGATTCTAGTCTGATTCAAAATTTTCCAGGGAATTGAGAGTAGTTATTTTTGTGCATCGCACTTATAAAACTAAAATATTTATCATTTTTTATCCCATTGTGTAGCGTCATGATTTCATGACTCGGCGTCATGGCTTAATTACTCCGTATCATGATGATTCCTAGACCAACATTCAAAAAGGGCGTAACAGCCAAAATTGTTTCGTTTTGATTCTTCGACTACATACACATATACAAGCAGTAGCACCAATAGAATCTTAAAGAAAAATTAACTTGGAACGAAAAAAAGAAAAGTTTACCATTGCTATTGATTAAACAAATCCGCTCATTTTC
The DNA here is from genome assembly GCF_024139115.2 of Armigeres subalbatus. Taxonomy (NCBI): domain Eukaryota; kingdom Metazoa; phylum Arthropoda; class Insecta; order Diptera; family Culicidae; genus Armigeres; species Armigeres subalbatus. The sequence continues at coordinate 182,476,670 of NC_085140.1, read as the reverse complement.
TTGTTATTATCGTGATTATAAGCAACGTGCAATTTTGCAAACTCGTTTTCCGAACGCGACAACTTAATAACAACAACCAACTTTTGCTCATTTAACTGCTAGCAAAAGCATAATCTTCCTATCCACATCTACGAAGAAACAGTCAGAAAACAAATTCTCTTCCTTCCAGTTATAACCCGAACCAAACTGGCTATAAAATACAAAACTTTCCAAATATTATAGTTGGTGATTACAATCGCTTCGGTATGAAACAAAAAAGTTGCGCATTTATTAATTACTGTCAGACATGCAGGCAACCCTTGTAATATCGTACTGGGGAACATGATGATGTTTTCATTATTAACTGCAGCATGTTTCACCATATTTTTATCGCTCACTTCAATTGAATCTGATGTTATGATTGCAATGGAATAGCTGACTCGACTAGCCTGGAATTACTTCCTGCAAATTAAAACGGCTGTTATGAGCTAAGAAAATGGGGTATGCGATAATTTGAACGCTTGAACACTATTCCAAAATCATTTCTTCCCAGAACAAAAGCCAAATGAAAATAAAGTGAAAAGATGATAATAACGGAGAACAAAACATTTAAAAATAAAAAAATACCAAAAAACAGATAGATTAATAATGAAAAATTGAATAGTGTCAACTTCTGTTGAGGAAATCGAATAATGCAGAAGGTAATAGGAGCAAAATGGTAGCTTATAATTAAGTAACTTATGATGCCAAAAAAACTTATCTAAAACCAAATTAAAATAACTTTTGAGCTAATCGAAATTAGATTCCAACATATCCTTATTCGGAACGCACTGATACCTTTTACCTTACCACGGAATGCTTTGAAGCAGCTGCAGCAGTAGCAAAGCTTTTTCGAACGAGTACTTTTATGGATGAAAGGGTGTAAAGGTTGCCGGGGAACACTCCTGAAAGTTTTACTATCTATTATGATAGTTTTATGGATGTTTATGACATTATGACCCTTTACTTTGTGGATCATTTAGAGCATCGCATGGGTTTGGCCTAATAAGTTGGGCATTTGCAGTTTTTTTGTTTTAATTTATATTATTTTATAAATACCCTTATACTATAAGTTATTGGCCTTGTTCACTCAAACATTTTAATACGTGATTAATTGCTTAAGATTCAGTTCTAGAAGGCTTAGGTTATTCAGAAACTAACATACTATGCAATAAATAATGCTTCTGACAATGTTTCACTCATCATGTTCACCAGTCTGATAGCAAGCCGATGCTTGAGGAGCACGAATCATAATGAAAGGAAAATCAATCGTAAATGAATCCGACAGACCCTTTTGATTGCAATCTCAGCGAAACCATCAAGAGTCAATTGGCTTCAATCATTCACTTCACCTTTCTGCCCATCATCAATATCAGTCCTTCCACTGTTCCCACTTCCGAAGGAAAACTGTTTTTCAAAGCAGAATCCGAGAAAATGAGAGGCCAATCAGCGGTTGTAAATATTTCAGGATGGATGATCAGATTTGTTCCGTTCAGGTATGTATTTCTTTTTGCACGTGGGTTCCTGAAAGCGGTCGTAAAGGTTAGCAAAGGCAAAAGTCGTTACCCATGAAAAATGAAATCTTGTTACAGACTCCCCTCTGAATATACGAAAATCTCGAACGGCAGCATTGGGCGCATGGAGTAGGTCCATGTGGCGGCAGGTATCGTTTGTATCCCCCATTGAGGTGAAAGAACCTGAAAAGAAGCATCCAATCGGCTGGTATCGTATTCACCAGTTCACTTTTCACCCTCTCAAGGTGCGATGGCGGCAAGAGGGCTTTGTAATTTTATTACGCTCGTTAAATCGAACTCAATGAGGTTTCAATAGCAAAGAGGATATCGTTGGGAATAATGAGGAGTATAGGTGCACTAAATGTGTGAAACATTTTGAGCACGTCAAGATGTTATTGTTATAGGGTTATTGATGTGATGATAAAATCTACGATTTAAAAAAAAAAATTGTTGAGTTCTCTACAACTATATTTGGTGGCAATCAATCACTTCTCAAGAATAAATTTAAGTTAAATAATGTCCCCTCATCATGAGCAGATCCATTCATTACACACTCTGCCGAAGTTCAGAGTTAACATTTAATAAGTTAAAGAGCGGTGCTCGATTTCGGTGCCGAGATAGGAAAAGAAAAATTTAATGTGTAACTGGATAGGGTCGCTTTAATAGAGAACTGGATTCTGACGTAAACTACGTCTTCAAACTAATTTTTTTTTTCGAACTCGCCAAAATCAGGCTCCGTCATTGCTCAGTAAATTTCAACCGGATCCAGACAAAAAAAGTGGATACATAATGTAAATAAAATGGAATTACAGAACGTTCCAAAATTTTTAATATTTCGAATGCTATTATTATTATTTATTATTTATTCAGATTCAGGCCGAAGTGGCCTGTGCGGTATATAAGAGTCTTTTCCATTCGGCTCGGTCCATGGCTACACGTCGCCAACCACGCAGTCTACGGAGGGTCCGCAAGTCATCTTCCACCTGATCGATCCACCTTACCCGCTGCGCACCTCGCCTTCTTGTGCCCGTCGGATCGTTGTCGAGAACCATTTTCACCGGGTTACTGTCCGACATTTTGGCTACGTGCCCGGCCCACCACAGTCGTCGATTTTTGCGGTGTGAACGATGGATGGTTCTCCCAACAGCTGATGCAACTCGTGGTTCATTCGCCTCCTCCACGTACCGTCCGCCATCTGCACCCCACCATAGATGGTACGCAGCACTTTCCTTTCGAAAACTCCAAGTGCGCGTTGGTCCTCCACAAGCATCGTCCAGGTCTCGTGTCCGTAGAGGACTACCGGTCTAATGAGCGTTTTGTAGATTGTGAGTTTGGTACGGCGGCGAACTCTATTCGATCGGAGCATCTTGCGGAGTCCAAAGTACGTACGATTTCCAGCCACTATGCAGTCACCAGTGAGCCCAAGTACACAAATTCTTCTACCACCTCGATTTCGTCACCACCGATGCAAACTCGCGGTGGGTGGCTCACATTGTCTTCTCTTGAACCTCTTCCTATCATGTACTTCGTCTTCGACGTGTTACTGATTAGTCCGATCCGCTTGGCCTCTCTTCAGTCTGATGAAGGCTTCCTCCATCTTCTCAAAGTTACGTGCCATAATATCTATGTCGTCGGCGAAGCCAAATAGCTGGACGGACTTATTGAAAATTGTACCACTCGTGTTAATCCCTGCTCTTCGTATTACCCCTTCCAAAGCGAACAGCAGACACGAAAGACCATCACTTTGCCGTAACCCTCTGCGGGCTTCGAAGGGACTCGAGACCCTGAAACTCGAACTACGCACATCACCCGATCCATCGTCGCTTTGATCAACCGTGTCAGTTTATCCGGAAAACCGTGTTCGTGCATTAGCTGCATTAGCCGATGACGATTTTGACGTCCCGCAGTGGGCATCCATCGTATGTCGGCTCCAGCTGTGCATAGAACGCTTCTTTCTCGTCGTCGGGTCTCCCTTCGTGTGGGCAGTGCACGTTGATGATGCTATAGTTGAAGAAACGCCCTTTAACCCTCAGCTTGCACATCCTTGCGTTGATTGGCTACCACCCAATCACGCGTTGGCGCATCGAATTCGAATGTTGGCACCTGGATATTAGAGACTTCCATATTAGTTGTCCCTTTGAACCCTAGTCTTTTTGGACCCACCGCCCCTTACAGCTTTTTGTTATTTCTCTTGAGTTTAGGTAATTGAAAAACGGAGTGGCCTCAAGTTTAACGAAAAGGAACTAGTTTATTAACGTCTTGATTGATTCGTGGCTAGTACAGGAGTGCAAAATATACGAGTGTTCCAGCACATCGGTAACAAAGTTGGTTGCTACGTATTTCTGTTAGGAATAAATTTGAGACGTCGATTACTATGATTCTCAACATCCCCTCTTAATCGGAAACCCTCGCGTTTAATGCTTCTCAATTCACCAACTAAGTCACATATTTCCACATTGCCATCCATCGCGCTTAAGGTCACTCCTTACGGAATCCAAGTTTCAAAGTGCTCGCGTTTTCGGGGACACACCACTCGATACGAAGGCGGCGTACAACTGTCATTTTTGGTGATTTAGCTTTGCTGCGTCGCAGCATGCGTGAAATGATAAAAATGACAGTTGTGCGTTGCTTACGTATCGAGTGGTGTGCCCCCGAAAACGCGAGCACTTTGAAACTTGGATTCCATGAGGAGTGACCTTAAGGTGAAGATGGGTTGAGTACCAAAACAAAGCTTTGAAAGTATTGGTATAATAAAAACTGTCATATACTGTAGTAGTATTGGTGTCGTATTTATAAAAAAAAAACAAAGAATATTAGTAGGGTGGTTCAAAAAATGACCCAGCTCCACCACGCTCAATCGATTCCGTCCCATGCTCCGAGTGTCCACCAAAAGCCAATTTGAAAAAAAAACTGATTGAGCACAAGCCGGTTAAAGCTTGTATAAAAGCTAGTATGAGAACTAAACCTTTCATTACACTGGCTACAGTACCTCTTCTTCAAACGCTGGCGAAAAGAGAACCCACATAGCTGAATAAAAAACGCACCTTGAGAGAGATCCATTGATTACGTAACGCGAAAATAGCATTTTATACCCCGTTCACTCCCATGTCACACTTTTTGTATGAAGTATCTGCTCCTGGTGCGATAGGTATCACAGACAAATTCTGGCTATTTTGTTGAATTACACGTTTCACTGATGCTTTCTGATGTTTTCTACCCCCTCGCTAGGGCCCAATGACGAAGCGCCACAATCAGAATAATGTAAAAATTAACCTCGCTATATCAATCTCATACAAACCTGAAACAACCTGTGCACAGTAAGCCCCTATTCAAACCAGCCCAAACCACCGGAAGACACCCAGAATATGGACCATATTCGACTGAGCGACTTGATTTTTTAATGCCCTTTGATAATAAGTCAAGACAAAATTTTCAAAACGACTTATCTGCTTTTGTAAACAAAGATTCAAATGACGATTTGACGAATCTGATAGCACTCCCACGCAAATCAACGCCATCAATAGGTAGGTGAAGGTTTCCGCTACCTGTTGATGGTGTTGGTTTGCGTGGGAGAGCTATCAGATTCGTCAAATCGTCGTTTGAATCTTTGTTTACAAAAGCAGATAAGTCGTTTTGAAAATTTTGTCTTGACTTATTCTCAAAGGGCATTAAAAAATCAAGTCAAATTTAGTGAAGAACAGTGATAAGTCCACCAAATCGCGAACGGCTATTAAATTGGCACAAAACTGCTGATTTATGTTATAATTTGTGCCGAATTGCATAGGACTCTTTGAAGAAACATGTTCATTATCACGGGAAGCAAATAAATATGCTGTGAGCAGGTTATAGTAATTTGAATATCAAACTTTTGTTCGGTGCTGTTCGATGCAATCGAATGTTGGTGGGAGAGGAGTGCGGAAGGTGTGGGGTTGACCCGTGGAAGGTTCGGTGCCATATTGACTGCCATCGTGGAATTCTTCCAACTATGTCCTTAAGCTTGCCACTCTCGATCCGTCACGCTTATGCCTGCCATGCTTTCATCCATCTTCGTAAACTTCATCATAATTCATTGTCGTTTCTTTCTTTGCATTAAATTCCGTCTCAGACTCCTTATGGCTTACATTATCGATGATCATCTCCAATTCATAGAAATCGTTCCGCAAAGGACAATCTGCTACCACCTTGCTTGGAGAAAAAAAACATTTCTGCTTATGATTTCTTGAAAGTAACATCAATATTCGTCACAGTTATTCTTTTAACTGATAAGAAGTTCTCTCTGATGTCTAGTACAGATAATACATCATCTATGATCATTCTGGTTCCATGCCGATTTACTCCACCAATTGATCCTCTGTGCCAAGCAACAACTAACTGTTCATTTTTGGCAACACAAATTTTTACCGCCTTCGTTAACTTTCTCAAGGTTGCGAAACAACCCTTCGTGTTCACAAGATGGTCTGTTGCTCCAGAATCTAGCTTGAACGTAATCGCTTTTTCACAGTTGCTGTAAGCTTCACACTTGGTCAAAAACACAACTTGTTCTCCGCCTGTTACTTCTGATTCTACATCATCTTCTGTCTGCCTACAGTCTCGCGCCATATGTCCTTGCTTCATACATCTATTGCACCTGCCGTTGAAATGCCAGTGCTTCTTCTTCGATCCAACATATGCTGCTGCAGGTATTTCTTCACTAGTGTCTGTCATTCTATCAGTCTTTTTTAGCTCTTCAGCCAATAGACGCTCACGCACTACACCCAGGGTGATGATGATGATGGTCCCGCCACATACCCCTACAAAGGTTTGAGCTAGACGATTTATCTTTAAGATAATTAATTGAATGACATAGTAACAATTTATTCAGATTTGCAAAAAACAAAAACGATCTGATTATCATCACAGATATGAATTACATAACTTTCCATTACTATCCATCAAAAAAGGTAAATTAAGAAAAAAAACTGTTGTTTTCATCTACAGATTCTCATAAGCATCGGTAGTGATACTACGAGGTTATACTTAAATGCAAAACTCGCACAGATTTCAAAAGTTCCACCAAGAATCGCGTTTCATGTTTATACAAGACCACTTAGGGAAGATCCATAAAGTACGTCACGCAAAAATCGGCGATTTTCAACCCCCCTCCCCCCTTCGTCACACTTTTTGTATTAAACCTCTAGAATTTTTGTATGAATCGTCACGCTGCTCGGAACCCCCCCTCCCCCCTAAGAGCGTGACGTACTTTGTGGATGGCCCCTTAACGTTTATCACTCGTAAGCATCAATAAAATTAATAATCTAAGTCGTCAACAACCACGGGAACAAAACTCTACCGCCCAGGCGCCCATTACTGATACATGGTCGTTTACTAAGTCACCATGGACTGATATGGTCGTTTTGCTGAATAGGTTATAAGGCCGAAATGGATGTTTGACAGAAAAGGTCATTTGGTCGAAAATGTTGATTACTGGACGGTAATATGGTCAAAAATATCCACCCGTTCGGCCAAATGGCCTTTCTGACAAACGACCATTTCGGCCAAACAACTTTTTGACCAAACGACTTTTCCGGCTTGGTAATTTGACCGAAAAAGTTTTTTGCTTTTTCAGTTTTTTTGGTTGAAAATTTTATTTGGCTGAAACAGTCGTTTGGCCAAAAAAGTCATTTGACCGACTTGATCATTTGGCCGAATATGTCATTTGTTAGAAATGCTCGTTTGGCAGAAAGAGTCGTTTGGCCCGAAAATGTCCTCTCTGCAAAACACACATTTCAGCCAAACATCATTTTCTGCCAAATGACTAATTCAGCCGAACGACACTTTCGGTTGAATGCTTATTTCGGCCAACTGTTTTTTTTTCAGCCAAAGGAACTGTTCGGCTAAATGGCATTTTCGGCAAAGTAATTTTAGACTAGATGGGGTTCAGCCAAATGTAGTATATTAGGCCAAACAACTTTCGGACTTGCAGTAACATGACTGACTACAAATTGCTTAGTTAGTCCACAGACAAGCAGACATAACACTCGTCAAATCTCCATCGTTCACTGATTTACTGGTCAATTCAAATAATCATTAGTTGGCCAATTGATCACTCGTGGCGCGCGGATCGTTATTGCTAGAGTTTGACGTTTGCTCACTATCGCCATCTGATTCGTGATTTGCCCAACTAACTGAAATCAACAGATGTCGTTAGTGTTTGAACGACGATGAATTTTATGAGGTTGTGTAAGCTATTTGCCAGTCGGTCGTCAAGCTCAGACCCGACCGCAGTGCGTAGGCAATAGCACGCAACTCAGGTTCAGTTCAAACAAAGTTAATTGCCTATTTCCGGGGATTAAACCACCCGACTTGGACGTTAATTTACAATGTTATGAAAAAATAGGCAATTAACTTTGATTGAACTGAACCTGAGTTGCGTGCTCTTGCCTACGCAATGCGGTCGGGTCTGAGCTTGACGACCGACTGGCAAATAGCTTACACAACCTCACTTGGTCAGTACAGTTGCTGATGAAGAATGTGTATAGCCGCCAGACATTCTAAATACTCACGCTCCTCAAATGTGGACGTGTACTATACACATGTGGAAGTATTGGCTTGAGAAATGGATTGCGAGTGATTTGACTATGCGTCCAATATGGGAATGTCGAGCTCGTTCAGTAGCCGCTAGGTTGCGAAGGCCGACGGAGGTCCTTCGTAGCTTAGTTGGTTAAAGCATCAGTCTAGCGTACTGTAGGGTCATGGGTTCGAGTCCCATCGAAGGGAAAGTGGTTACCTCCAATACATTTTCCAAATCAATATCTTCCACATAACGTACATATTCACATATGAGTTTCATACCAAGATATTGTAAGCTTTCAACATTCTCCACTGGTTGCCCGGCTACTGTGAAACTGGAAGGAGTCACCGTGTTTACATCCAACGATTTGGTTTTGTTGACGTTGATGACTAAACCTGCCGAAGAGGAGCGCTCGGCAAGGTCGTTGAGCTTTCTCTGCATATCAGAGCGCCGTTGCGCGAGGAGTGCAACGTCATCAGCCAATTCGAAGTCGTTTAAGTGCTCCATGGTTATAGGCTGCCATAATAGCCCGCGGTTTGGTTCACGGTCAATCGCATCTACCAGAATCTCATCGATTACGATGAGGAACAGTAACGGTGATAGAATACATCCTTGCCTCACACCAGCTACGACCCGGATAGGGTCGGACAGGACCCCATTGTGCACACTCTACACGAAAAGGCCTCGTACTGTGTTTCGATGAGTCCGATGATTTTCTCAGGAACCCCCTTGCGTCTTAGGGCGCCCCACATATTCTCGTGATTAAGACGGTCGAAAGCTTTTTCGTAGTCAATGAATATCAAGTAAAGGGACTCTTGGAATTCGTTGACCTGCTCCAGAATGATGCGGAGCGTGACAATATGGTCCAGGATCTTCCGGCACGGAATCCGGCTTGCTGCCGCCGGAGAGTCGCATCGATCTTCTCTTGAATCCGGGCTAGGATAATTTTGCACAGAACTTTGAGAACGGTACACAGCAACATAATGCCTCGCCAGTTATCGCATACAGTCAGGTCACCCTTTTTGGGCACCCTCACTAAGATACCTTGCATCCAGTCGACCGGGAAAGTTGCGGTGTCCCAGATATTTCGAAATAAACGATGCAGTAGTTGAGCGGATGTCATGGGGATGGGGTCAGCTTTGAGCATCACGGCTGATATGGTGTTAACCGCGAGGTGAAAAGACGTTTTGCGGTTTCAAGTAGGGCTTTATACGCCCAGTCGTCCAGTTTTAAAACTATTCCATTAAACGAATAATTTTCTGTGTCTAATAATATTTTGCATGACAAATTTTAAATAATTTTAATCTATTAACACCCGCAGCTGGTTTTTTATAGCCTTATGTATGGGCTGAAAATATATGTTTTACTTATGATTCCAATTTGCAAAATATATATGATTTGAGAGTCAGCGAATAAACCTTAAATAGAATTTATCAATAATCAAACTACAAACTGCTTGGATCAGCTACCGTGCCAGCAGTAGTGAAATATCTCCTCGTAAGTCGAAGCGAAGCACACATGCCAGAAAATAATTTTCATTTCAATTGTTTATGACAAGTGAAAACTTCCACTCCCTTATCTAAAGTGACAGGCATTATAATGCAATTTTCTGCTGTATTTGTTCGTTTCGGATTTTCCATCCCATTTTCTTCACCCCGTTGCTCTCAGGTTCCCGTTTCCCCGCCGCTCAGTGCCATTCCCGCTAGTGAACGGCTCGTGTTCTTCGCACCAACATGAAAGAACCTCTGGAACGGATGACGGATCCAATTCTACAATGTAGTTTTCACTTTTGGCTCAGATGTTTCCGAACGTGTAGGATTGGGTATTGCTACGGCTGCTGGCTGCTGCTGCTACTGCACCGAGTAACAGGTTACAGAACAAATTGCACTGCTGCACTTACCATGTGACATCGCAGCTGACACCGGTGGGATCAACTATGGAACAAGCAGGATTGCAGCAGCTGCAGCTACATTAGCTCAGCAGAATGGTAAATCGATGGCCGGATTGAACACTACCTATGCTTCTTCTGATTGCTAGGGGAAAATTGTTACTCTGACAATGAACTTAAGTGCAGCTCCACATTTGACCCGGGTCGAATTAATTCCAATGGTTTTTTCCTCTCTAGAATTTGGATCAAAGCATTCAAGTTCGAGCATCCTTTAAACGTTGTGAGCAAAATTAAATCCACCCTTTTGGTCTCGCGTCAAGTCATCACCATTGCATCCTAGAACGATAACTATGTTCGTAGGCACTTTGTTAGTAGGTACACTGACGACCGACGCAACGTAACAAACATAAAGTCATTTTATGCTGTCTGACTTCACCGAGTGTTGCCCCACAAAAGCGCATTAACTTCACCTCAGAAAGAATGTAAGTAGTATGTATTTGTGAAGTATGGCCTTGGATTTGTTCCGCATTTGCTTCACCCTCGGTAATGGAATTTAATTAGCCACATGGGTGACTTTTAGCTTTTCAGACATATTCTTCCTCCGGGTGGTGTTTTCCATTACTGCATGGCGCACAATGGGGCGAGAGTAGCTTTTTTACGATATCTCACGACATCATATCGGGGACGAGGATGACGATGCGTGTTTAAAAGGTTAGTGTCACTGACTAGCTGAAACGCTCGAGTACATTGAACAATTTCAAGTATTTCAAAATACAAATAATACAGCATAATCCACCTTGGGTCTGCAGCATTTATTGCGTCATAACCGAAGTTCCACGACCTAAGACTTTCGAAACTATTTCGGATTTAAAAGTTCATTGCGTAAATTCAGTATTCGATCCAAGTAATCATAAAAATTGCAAAACAGGTAGTTTTCCTTAGGAATTCTTTCAATCTTCTCTTATTTACTCTTAAATATTTGAAGAAATTTTCAAGATTTTTCCTTGTAACTTCTAATAATTTGTTCTTCTTATTATTATTTATAACCATTCATTCATCCATTTATTTAGTTTACATCTAAACAGATAACACTGAATAAACAATTTGACGCCACAATACACGGTTCGAGGCCGCATCTCTCCATCCTTGAAGTCGTTTTACACTTGGTCTGTCCACCTCGCTCGCTTCGCTCCTCGTCGTCTCGTACCTACCTGACGGATCGGAAGCGAACACCATCTTTGCAGGGTTGATGTCCGGCATGATTGCAACATGCCCTGTTCATCGTACCCTTCCGGCTTTAGCTACCTTCTCGATACTGGGCTCGCCGTAGAGCTGGGCGAATTCGTGATTCATTTTTCGACGCCACATACCGACTTCTTGCACACTGCCAAAAATGGTCCTGAGCACCCGTCTCTCGAATATTCCGAGTGCTTACTAGTCCTCCTCGAGCATTGTCCATGTTTCATGTCTTATCAGCGTCTTGTACATGACACATTTGGTGCGGTGGTGAATTTTTTTTGACCGCAATTTCTTATGGAGCCCGTAGTAGGCCCGACTTCCACAGATGATGCGCCTTCGTATTTCACGACTGACATTGTTATCAGCCGCTAGCAAGGATCCAAGGTAGACGAATTCCTCGTGTATCGTAGGGACGTTCCGATACTTCAAAATATCGATATTTGATTCAATACGATAATCGAATCAAAGTATCGATATCACCGATATATTGGAATGAATATATCGATATATCGGAAAATCATATGATATTTTAAAAATGAAAATATTTAGAATATATTTGCTGTAGTTATTCAATTACTATAGTATTACTGTAGTACCCCTTTACAATGATTATTAGAAATGATTTTTTTAATATTATACTTAATCCAATCTGCTTTTAGAGTGTACCAGTCCAACAATCATATGCAGCGGCGTTCGTAGCAGTTTCACGGTAGCGACGGCGTTTTCGGCATGACACTGACCTCGCTTTTTTCCATTCGCTCGAAAAAATCAACTGTTTCAAGAAATTTGCTGAAATTCCTGACAATTTTTCTGTATTTCTCCTCGGATTATTCTGATTCTTGACAACATGAAATTCTCTTTTCAGAATTTCCGCGGAAATATTTTGAAGTTTAAATTTAATTTTCAAATGAAATTCAGAATTTTTACAAGACAATCCAATGAAATACTCTCTAAAAAAGAAAATTCTCTTTAACTTTTACGAGAAATTATCGGCAGAAAATTTTCTTCAATTTTCACGGACGTTTTTCAAAATTTACGCAAAGAATTTCATCAGAAAAAAAAAACAAAATTTCCATTAGAAAACCCGAAGAAATAGTTCAGGGAAATTCTCTCTAATTCCTACGGGGCATTATTTTGAACTAAGTTTTATTATGGTTTCCATTTCTTCTAAATTCTCGTTTCCACAAATCTCTTCCTAATTTGTTCCTAAAAAAGTTGATTTATCTAATTCATCATAGGAACACGTCAAATATGAAATTCTATTCGCATAAGGATTCGAGGACCAGCGGCATGACAGATGTAGCACAACGGCGCGTCAATCCAAAGTTTCTTGTTGCCAAAACTGTTGCACAGCTCACACCGTCCGCGCTACCGAGAAAAATCCTCTAAACTATTAAAAATACCGCATTTCAAATCCATTTTGAGGTACTTTTTTTTCACGAAATACAATGCAATTGGTATTTTTTTGTGACTTTGATCTGATTCAATATATTGATATCGAAAGCAAAAATATCGATATGACCGATATATTGAAAGCAAAATATCGATACAAAAATATCGGATATCGAAACAAAAATATCGATATTCCGATATATCGGAAGTATCGGAACGTCCCTAGTGTATCGTAACACTGCTTCCCAGGCGGGCCCTGTCGCGCTCGGTTCCGCCCATAAACATGTACTTTGTCTTTGACGCATTCACCACCGATCCAACTTTTGTTGCTTCACATTTCAGGCGGGTGTACAGTTCTGCCACCTTTGCAATTGTTCAGCCGACAATGTCCATGTCATCCGCGAAACAAATAAATTGACTGGATCTGTTGAAAATCGTACCCCGGCTGTAATACCCTGCTCTCCGCATGACACCTTCTAGCGCAATGTTGAACAACAGGCGCGGAAGTCCATCACCTTGTTTTAGTCCCCGACGCGATTTGAACGAACTGGAGTGTTCGCCCGAAATCTTCACACAGTTTTGCACACTATCTACCGTTGCTTTGATCAGTCTGGTAAGCTTCCTAGGGAAGCTGTTCTCGTTCATAATTTTCCATAGCTCTACGCGGTCTATACTGTCGTATGCCGCATTGAAATCAACGAACAGATGGTGCGTTGGGACCTGGTATTCACGGCATTTTTGAAGGATTTGCCGTACAGTAAAGATCTGGTCCGTTGTCGAGCGGCTAACTTTCACTGTCTGTACTCTCAGCGCCATTCAAATGTTCCTCGTAGTGCTGCTTCTACCTTCAGATCACCACACGTTCGTCCGTCAAGATGCTCCCACTCTTATCCCTGCACATTTCGGCTCGCAGCACGAAGCCTTTGCGGGATGCGTGGAGCTTTTGATAGAACTTGCGTGTTTCTTGAGAACGGCACAGCTGCTTCATCTCATCGCACTCCGCTTCTTCCAGGCGACGTTTCTTCTCCAGAATAGGCGGGTCTGCTGTCTCCACTTCCTTCTATATCGGTCCACGTTCTGTCGGGTTCCTTGCTGCAGCGCGACCGCCCGCGCTGCGTCCTTCTCCTCCAGAGGCTGTCTGCACTCTTCGTCGAACCAATCGTTCCGTCGACTTCTTCCCACATACCCGACGTTATTCTTTGCTGCGTCGTTAATGGTTGCCTTACTTGTATTCCACCAGTCTTCAAAAGGGGCCCATCGACCTCACCCAGCCAACACAAAGTCGCATATGCTAGCGAATAAGTATACATGGTGGAGGCGATATAGGCACATGCCTCCATTTGACTGCATGCAAAATGTGCCTATAGGGCCTCCACTTTGCACACTTTTTCGCTATGATATACGATTTTGTGTTTGCTGTCTGCGGCGCGCATGAATTGGCGACATCAGGTTGCTTCAGTCCCTCTAGGTCGTACTGCGGAGGTCGTCGGTACCGAACATTGTTAATGATGGATAGTTTTGGGCGCAGTTTAACCAAAACCAGCCGTTCAACGGCTCTTTTTTCATGGTTTTCGATCAGCAAGCGAAGTTTGAATATAAAATGGTCAATTATTGACGGCTCTGACCGCTTTCAGGACCCACGGATTGCCCCCGGGGAACCTGTGGAAGGGAACATATAAGTTTTAGCACCAAAATCAGTTATTCGACGGCTCTTTTTATAGGTTTTCGATCAGGAAGCGAAGTATAAATATAAAAGGACCATTGACAGTTTTGACCGCTTCCAGGACCTACTGGTTGCCCCCGAGGAACCTGTGGAAGGCGACATTTTAGTTTTTACACCAAAATCAATCATTGGACAGCTCTTCTTTCATATAAGCAAAGTATGAATATAAAATGGACCATTGATGACTCTGACCGCTCTCAGGACCTACAGATTCCCCACGGAAACCAATAACTCGACTGCTTTTTTTCGTGATTTTTGATCAGAAAGCGAAGTATGAGTATAAATTGGACCATTAATGAATCTGACTGCTTCCAGGACTTACGGATTGCCCCCGGGGAACTGTGGAAGGGGACATTTTAGTTTTAGCACAAAAACCAATAATTGAACGGCTCTTTTTTCATGGGTTTCAACCAGAATGTGAAGTATGAACCTGCCTAATCGAAACCACTAGAAAAGAGCCGTCGAATGACTGGTTATGATGCTTGAAATAAAATGTCCCCTTACACAGATTCCCCAGGAGCAATCCGTGGGTCTTGGAAGCGGTCAGAGCCGTCAATGGACCATTTTATATTCATACTTCGCTTCCTGATCGAAAATCGAATGACTGGTTTTAGTACTAAAACTAAAATGTCCTCTTTCACAGGTTCCTCGGGGGCAATCAGTAGGTCCTGGAAGCGGTCAGAGCCGTCAATGGTTATTTTTAATTCATATTTCGCTTCCTGATCGAAACACATAAAAAATAGCCTTCGAATGACTGGTTTTGGTGCTAAAAATAAAATGTCCTCTTCCACAGGTTCCTCGGAGGCAACCAGTGGGTCCTGAAAGCGGTCAGAGCCGTCAATGGACCATTTTATATTCATACTTCGCTTCCTGATCGAAAACCATGAAAAAAGAGCCTTCGAATGACTGGTTTTGGTGCTAAAACAAAAATGTGCCCTTCCACAGGTTCCCCGGGGCCAATCCGTGGGTCTTGGAAGCGGTCAGAGCCGTCAATGGGTTATTTTATATTCATTCTTCGCTTCCTGATCGAAAACCACGAAAAAAGAGCCGTCGAATGACTGATTTTAGTGCTAAAATTTAAATGTCCCCATTCACAGGTTCCCCGCCAGGATCCGTTTATTCAATTGTTTTTTCATTCTTGACACATTAGAAGCCTTCTGGAATAAAATCATAGTGGACGATCTATCATAAAGCGAGATTCAAATGAAGTTGTGGCCTGACCCCTTTGATAAGTATCGATCGGAACCTATTATAAAGAAATGGCCATATCTCACTTAATTCTGGTCCGATTACAAATCTCAATATATGGTTCCAATCTGCAAGAGGCCTACTTCATTCGTGGTTACTAATATTATTCAATTTTTAACCACAACTTCTCCTAATATCCACCTCAAATTTGCGGTTTTGAACCTACCTCCGGAATATCTCCGGAAGTCGGTGGCCATAGTCGGTTCCATGGACATACCGTCATACTACCTCATACTACCATACTACCTACATGCCGTCATACTACATTATTTCCTAGTTCAGGCATGCCTGAATTGTCAAAATCGGATGATAACTAAGGTAGTTGCAGTTGCAACACAACACAGCTACGCTATGCTACGTCTGTAGGGGTGATCTTCAGGTGTACCGAAACGAAAGGCTGTGTTGGAAGTAGGAGCTGCGAATGGCCATATTCTTGGAGGCGGCAAAACCAATTAGTCGTAGGCCGATTTTCCGGAGGAAAAAGCGCCAGCAGGAAGATCGAGACCGTGAAGAAACGGAGCAACTGTACCGCGCTAATAACACACGAAAGTTCTATGAGAAGTTAAACCGTTCACGTAAGGGCCACGTGCCACAGCCTGATATGTGTAAGGACATAAACGGGAACCTTCTTACGAACGAGCGTGAGGTGATCCAAAGGTGGCGGCAGCACTACGAAGAGCACCTGAATGGCGATGAGGCAGACGAAGATGGCGGTATGGTGATGGACCTGGGAGAACGCGCGCAGGACATAATTCTACCGGCTCCGGATCTCCAGGAAATCCAGGAGGAGATTGGCCGGCTGAAGAACAACAAAGCCCCTGGGGTTGACCAACTACCAGGAGAGCTATTTAAACACGGTGGTGAGGCACTGGCTAGAGCGCTGCACTGGGTCATTACCAAGATTTGGGAGGAGGAAGTTTTGCCGCAGGAGTGGATGGAAGGTGTCGTGTGTCCCATCTAAAAAAGGGCGATAAGCTGGATTGTAGCAACTACCGCGCAATCACATTGCTGAACGCCGCCTACAAGGTACTCTCCCAAATTTTATGCCGTCGACTAGCACCAACTGCAAGGGAGTTCGTGGGGCAGTACCAGGCGGGTTTTATGGGCGAACGCTTCACCACGGACCAGGTGTTCGCCATTCGCCAAGTACTGCAGAAATGCCGCGAATACAACGTGCCCACACATCATCTATTCATCGACTTCAAAGCCGCATATGATACAATCGATCGGGACCAGCTATGGCAGCTAATGCACGAACACGGTTTTCCGGATAAACTGACACGATTGATCAAAGCGACGATGGATCGGGTGATGTGCGTAGTTCGAGTTTCAGGGGCATTCTCGAGTTCCTTCGAAACTGCAGAGGGTTACGGCAAGGTGATGGTCTTTCGTGTCTGCTATTCAACATCGCTTTGGAAGGGGTAATACGAAGAGCAGGGATTAACACGAGTGGTACAATTTTCAATAAGTCCGTCCAGCTATTTGGTTTCGCCGACGACATAGATATTATGGCACGTAACTTTGAGAAGATGGAGGAAGCCTACATCAGACTGAAGAGGGAAGCTAAGCGGATCGGACTAGTCATCAACACGTCGAAGACGAAGTACATGATAGGCAGAGGTTCAAGAGAAGACAATGTGAGCCACCCACCGCGAGTTTGCATCGGTGGTGACGAAATCGAGGTGGTAGAAGAATTTGTGTACTTGGGCTCACTGGTGACTGCCGAAAATGACACCAGCAGAGAAATTCGGAGACGCATAGTGGCTGGAAATCGTACGTACTTTGGACTCCGCAAGACGCTCCGATCGAATAGAGTTCGCCGCCGTACCAAACTGACAATCTACAAAACGCTAATTAGACCGGTAGTCCTCTACGGACACGAGACCTGGACGATGCTCGTGGAGGACCAACGCGCACTTGGAGTTTTCGAAAGGAAAGTGCTGCGTACCATCTATGGTGGGGTGCAGATGGCGGACGGTACGTGGAGGAGGCGAATGAACCACGAATTGCATCAGCTGTTGGGAGAACCATCCATCGTTCACACCGCGAAAATCGGACGACTGCGATGGGCCGGGCACGTAGCCAGAATGTCGGACAGTAACCCGGTGAAAATGGTTCTCGACAACGATCCGACGGGCACAAGAAGGCGAGGTGCGCAGCGGGCAAGGTGGATCGATCAGGTGGAAGATGACTTGCGGACCCTCCGTAGACTGCGTGGTTGGCGACGTGTAGCCATGGACCGAGCCGAATGGAGAAGACTCTTATATACCGCACAGGCCACTTCGGCCTTAGTCTGAATAAATAAATAATAATAGGCCGTTTTCGTTCGTCATGCTATTGGCCAACCTGAGCGTTCAAATCTCCTATGATGATTTTGACGTCGTAGCTTAGGCAGCTGTCGTACTCACATTCCAGCTGCGCGTATAATGCGTCTTTATCATCATCACTGCTTCCGGAGTGTGGGCTATGGTTGATTATGTTGAAGTTGAAGAACCGGCCTTTGATCCTCAACTTGCACATTCTTTCATTGATCGGCCACCACCCGATCACGCGCCTTTGCATATCGCCCATCACTATGAAAGCTGTTCCCAGCTCGTGTGTGTTGCCGCAGCTCTGATAGATGGTATGATTACCTCTAAACGTTCGCACCATTGATCCCTTCCAACAAACCTCCTGCAGCGCTACTATGCCGAATCCACGGTCCTTGAGCACATCGGCGAGTATGCGTGTGCTCCCGATGAAGTTGAGAGATTTGCAGTTCAACGAACCTATTTTCCTATCGCTAGTCCCTTTTCGTCACAGTGGTCTTCGCCGATGGTTCCGGTCCGTACTCTCTTGTTGATTGTTCGTTGCTTATGTTTTTTTAAAGGCTGGCTTGCAGGGCCTGACACCAAACCCCCTAAATTTTCGGAGGACCATTCCTCCTTATTCCCATGGACCATGGTGCACAGTTTCACTTAGAGTCCCTCGCTGGCACTCGGACGATGATCAGCCGCTCCTAACATGGAGAACAGACGCTGTTGTGAGCCGATCCTGACATGGAGAACAGACGCTCAGTAAGATTTGCACCACCATAGAGGAGCAAACCCCCCTTCTCTGTCAGCATTCGACCGCAGTTCCCACCGGGGTTGATTACCCGATCTTCCCTAAGGCTACTCGTATCTCGGATAGCACCACGAGAAGGTAAGGATACGAGTTGCTGGGTAAGAGGCTAAGGACCGCGAGATGGGATCTATTTTATTCCTTCAGGTACGCGAAATACCAATGGTACGCTTTACCCAGCATTTGCCGTGCCTTTATCAAATAACCTATTTCTAAACAGAAATTAAGGCTTATGTCAATTAAATATCAAATTAAAATCTTTCCCGATACGGCAATCATAGTTCCCTAAAATCCTCTGTGGTTTGGTATCACGGCCAGCTAAATATTTTCAATTTCAATTACGATAATTATCGGAATGAAATGTTTTCTCGAACCGATGGGCAGCCAGCTGGGCGATGGAACAATCATAAATCTGGACCACTGCCGGAATGATTCTCTAATTACATTACCATCGCTATATCGACTCAGATGGCTCGGCATCTGGGTTATTAGCAATGTTCCAGAGGGTTGCTGCTCAAAGCCAAAAGCACACTACGAATTTAATCGTATTTGCAACAAAGTGTGGCACTCGAACAACTCAAATTATCTATCAGACACTGGGTAAATTGTTGTCATAGGTAATGGATTTTAATTGATAGTGATAGTGGCACATGTTTGAGAATTCGTTTTCTGATTCTTAGAAGAGCGAAATTCAATTTCCCAGTTGATGATAATTTGATAACCAGAAATAGACATATCGGAAAACCAATTATATTGGAAATCAGATATCCTATGATTTTTAATCGGGATTATATCATGATGGCAGAAACAAATCTTTATTTGTGCTCTAATAAGATTTATGCTGTTCCCATAATAGCAACCGGCTATATTATTGAGCACGCCTGCCCGCATCAAGACAAGATGACAAGATGACAAGAAGACAAGGAGACAAGAAGACAAGGAGACAAGAAGACAAGAAGACAAGAAGACAGGAAGACAAGAAGACAAGAAGACAGGAAGACAAGAAGACAAAAAACAAGAAAACAAGAAGACAAGAAGACAAGAATATAAGCAGACAAGAACATAAGAAGAAAAGAAGACAAGAAGACAAGATGACAAGAAGACAAGGCGACAAGAAGACAAGAAGACAAGAAAACAAGAAGACAAGAAGACAAGAAGACAAAAAGATTAGAAGGCAAGGAGATCTGTCGTGATAGTCTTTAAGAATAATTTGATGAACGATTCCGATGAAAGTTGAATTGATTTACGATTGTAATCGTTCTTTCTTTTGTAAAATATTGCTGTCTAGGAATTTCGCACAATGAGCAAAATGCCTGAATTTTCCCTGTAGAGGTTTATTCCAGATTGCTCTATTTCTCCGTGCTACGATTGTTCTCTCAATCGTTACCTTATCTTAGGGTGGTGTAACATCCATAAAAAAATAACCGAGGATATGGGGGAAGTGGTCTCGTAAAATAAAAATACCTTTGAAAATCGTTCCAGTTTGGATGATTTTTACAAGGACTTGCTTAGCTATAGCATATTGCAACCCTTTTCACAACACCAATTTGAACATCTCCATGACTAGCACACAGACGAAAGCTAAAATTTAATAAAATAAAATATGCGTTTTGGCAATGAGGGTTTGGTCTGTTTTCCAGGGCTACAAAGGCCTACGAGATCAGTACAGCGGCCGGTATTTTACGTTGGCATGCCGCTGCATTTGAATGCTCCAAAGACTGCTCGCGTCAACAGCGCGCCACCACACAATGTCCTCCAGGCTTCTTCCCGCTGTACTGCGAGGTATTATGATGTCCCACCGCGAGTGAACCATGAGCAGCATTGTGAAGCTTTTGTTTTATTTATCCGCTTGATTCTTTCGAGGGGGCTCTTCTCGGCGAGCATTCATTTGTTTGCTTCTACAGAGTTGGTCCACGGAATCCAGCCGGATGGTACAGGATTGGAATTAACACAATGCCCGCAGATAGCTGCCGACAAAAACCAATGAAAGGGAATGTTTTGTTCGTTGCTTCGTGATTTAGAGCACAATACATATGGAAGCGAAAACTTTCTCATCTATTGCGTTTCTTGGAGAAATTCTCGCTGATAAATATCCGTGCATTGTTACTTGCATTTTGCTCATTATATACTGAATAGCTGAATAAAGAAAATTTTGTCCGCCAAAAACTCGCTTTATTTGAATGACTATCCATGTAAGAGATAGATAAAAGCACGAACTTAAATGTCACGCCAGATAATGGATTTTCCATTACAGACAAGGCACAAATTACATCCTGTGTACATATGAATATGTAGAAGCGACATTTTTACTCTTTGGGCGTTGTTTTATTTTCTAGTGCTTGAGCTTTAACAGAAGTTGGTTGGATTTCTACAGATAGTACTTTCCAAAGAATCATAAGTTGTTTGAAAGCATGTGCAGCCACTTCCAGTTGATCAAAAATGTGGCACGAATCTGAATACGATGTGCAATAGGTTAGATAACAATAGTTTTACGAAAAAACCGCATAACAAACCTGGCGGTGTTCGAGCGGCTCCACCCCAGTACCCCGAACCCCAGTACCCCGAATGCCATTACCCCGATGGCCACTACCCTGAATGGGACAGTACCCCGAAAGTCATTACCCCGAATGGGACACTACCCCGAAAGGCAGTTACCCCTATTGTTCTATTGGCAGTTCTATTGTATTCTATTATTATATGTTTAACACCAACAGATATCGATGAATCGCCAGTTTTTAACCAACAGTTTTCTCGCTTAACATTTCAAAAGGACCTAAGTAACATTTCTTCCATGAATTAATTTGAATACTGCAATCAATAGCTTTCATGTTGTTCTGTTGATTGTGCTATTCAAATTAATTCATGAAAAAATGTTGCTTATGTCCTTTTGAAAAGTTAAGCGAGTTTTGATTTTTCTTCTAATGAGCTTTAACTGTCATTTCCGTCATTATGAATTGAAAAAGTACTATTCTACGAAATGGAGTAAGAGATCCTTTTTTCCAACAGAACGCGTTTTCCCAGTATAAGGCGAACAGAGGAGATGATGCCTTCTTTAAATGAACGAGTTTGCCCGGTATAAGGCATACAGGGTAAATATGACCTTTTTTCTTTTTTAAAAATAAACGCGTTTGCCCGGTATAAGGTATACAGGGGAGGGGATGCCTTCTTTAAATGAACGCGTTCGCCCGGTATAAGGCAGACAGATGAGATGATGCCTTCGTTAAATGGACGCGTGTGCCCGGTATAAGGCGCACAGAGGAAATTATGCCTTGTTTAAATGAACGCGTTTGCCCGGTATAAGGCAGACCAGGAGATTCGAGCTTCGCCTAACAATATACCCTTTGTCGTCAACAGAGTTTGTTGCTGGTTCTCTTTTGTCGCTTGTTTCGCATGCGCATCCAAGAAAAATTGATTCCCTGAGGCAGACAGAGGAGATGATGCTTTCCTTAAATGGACGCGTCGTTTGCCCGGTATAAGGCAGACAGAGGAGATGATGCCTTCTTCAAATGGACGGGTTTGCCCGGTATAAGACAGACATTGGAGATTATGCCTTCTTTAAATGGACGGGTTTGCCCGATATAAGGCAGACAGAGGAGATGATGCCTTCTTTAAATGGACGGGTTTGCCCGGTATAAGACAGACAGAGGAGGGGAGGCCTTCTATAAATGAACGTGTTTGCCCGGTATAAGGCAGACAGATGAGATGATGCCTTCGCTAAATGTACGCGTGTGCCCGGTGTAAGGCAGACAGAGGAGAGGATGCCTTCTTTAAATTTATTTATTTATTTATTTCACGCGTTTGCCCGGTATAAGGCAGACAAAGGAGATGATGCCGCCTTTAAATGGACGCGTTTGCCCGGTATAAGGCAGACGGAGGAGATGATGCCTTCTTTAAATGGACGCGTTTGCCCGGTATAAGGCAGACAGAGGAAATTATGCCTTGTTTAAATGAACGCGTTTGCCCGGTATAAGGCAGACCAGGAGATTCGAGCTTCGCCTAACAATATACCCTTTGTCGTCAACAGAGTTTGTTGCTGGTTCTCTTTTGTCGCTTGTTTCGCATGCGCATCCAAGAAAAATTGATTCCCTGAGGCAGACAGAGGAGATGATGCTTTCCTTAAATGGACGCGTCGTTTGCCCGGTATAAGGCAGACAGAGGAGATGATGCCTTCTTCAAATGGACGGGTTTGCCCGGTTTAAGACAGACATTGGAGATTATGCCTTCTTTAAATGGGCATGTTTGCCCGATATATGGCAGACAGGGGAGATGATGCCTTCTTTAAATGGACGGGTTTGCCCGGTATAAGATAGACAGGGGAGATAATGCCTTCTTTAAATGGACGCGTTTGCCCAGTATAAGGCAGACAGAGAAGATGATGCCTTCTTTAAATGGACGGGTTTGCCCGGTATAAGACAGACAGCGGAGAGGATGCCTTCTTTAAATGTATTTATTTATTTATTTATTTCACGCGTTTGCCCGGTATAAGGCAGACAGAGGAGATGATGCCGCCTTTAAATGGACGCGTTTGCCCGGTATAAGGCAGACGGAGGAGATGATGCCTTCTTTAAATGGACGCGTTTGCCCGGTATAAGGCAGACAGAGGAAATTATGCCTTGTTTAAATGAACGCGTTTGCCCGGTATAAGGCAGACAGAGGAGATGATACCTCCTTTTAATGAACGTGCTTATACCTCGATAAGGCACACAGAGGAAATACTACCTCTTTAAAAGTAACGTCTGCTTGATATAAGGCGAAACGAGATGATGCCTTCTTGAAGTCAACGCATCTTCCCGAACACAAACAAGATCTCGTTTTCTCTCACTCTCATACACAAACCCCCTTACTCACTCACTTCCTCTGTCTCACTAATTATTACTCAATCACCCACTCTCATTCATTCACCCACTCTTACTCACTTAACCACTCTTACTCACTCATCCACTTTTACTCACTCATTTATTCTAAATCATTCACTCTCTCTAGCTCACTCTTACTCGTTTACTCTTACTCGCTCGCTCACTAACTCTTACTCGCTCACTCACACACTCACTCTTACTCACTCACTTAATCACTCACTCACTCTTACTCACCCATTCACCCCCTCGTCGATTTTGAGATTTAGACCACACTTCATTCAGAATCCGTTGCTTTTACTACAGCGACCAAGGAACAACTTCTACCTTGTTGCCCTAGTAGCCATGCTGACGTGGACCGCAATTACCTTCAACTCTCTGCATTGTGCATGAAAACGTGCTGCATAATCTCCCCCTGCCATTCAGGAATCTTGAAGAGTGCCATACGAAGTGGAACGGGATCTTACGGAGTAAGAATACTTAGTTCCATACTGCATTGCAACAGTTTCAGTTCCAATTATTGTTCATTCATAAGAATTATGAATAAACTTTTATTGAGTAACATTTTTTCATTGAAATGGAGTATAAACTTTAAATAATGACTAATTCGGGGTACTGGCTCATTCGGAGTAGTGTCCCATTTGGGGTAATGGCATTCAGGGTAGTGACTCATTCGGGGTTGTGGCGTTCGGGGTAGTAGCCTTCGGGGTAATGGCATTATGGGTAATGGAATTATGGGTAGTGTCGTAGAGTCGTTCGAGCCTCTCTCGTGCTCGTTGAAAACAGAAGAAAAGGCTACAACATTCATAATTTTCAATAGTAAACCATGGGACGGGATACTGCAGCGGAATTAACCGGAATTAACCGAAAATCCATTTTTAGAGTGATCATATACATATGGCCAATTTTAGCTACAATTACGCTCTAAAGACATATTTTCATTGATTTCGCCAGTTTTGGAATGTTTTCGGAGAGATATTCGGTCACTTTTCCATCAGAAGCTTCTTCAATTTGTTTGAGTTTCGTGTGATCTCGAACACAAAATTTCAATGTGGCTGAGGTTTGGAGATTAAGGGGCATTTGGGAACGTTGATTTGACACTGTACAGCTCCCACGATTTGACAAGATTGGAAAAATGTTTTAGGCTCAGCTTCTCTTAAAGATGGCTGGAGAGATATGGGGATGTCCATATACCACGTGGACAGTTTTAGGGGGAGGGGTATGGCTAGAGGTGTGCGCCGGTCCGATATTTAGCGGTGGCGGCGTTTGCCTGAATTTTGATCGGCGGTGGCGGCGCGTTGTCAGCGTCACGCCGAAAGCCATTTCAGCCGCCGGCGTCCGCGTGAATCGGCGTGGTTATTTTTTTGTTACGTTTCTTTGAGATGTTTTTTTGGGATATTTTCATGACATTAACGGAAAAACCTCTCGAATTTCGCCCAAAAATTTTTTTTAAAAAAAAGTTTTTCCAAGGACATAGGACAGCTGAACTTCAAAACGATGTTAAAGTCGATAATAGCTACATTACGCTGCACAATCAGGTGCACTTCTATTACATCTGACGTCGACTGACAACCGTTTGACGTTTAGAATGCATTGCAGTTATCGAACGACAATCGCTAACGACTAGTGAATTGTCCATAAGAAACTCTTGGGAAATTCCATTGCCTGAAATCAAAATACAGCCGAACTGGTAATTTGGCCAACAAGGTTGTTTCTCTAACAGGTCGTTTGGTAGAATAGGTCATCAGCCCGAAAAATGCCATTTGACCGAAATGGACGTTTGACAGAATGGCCCATTTGGCTGTATGGCCCATTTACGGCGAAATGGCCTTATTGTCAAACGACCATTGAACGAAATTGCGTAACCTCTCTATTATTTAAGTTGATACTGGCCTTTAAGCCAAAAGTCATCTAACCAAATCTTATTGAGCCGAACTGAACGTATATCCGAAATTGTTATCAGGTCGAAAATAGTTTTTACGAAGATTTTTGGTCGGTAATTTGGTCGAAAAAAATCGTTAGACCGAATAGATTATTTGACCGAAAATGCCGTTTGATAGGAATGGCTATCTGGCAAAAAGGGCCATTTGGCCCGAAAATGGCATTTTTAGTCAAATGACCTGTAAGGGCAAACAACTGTTTCAGTCAAATTACCAGTTCAGCCGAATGATCCTTTCGGTCAAACTACATTTTTGGTCAAACCATTTTGGACTTAATGTTAGTTTCAGATAAACGTTCAGTTTGGTTCAACTAAATGAATATTGGCTTAAAGGCCAGTGTCGACTTAAAAAGTAGAGAGGTTGCAGAACTTTGTTCAATGGTCGTTTGACAAAAAGGCGATTACGCCAAACCATAAGACCATATTATCCGTTCAGTTGTTGACATTTTGCCGTATGCCAAATGACATTTTCGGCCAAATGACCAAAGCCATTTCGGCCTAATGACTTCTTCGGCGAAACGACCTGTTGGGGCAAACGGCTTGTCAGTCCAATTAGCAGTTCAGTCGTATGTCGGTTTTGGCCAATCTAATTTTCCAAGAACTCCTCATGAAAAAAACAAAGAATTCCAAAGAAATTTCTTAAAAAATTCTGAACAATTTGAAAATCAAAGATTTTTTTTGTTGAAATCTACATTTTGAACAATCTTCCGATCAATCTTCTTTAAACATTGGAAAATTTCCCATAGAAATTCCGGAGAATTTCTCGTGAAAATTCCAGAGAGTCTCCAGTGAATATTTCGAAGAATTTTCTGTTTTAACGTTGGCTATGCTAAACTAGCCGTCTTAATTGGGTCCCGAAGCCCTACCTGGTTTATGGTTGCAAACGATAGTGCATAGATAGTGCGAAAATTCATGCACCGATATCATAATTTTTTTGTAAATATTCTATGTCACCTAAGTAGAGGCGTGCGTCGTCGCGCCACGCCGCCGCCGTCGTCAGTTTTCGGCACTCCGCCGCCGCCGATATTTTTGCATCGGCGCGCCGCCGTTTCAAATTTTCCACGCCACTGATCTATACACTGAGAAAAATTTTATAGTAGAAACTACCATTTTAGGGGTAATATTGAGAACAGTACCGACGTTTTTCAACCGAAGTGCCAATCGTCTTAAAATGACTAAAATATGGTCTATCTTACGATAAAAATAGTATATTCAACCGCTTACATGGTTATTCTTACTGAAAATATAGTAAAATTGTGTGGTAAAATCAACTATTTTGTTTGAGTCTATGCTAAATAACAATTTTTGTGGTAAAATTGAAAATAATATCAATCAGATTTACTACATTTAAGCTACAATTATGGTTAAAGCGATTTGCCCCTTCTGTTGAAAAACGTCGGTACGGTTCTTAATTTTACCACAAAATTGTAATTTCTACTACTAGTTTTTTTTTCAGTGTAATTATCCACGCCGATTCAAATTTGACGACGTCCACGGAATTGTATATTTGTCCTGATGATTTGGCCAAACCATATGTAAAAGTAAACGGATATTCGGCCAAATTATCAGTTCGGTCGTATATTACTTTGGCCAAATGCAATTTTTGGCCAAGTCGTTTCGATGAATAACTATTTCACCCAAACGTTAATTTCAGCCACATGCAATACGGCTAAATGACGTGTTATTCGGTCAAATATGGTTTTCTGCCGAATGATTTTCGGCCAAACGAATTCTCTTTTTTAATAATTTCCCACAGAATGTTATATGGATAGTAAAAAGAATTTCCCGTACAAATCAAAATATTTCTTTTTAAATTCTGGATAATTTTCCGTAAGTATGCCGAACAGTTTTCCGTGAAAATTAAAAAAAAAATACGTGGGGGTTCCGGAAAATTTTTCATTACATAATAAAAAATCCGTGCAAATTCCAATGAATTTCATTTGAAAATTCCGAACAATCTTTTGTTGAAATTCAAAGATTTTGTTTATTGAAATCCACATTTTGAACAATGAATTTCTCGTAAATATTCAAGACAGTTATTCGTGAATCTTCCGCGGATATTCCGAAGTATTTTCAGTGTAAACTTTGAAGAACATTCAACAGAAACTCATCAGGAATTTTCCATGAATATTCTCAACATTTTCCTGTACAAATTTGAAACAATATGCCGTAAAAAATATTAACAGTTTCTCATGTAAATTTCGAAGAATTTTCCGCGGAAATTTCAAACAACTTTTCTTGTGAATTCCATACAGCTTCTCTTGGAAATTCTAACGAATTTTCGAAACTTCAAAGTAGTTCTCGTGGAAAATCCAAAAATAATAATGAGTTTTTGAAAAAAAAAAGACTTGGAAAATTGTCTGGGGAGGTTCATTAGTTTCTTCCAGCGGAATTCAAAAGATTTTCCCGTTAGGCTCTGAATGCAATGTAACGGAAAAAATAGTAATGGCAGGATTGGACATAAAACTTTTGTAAATTCCTGCCGTTACCGTCGCCGCTCCGTTCCACATTGCGTTCAAGCCTTTAATGTCTTAAAAAACCCAAAAAATGCAGATATTTTTTTTCAATCAACGACATAACAAATTTGCCACGCCGATTCACGCCGCCGCTGCCGTCGGACGCCGAAAACGCCAAAAACGTCGTCGCCGCTGACCAAAATTTAGACAAACGCCGCCGCCGACGATTTTTGGACCGGCGCACACCTCTACCCCTAAGTCCGTAAAGTAGTAATTACCCGACCAGTAGATGGTAACAGATTTATATCAGAGCTTGTTATTCTGTTACAGCAATTTTTTATAACAGCGGTTGTTATAAAACATGTACCATTAGTAGTTAAAATAACAAAAATTGTAACAAAATCTCTTCTAGTTTTAACAAAAATATTACTAAATGTGTTATTTATTGAACAAAAATATAACTCGTTGTGTTACATAAATAGAGATGAAAATTGCCTATACTATAACAAATTATGTTCTTGAAAAGATTATGATTATCCTTAATGTAGGCAATTAACTTTGTCCAGCTGGTTCAACTTTGAATGTAGGTTCAAGTTATACTGAAGGTGGTACCTTCGTTTTGTTTCCCAATTCGTATCTACCAAAAATGTAGGCAATTTATTTTTTCGGCGAAAATAAACATAACACATTATGTTATAATCATGTTATGACGATCATGAAATTCTCTTTCCTCCATCTAGGACAGAGATTTTATAACAAAATTATTGCAAATTTTGTTATTTATAACACATATTGATATAATTGTGATAAAATTTTGTTATGACTAACTGGTCGGGTAGTGCAACAAGTTGCAAACATATGATTTTTTCATCACGAGTCGTACGTTTATCGAACGAGGCTTGCCGGGTTGGATAAATACTACGAGTGCTGGAAAAATCGAGTTTTGCAACGAGTTGCACACGCTTTTTTTTGCAATGACGAAAAATGGACTTTAATATGAAAATTCTGTACCAAAATTATACTTGTACTTGTCTGATTTCTAATTCGAATGTGAGCAGTTAGTGGAAGAGAAAAATGCAGCATGGTCGAGATTGCTGCAACACCGCACGAAGGCGAACGAGGCACGATATAAACGGGCGCGGAACAGACAAAACTCGATTTTCCGGAGGAAAATGCGCCAGCAGGAAAATCGAGACCGTGAAGAGACGGAGCAACTGTACCACGTATAATAACATACGGAAAATCTTTGAGAAGTTAAATCTATGAGAAGTTAAACTGTTCACGTAAGGGCCACGTGCCACAGCCTGATATGTGTAAGGACATAAACGGGAACCTTCTTACGAACGAGCGTGAGGTGATCCAAAGGTGGCGGCAGCACTACGAAGAACACCTGAATGGCGATGTGGCAGTTGAAGATGGCGGTATGGTGATGGACCTGAGAAAACGCGCACAGGACATAATTTTACCGGATCAAGATCTCCAGGAAATCCAGGAGGAGATTGGCTAGTTGAAGAACAACAAAGCCCCTGGGGTTGACCAACTACCAGGAGAGCTATTTAACACGGTGGTGAGGCACTGGCTAGAGCGCTGCACTGGGTCATTACCAAGATTTGGAAGGAGGAAGTTTTGCTGCAGGAGTAGATGGAAGGTGTCGTGTGTCCCATCTACAAAAAGGGCGATAAGCTGGATTGTAGCAACTACCGCGCAATCACATTGCTGAACGCCGCCTACAAGGTACTCTCCCAAATCATATGCCGTCGACTAGCACCAATTGCAAGGGAGTTCGAGGGGCAGTACCAGGCGGGTTTTATGGGCGAACGCTCCACCACAGACCAGGTTCGCCATTCGCACTATGGGGAATCAGGTGGCCGAAAATAAAAAAAGCGACTTTCTCTGATTTGTAATTCAAGTTGACCTACTAAATGCTAATGCTTTGGAGCATTAAACCCCAGCATATCAGCACTCTAAGCCATATGGTTATCAAGGTATAGGCATTAGAGCCAGACACTTTTTAGTTCTTGAAAAATCAATGCATTATTCAACTGTCAATATCTTCGGCTACAGTAGCTCTTTTCCAACTCTTTAAAAAGTTTCTGAAAGCTTGTTTCATGGACTTGCGGGTTAGTTATGGGAAAATAGGTAGTGAAACATCCGAAAATGACCCGAAGAAAAAAAAAAATTTCATACAAAAAGTTCCATACAAAAAAAGTTTCTCAAAGTTTCGCTTAGCGACTACCACTACGACTTTCTTTGGACCTCCCAGAAGGCATTAAAACAAATTCCAGCTGCTTATGGCTGCAAATCTGCGATTCCGATCACTTTTCGAAAAAAAGTCATTAATTTTGAAACATTAAATGTAATTATTCTCATAATACACGGCAGACTGTGATGGGCTGGATACAAATCCCATGCGTATGACAAAAGAGCATCAAGAACAGTTAAAATAGAGATAGTAGATAACACGAAAAGTGTCGTAGGCTTCGTGGTAGGCCGTGTACACGATAGCTTATGCAGCTATATGATACTCCATTTGGTGTAGGCTCACCAAGTGGAGGCAACTCATTATCTATCAAGTATCAAGCAAATAAATATGAAAAAAAAAACAATATACTCTTGAGGGTTACGAAAATACTCTAGGCTTCATTTGAAATTATTTCATAAAAAGTAAAATTTTGATATTAATTAAAATCCAATATGTGAATACAAGAAGCAAAAATGTCTGTACCTAAGGACATCTTTTGATAATTATTGGTATGTACCTAGGTGAAATAAATAAACAGAACATTTATGAATGTCTATCTGAGTGCATAGTGAGCTGTGATTGCGAAGGTAAATCGTGTGAAGTGTTTGTCCTTATTATTTGGTGAATCATGAATTATAGGCAACTCATTGAAGTATTTAGAGCTCACGAGGGACGTCAGGTAGATCGCGTTGAAAAAGCTTTGGAATATATCTGCCAAAGCTTCGCTGTGGATAAACAAAAAAAGAGTCAACTCCATACAAAATTGAAAAATCTGCATTTGAAATTTAAAAAAAAAATGGCAGGCCGCATCCCGGTCCAAAATTTACTTTGACTCATATAATGAGGAATGGCTTGACACAGAATTTGAATTAGAAGAATTTTATCATGCTGAGCCAGAGCCAGTGGCTTCAACATCTCGTGGAAGGCCATCAAAAAATTAGAGTGAGCGTACGAAGCGCAGAAGAATTAATGACGAGCTAATGGATCCAAGAGAGGATACCATAGAAAAAGCGCTACTGGGAGCAAGAAGAACTGCCTACAACAGAAGTGATACGAGTATGGTGAAAGTGATAGGCCATATTTTAAAAAACCGAGATCACGCTTCCAGAATGTACACTACTCTAAGTGATTCTCATGGAATGATGTCCGATGAAGAAACTTTTGAATATTTTCTCGATTGTGATATGAGTAAATATGTGTACGAAAAACACATAAAAAAATCCTGCAAGATTTCCAACTTACAAAGTGATACAAAAATGAAAGCGATATGTTCTCCTCCGCTGGATTCCATCAGAAAAAACGGCAACAAAAATACAGGTAATGAAAGATAGATCATCTCCTTGAAATGGAATAATATATGTATTCATATTTTTCTTTTAGGTTAGAATACAATCGCTAATGCAACATACTGTAGAACGAATAGTGAAATCATTGAAACACGAAATCAATCAATATATGGATGAAAATAACCAGGACTTCGTCGAAATGGTCCTTTTAAGTAGTTGGGGTATGGACGGATCTACGGGATACTCGCAATACCATCAATCATTCCCAGGTACGAATCAACAAGATGATTCAGATGTATTTTCAGTGACAACGACTCCAATACATTTGTATTTACTAAGTAATCGTAAACATATTTTCTGGTACAACTTGACCCCACAAAGTATTCGTTATTGCAGACCAATTATGCTAGAGTTTGTGAAGGAATCGAAGCAAGTTGTGATCGATTGCAAAAACACCATAGAGAGAACTAAGTGAATTAGTTCCAGTTAAGATCGATTTGGAGCAGGAGAAATATGTTTTGGTTGACTTCGATTTTGTCATGAGCATGGTGGATGGTAAAGTTCTAAATTACATAACTGGTACGTCATCTATGCAAAATTGCCCAATTTGTAAAGCCACTCCAAATGTAATGACAAGCCTAGAGGTATTATTTTGTTAAAGAAATCCTTGTACATTTTTAAAACTGTTTTGTTTTTCAAATATTCTAGGAGTTTGAAAATGAATATACGCCACAGATAGGGATACAATTATTTATGGAATATCTTCATTACATGCATGGATGCGATTTTTCAAGTGCCTTCTTCACATATCTTACCGAATGGATTTTAAAAAGTGGCAGGTATCAAAGATATTAAAGGAAGCGTACTTGAAGAGAAAACAACTTATACAGAAAAGGCTTTATGATAGCTTTGGTGTGAGAGTCGACCAGCCAAGGCAAGGTGGAGCAGGATCAAGTACAACTGGAAACATTTGTCGACGAGCGTTTTCGAATCCAAATCTGTTGAGTGAAGCATTAAATGTCAACGAAGAGCTAATTCACCGGTTCTGGAACATTCTGATCGCGATAAACTGCCAAGAGCCAATCAATCCTGAAAAGCTAGACAGTTATTGTAAAGCAACCTACCGGTTATATTTGCAGCTGTATGATTGGTATAAAATTCCTGCTACGGTGCATAAAGTCCTTGCCCATGCTGGGGATATAATTATTCATTCACCAGCACCACTTGGAATGTTGGCTGAAGAAGCAGCTGAGTGTCAACACAAGCACTTAAAAAAAGTCGGACTCATCATGCCAGGAAAGCCTCAAGAGAAGAAAATTTACATGACGTTTTCATTCGTGCTATGAACTCGTCGGATCCTTTGATAAGCTCTCTCTACTTAGGTAAGCGACTTCAAAATAAATCTAATCTGGAATATCCAGAAGATGTTCAAAGTTTTTTAGTGACTGAAACTTCTTGCATTACAACAGATTCGAGTACAGAAAAATATACCATGGCAGATATTTTAATCGATCTTGAAGAAATAAATGATGATTTTGTTGAGGATGTTCATGTACATAATGAATAAATAAATGTTGTTGCAGTATACTTATATATCTTGAAGCTTTTATTGCATGGAGTTCGTTTAGCTTTAATAGAGCTTTATATTGTATTCCCTTTACTTGTTTTACGGGTTAAGAGCCTGAACCAATCTGAAAAATCCTACAAAGACAACCTGTTACGTATGTAGATGCAATGGCCTGTATTTGACGGAGTCCTTGTGCAACTTAGAACACCTGTACAACTCAATTCACATAAAAACAGTATACAATTTTCTAGTTTGAACTCTACAGGTCTGCGCTGCAATAAAAAACACATCTATAGACTGCTGTGTACATGAGACATTCGTAGATAAAAGGGATATATTCCATAGAGATCAAAGGTCTGTATTCCAAGGAGTTTGGAGACCTTAGAAGTAATAACGACCTGCAAAACAAGTATTTCACATCTTTTAGACAATAATCTACGATATAAGTGTGAAATATTGCAGAAATGAAATGAAAATATTTTCGGCCACCTACTTGTATAGAGCCGCCCCATAGTGCATTCGCCAGGTACTGCAGAAATGCCGCGAATATAACGTGCCCACACATCATCTATTCATCGACTATGATACAATCGATCGGGACCAGCTATGGCAGCTAATGCACGAACACGGATTTTCGGATAAACTGACACGGTTGATCAAAGCGACGATGGATCGGGTGATGTGCGTAGTTCGAGTTTCAGGGGCATTCTCGAGTCCCTTCGAAACCCGCAGAGGGTTACAATTAGTGTTATTATCATTTAGTATGTTAAATGATACTAGTGTTTCACGCTGTAAATATTAGACATACAGCAATGTACCCTTAGACAAAGTTGTAGAGGGGAAATAACGCTAGAAGTCCGCCATACAACACTTTTCAAAATGCCACCTCTGGAATGAGTTATTTGCTGGATACTAAATGATAATGAAATGATAAGTTCTCAACCCTACTTGCTTTTGGAAATGTTTGATGTCATATCCATCAAACTATTTTATTTATTACGCGACGCATAGACTATTTGAACACTTACTCAAGCTAATTCAGCTAAATGTAGTCATGTAACTACTGTTCTGATGTTGGTTTTTCATTATAGCACCCAAATGAGTGTTATAATGAATATTATGCAACCCATTTGAGTTGCATAATGTTCATTAAAGTACCCATTACGTTGGTATGGAAAAGTAGGCCGTAAGACTCAACCGCGAACTATAAACCAGATATTATGATCAAGAATTGCAAAAGAGTAGTATGTGCAACTAGTTGCAAAAAGACGCTATTTTTAGCAAAGACGAAAAATGGGCTTTAATATGGTAAATCTGTAACAAAATGGTGCATTTTTATTTACTTCACATTATCAGGGTTTGTAGTGCTCACTCAATCTCAATTTCTCCCGTACGAAAATTTTCGGGGAGAAATCGCTTTTCGGGAAAGAAAATCAGCCTGGAGAGTTGTTTTTTTAAAACCATTTTTCGCTCACTCCAATTGCCGCCAAACGTTGGTTTGCTCTTTTTCTTTCATATTCGAGTCTTTTCATGGCATCATGAATGCAAATGGTAGTAGCTTATGTGGAGCAAATAACTTAACGCTTTCATACAGATAGCGTGGTAGTGTAGCTAGAGTAAGCGCATCCCACAGCTATTATTGTTACTGGTCTGGGTTCAAATCCCGGCGCGACCATACAATTTTGTAACTGTTCTGCGATAGTTCTCGCGAAAAGTGAGTGAGTGGTAACAGTGATGAAACGAAAAAGGATTTTCATCTAATAGGCTAGATTTTCATTTGTCTTCCAATGCTAATTCTAGAGAAAAGATTGATGGGTGAAAGATGATCCTCAACATAAACAACGAAAAAAGACTTTCCCTTGGTCCGCAAAACGCTTGCTTTGGTCTCAATCTTGCCAAAATATGCTGCAGGAAATAAATATATTCCATGTTATCGTGCCACCTTGTATGCTCAACAGACCATAAAGCGATAGATAAACCTGCCTTTGGAGAATTTGATGTCTGCCCATCAAATTATTTAATTTATTATGTGACACATAGAATGCACTATTTGAACATTCAAACAAGCTAATTGAGCTAATTGAGGTTATGTAACTGGTTTTTCATCATAGCACACAAATGAGTGCTATAATGGATTTTATGCAACCCATTTGAGTTGCATAATGTTCATTAAAGCACCCATTTCGTTGGTATGAAAAAGTAGGCCGTTTTATGACTCAACGGCGAACTGTAAACCAGATAGGGGGAAAGACGGCTTTGGCAGGTTTTGTTCTATTATTGGCAGGGGGGTTTTTTTCGACCAAATTTTATGAAATTTGGCCGCAATGTTCTTCGATTTGCAAAGAATGTTTAGGCCGAATTTGAGCATAGTCAGACATAAAAAACCCCCCTGCCAATAATAGAACAAAACTTGCCAAAGCCGTCATTCCCCCTATTATGATCAGGAATTGCAGAAAATATATTTTAAGAAACTATTTAGGCTGAGCACTCTTTTACTGAAAATGCAACATTTCAGAACGAATGAACCATCAATCCAAAACGTCTGCTGTAAGACGTCATTATGTGTCAAAAGTTTGAATGAAGTATTTTCAACTGCTTTTAAATTTCAAATCAAACAATGATTTCTGAATCGAAAAAAAACTGACGCGTTTTAGATAATTAGCTTCATCGTATTCTGTAAGAATATCGAATATCTATTCTTCATTTTACGACCAAGATTGAGGAAGTCAACTATAAAGCATCCTTTCTACCAGCTATGGGCCATCCATAAAATACGCCATGTCTCTAGGAGGAGGAGGGTTTTGAGCAGCGTGTCGACCCATACCGAAATTTTAGGGGTTTGTTACAAAAAAAACGTGACGAAGGGGGGAGGAGGGGGCGCTGAAAATCACCAGTTTTGCATGACGTACTTTATGGATATTCCCTTACAAGGAGGTTTTTCGTAGCTTAGTTGGGAAAGCACTTGGCTAACGTACTGGTTTTGTAGGATCAAACCCTACCGAAGGGAGCGGTTACCCTCCAATACCTTTTCCGAACTAAATCTATCACATGTTGTGCAAATGCATAATCGAGTTTCAGACATAGTAACATGACTTGAAAATCTACCGTGTAGTCAGCTCTACAGCAAGACATCGATGCCATAGCTTGTTGGTGTATTTTGAACGGGAAAGAATTAAACGCAATGAAGTGCAAAATTATAAGTTCTACCAGAAGTCGAACACAGCTGAAATTTGAATACGCTGTATACGATGCAACACAGCAACGAGTATCATCCATCAAAGACCTTGGCGTAATAACGGACAGCATTGCGCTGTACTTTGCATCATTTGTTGCAACGCATCCGAATTTCGTGAAGGTATTGTACACTGTTCGCTTGTTCGAAGTATTCTTGTATTGAAAGAGTTCAACGTTACTTCCCCCATTTCGCTTTAAACGACGACTACCGTGGAACAATCCAATAAGGTTGCCCCCGTACAAAAACCGGCTTTAGCTAATAAGATCGGAGTCTCTACGAAAACGACGCATGTTTGTTTTAAAAGCACTGAAAAATGCCGGGTCTCAATATTTGCAGGGATATACAGAAAATTCCAGGAACAACAAAAATGACCGAAAAAAACATCAAATGGCAACTAATGCACGAACATGGAAGAGGTCGTCGCCTTCGGGGAAGAAACCGCACTCGCTGGCCATGTGCAATCGAGGAAGTTGCGCGTGCGGCCAGCATGCAGGGAGACTGGTGACTGGCGGTCCGTGAACGAGCGACCTGGAATAAGATAGGGGAGGAGGTTCAGTTGTGGGCACCCTTTTTTGTTTGGTCCATAACTTTGGGCCTGGTTGATCTTATGTCGATATTTGCATAGCAATGGAAAGCTAAACGTATAACCTTACTACTAGCAAAGAAATTAGTATGATTTCATCGATTTGGAAAAAATATTGACAATTTAGAAAATTTGACATTTTTGGACATTTTCATTTTGTGGTTCGGTTGTGGGCACCCTTGAAAACTTAGCTAAAAATAAAGAAGCATGAATAAAAACCACCCAGATTTAAAGACAAGGAATAGCTTATTCATTCTAAAAGTCAGGAGAAGCTAAAAAACTCAAATCAATTCACCTAGCAGTGATGATGTCTCCCTCGGTGCATTAAGGAGGATGTTGAAAAAAATCACATAAGAAAATTCTAAAATAGCACTTCAGCAAATATATTATATTAACAATATGGTTCACTTCGAGTTTTCCCATACATCGAAATGGCGAACAATTTGCCGGTGATAACAACATCATCTAGCGAGCAAAGAGGAATCTAAACATGTTTTTTTCTAGCTTGTGCGGGAAACCCTCCTGCCATCTTCCGGTGAGTAGTCACACATTTGTTCGATGACATTTTACAGTGTGGGGATGTCCATACATTTTTAAATAAATCGATTACCGGAATATCGACTTTGTTAAATGCAAACACTATTGTAAATATTGCGATGAAGCTGTGCAATGCAGAAACTACAATTTTGCTTCAATCGTTCAAACTGTGAAAGCCGTTCCGCAAACATTAAAATAATTTTTCCACTGTAAACATTTCAATCATTTTCTTCAGCAAGAAATTTGATTAATTCTTTATGAATATTATCGATATTATTCCAATGCATCATTCTTCTTCCTCTTCGGTGTCCTAAATTCCTACTGGAACTTAACACCTGCGTTTCAACATATTGTTTTATTAACATTTTCCCTATTATGAATTGAAAATTTTCGCTGCCCACCATTGATTGAATGAATATGTATCTTGAGCGGAAAGCAAGAAAGATGACACTCTCCGATTGCGTTTTGTTATGTTGCGCTTATCATAATGGGTATGATTATTATGTTACGTTTTGACATGGAAAGTGAATTGAACTAGTCGCTTGGATTAAACGCGTCCAAACACCTTCGTTCAATTCACTTGAACGGGCAGTAAGTCAATTCACTTGCCCTTCCAAAACGTAGCATTACGGTGAGATATTTCCGCTAAAATTAATTAGCTAATTTTATTGTGCTTTCTCGATTTCGTATCCAATATTAGATATTTTTTGGGATTTAATAGATTATTTTTCGATGATTTTGCAAAAAAAAACTAGTTGAACGTACCCGATCTTGCTCGGGATTATACTGCAGTCGCCTCTCCACCTCTAGATATTGAAGGTGTCATCGATATAGGGAGAGATCGAGGAATGGGAGAAAAATTTAAATGGGTGTTAGATCCAAAAAAGCTTGTTGCTATGCAAAACGACAACAAAACAAATGTCATTACTTATTGTTGATGTGTTTGTTATCGTCCAAAGATGGTCTAGTAGCCTAAAAATTTGAACATATCGACATAAGGAGAGTGAATCCATAACAAAATACGATTACAACACATCGAGATAGGGAGGTTGGGGGCCATCCACAAAGTACGTCACGCTCCTAGGGGGGAGGGGGGGTTCCGAGCAGCGTGACGACTCATACAAAAATTTTAGAGTTTTAATACAAAAAGTGTGACGAAGGGGGGAGGGGAGGTTGAGAATCGCCATTTTTTGCGTGACGTACTTTATGGATCTTCCCTTATCGAGATGTAGAAAGCCAAAATGTATGTAGATTGAAAGGACCGAGGAAAGGACCATCGACATAGGGAGAGATATCGAGATTTAGAACATCGAGATGTAGAGACTCGACTATACTCGACTGTCAATTGTGGAGTTCATTCAGCGATGCACTCTAGAACATTTTTTGCGCCATCGTATTGGGTTTCCTCACAACTCGCCTCAAAATTGTATTTCCACAATTTCTTAACTTTCTCCTCAAAATTTGGTAATATTTTACCTATCTATACCATAGAAACACAGCGGACCTGAAGACGAATCGATTAGTGAGAAAACCGTTCCAATCGGTCAATCCGTTCGTGAGTTATATTGCCTCAAAGGAAATGCAAACTCATTTTTATATATAGAGATTGTACCACAAACGTAATTATGCTTGAATTGTATTTGTATCAGACTCTAATATCGGGCAGATTGTTCACAAAATTTCGTTTCTCCCTATTCCTCTATTTTTTTCTTCCAATCATCATATAAACAAAGGAGGAAGCGATTATTACTAAGTTATAGTCTAAATAACTTCACTTGTCATAAGACGACTTTCTACCTTCCCACTTAATTCCACCACTTGGTTGTACCTTGACAGATACGTATTTCGACCTCAACAGTAAGGTCGTCTTCAGTGTCTTGTACTTGACTCGACTCGAGTACGAGTCAAGTACGAGACACTGAAGATGACCTTACTGTTGAGGTCGAAATACGTATCTGTCAAGGTACAATCAAGTGGTGGAATTAAATGGGAAGGTACAAACTCGGCTTATGACAAGTGAAGACATTCCACTAAAAAGCTCAAAATAATTTTCTTAACATTTTTTTACGTTATGTTATTTTAAGCCTTATTTATTTATTATAATAAAAAAGAATTGAGATTTCCTTCCTGACTATTTATCTCGCGAACGGGTTGATCGATTTGCAAGATTTTCTCCCCAATCAATTCGTTTTGGAATACGCTAGGTTTGTATAGGTTGGTTGGTAAGTTGAACGGGGAAAGATAAACAATCAATAGAATACAATTTTGGGTCAGCCGTTGTGGAAAACATTTGAAACACGGAACACCCGGGCAAAGCTGGGTATTTTTCGTCAATTTTTTATTATCAAAAGTACGTATTGGAAATAGTTAGAGATTGTGTAGTACTTTTACATTGGATTTGGTTTTACAATTAGTCGAATTATTACTATTAAATATAATTCCAGCAATTTGAAATCTTTCTCACCAGATATTCTGATGCTCGATTTTGATATTCTGATCGAGCATTAGAATATGCGGTCAGCCTAATTCGCTTTACGGAAAAGCCGTGGCCTTGCATTATCTTTCATCGTTCGTTCGTTTAGTTTCACTTAAGTTGTGTTTCCGGAAGGATTTGTCGCAGACGGCTGGTTTGTTGTTGATCGTACATCTCGTAAATCGAGACTGCACCCTTTCTTGTAGATATGAATATGACGCCATAAGGCCAGATTGGAGGCGTTCGTTTCTCTCTGCCAGGTTATTTAAATTCAGAGTATGAATGATACCAAGAACTTCTGAGGCTTTTGTATTGACCACCTCGCGGACTTGCTACCTTAAATGCGTTCAGATTCTCCCAAAATGATGTTTTTCGATTCGCTCGACGAGTTTATGAGCGAATTGTTCCGCAATTATTTTACCGAACAGTCGCTGTTTATTCAGCTACATGATTTTTCTCTCACGCCTAGTGTTCCGAGTCGATATTTAGATTTTTTGTATTTTTTGATATTTTGTATTTGACTTATTTGAAGTCAAATTTCGCAAAGAATCATATTATTTGATGCTTCTAACTATTAAAAAAAATCAAATCTCAAACATCAAAAAAGTGTTGCATCGAGGCGAGCTGCAGATATAGGAACAAAACAGGCAAACAGCAAAATGGTGTAAGAGCAAAGAGCAACTACAATGCAAGAAGTGAATAAATAATGGTAACTTTAACAGCAATCTGTTTAACCGTGCCTCAATTTCGATATGGTACACCAGCAGTGGTACCATTCCGTCGGATACAGTTCAACGAGCAATTTCAAATTTATTATACATTTTAACAAAAATAATGGCTACCACACTTCAACTACAAC
The DNA here is from genome assembly GCF_024139115.2 of Armigeres subalbatus. Lineage (NCBI taxonomy): Eukaryota > Metazoa > Arthropoda > Insecta > Diptera > Culicidae > Armigeres > Armigeres subalbatus. Next base: position 182,435,966 of record NC_085140.1, on the reverse strand, counting down.
ATTTGATTTTCGGATAGAATTCGAAAAAAAATAATCGATTAATTTCCCAGAAGAAACATCCGGCATCCCTATTTTTTCATGATGATATTTTGAAGTGCGTGTGTATAACGATCCTCATATTTTGGGTAGTTTAATTATAACGTGTATCGACCTTTTTGGACGCGAGTTGGCGCCACATGTGGTGTCGCCTGAATTTCGTGAGAGTGAATCATATTGTTAATATAGTATATTTGACTTCAGGTAAATGGGTTTCAATTTTTCATTGATTTACGTTTTATTGGTATGCATAGTGTCATTGGCATGCACAGTCATAAAAAATCATGATTAATCACCCTGGCGGCAATAGTGCCTTATTCGTTAATTACAAAAAATAATATTTTGGCCATAAATTTTGATCCCATAGTTCGGTCTGACCAATTTTCAATAGGAAAAAAATTGGAAAGCATTCCCCGTCGAATGCAACTTATTGCAAGCAAATCGGTCAAAGCTTTGTTCAAAAAAGTGTGTGTATAATAACTAGACATGTCAAAATAATTATAAAAACCGCATTAAAACGTTATTAAAAATAAGTTAAGGGACAACTAAAACGATATTGAATGATTTATCAATAAAATGAGGGTGCCCATAACCGAACCAATAAAGGTGCCCACAACCGAATTTCGCAGCCTTTTTGGAACGTGAAGAAAAAAAAATCGCTCTAAAATTTTGATGGCAATCGACATTGGGCCTAAAAATAGATTAAATTTACTGTGTAAATACGCATTAGAACTTACATTTTGAATTAAATCACTTCAATTTATGATACTTTGAAAAAGGCAAAAAAAAACTTTCGGGTTGTTTTTCTTGTACAAAAATTTTATTTTTTTCTAGTTCAAAGTAAAGATGCCCATCCGGTTTGATATGGAGAACAAAACATCATGCTACTATAGCAAACAAATGACGGTTGTCAGAATGACAGCATCTCTTATCTGTCAAAAGATACATAGGGGTGCCCATAACCGAACGGTGCCCACAACCGAACCTCCTCCCCTATTAAATTCGGTTTTGCTCCGGATAACACGAAATGTACAACCGTCATAGGTATAAGTAGGAAACAATATTTCCACCCCATTAGTCATCACTTCCAAGTTAAGACGTCATATACATATTACGTTTATTGATGTTTTGTATTATCACTATTCATGTCAATAGAGACAAAAAATTCTATTTATTCATACGTGTAGTGAATCTTTGCGTCAGTTCCTAATAAAGTTTATCGCCAAGATAATAAACGCGATCGTGGTACAAGTTGGTAATAGTTTCACCAGCGATGCTCCCTGTAATCATAATCATAAAACATATAGAACGAAATAGCGTCTATGCTTATTATTTGTTTTACTTACCGATTGGGAATACGATGTCGACGACGATCCCATTCCATTCTCGGATTTGTAGATTGTGGTCTGAGCAAACCCGTTCTTATTAACGTCGGTGTTTTGAGACACTATGTGGGAGGCGTCAAAGCCAGGGCTGTTGAGTAGAATGTCATGTAAATTTCAGCAGAAGCAATAACTTGTCATACTCACGGAGGCATGTTGGGGAAACTCGGAAAATTGTTCTGCTGTGGGCTTCTGACTGCACGATGTACCGCTACAAGTGCTGCATTCCCGCGATTCAGTTCGGCATCTACAACTAAATTTTCAAGCTAGTAAGTATCGTTTTTCAATCTATTAAGGAAATAAATATATTTTTATCAGCATCTCACCCGACATGTAGACGAAAACCATCAACAGAAGTAAATTTTTGATCATCTTTAGAAACGATACAATTCTACGGTACGATCACTCTAAAGCCAGTCTATGGAATGAACGGAAAACATGCTATGATGGAAGCGTCAGGCGGTTCAATTAGTGTTCAGTTTTAAGGTGAATCGCGATATTGGTGGTTCTGTGTTTTTCATATATCTTCCGTTTCCTTAAATGTTCACCATGAGATTTTGAGAATGTGAATTTTTAATTTAATAAAATAGGAAAAAATCTGTAAATGCATCAGTTTACATGCCGCAAGCCAGATAGTGTTCCTGTTTTACGAAAAGAAATGTGTATTATGAAAGCAACGAAACTCAGTACCTGCCAAACTAGCGATCTCCCGTATCACGTTAATTGTGTTGTGCTTCGTTGACTCTCTCACCTTTTTGTAAAACGTATAAGGGTAAGCGGTCTAATAAGCACCGGCATAGGATATGATGAACAAAATGTTTGATTTTAAATTCATCGAAAAAAAGCATCAAACCTTAGCACCACAATTCGGTCTAGTTTCATTGTACCGACTCATATTTGACTCAATATTGTTACACATATGTAATCGAATCAGTGCATATAAAAGACAGCCATTGAAAATATCGTTTAGCGTTTGAATTGTACGTGATTCGCGGACTTTCAAATATGGTTCCGCGAAATTTACTTATTTCTCTATTGATCTCATTTGCAGTTCTGAGGACAATTTTATCTCTGGAGTTGTAATCAAAGATCGGAAGGTGGAATTATCAAGGAAAGAAATATAACCCATGTGCATATTGTACCAGTCTCTCTATGGCGCATCGGCCAGCACAAGCTCGCAGATGGTAGTTAGCCGTTGAGTATAGTGGTTGGCGGCGATGATGGGAAAACTGGTTAGACAATGCGCTGTATTAGTCATCTCACTGAGATGGTTGTTGTGTTACGTTTTGGGGCTCGAGTCTCTTCAGCTGGGTTTGGATATGAGCGTATTTTTATGCACACATCGGCAACTGGTGAAACAACAAAGCACACTGGCTAGGGGAAGATCGCTAGCTGCCGATAGAATAAATATATGGATTTAAACTTCACATCTTGTGGTAGGTACCTATATGAAATGAAGTTTATTTTTGTTTTAAAACAAATTCTTAAGAAATTATACGCAAAATACTTATGCTAAGTGGTTAGAAATTCAGAATGTTTTCAGGTGGGAATCATTCTTGACTCCTGAAACGACTCCTGAAAATCATTCTTGACTGGGCACAGTGTATCCATTGTACTTGCCACTCAAGATACATGCTCATTAGGGCAGTTCAAATTTCAAAAATGTTCGAAAATTCCAACTCCCATATGTCTATTAGCATCATTTTTATAATATAGGAGTCCTGGCAAAATTTCAGGCAATTCGGTGACCATTTAGGGGTGGCGCGAAGTCAATTTATGTTTATATGGAAATTTGTATGGGAAAAACTAAAAATTTATTCAACTCTCCCTACAACTGTCAAATCGTGATGAATTCAAATAAACATCCCCAACCTCCCTTTTTGGAATCTATATAAATGAGACCTCCGGATAACACATTAGTTATGAGTGGATTGGATGGTTCTATTGACAGTATGAATATGGGATAAATGGCTGAAATGGTGTAATTAGCCTCAACGTAGCAGTGGAAATATAAATCAAAATTAATGAGTTACCCACTGATTGAGCTTAAATAGATCCCAAAAATTGACAGTTGTAGGGAGACTTGAATACATTTTTAGTTTTTCCCATACAAATTTCCATATAAACATAAATTGACTTCGCGCCACCCCTAAATGGCCGCCGAATTGCTTGAAATTTTGCCAGAACTCCTATCATTGGCGTAACTACAGGGGGGCTAGGGGGGGCTATAGCCCCACCTAGGATCTGGCTAGCCCCCCCTAGAAAATTTGTTACTTTGTATAAGTATTACGCATATCTAGTTCACTGATTATATACGGGGGTAAATGCAGAGAAAGGATTGTTTTCATTATCCAATTACTCTCAACGAAACACTACAGCAATCTATTTGCTCAAGTTTTTGAACTTCGAGCAATTGTTTTAAGGCTTGCTCACGACAAAATTTGGATCCCTCAAAACACGTTATAACTTATGAAATACCAAAGGAAATACCTCATCAACAAGTAAATTAAAAATATATTATTTATTAGTATTACAAGTACTTAATGGATAATGGACAATTCCTTGAGATTTTCAAGTTTTTCCAGGGTTTTGTGAGTAATTGTTATCTAAATCGAGCGTATGATCTTAACCTTCCTAACTAATACCAATCCTAAAAGATGCAGCGCATTTTAATTATCACTGTTGGTTTCTTGAGAAAGGTTCGGTAAAACTATTAAATTTCAAGAAGAGGTAACTAAAAGTTAAATAAGAAAGAACTTTGTATTCTTTCGGATGGATTTTAGAAACTCCGCATACTATTTAATTCTCTAAACTCCTATTGTCGCTGCAGCAATGGCACCAATGAGAATGTCTCAGTAGGCGTGAAACAGACCTACTGAGAGAAAAGATGTGTTAAATGTTCCTATGTGTTAACTTGTTAATTTGTTTTAATTAACGACCAATAAGTTGTATTGGGATGTAAAACTGATTTTTTTAAAATCATCCTAGAAGTTATTCTAACAGAAAAGAAACGTTAGTTTGTTGTGGTTAGATCGCCGTTTGAAAGCTCGTAGGAATTGTCAGGCCACTGAATTCAAAGCTGGCGAAAAGAGTTTAACTAACTAATTTAATCAATATTTAGTTTATAATGTATTCTAGGTTCGAAGCAAATCAAAAAGTCCTTTAAAAATCAGGATTGTGCTTCACATTCTATTTACGGTTAGCCCAACACCTATGGTTTTCATTTAGAAATCCTACGAGATTTCTAGATTTTTGTAACAGGGCTGAGCGTCGATGAACATCATTTGAAATATTTAAGTCGTCCATTACATTGATATCTGGTAGACCAACAATATACATCAGTTGAATCGAGCGAAAATGGTAAACTTTCTGTGTTATGAGTGTTAAAATAGAAAAGTTTGAAAAAAGTTAGCCCCCCCTAGAATTTTTTACTAGTTACGCCAATGACTCCTACATTATCAAAATGATGCTTATAGATATATGGGAGTTGCAATTTACGAAAAATTTTAAAATGTGAACTGCCCTAATGCTCATGCATTTGCGGGCATAGAAAGCTTTCAATTAGTAACTGCGGAGATGCTTATAGAACACTAAGTTGAAAGGCAGGCCAAGTTCCAGTTGAAATGTACAGCCATAGAAGAAGAGGAATTTTCTATCATAAGGAAACGGTTATAGAAGAGCATTTGGAATGCGGGAGGTTATTTAAGTTGTATTTTATTTAGAAACCTAACAATTCAGTATAACTTCTAAACCGTTAAACCGATTTCCACCAATGTTGGAGCATACATTCTTTATCCTTATCAAATGATTATGGATGGGGTAGGACGGTCATTGTGAAAAGAGAGAGGTGTGTATCTTTCTTTATCTTACTTTATTTGGGGCAGGGAAAAGCCCGTTTAACTACCACCCGTAATGCTGGGTAAACACCTTCACGTGGTGTGTTACGGGGTAAGCACTACCATGGTTACATAGCCAGCTTTATGCTTATCCTGCCCCAACGAATAATTGCCTCAGTATCCAATTCCGTGGTACTTAGGAGGGTGTCGCTAAGTCGGTGGCCTCTCGTTAAGTAAGTACTACATCAACACTTCCTTCCTTTCCCTAGTTACGGTGAAGATGGGCGTGGCCAGGAGTAGTAATACTCATGCTTTTGTTATTTTTGTTTGAGACTGGAATCAAGGACAACTCCCCTTCTCGATTTTCGATAGCATTCTAGATAAGGATCTCAAAAGTAAAACATGAGTATCACTAGTGTCCAATCTACGAATTACACCGTAACAATGCTAATGTTAATGCTAAGGGAAAAGCCCGTTTAAGCAGAATTATTTATGAAATCTTCATCAAACAGGTGCAAATTCTCCTCTTCTTTTATATCAACAGATAACAATATTTCCAAATTATACATAATTTTGCTTAAACTTAACTTCCTAATTAATACATTATACAAAAAATACATAAATAAAGCTACCTGCCTAATGTGTAATACTGTCGGATGTAGAGAGGAGTATAATGGACCTTTTCCGAAGAGTACGCCGGGAAAGATGAAAATCAAATGCGGTAGAGCAACGATTGAAAGTGCGACACATCCCTAGTAAGATTTTGGTTTTATACTGGTTTTATAACACCCTTAAAGAGTAAATTATGGTCTTCAAGAGCGTTATAAAACCTAAAATGTTACTTGGGATGCTAGTGAAAGAAGTTGATCGAAGTGGACGGTAGGGTATTAAGGTTCAATTGAGAAAGCAGAGCGGGGGCAATCAATAGGACACGGCCAAAGGTGCTGGTTGAACGAGATGGCGCCACAACATTTGTAGTAAAATTAATTTTCTTGTATGGACAAATCACCCGTTCTCACTAACTACGCATCACAGCGATATGTGACCTAGGTAGAAACCCGACCAGTAGATGGTAACAGATTTATATCAAAGCTTGTTATTCTGTTACAGCAATTTTTTATAACAGCGGTTGTTATAAAACATGTACCATTAGTAGTTAAAATAACAAAAATTGTAACAAAATCTCTTCTAGTTTTAACAAAAATATTACTAAATGTGTTATTTATTGAACAAAAATATAACTCGTTGTGTTACATAAATAGAGATGAAAATTGCCTATACTATAACAAATTATGTTCTTGAAAAGATTATGATTATCCTTAATGTAGGCAATTAACTTTGTCCAGCTGGTTCAACTTTGAATGTAGGTTCAAGTTATACTGAAGGTGGTACCTTCGTTTTGTTTCCCAATTCGTATCTACCAAAAATGTAGGCAATTTATTTTTTCGGCGAAAATAAACATAACACATTATGTTATAATCATGTTATGACGATCATGAAATTCTCTTTCCTCCATCTAGGACAGAGATTTTATAACAAAATTATTGCAAATTTTGTTATTTATAACACATATTGATATAATTGTGATAAAATTTTGTTATGACTAACTGGTCGGGAAAGCTACAAATATTTTTCTAATTTTTTATACCCTTATCGCGTTTTTCAACTTTTAACAATAAATGAGATCTGATTACAGCTCCATACTAAACTCAAGCGGTTTACTACAAATTTCTTTATGACTGCTCTCCACCTAGAGTGTACAAAAGTAACATACATAACTTACCCTATTCAACAACAGCTGTCACTGCTGTATATGCCAAATCACATTGATATAAATACGCAACATCGCCACCTCTCGTTCGATAGTGTCAATATTGCAATTTATACCAGCAGGTGTACTAGTGCTGTTGAAATGATTTGAAAGGGCCTCAAGCGGAATTTCAGCTAGAACGCCACTGGTCTCGTCCTATTCTCGATTGTAGAAGATCTAAAACGAACAGCGCCTTGGATACGTCTTGACGATCACTTAACATATTTGAACCAATAAGTCGAAAGCGTGCCTCATAGCAGGGTAAGTTATTTGGGTCATTCCAAGGAAGACGAAGTAGAGCGAAATGGACGAATTTGCGCTGTATTGCTTCGATTCTCATTATGCTATTTTGGTAAAAATGAGCCCAGACAACTGATGAATATTCTAGTATTGACCTCACTAAAGACATTAAAACAATTATTGAAGTGCTTTGTTATGGAAAACATAAATCCGAGTGTGTAAAGCACAATTGGCATAACGATCATTTGGCATAATTGTGTACAGCGTCGAAAGTGATCCCTTCTTTAAAATAAGCGTTCTCCGGAATAAGGCAATGATGGATGTGATTCTTTCTTGAAAAATAGACTTTTGCTCGAATCAAGGGCCTGAGGATTACTACTCCTGGCCACGCCCATCTCCACCGTAACTTGGAAGGGGAAGGAAGTGTTGATGTAGCACTTACTTAATGAGTACCACGGAGTTGAATATTGGGGAAAGGTTCGCCTGTAGCTGACAATGTAATCATGGTAGATCTTACACCGTAACACACCACGCAATGGTGTCTACCCAGCGTTACGGCGATTGATTTTATCGCTTATAAAAAAAACTGCGAATCAAACTGGCAACTCCAGGCACGGCACAGCTAGTACTTCTCTAGTATTCACTTCAAAAACGCATTTTTGATAACAAGCTTAGAGGACCTTGATGTTATGTTATCATCGACTGATGGTAATTTCTGTCTGTTTGTTCGTATACGTGTGTATTTTGCGCAAAAAAACTGGAACATCTTCATCCGATTTACTCGCAATTCGACTGGGAATCCTGTCTCATTGTTGCTTATTGGAAATTAACCGGATTGGAAAATGTGTTCTAAGGTAATGACCAAAATTCAGATTTTTTAACGTGTAAGTGAATAATGAGGCATCACTGCAGTTTTAAACTTTCTTATATGAACTTAACTTCAAGCACTAGAAAGACAGTAGCACAGCTGGGTGAATTAATTAAGTTTTTTTTCATATGCAGTAAGACTTTTGAATTTCCATCTCAGACCAAACATTTTCAATCAATTTTTTAACGTTCTGGAGGCTTATGAATTTCTTATACCACGGATAAGTAACGATGAAGAAAAGATTCGAATTGTGTGTCTCGTTGCATGTATGATGATACTAATGCGTATGCTTGAGCGGTATATTAGTTTCACCAACAAACAACTGAATCACATGATGCTGTCCGAGTAACCGAATGTACTAATTGAACCATTAACACTAAGATTCTACTATCTAAAAATATTATTTGCGAGTGTATTTTCGAGAATGCTAAGTAAAGATTTATTTACATTAGGATAAATTTGCTGAAAAAACTTACGCGGATACATTCGTGCCGATAATCATAGGAACTAAATATTCAAATGGCTATATCTCAGTCGTTTTTCATCTCTTCTAGTTTCTGGGCATTGCCAAATATTGTGTCTAGGAGTGTTCAGTTTTTTGCTAGAGCTGTGGGAGTAAAGCAACGCAGCGGATTCAGAAAAATGCAATTTTGGTGATACAGTAATATCCCGATTTTATCACCCCCCTGGTGAATTTTGGGGTGATCAAATGGGAAATGTGACAAAACAGAAAAAAAAAATATTTTCGATTTTTTAGTTTGGATTACAAATATGAATCAGTTTATGCCTTGGAAAGGCAAAATACGCGAAAGAAACCCGTTATTTATAGTCCAAAAGGCTAACAAAATTATTGACAGGTACTCAGAAATGATTCATAATAAGTCACAGGCGGTGAAAGTTCTTTCATTAAAATCATTGTTGTTTGCGATATTATATTTACAAAAGTAAAAAACTCAACTGAGAGATCGAGGACGAGAACGTGATAGAATCTGGGGTAGACAAAATCGGGGAATGACAAAACCGGGTCAATACTGTATCCTCATATTTTATTACCGAAAATGATATCTATTCCATCTACTGATGATGGAAATATTGACATTATAAATGAAAGACATCACCTGGAATATAGGAACATATTTTGCATCCAGACTATACATACGGTGATAATAATTCGGTGCCTTCGGTGCATTTATCTTTCATTTACATCTCAAATCCAGGCATGTGAGATGTTGTAAGATCTGTCCTAGAATATAAATCAAATGTTCCACCGAATCAACCACGACTTCCATGATGTCCACAACCGCGGTAGCAACCTGATCATGTGCTCCGAGCGTTTGCATCTATCGAACCACGACTTCCGTAATGCCTTCAGCAAATAAATCAACGCAATTGTACTATGTACAAGTATTTGTAGTTTGTTATTTATGCGCATTAATGACCTATCGCCTTAATTTCAGCTCCTACAGCAAAAGTATGAACACAATCGTACTTTTCAAACCCTTTACGTAGTTGGACTTCCATAATTGATTCCTGAATTTGAATGGACAACGGAAAAACCTCATCGGGGTCACCGAAAAGATTTTCAGGGATCTTTAAATAGATTTTCAGAAAAAAAAATTCTATGTAATTTAAAAAAAAAAGTTCTTCGATCCCCTGAAGGAAGAATTGCATTGGAATTTCCAAAGAAATAGTTTTTTTAAGACTTCTTCTTGGTGTTACTTGAACGTTAGCTCGGCATCGAAAACAACTCCAAGATCTTGAACATAATAAGCATGGTTTAGCGGTTCATCACCGATTACGTAGTTGTGATTGAGCGGGCACTTCTTTTGATCAAAACTTACGACGGAGCACATTAACAGACGATAACCGAAATCTAAGAGCCCCTGCAGCTTGATGCAAACTGGCGATTTATCGACGACAACATATATTTTCATGTCGCCTGCATATAATATAAAGTACCCTTCGCAAACATTGAGGACTACATCGCTTAAGAATAGGGAGAATAGCAACTCTCCAAGATTGCTTTCCTATAGAAAAACATACCCGTTTGTGAACCATTCTGAAACAGAGGAGCATATTTCAACTGCTAGTTTTCTATCACACAGATAAGACCTGACAACCACAAAGCTCAGAAAGTGACTGGAGACATCATGGAAGTCGTTGTTGATTCGTTAGACCATTTGATTCAAACTCCAGGACAGTTTGGAGATCCGGTCTGAACTGTGCTGCTAGGGATCTCATATGTCTGGATTTGAGATGCAAATGAAAGTCAAATACTCGAAGGGCATGATTGGGTTGATATCGCGATACTATTTTTTAGTATCCGTTCAGTATTGCAAAAGGTAACTATTCATTATCGCAAGATATTTCTGTTTTAAATTGCATAAGGATTCCGTTGAGAATCGCGGAAGTATTTCTTTCGAAATCGCATAATAATTCGTTCGACAACGCAGCATGATGATGTTTTATACCACACAATGATTCCTTTTGGTAATGAACAAGGACTCCGTTCGTAATCGCAGAATAATTCCGTTCGGTATCGATAAATGACTACGTTTGAACACGCAAAAAACAAAAAAACAACGTTCAGAATAGCAGATTTCGTTCGAAAAAAATGTCAAGTAACTCTTTTCCATACCGCGGACAAAAGTTCGGAAATACAGATTGACTCCGTCTAAATAGTGGAAGAATTCCGTTCGGATTCAAAAAAAAGTTGTTTACAAAATCACAGGAAGATTCTGTTCTGAATTGCAAAAGGATTCCATTTAGAATTGTATAAGGACTATAATGCCGATCGAAATCGCAAAATGATTCTTTTCGGAATTGCAAAAGGATTTCATTCAGAATCGTAGAAGGATTTCATTCGGAATCGTAAAAGAACTACGTTCGGAATGGCAGATGGATTATTTCTATATCACCGAATGATTCCATATGGAAAAGCAGATGAACTCCGTTCAAAAACAAGGAACGATTTCGTTAGGAATCGCGGAAGGATTTTGCTTGAAATCAAAGGGAGAGTTCACTTATAGAAGAGTGCCGGTTGGAATCGCAGAATGATTTCGTTTGGACAGGCAGATGAACTCCGTTGCAAACGCAGAAGGATTTCATTTGGAGTCGCAGATGAATTTTGCTCGGAATCGCAGAAGGATACCGTTGGGAACTGCTCAAGGATTTCCTTCGACACTGCCGATTAAATGCGATTCACTTACTTTATAATGGGTTAATGTGACAAGACGTCCATTTTTCGCCGTATTTTTCAACTCCATTTTGTTATATACTGACTTATAACGGTCTCACAAATATTTTCAAAATTCAGAAGAATGAACTTTTTTCGTGTAATTTTCTAAGCCAGGGACGTAATAGAGATAGGCGTCCCGCGTTTCGCAGGGCGCTTGCTTATCACATTAGTAATGTGACCAGACGTCTCGCGATTCGCGGGACAGTCCCGCATTTTCATTATTTGTCCCGCGCTGGAACGCGTCCCGCGAATTGTCCCGCGTTCAACTTATTACTTGGTTATGTCCCGCGAAATAGAAAATACATTATTAGCTATTACTTAGTATTTTAAAAGAAATTATTTGATTTTGACTGAGACAAATGTTTTGTAAGGCAATCATGGATTATAGAAATCAAGATTAATATGTGCTCCTGTGACTCAGACTAAATTATCTCTATAATTTTAGGAATTTTGTAAGCAGATTTTGCTTCCATGTATTTCCTGCTGCGTAATAAGAACGCAATTGGACGACACGAAACGAAAATTCCACTCCATTTAAATTCCATGTGGACCAAAATCTTGCGAAAAATTTAGCCCTGTTGAAAGACGAACTTTACAGTGTTGATATTCGATATCGATAGTAATAGATCCAACAGTTACGTTAACTTGGTACTCAAAAGTTATCTAAAAATGTGAATATTGTGTTCAATGTAGCCTCACATTCCTGGAAAATTTTAGGCCGGATTCTCCAGCTATCTGAAATTTGACAGGATTTTGATTTTCTGAGCAGATATTTATTCAGTCTCACCTGTTTGGAAATAGATTGGAACAAAAATCGTAGACCATATTCCTGAAGGCGGAAACTTCAACCAGAACTTTAAAAAAAAGTAAAAATTAAAATTGATTGATTTGAAGAAAGCGTACTACTTAATTACTTAATTACTACTACGTATTACTTAAACATATTAAACTCACGGGACTGACACTTGTATACCTCCACCACAGTTTGTTTCGTAGTCAACATTGGAAATTCCGCACTGACAGCCATAAGGATAATCACGGGAAGAAAAGAAATAGGTGCGATCCACACTAACATTTCCATAAACGAAAAGCAGTTTGAAAGAGACTGCATCTCAGGTGGGTGGCACGACGCCATGTTTTTATAGCCAACATCTCAGTGTAAAATTCATGATAGTATGTGTTTTGTTTACAAACATCACATTTGATTCTCATTAGGATAAAGAACTGTCAGTGGGATACGGTCGCGCAATGTTGGCTGCAAAACAAACCTATTGTGTGAGATAGGGATGCCACCGGGCTGCTGCATCTATGCTACGAAAAAACAACCAAAACATCAGACCCCCGATTAAACTATGAACTTTTTTTGTCCCGCGCTCACACAAAATTTATCTGGTCACATTAGGTTTGAGCAAGTTACCATCAGCGTGTAATTATTAACAGCTCAGCGTGTCAGTCGGAGAACAGCAAGCCATGACTCGTCCCTCTTCTTGTCAGATCTCAGTGGCGTGCATACGCACCCATAAGGTGACTCGGGGAGGCACTAAACACCGTGTTTTTTTCCTATCTTTCGTCTCTTTGTCGCAACTTTGGAGCGGCGTATTTCGGTGTTCAGTTGTTTGATGTAACTGTAAATGTATCAGCATGAAGATTGCGAGTAGGGGAAGGGGGGGCAATATGCCCTAGCTAAGCAAACACTGCTTTATTGTCTTATTTGTAACGCTATTCATGGGTATTTTCACATTATGCATCAGTTAAACAAGATAGCTAGTTGATGCCATTCAAACATTATCAAAAATTTCAACTATATTGATAATATTAACATTTCAAAAAAGTGGTGATATTCTGTTGCCGGAAAACTCATGAGGCAAAACGCCTTTTAGCTAGCAGCTCCTAGGGAACAAAGCACCACGCGTCGGCGAATCAGCATTCTGGTATGGATAGTGCATGGAGACGCAAGTACATTGTAGGTTAATTCTACTAGGGCATTTTGCCTCGCCAAAATGTTAGATGTTTCTTCAAAATGTGGAAATTTTCGGTTTTTCCGACCTTCCCATACACTATTTTGATACTTTTTTCGCCTAACCTACATAATTTTAGATCTAGTTTTGTTACGGCCATCTTAATGACGCAAAATATGAGCAAAACCACAAAAGGCGTTTTGCATCGGGGGGGCGTTTTGGGGCCTCTTCCCCTAAGCACGCGCCGGTGATACTTTTTCAAAATCATATTTGTTGTAGGAAAAAAGTAAAGCTTTCAATGATGGAAATGATGACGATTTGATGATTGTTAGTGCTTCCCGTGTCACCTTATCGCATTTCACTCCGGCCATTTGGGGTCACACAGTTGCCAAGTAAGATTTGTGCCTGTTTTGTCGTGTTCCTGCTCAGTAAGCAGATAGTCCGCGGACCGATTTTGATTGTTCTTTGCGGTCGAAATACAAATCAATCAGTGCCCGTTTTGTCGTGTTTCTGCTCAGTAAGCAGATAGTTCGCGCGGTCGAATGAGTAAAAATTTGGTGCGTGATCGGACATTTTTTAGGTAAGACGCTGAACATTCTTGAAATCCGCGTTTGTGGTCCTGTTTTCAACGTTCGGTGAATAAGTGTGCGATTGAACGTGTTTTGTATATGATGCGAAACATTTGTAAGATCTGGGTTACTTTGCATTGCTTTGCTGCCGTAATCTGAAAAAGTGACATATACGCCATTTTCCAAAAATGGTGTTAACGAGTACTACTCATCGAGCTCTTTAACAGAAAAATGGAAAACATGCATGTTGTAAAATGGCTGTTACGTCACTTTTCCAGATTACGGCAGTTTGGACGGATCGTAAGATTTACTTACAATCCGTCCAAACTGCCGTAATCTGAATGTATTTTAATAATTTTTCAGCATATACAGTAATTATTGACAAACGCTCTATATTGTCGAATAGAGCTCCCTATTATTCACTTTACCCACTAACACAAATTTCCCTTCCCGCCCGAGTAGCACAATTTAGGTCGATATGGTTGCAGAAACTCACAGTTACCGCTCAGCTTCTGAGACGAGCAGACGTATTTTCGATTGCGCTCTCCGAAAGTCAAGCGATTAAATCCAGTGGTTTATTTTTCACCCGTCCGTGCCGCGTCGCGCTTTAGTGATCCGCGATGAGGCGTGAAAATACTTTTCGTATAGATTACTCGCGCTTCCTGTGAAGCCGTCTTTTGAGAAGGTGCATAGCTTCTGCCACACAGTTTTAGGACTGAAGAAAGAAGATGTGCCCCCATGGTGAACAATGTGCGTTCGTCAATGTTAAAGACCTGACGCTCGCACAAAATATCATGGACGAACACGACGAAAAACATGAAGTGGACATTGCGGGGAAGAAGCACAAATTGCGAATAACGATGCACGATGCACGATTTGCCGGAAAACTTTTCCGAAGAGAAGATCGTCGAGTTTCTCAGTGCGTTCGGAGAAGTGATTTCGCTGTGAGAGTTAACGTGGGGTGATGGGTTTGAGTTTGGTGGGATTCCGCTCAGCATATGGTCGGCGCGTATGCTGGTTCAGCGAAATATTGATTCGTGGGTCACGATCGATGGCCAGCAGGCATACATCGTCTACAAGGGGCAGATTTCCTCATGCAAACACTGCAAAGAGCAAGCCCACACTGGTATATCTTGTGTGCAGAACAAGAAACTGCTGGTCCAGAAGAGCTACGCCAACGTGACGAAACAAGCTGGGCCACGATCACAACCGAAGAAGACGAGCGGCGCGAAACCTTCGATCGTCAAACCGGCTGAACAGCGTGCTGTCGCTCCACCACCAACATCGCTGGAGACTTTTCCCGAGCTGCCTAATGGCCCGTTTACATATGAGCTAGTTCTAGCGGACAATGCACTATCCGACAATACTAGCACGAAATTAGCATAATGTAAACGCTTATTAGCGAGGACAATTCCTGTTTACATTGTCGTATTGTCGGATAGTGCATTGTCCGCTAGAACTAGCTCATATGTAAACGGGCCATAAGCCAGCGAGTCAGACCGAACCGTCTGGCTCAACAATAATATCAACCAGCCAACCACCGAGCAACGCACGAATGATGTCCCCAAGCCCGCTACTGCACCTGCAAAGCGCGCGCAGCTCATCGTCGTCGTCACTGCAAACACAAACATACGGCGCTGACGTAGTCTTGGTCGACTTGTTTAAAAAACCTGCGACTCGATCCCAAAGCCGAACCGCCGGCAACGAAACAGATGAGTCGTCAACTTCCACAAGAAGCGGGCGAAGCCGAGGACGTCCACCCGGCAAAAAACAACGTTGCGACGACGGTGACGACGAGCAGGGTGTGGATTCTCTTCCATAAATGGCTCTTACGTCGTACAACCTCGGATCCATCAACATCGGCACAATCACGAACCCCACGAAGCTCAACGCGCTCCGAACCTTTATCAGCAGTCAAAGCCTCGATATCGTGTGTCTGCAAGAAGTTGAGAACGAACAGCTTTCCTTGCCTGGCTTTGTCGTTTTCGCAAATGTAGACCATACGAGGAGAGGTGTCACTGTTGCAGTGAAGGAGCACATCCAGGTCACTCACGTGGAGAAGAGTCTGGATAGCCGGCTGAACGCGCTGCGAGTGCACGATACGACCATCTGCAACGTTTACGCTCCCTCCGGCACTGCGCAGCGAGCGGCCAGAGAAGATTTTTTCAACGGCACGCTGGCGTACAACCTCCCTCACCAAACCACAAACGTCATCCTCGCTGGCGATTTCAACTGCGTACTGCGTGCATGCGACTCGTCCAGCCCGAATACAAGTCCATCCCTAAAAGCTGCCGTCCAACAACTGCAGCTACACGATGCATGGGAGAAGCTATGCCCACGTGATGCAGGCTACACATACATCAATCGGAATGCGCGATCTCGACTTGATCGTATTTACGTTAGTCCGGGACTACGTGACAAATTGCAATCTGCTTTTACCCACGTCTGCTGCTTTACAGATCATAAAGCGCTAACGGTATGACTCTGTCTCCCCCCTCTTGGGCATGAGCCCGGGCGTGGCTTCTGGGCCATCAGACCGCATCTCCCTACTGAAGAAAACGTTGCCGAGTTCCAATATAAGTGGCAATACTGGACTAGACAACGTAGAAACTACGGGTCATGGATGGATTGGTGGCTGTCGTACGCTAAGTCCAAGATCAAATCTTTTTTCAAGTGGAAATCTCGAGCCTTCTACGAGGAATTCCACGACGCGCATCAGCACCTTTATGCGCAACTACGACTAGCGTACGACGGCTACTATCAGCAACCACAAATGATAACCACCATCAACCGTCTAAAAGGGGAAATGTTGGCCCTACAACGCAACTTCTCGTACATGTTTATGAGAATTAACGAGACGCACGTAGCAGGGGAGCCAATGTCAATGTTCCAGCTGGGGGAAAGACGTAGAAAGAAAACGTTAATTACGCAACTGCAGACAGAAGAAGAAATTGTCGTCGAGCCTCAGGCAATCGAGGAGAATCTGTTTGATTTCTTTTCGAACCTCTACTCGGAACAAGCAGCACAAAACGACGGCAATAACAACAACGGGAACGATTTTGCATGCGAAAGTGTTATCCCACCAGATGACCCGTCGAACGAAGCGTGCATGGAGGAGATAACAACAGCAGAAATCCTGTCTGCAATCAGAGCGAGCGCACCCAAACGGTCTCCCGGTGCCGACGGAATCCCGAGAGAATTCTATCTCCGCATGTTCGACGTCATTCACCGTGAACTGAACTTGCTTCTCAATGAAGCACTCACTGGTAATGTTCCCCATGCCTTCGTGGAGGGCATCATCGTACTAGTAAAGAAAAAAGGAGGTGATAACACGGTCTGTAGATTAAAAAAACACCTTAATAAAGATTAAAAAAAAAAAAAAAAAAAAGGTGATAACACGGCCCGAGCGTACCGGCCCATATCGCTGCTCAACAGCGATTACAAACTGTTCTCTCGCATCCTAAAAAACCGGGTGGAACGCGTTATGCAGATCCACCACATTCTGAGCAACGGACAGAAATGTTCGAATTCAGAACGCAACATCTTTCAGGCCACTCTTGCTCTGAAAGATCGGATTGCCAGTCTCCGTCACCACTGACGCACATAGGGGTATTTCGCCATTCTAGCCGGAATAAAGTTAAATTTTCAAAATTGTCCTAGAGCAGTCTAAATATGTCTCAAACTTCTCTGAATAGTAGACGAGCCACTCCTAGTACTAGGTTTTCTATTTAGATTTAAAGTTTTACCACTACTCTTCTAGAAAGTTAGAGGTTTTTCATTGAGGAAATTACCGGTTTTCTCTGTTGAATTTGATTACGTTCGGTATGTTTTATTGTGGTCAAATATTTGTCACAGTAATCCACAGATCAGTACATACCATGAAAAAGTAGACAAAATAGTATCATGTAAACGTGTTTTTGATAAGAATAAATGATTCTGAACAGAAATACAAAAGAGTTATTCGAAGTCCATTTTCGAGCTAAAACTAGTTAATGTTCCTCATATTTTCACTAAGCATAAAACACTTATTCGATAATATTCGGTAATATTTCAGTATAGAGATGACGCATTTATGTCTATATTTTAGGATCCCGAAGAAAAATCTTGCGCAAATTTGCGCCATTTTGAAAGCGGATGTTTTTAGTTTGGTACTGTATTTAAGGCATTTATGACCTATATCATACATTCAACATCCCTATGAAAAAAAGGAAGAGTCATAGAGCAATTTCCATGACGCCATCTTTTAGCTCTATGTTTTCCCTTGCAAACACATAGAGTTGAACTGATTTCGGTAGAAGCAATGACGAGAACGAATTAATTGAAATTATCAATGTTTTTCAGGGTTTTAAAGGGTAAAGCACATGGGTCAAAAGTGAAAATTAAGAAAACTGATATTTCAGCTAAATTATCATCACAGTATCATGAAATAAGGTGAAATATAGCAGTTTGAGAGATAAAATAATTTATTCCGGCTAGATTGCAAAAATACCCCTATGTGCGACGTGCCGGTAAGCTAATCAGCTTCGATCTGGAGAACGCCTTCGATCGGCATTCGTTTCTGTTCGACACCATGTGGTCGCTCGGTTTCAACGTGGAACTTATCTCTCTGCTCTCGCGCATTGCCAGTCGGTCCACATCCCGGCTGCTAATCAATGGACACCTTTCTCGGTCGTTCGAGATCGCACGGTCGGTGCGACAAGGGGATCCGTTGTCCATGCATCTATTTGTTTTGTATCTCCATCCACTGGTATGCAGACTAGAGCAAGCGTGTGGGGAGGATCTGCTTGTGGCATATGCGGACGACATCAGCGTCGTCGTCACAACGGAGGCACGGATAGAAATGATCCGTGAAATATTCAACCGATTCTCTGTTGCAGCCGGCGCAAAATTAAATTTGCGCAAAACAATTGCAATAAATGTCGGATACTGCGAAGGCAACACAATCGATACCCAGTGGCTGCAAACGGCAAACGTAGTCAAAATTCTGGGTATCACTTTCGCAAATTCGATTCGATTGATGACGACGCTGAACTGGAACGTGCTGGTGGGTAAATTTTCTCAACAAATGTGGTTGCAGTCTCATCGTACGCTGACGCTGCACCAGAAGATAATAATGTTGAACACCTTCGGCACTTCCAAATTGTGGTACCTCTCGTAGGTGCTGCCTACACTAGGAATATACACGGCGAAGATAACAGCAACGAGGGGGACGTTCCTGTGGAGAGGAATAGTCGCTCGCGTGCCGATCATGCAGTTGACCAGGAAAAGGGAGCATGGTGGTTTGAACCTACCCATTCCGGTCATTAAAAGTCGTAGTCTGGCCACGAACAGACATCTGAAAGAGATTGATTCCCTTCCGTACTATAGATCCCTCCTCTTCCCCGCTGATCCTCGCCCTGCAATTCCAATATATCATCCCGACATCAGAATAATCGTTACATGCTTATCCCAAATCCCCAACAAATTCAACAAAACTCCTCCGTTGTGCAAATCCACCAACATCTCGTTCAACAAACGGAACGGCCTAAGGTGGAACAAAACAGTCCGATGATCGACTGGCCACGCGCATGGCAAAACATCGCCGTCAAACAGCTGTCTTCAGCCCATCGTTCACAAATGTACTTATTTGTAAATGGAAAAATCGAACATCGGAAGCTACTATACACAATGCAGCGAGTAGCAAATGATAACTGCACCCATTGCGGGAACCAACAACAAGAAACGCTCCAACACAAATTTTGCTCTTGTGCTCGTGTCGGCCCGGCGTGGACGGTTCTACAGCAGAGACTAACTGGGCTAATGGATGGATGGAGAAGACTCTCATTCGAAGATTTAGCGAGACCTGCAC
This sequence comes from Armigeres subalbatus, assembly GCF_024139115.2. Taxonomy (NCBI): domain Eukaryota; kingdom Metazoa; phylum Arthropoda; class Insecta; order Diptera; family Culicidae; genus Armigeres; species Armigeres subalbatus. The sequence continues at coordinate 182,416,181 of NC_085140.1, read as the reverse complement.
TGGCAGGTATCAACAAACGAAAACGAGTAGCGATCCTACGAATGTTTATTAATTACATCAATTTTGTTAATTTAAGTAACGATGTTGTGGATGTAAATTCATTGAACTTTCACTTGGACGTTAATTTTTAAATTTGTAAACTCTTTTAACTGTTAATGAACTGACAAATAAACAAATTTTAAACCACAAAAATAATGACTGCACACTTAACTCATTTCGCAGTATTCGGTAAATTTTACCGAAATCTCAACAGCTGAACTGTTCGGTAATTATTTTACAGATTTTCTGTGATTTTTTCCATTGTTCAACTGTCAAAATCACCGAAAATCAGTAAAATTATTTACCGAACAGTTCAGCTGTTGAGATTTCGGTAAAATTTCACCGAATTCGGCGATTTATTTTAAGTGTGTGGATTTGGTCGTACATAGGTCACAATAACTCATTTATGGCAAACGTGCTGCTTGGGCAAGAAGGTAGTATGGGTTCCCTGCATCTTCAATAGTAGATGTTGAACTAACATTCCTTCCCTTTCTTCCATGACTGTAAGGGCGTGGCCAGGTATACAACTGCTACTGTATAGGAAAAGGTACTAATCCCAAGTACCAATTTGCGACAATATACAGTAGATTGCTCAATTGAGCAATGTATAGCCGCCCACGATTTGTACAATCACATATGCTATGCTATGCTATGCTATGCTACACAGTTGCCAAGTAAGATTTTGGTTGACTTCTTTTATTTCTATATTGAGACTGCGCCGCCATAGGCCTCTGCTGCGATGCCAAGCTGGGTTCCAGCCTAGTGCTTGTTTACAGATTTCGTTTCAGCCTCTACATAAGGTGTGACCGACCCAGCCCCACGCCCAACATTAATCGCGGTCGGAATAACAAAACGATTTGGAATGATTCCGTTTAAAATCACAGAAGAATTTCGTTCAGAATCGCAGAAGATTCACTTTGGAACCATAAAAGGATTCGCAGAAGGATTACGGAAATTTTAAAAGATTTTTCAAAACTTATTTCAAAGAATATCGTGAAGAAATTAAGTATAAATTCTATGGAAATTTTAAGGTGAATCAAGTAATCCGGTTATTTATGCACTATTTCAAATAAATATTCATGTATCGAGTGTTCGGAATATGAGTTTTTTCGGGATTTAAGTCAAAACGGTATTTTCTATTAGTTTCTTCGTTTAAATCTAATCACGCCTGCTAACATTCAATTTGTTTTTATTTTACGTTTGATTTAACTCATAGTGTGATGAAATACCTGTGAAGCTTTTTACTAGAAATTGTGCCCTACTTTTCATGTGTGAACCTGAAGCAAAGTCCTCCTCTATAAATTCCACAACCATCAAGTAGAATGGTCAAAAGGATCAACCGCATCTACTGGCCCTGGCAAAGACTACTGGTTCCGTTAATTCAATTTCAACTTTTGTGGTCCTTCTCGCAGCCTCGGCAACCATCGTTGTCGTCGTCGTAATCGTCATTGTCGTGTCGTTTACTCCTGAGTGGAAAATTATGCAAATTTGGGCGAATCCTCCCATCAGCTTCGGACAGCTCAGACGTGGGGTGAAGAGCTTCAATCCACATTGCTTTTCACTCACGATTAAGTCGATTATTCGACGGGATAAATTTCATTTGCACGCAGCAACGCAGGTCGGAGGGCAGAATCTTCAGCGCGGTAGAAAACACAACGACCAAAGGAGGAGCGCTGAAGAAATGCCATTTCAGGCGAGATTATCTGAGATAATGCGATTTTTTGCTCCTTACCGCATGCTTCTCCACGTTTTTGAGGCGGCGAGAAAAAATGCTCTGAATTATTTTTTTTTGTCTTGGCCCTTTTTTGTTTTGTGGGAACATTACCCATTTTGTGCATCGTTTCCAGCGTGGCGTAATTTTTTCCTTGAATGTCAACTCAACCAACACGGAGGCCAGGCCGGGTAGTGCCATTATTTGATGAGTTTTTTTTCCTGCGATTTTTTTGTTATGGTGAAGAAAGCGAAGACAAGCGCCTCTTGAGTTTGTAGTTAGTTGTACATATCTAGTCGTTCTTCATCACGGGTTCATGCTGAAAGTCTTAGAGGAACAGAAAGGTGAGATTACATTCGACTTACCATTCATCACCTTCTCAGCACTCAATTTGCATTTAGATTACGGCGGAGATAGTATTTCTTTGGAAACAGTAATGATCCGCGTATCACACAAGCAGATATTTTTTCAAATATTTTTCATGCAAATACACAGCGAATAAATCTCAATGTTCAAACTTTTTAAATTTGTGGGAACGACAACAAAGATATCAGCAGCAGTATATGTTTGCTGAGTAAGCAAGTTTTGTAGCTGAAGAACTCCATTTACCTACTTTACCTACCTTAACCCACAAAGAAGTCCATTGTTAAATACGTGCTCACAAGTAACAATTACAGTAATGGCAAAATCGGAACTTTTTTTATTTTCGGTTTTTTAATTCATTTTGCAAATATCAATCAATTTATGACTTGGAAAGACAAAATGCGTGCACGGTACACGTTATTTCTTGTTCAAACGGATTACATAATCCTTCACAGGTACTCAGAAGTCATTCATAAAAAATCACAGGCGGTAAAAGTCATTTCTTGAAAATCGTTGTTGTTTACAGTATTATTTACGAAAATAAAAAGAACGGCTAAAATTTTCAAATTTTTTTGGGGGGAAGAATTGGGCCGAAAACGTGATAAAATCGGGTCGAAAACGTGATAAATTCGGGGGTAGACAAAACGGGTAGTGACAAATTGGGTCAACACTGTATTACGTACTGACCAATTACGTACTTACGTGGTTACAAGATCGACCAACGAAGAATGCAAAGGTTGATGGCTTTTTAACTTGAACATAATTGCCGTGGACTATACTGTTTATTCTGATAGTATACAGATGATGGTCTTCTCAAAGCACCTGACAAGGCAAAGGTTAAATCATATTTTGTTTTCGTTGGACATTCCCTGCTGCTTGCCCAGGTAAACAATTAATAGCAGTGACATCAATTGACAAAATTATTAAAACCCACTTGCCCATACGACACCCACCGGGCCAAGGAATTTAAATTAAAATTAAACATTTATCATTTCCAGAGCAGAGGAAACTATCCAGACCGGTTGCTGGTACAGCAGACAAACTACGGTGGTCATAATACGATTTATTTCCTGCTGCTCACCCAACTCCCATCCCGAGCGTGTGCATCGTCACCATCCGGACACTATTATTTTATTTCCGTCTGCTGGAAGCGGCGTGTCTCAGTTTTCACACTGACCGTATCTTGCTTTGGTTCTACAATAGCTAACTACCTACTCAAAAGCTTCTGCTGCCACCTCAGTCCCACACATCTGTAACATCTCGACCCACCCTTAACCACGAACCATATAAGGACCACACGGACTGCTTTGCGTTGGGCTATAATCTGCAAAGTTTCAGAAGCCATTCATAAACCGATGAGCCATTTTCATTCAGATATGAAGCAAACCGAGCAACTGACCGAGCCCGGGATGGCTCCACATTTGCCACGTGATTAAATATTCAACTTTGGTACTATGTAGTGGAGGTAATAGGACATACTTCGAGATTGAACAACTCAACCAAGTGAGCTAGGTGTCGCAGAATAGCAAAGGTATATCAAAGTATACCAGATGGGAGTTTTATGATCATTCGTGTGAGGATGTCCATTTATTCGGTGAATAAAATTCTTTTTGTGACGATTTTTCTACTTTTGATTGTATAGCCACATAATTACAAAATAATATCTCCGATCCTTGCATAATCAATATAAGTAGTTTTATTAAACTACTTATATATTACACATAAACCGTGGTAACCTCTGCGATATAAAATCATTATCTCTATTTCGCTCGCTACCGTAAGCGTAGGGGTTGCAAATTGTCGTCCATCGCCTCATTGGCTCACAGTCGTAAAATTTTCATAATATAGATTATGAGTGTTACTACGTCAACTGGCGCATGTCATGCTTTATTATACTTTCCTGCGAACTGTTTTCTAAATGCACTGCTCCGTGAGTGGTACACATAATTTTTATTTCAATTAAAAAAAGTGCGTGGTCGAATCAGATAGAACCTAGAGTTCAAGTACAAAAGTACACGAAACAAATTCGTTGTCGGGGGGCTAATCATATTTTCTTCCCTTCGTTTGATTTCTCTTCCATGCGTTGCTGGTAACTCCAATCAATTTGTCTCTCCAGTCTGATGATCACTTCTCAAACCGCCTCAATTTGCCATGCTGTGATACCCATGTCGCCAATGCAACTGATTAGTTGACAATTTATAGCAACTGCTTTCGTTCTGCACCTGGTACGTCCACTATACTGTTTATATTCTCATTTTTGTTGTTCAATATAAAAGAAATGGTGAATAATTTGCCATTACTTATTAAGCTTAGGTTTAATACTAAGTACAAAATGTAAGACGATCACAATAAATACCAACTCGAAACTAGGATTAAGATGAAAGAAGATCTGTTATACATATTAAACTAAAAATAAATATAGTATAATAAAACAATTTTTATACCCTAATCTAGTCTCGTCTGAACAATAACACAGCACTTAAATGAAAAATTCGATTTTTTTTGTGTTTGAAGCATTTTATAAATGTAATTCAAACATGAGAGCGGCCAGGCCTAAAACAGTGCAGCGTTGTAGAAAATTTCAGTGAAAATGATCAATTTGATTTCATATTTAGGGCAGGAATTGTTCTAAAATCCACCACACAAGCATCCACCTCAAAGCTGATAATTAATTTCCAATGTTAGACAGTACCTTTTCCTGTAATACAACAATCTTTTTCTTGGCAATTCATTCCACCTTGCATCAAAAATAAATTGACTGAGCTGACTGGGTAGGTAGAATAAGCCGGCAATTTGCCTCGTACGTGAGCTCTTTTGATGTCATCCACAATCTATGTAGGGCGGAAGAAAAGAAAACACACATTGGCCGCAGACAGACATGCCACGTCATGTCAACCAATTTGCAAATAAACTTGCCTCTGAGCAAGCCAGACGACGACCTCATGGTGGAAGCAATTCACACCCACCGCAAACAGATTACTGAGTAATGCTGGCTGTGGTTCCGTGTGTCGACCATGCCAGATTGTTCCCAGCCCAAGCTGCTTAGTATTCCGGAATCGTCCCCGGTGATATGGAGCTTATGGTGCGGGCCTGATGTATAGAGGAGGCAATGCTGAAGGGGTGTGCTTTCTCCATTGCGGGATCAGGATGACGACGTGTGCACAGGAAATCTTATTATGGACCTTCCGGCTTTTCCACCAGTTCCAGCATGTGGCTGAGAACAAGTGGAAGGATTGAGATAAACATTTCCCGTTGTAATCTTGACACGATGTTCCGACAGAAGGTGTGACAATTGCGGCACGATCTGATGAAGCAATTGATTTTAAGCACACGGGAGTAAGTTTTATAAGTGGGTCAAGGAGGTTGCATTACCACTTCCCGTTATTTTTATGTAACACATAATAGTTTTGAGAGGATTTAGGCATACATACGTTAGGCATAATTAGGCATAATGCTTATTTCATACGAAATAGTACAACTGCCCGAAAATTGATTCTTCGAATTGAAATGGGACATATCGAAACGATATCTCCCAGGAAAAACAATTCCCCGAAAATAACATTTATCCGTAAATATCATTTCCTTGGCATGAAAATAACATTCTCCTGAAAAAGAAACTTTCCCGAAAATAACATTTGCCTGAAAATATAAATTGCCCATCTTCAGTATAACAAACGAATCTGTTTCGGTTGCGAAGCCTGGGGTGGAATTGTGCACCTCGACTCGAAAGGAAACTGTCATACGAAAGAGCTGTCGAAAAGAGATGCGCAATGAGGCCCCTTCTCTTTTGCACGAAACGACAATACTCTGTCATTAACCTTGGAAATCAAGACCGCTTTTAAGGCTTCCCCAGACCTAAGCGATTTCATCGCCGCGGCCGCGATTCTATCGTTGGGTCGCTGCAGGCAATGTTCCATTTACCCTTCCATACTAACGGCGACATAATCGCAGTCACCAAGCGATAGAATCGCGTCGCGATTGTCGCATCGCGTGTGTTTGGGGGAACCTTTAAGCCCCAGCCCAAATTCTCGTTACTAATATTTGACCCGGACGTTACAGCTGATCAAATATGAGCCCTAGCAAAAAAAACATTTGAAACCAATAACATCCCCAAGGAGTAAACATATGGCTGCTATGTTTTAAGTAATGTATTATTTACTAAAAAAATCGAATTGAAAACAAAAGCTTTTAAGTTCGACATGGCCCGAATTATCTAATACGAATTCTGCGATGACAGCTCCAGCAAAAATAATTGGAGACCATAATCTATACTTGCGACCTCTTGCGACCAACGATCGACTAGGCATTACGGCAGAAACAGAAATGGTGGTAATCGAGTAATCGGATGTGTATGTGTAGACTAAACTGAACTAGATTAGTAGACTTGTGCGTCTATTAAAATTATATCATCGGGGGCGATATATTTAGATCAATGTCAGTCAGCAGCGCCATGTTCCTCCGGGAATTCCTCCGGGAATTCCTCCGGGAATTCCTCCGGAAGTTCCTCCGGGAATTCCTCCGGAAGTTCCTCCGGGAATTCCTCCGGAAGTTCCTCCGGGAATTCCTCCAGGAACTTCCCCCGGAATTCCTCCGAATTCCTCCGGAAGTTCCTCCGGGAATTCCTCCGGAAGTTCCTCCGGGAATTCCTCCGGAAGTTCCTCCGGAATTCCTCCGGAAGTTCCTCCGGAATTCCTCCGGAAGTTCCTCCTGGAATTCCTCCGAAGTTCCTCCGAATTCCTCCGAAGTTCCTCCAGAATTCCTCCGAAGTTCCTCCGAATTCCTCCGGAAGTTCCTTCAGGAATTCCTCCGAAGTTTCTCCGGGAATTCCTCCGGAAGTTCCTCCGAATTCCTCCGGAAGTTCCTCCGGAATTCCTCCGGAAGTTCCTCCGGAATTCCTCCGGAAGTTCCTCCGGAATTCCTCCGGAAGTTCCTCCGGAATTCCTCCGAAGTTCCTCCGGAATTCCTCCGGAAGTTCCTCCGGGAATTCCTCCGAAGTTCCTCCGAATTCCTCCGGAAGTTCCTCCGAATTCCTCCGAAGTTCCTCCGAATTCCTCCGGAAGTTCCTCCGAATTCCTCCGAAGTTCCTCCAGAATTCCTCCGAAGTTCCTCCGGAATTCCTCCGAAGTTCCTCCGAATTCCTCCGGAAGTTCCTCCAGGAATTCCTCCGAAGTTCCTCCGAAATTCCTCCGGAATTTCCTCCGGAATTCCTCGGAAGTTCCTCCGAATTCCTCCGGAAGTTCCTCCGGAATTCCTCCGAAGTTCCTCCGGGAATTCCTCCGGAAGTTCCTCCGGGAATTCCTCCGGAAGTTCCTCCGGGAATTCCTCCGGAAGTTCCTCCGAATTCCTCCGGAAGTTCCTCCGGAATTCCTCCGGAAGTTCCTCCGAATTCCTCCGAAGTTCCTCCGGAATTCCTCCGGAAGTTCCTCCGAATTCCTCCGAAGTTCCTCCGGAATTCCTCCGGAAGTTCCTCCGGAATTCCTCCGGAAGTTCCTCCGGGAATTCCTCCGGAAGTTCCTCCGGAATTCCTCCGGAAGTTCCTCCGGGAATTCCTCCGAAGTTCCTCCGGGAATTCCTCCGGAAGTTCCTCCGGGAATTCCTCCGAAGTTCCTCCGAATTCCTCCGGAAGTTCCTCCGAATTCCTCCGGAAGTTCCTCCGGGAATTCCTCCGGAAGTTCCTCCGAATTCCTCCGGAAGTTCCTCCGAATTCCTCCGGAAGTTCCTCCGGAATTCCTCCGGAAGTTCCTCCGAATTCCTCCGGAAGTTCCTCCGGAATTCCTCCGGAAGTTCCTCCGGGAATTCCTCCGGAAGTTCCTCCGAATTCCTCCGGAAGTTCCTCCGGGAATTCCTCCGGAAGTTCCTCCGGAAGTTCCTCCGGAATTCCTCCGGAAGTTCCTCCGGGAATTCCTCCGGAAGTTCCTCCGAATTCCTCCGAAGTTCCTCCGGAATTCCTCCGGAAGTTCCTCCGGAATTCCTCCGGAAGTTCCTCCGGAATTCCTCCGAAGTTCCTCCGGGAATTCCTCCGGAAGTTCCTCCGAATTCCTCCGGAAGTTCCTCCGGGAATTCCTCCGGAATTCCTCCGGAAGTTCCTCCGGAATTCCTCCGGAAGTTCCTCCGAATTCCTCCGGAAGTTCCTCCGGAATTCCTCCGGAAGTTCCTCCGGAATTCCTCCGGAAGTTCCTTCGGGAATTCCTCCGGAAGTTCCTCCGGGAATTCCTCCGGAAGTTCCCCCGGGAATTCCTCCGGAAGTTCCCCCGGGAATTCCTCCGGAAGTTCCCCCGGGAATTCCTCCGGAAGTTCCCCCGGGAATTCCTCCGGAAGTTCCTTCGGGAATTCCTCCGGAAGTTCCTTCGGGAATTCCTCCGGAAGTTCCTTCGGGAATTCCTCCGGAAGTTCCTCCGGAAATTCCTCCGGAAGTTCGTCCGGAAATTCCTCCGGAAGTTCCTCCGGGAATTCCTCCAGAAGTTCCTCCGGGAATTCCTCAGGAAGTTTCCCCCGGAGTTCCTCCCGAAGTTTCTCGGGGAATTCCTCCAGAAGTTCCTCCCGGAATTCCTCTGGAAGTTCCTCCGAAATTCCTCTGGAAGTTCCTCCGGAAGTTCCTCCAGGAATTCCTCTGGAAGTTCCTCCAGGAATTCCTCTGGAAGTTCCTCCGGGAATTCTTCCGGAAATTCCTCCGGGAATTCCTCCGGAAGTTCCTCCGGGAATTCCTCCGGAAGTTCCTCCGGGAATTCCTCCGGAAGTTCTTCCGGGAATTAGTGAAATAGTGAAATGTGCATCTCACATGTTAGCAATTCCCATAGCCAAATTCTACAGGACCACACTTGTGGCACCCCGTCTAAAAAACTTGAAACGCATTTCAATTCCATCAAATTCCGTTATGCAACGAATGCAAATGAATTCATAAAGTTGCTCTATGACTTACAGCCTGACACGACAATAAATGTGTTAGGGTCATATCTCAATCTAGGATGTGTGTCGTTGTCCAGCGCATGTGGTTTGGTGCAATTCGCTTCCTCCATAATTATCTCTCAATTTAACTTTTATCCTTTTCAGTACCGATCGCTGATTACATAATTATACACACATAATTAGGGTAAGACAACCAGAAATCACCATCCCACCAGTTTTCGCCCACCTATTTTAAAATCTTCATTTCTCGTAAACTAGTTGTTGAAAACAGTTACAGTTAAAGTTTTTTCCATACAAGCATCAATCAATTATGAAAAAACCTGAACTTTTACTGTTTCCAACAACTAGTTTTTCAGAAATAAGGATTTTAAAATAGGTGGGCGAAAACTGGGGGGAGGGTGATTTATGGGTGTCTTACCCTATACGTAAGTGTTTTCAAGTGTCTCCAGCCAAAACCAATGAAGCAAGAATCGTTTTAGATATTTTTAACTTGGGGAAGGGTTATTTGGCCGAAAGTCAATTAACCGAAAGGGTCGTTTGGACGAAAGGGTCGTTTGGCCGAAAGGGTCATTTGGCCGAAAGGGTCGTTTGGTCGAAAGGGCCATTTGGTCGAAAGGGTCATTTGGCTGAAAGAGTCATTTGGCCGAAAGAGTAATTTGTCCGAGAGAGTCATTAGGCCGAAAGGGTCATTATAACGTAAGGGTCATTTGCCTGAAAGGGTCATTTGGCCGAAAGGGTCATTTGGCCGAAAGGGTGAGTCTCACGTGAGAAGTAATAAATGAGGAGTGAGAAGTGAGACGTGTCATTTCTCACTCATCGTTTCTCACTTCTCGCTGTGAAAAGTGAGAAGCGCGAAGTGAGTAGTGAGACGTGAGACAGATGATGCATTGTACGTGGAGAAGGCGAATGAACCACGAGTTGCATCAGCTGTTGGGAGAACCAGCCATCGCCAGAAATTATAATAAAACCACATGTGACGCACACTCGCCTACCGAAACAGTTAGAATTGCACCAGCGATCGCATGGGAGCTTTAAAGGGGGTACTCCACTACTGACAGTTCGCCATCACAAGCGGACATTTTCTTCCCGATTTTGGCAACAACCTCGAAAACATTTTTTTATAACTTTTTTGAGCTAAAATCTTTTAATTAATATGAAATAGGATAAACAAAACCAAAAGTAAATGTCATTAAGGTTTATATGCGTGCTGTGGGCTCTGTACGCATAGTGGACACTTCACTGAAATAATGAACCGCCACTTGTGTCTCCGCTCATTGCAAACCATTTCTAGTGAATTGTTCTGTTCATATTATTCATGTTTTCTATGTTCCAATTCACTTTACCCTAATCTGTAGAATGTCGTATGTTTTGGCATTGTCAACCCCTATTTTGTTGTCGTTGTTCATAGTACAACACTAATTAAGTGAAGCCCGCGTGATGTACACATATTACACAATGCACCCTATACTGCATTATGATCCAGGAGTAAACAAACCCCAGAAGGATCAACAGCTAGTGATTAGCACATCCGATAATCTGAATATGCTATAATTATAGAAATGAAGTCTTTGCTTAGTCAGCTTGCTCACTACTGTCTAGCGATTAATGTTAAAACATTGTTTGCTTTTCCGGTTTCCTGATGTCACAATTTCATAATGTGCCTTTTGATTCGAACATGTAATGTAACAGTAAACCAGTAATTGTAATAGTATGGTAGCATGTAACAGTAAGGCTCTCAAGTGTTCTGCTTGTGATGGCGGACTGTCAGTAGTGGAGTACCCCCTGTAAAGCTCCCATGCGATCGCTTTCCCTTTTTTGCGCCTCGTCCTATCATGTACTTCGTCTTCGATGTGTTGATGACTAGTCCGATCCGCTTTGCTTCCCTCTTCAGCTTGATGTAAGCTTCTTCCATCTTCTCAAAGTTACGCGCCATAATATTAATGTCATCGGCGATACCAAATAGCAAAACGGACTTCGTGAAAATCGTGTCAATCCCTGCACTTCGTATTACTTCCTCCAACGCGTCACTTGTGGTGCAAGTTGGTACTTAGTGCATGGAAACTTGGAGAGCGATGACCTGCAGCGAGCACCAGATTGACAGAGGTGGCGTGCCGCAAATGATCTTTCGGCCTCCACTTGGCCACACTGTCACTCGCAGTGAAAGGCGCAAGAGAAGTGTACATTGTGCTCATAGCCCTGAAATATTCCTTAATTGAGGTCCATTTTTGCTAAAACGTCCAACATTCTTCATTTTATCATGATCTCTGTATGTAAAAGTCCTCTCTCTTCAGTTCGGTCCACAACTGTATTTCGCAAATCGTCCTCCACCTGATCGATCCATTTTGATCGTAGCGCATTTAACCATCTTGTATCCGTTGGATCGCTTTACGATTTATAAAGTGAGTTATGATAACAACAAACATTATTGCTCGACAATTTGAATTTATATGAAACGACTAGATAGATTATAAATGTCAGAAAGAATAAGTTTTTCATCACCATTTTTTTTAGCAAGGATGTGGCCAACGCTAATGTTAATTTTAAATATTATTTATTATGATAGTTTTTATTATGAAACTGGCTAATTAGTCTTATTATCGTTTGATTACCATTCTTGAGATTGTTTCCATCCTATTTTGCACTACAATCTCGGAATTTAAAAAAATATATCACAAAAATGTATATTATAATGTACGTGTATTATTTTAACATACTCCACATACTTTGTAGTACATGTTCTAAGTATATAGCTTCAATAATGCAAACAAAAAAAATGAAATTTAGTTTGAAATTTTTTTCCCGTTTTTGGCAACATCCCCATTTTGGCAACATTAAAATTCGGTCGTGTTGCCAAAATCGGGCAGGGACTTATTCATGAAAATAGTTTAGCGCGACAGATATGCCGAGAAATATAAAACTTGGGTGTGAATTTCTATGCATACTAATCCCGCTGAGCATTTGATTTCGTTAATGACAACTATGATCGACACATCACGTTTCATGCTTATTATATAAAATTGTACCGGCCACGTGATTGATATTGTTAGATCACTGTTAAATCACTTAGAACAAAGAATTTTTTAAGCCAGCATTGTTCCTTACTAAAAGTGTATTGTATTGAATATCTTTTCTATTAGCAACACTATATAAAATAACAGATTCTGACATAATGATGAGCTTCTTCTCCACGAGACAAATATGCCTAGAAATTCAACAATGGGACAAATCGACTTGATGTTGTTTTCGCAGATTTTTGTAGCATAGTTCGATATCTTCGAGTGTTTTTGGGAAACCCCATCGAAATAGAGCCCTCTGTCATAAAAAGTCAAAATCTCCAAAAACTAACATGGGACAATTATGTGTAGAAGGGCAGGAACTTCATCAAGAAATTCCGACAGTAATCAACGCTGACTTCTGCCTTCAGTTACTCCTCCCGAGATTTTCCCAAAAATTCACCGAAAATACCTTTCAGGATTTTACCCGGAATATCCGGAATCGTGTAAAAACAGAATTCAGTGTATCCTACTTTAACAAAACTAGACGCAAAATTATGTAGATTAGGCGAAAAAAGTGTCAAAAAAAGAAATTTTCCACATTTTGATGAAACATTTAACATTTCGGCGAGGCAAAACGCCCAAGTGGAACTAACCTACAATGTACTACGCGTCTCCACGCACTGCCCATACCAGAATGCTGATTCGCCGACGCATGGTGCGTTGTTCCCTAAAAGCTGCCGGCTAAAAGGCGTTTTGCTTCATGAGTTTTCCGGCAACGAAATATCACCACTTTTTTTTAAATGTTAATATTACTAATATGATTGAGTTCTTTTATAATTTTAATATGGCATCAGCTAGCTAGATTGTTCAACTGTTGCACTGCCGCTATACGCATAGTTGTCCCATGTACATAGGGAATCCCAGCAAACATGGGACAAATATGCGTATGAGGGCAGTGCATGAGGTAGAAACACACATGAAAAACTTTATAGCTAAGGCATGAAAGCAGTCTAGGCTCAGCTAGGGCATATTGCCCCTCCTTTCCCTAAACATAAATATAAATATAAATATAAAATATTTCGTATTAGATGCATTCAACCCACATTTGATTAGAATTTAACAACCCTTGTTGATATGTGATAAGTATTTGGCAGCTGTGTATATGATGAATCAACAAGTGGTTTTCTATAACTTATCCGCTGACCAAAATAAAGAAAAGCAGCAATCCCAATTAGCTTTTGAATCGAGCTAACGCGCATGTGCTGATAAAAATAATGCCATAGATAGCAGCATTAGTTATAAAGTGCGAACATATTTCCAACAGATGTCGTTTCACATGTTGTGTGAAGCTTTAAGAACAAAATATGTTGTACATATGAATTATTGTACCATGAAAGATATAAATACTCAATGCTGAAAGCTTCATCAAGCTCCAGAACGATTCTTTTTAATTATTAATACAATAATATTAAATTTTCTCTTTTATTCTAAAAGTGCAGAGTATTTTGATTTCATTTTTGAATGTTCAAACAATTTTCGTACTTTATTTCAGAGTTAGATTTTTTACGAGAAAGGCTCCTGAAATAGGTATACAATTTTTCACTTCTTTAATGCGATTTCTAACTTACAACTAGTTTTTCACACTACGTGAAATGAGGTTTCAGCAATATGTTGTGTATTGTGGATGTTCTATTAGCAGCATGCTTCAGCGAACCATTGTTCAACGTGTGAATTACACATACACAGTAAAAATATCATGATGGCTAACACGTACATGTAAAAACTGGAAACCCATTGGATCCATTGTATGCCATTCCAGAGCCACGATGAAATGTCCAGCGCGTATGCAACTGCCACGGCCACGAAAAGTCGTAAAGTGAACAATAGTCTCTTATGGTCCTTGCTTCGGTCGAATCGAACCACGTTTCTCGGGACTAAGCGAAGCACTCTCGCTCTGAAGACGCTCGTCATTAGAAACACTAGTCCCGAGATCATCAGCATCAGCAGTGGAAGAAAGTAGTACAAAAATTCGACGGTTTTGTTGCCTATTAAAAAAAAGAAGTACATTGGATTTTTTATTCTATTGGTAGAGTAAGGTGGAGCAAAAGTTCTACTTGAGTTTGAAGTATTGAGTACAATTAACATGATATACTAAATGGAAATAGGATTTCATTCCTATACTGAAATTAGATTTCATCCACCTTATAAATGAGTTTGTTTCCATTCAGGCTAATGGAAATTATCACCCCTTTTGAACTTTAGCCCCACTATACTGCCGCTAACCATAAGTCGAGCACATCTGTATATGGGCCTCCATATACAGATGCGCTCGACTTGCGGTTAGCGGCAGTATACATATTTGAAATACTCTTTTAACAATCGTTCGGAATGTACGCGAATGTGTGTAGGTACTTGAAAAAGAAAATATTACAAAAATTATGTAAGAAATTTAAAAACATTATCCATTCTATCTAATCTCCATTAACCACTCAAAGATAGACTATTTGAAATATTTTTAACAAATCCTAAGAAAACGTTACATAAATCTAGTTTGCTCAAAACTTACATTTAAACTGCATCCAACTGGAATTCCAGATACATAAGATATTTTCCTACATTTTCCAAATACTTTCCCGTGCTTAGTGACTCGCATCTGTGGTACATTCGGAACGAACTTATCCCACAAATTGTGCTATTTTACAGTTTCTGCACTAACTTTCATAATGACAAGCCCACGTGCTGAAATTCGGTTTGAAGCTCCTGTCAACAGCCGTCACTCGTTCCATGAACAAACTGAACAGAGCTAGCACCGCCGGTCCACCCCAACCGTAGAGGCAAGCGTACGTAAAGCGATTCTTCTCGGCACTGTTTCCTGCCCTAGTGCGGTACAATGCAAAGCAATCGAAGCACAGTACGTTCAACCAAAACACGCTGAATATGACCGCATATGCGTAGAAGTATCCTTGAGCCTGGCATGAGATTAGTGTCGTTTGTGTATTCATGGCCAAATGGGCGAAGTAGATTGATTCCATTCCCAAAAGTAGAAAACATATCTTGTAACCACGAACATTTCGGAAATTCGGTACCATCAAGTGGATGATCAAAGCAAACGACATCAGGACGATTCCAATGAGGCAACCTGTTGAATAGTAACACTTATTAAGGCATCGGCAGGTGATGGGAAGGTCCGGGACTCACCCAAAGTATACCAATAGTTATTGACATCTTGTTTGAGTTTATGATCTTCCGGTTGACTGAAGGCCATATCAGTCCACTCATCTTTCACTATTAAGGCAGGAGTCATCAATTCTTAGTTAAATTATTCCACTATCCCACTATTCACATCTCATTTTCCGATTCAGTGGAGCGCTTCACATAGACTTTGTGGCGAACTGCTGTGACTGACTGTGAGCTGCAACTGCGACTCAATCGTGCGCGAAGTCTCACGGTGGCCGATAGTCGTACAAAATCTGTTTTCTAACAGGCTCTGTTGTTTATTCATAGAGCTATTTCATTATTTAACCCGACGAACTTCGTTTCGCCTAAAATTGATTAATTCTCGAATTAGTTTTTGAGTTATGCAGAAATGTCTGGTTCATTTGTATGAAAACCCCCCTTTACAGAAGGATGAGGGGTTTCAAACCACTACATAAACAAAAATTCCCTTCCAAGACTTCCACATGCAAGATTTGGTTCCATTTGCTTGATTAATTCTTGAGTTATGAAGAAATTGGTGTTTAGTTTGTATGCGAGCCCCCCTTTCCAAAGCGGGGAGGGGTCTCGAACCATCTTAAGAACCTTCCCCGGCCCAAAAACCTCTGCATAAAAATTTTCACGCCGATCTGTTCAGTTCAGTAGTTTCCGAGCCTATAAGGTTCAGACAGACAGAAATTCATTTTTATGTAATAAGAAGAAGATTAATTAAATAATTAATTTCATTAATCTTTATTAATTTATTAGTTTATCCATTAATTTATTAATTTATTTATTTTCTCTTTTATTTATTTACTTGTAAAATTACCAGATCTTGCTCAGAATAGCTATTGTATATTAATTTTACACATTGAGCAGATTGCAGCACTGGGCTCTAAATCAATTCCTGTCCAATTGGGTTGTTCAGGGGCATCATGTTTTATTTTTCATATTGTGAATCTGCAGGAAAAACTGAGCAGAACCCCAATTTTCCAAAATTTTGGAGCCCCTGAACTATTTTTAATTTGTATTTTAAATTTATATGTGACTAAACATGTTTGGTATGAAGCACCTAAAAATGTTGTAATATTATTATTTTCTCAGACGCTGGTCCTCCACGAGCATCGTCCAGGTCTCGTGTCCGTACATAACTACCGGTCTAAAGAGCGTTTTGTAAACAGTCAGATTGGTACGGTGGCGAACTCTATTCGACCTTCCGGAGTCCAGAATACGTACGATATCCTGCCACAATGCTTCTCCAAATGTCTCTGCTGGTATCGTTATCGGAGGTCACCAGTAAGCCCAAGTATACGAGTTGTTCAACCACCTCGATTTTGTCACATCCGCCTCTTCATATCATGGACTTCGTCTACGACGTATTGATGACTAGTCCGATCCGCTTTACTTCCCTCTTCAGTCTGAAATAGGTTTCTTCTATCTTCTCAAAGTTACGGGCTGTAATATCAATGTCGTCTGAGAAACCAAATAGCTGAAAGGACTTCGTGAAAATCGTACCACTCGTGTAAATCCCTGCACTTCGTGCTACACCCTTCAAAACGGTGTTGAATAGCAGGCACGAAAAACCATCACCTTGCCGTAACTCTCTACGCGTTTCGAATAAACTCAAGAATGCCTCTGATACTCGAACTACGCACATCATCCGATAATTAATCGTCACCTCGATCAACCGTATTAGTTTATCCGGAAATCCGTGTTCGTGCATTAACTATCCATACTTACAATACATACCGCACTTAAATAACACATATGTTGTACAGTAGATATGAAGACTATTCAAAACCAGCGAATTTTATTATGTTATCGCTGTAGCTGAACACCTATGATTAAACGGAATAATAAATTTTCATCATGCTTATGTTGAACGACCCGCCACTGTGTGACGGTTTGTGGTGTTTTAGTAACGGTTGATTATATTTTTGCGCTAGCCAAAAATAGAGGATCGGATTTTTCCCCTTTTTGTTTCCCGTCGTGTGAACACGGTTTTCCTAACACTATGAATACAATCTTGTTGGGATTGTCGCTGATGGATGGAATACAAAACGAGTATTAATCATGATT
This sequence comes from Armigeres subalbatus, assembly GCF_024139115.2. Classification (NCBI taxonomy): domain Eukaryota; kingdom Metazoa; phylum Arthropoda; class Insecta; order Diptera; family Culicidae; genus Armigeres; species Armigeres subalbatus. Next base: position 182,398,895 of record NC_085140.1, on the reverse strand, counting down.
TCGATAGGTACTGTGAATTCGTTAAGCTGTAGATAATCAGATTTTAAGTATTTTCTAATAGCTTTGTTTGGACTGCTTAGATTGAAAGCAATAAATTTGCATCATGGTCCAAATAAATACTAGGGTGACGGTTCCAACATGTTTTTTAAATCAATTATGCGAAATTAACAGTTTTAATATCTTTGCTGATAGATAAACTAATAAGTTTGCTAACAAAAATGAGATTTATGTTACTTAACATTAACAACTACCCAAAATTACTTGCGCCACTAATGTGTACACTGTGCTTTTAGTGGTGGTAGAAATTAATTTTGGTTCCCATAGTGATGCTATCCATTGATTTGTTATAAGAATCGCATGGGGGGGCGTAAGCCTATCATCCACGAGCAAATCAAGCCTACCTAATACAGGTATACCTCGATTATATGGACTTTTTCGATGCAAAAAAGTCCATATAATCGAATTTTCCATATAATCGAAGCAAATTTATTTTTTTCTCAAAATTTGTGTTCAACGAATAAATTAGTCTTAATACAATACAAAAATATTTTATTCTTGTATTACAGTCTAATCGCATGTTTTGACTCATTTTACGATGATTCAGAGATTGAGATTGAGTTTTTATAAGAACTTAACCGTTTTCAGTCACTGGCTTGCACACCGTTCCAAAATTACGTCAGTGAAGATTTCGCCAAGATAAATGTAGACACAATAATATACTTAATCACGAGTTATATGTTCTCTTCAAAAATAAACTTATCCTTATTCGATTCGATCGCATCAAATTGAATTCGATGAAGAATTCAGAACTATTGTCTGCTATTGGAAATTTGACAGATCGGACCTGGCCAAAATACAAAAACGCGTAGAAATAATTTTTCTTTTCCGACACTCATCTTTAGCCGATCTGTTTTCAACAAGTTGCGATCGACGGGGACTCTTACTATGGATTTAAATGAATGTAAATAAGGGAGTCTATCCACCTATCAGTGCCATTTACTCTAGTACCGTTTGCACCTACATCTGTTGTGATCTGTTGTAAATATTTTGGACTATGTTCGTATGTTAAGGACAAGCCCCCCTTAATCCAAATTTAAATTTATTCGTGTTTTCAAGGACACCCCACTCAATACGAATGTAGCGCACAACTGCCATTTTCATTATTCCACTCATGCTATTGAATTAATAAAAATGATAGTTGAACATTGCTTCCGTATTGAGATTTAAATTTGGATTCCGGGAGGCTTGTCTTTAAAAAAGGATCGTTCTTCCCGACGGGCTTAAAAACTAAAATGTCCTGCGTTCTAATAAATTCGGGTTTATTTTTATTACTTTTATTTTCCGTCGGTCCATTTCTTCCCGAAGACAACCGGTGATTCCAGGAAAACGACTCCATTTGAGCCCTAAATATCGTAACCATCAACACATGCACTGAGCCTACAGCTACCAAAGAAAGGCGTGACCATACATTTTTCGTCTTAGAAAAAGCTAACGGTGCGGCTGGGAAAAAACAAGCTTTTACAAGTTTAAATTTCAAACTGAAGTTTTTCGAAAAAATTTCTTTTTTGTAGATATTTTTATTCGCTACTAAGAGTTCATTCTTCTACCATACACTACAACTATGTTGGGGAGCTTCCTTTTGCGTTTTAATTTTATTTATATCGTCCTAATTCAATTAAATAAAATTCATCATAAAATTTAAATAATTCAAAGTCTTGCTGTCTGCATATTGGTAACCTTCTTTAAGCAGCAAATTATTTGAGAACTGCCAACTTACATTCAGATACTTAAATTAACTCCTGCCGACATCAGTATCAGCATAATCCGCAAACCTTGAGTCGAACGAATTACACTTAATTCCACGCACCAAGGGCAGAAAATGGTTTGTTAGCGAAGAAGAGCTAAATATGAATATCTCATCTCATCACTCGCTTCTCAGACTGACAATTCACATAAAGTTTTCATATAACAGAGATCACCTCAAATACTCGTTATTGTTCCATACCTATTTGTATGGACGTGGTCGTGGTAGTTGTTAATTAAAAATACACAAATGCAATGGAATTTGCAAACGTGAAATTGGTAAATCAATCTAGTCAGCCGATCATGTGATTCAGTGTATGGTTTCATCATATATAGCTTCGAAAGCACGCCTTTCTGGCTTTTTTTGTCCCAATGTACTTTAATAAATATAGAATTAGTGTAAAATATGACGAAGAATATTCAAAATATTTTTAAAAACTCTAGACACGAGAAAAAATTGAGCGAAAAAAAAAGTTCATATAATCGAGGTAAAAAGTCCATATAATCGAGGTATACCTGTATGTATTATCCGGACCTCGCCGCTTGAAAAAAGGCGGACCACCTCGCTTGGCAAGGGTAGCATTGTTCGAATTGAAAGGATATTGGTCAATCTACACTACAACTGACTAACGAAAAATGTGTGGGATTGTTCATTTACATTCCCGCATAACGAAAAACGACAGTTGCTCCACTATAGGTACAAGGAACTCAATTTTATTAAGGAAAACCGTTGTTTGCAATAGTTTCTCAAGCCAAATCTTGAAGTAAGTTGGATTTAACAGCATATTTGTAGCATCAACTGAAACCATCGTAAGACTAAGGTGTATAATTATGAAAAATCTCATCAATACCCCACTGCCTCCACTATTGGTGCTACCTTCACTAAGGATACGGTAACCCGGTTCTGTAGCATTTTTAAGTTTTAACAGTTCTGGGAAGATAATGTCAGTATGAAGTTATTGTGTTCTCACATGTGTGAATTTGTGCTAGTTCGGGACTAACCTACAATTTAAATGCTTGTTATATTCAGAAACGTGCATGGTTACATGATTCACTTTTCTAACTTTCAAAAGGAGCGAATTTTTCGTTTTATGGAAATGGGCACACGGCTCAAATCTACTTAAGAAAGGGGAATGGGCGCGTTCTGCCAGGTTGGTCGAGGCGGATTTCTAGCGAGAACAAGTTTAATATGGACGTTCAAAAGTGCCTGAATGAAATATAAAGCTTGTAAGGATCGCTAGTGGTGTTGAAATGAAAGATCATTCGTCTATAATTTGTTGTATGTAAAAGACATTTATTAACAGCATAATATGTAGTTTGGAACGAATTGTTATAAATTTTACAAATTATAAATCTCACTCACGTACTTTGATGATATTATCTGCACCAGTCGAACCATTCTGAACGGTCGTCGTGAGAATATCACCTTTGAAATACAACTAATCCATGATTTTTTTTCTATTTTCATAAATCAAATATTTAATAACATGGAGAACAATTGAGAGGCGGTCCACAATAATTAAATGGATTTTCATCATCAACAATTTCCACTCCCATGTGCTGAACTAAAACTGGTAAAAATAAATCGTAATTCCTGAGAAACAACACAGGTTATATATTTATAAGTGAGTGGGCACCCAATACACTACACGCCCGTTACAAATCACTCAGAGACTGAGTAAAATTGTATTGCCGTCTCTTTTTTTCTCACGGGAATCTTGCTCAATTTTCGTAAAAACTGGAACTACTCAAAATTTGAGTAGTTCCACTTTTTACGAAAATTGAGTGAGATTTCCGTGAGAAAAAAGAGACGGTAATACAATTTCACTCAGTCTCTGAGTGATTTGAAACGGTCGTGTACTATCGTCAAGGAAAGAAAATGTTGTTCTTTTTTCAAAAGCATATGTTTCAAACCATGTATTTAAACTCATCGACATGTCGGGAGGAATAACTTAGGCCCACCGAATACAAGTTTTATATGAGCAAAGTGACACCCTGAGAAGATTGAAAGTTGGAAAGTAACGCCAAACTTTCAACAATCATTCGATACAATTATATAATGGTTTCAATATTGATAGTTTTCCACACATTGATAGGGATCAGTGTATGGTGGAATAGGCAGATCAGACGTAATAAAACTTTAATAAACTATCACGAATTGAAAATTTCTTCGTTATCGGTCATTGAAATTTAGCTTGTGAAATATTGATGCAACTGGACGACTTAAAGTTTAATATTGGACAAATAAATGGAAGAACAAAGAACAAAATAAGAAGTGAAATAAAATAGGTAAGACGAAGTGACATTGTACGAAACATTCTGTATAATTCTGACTAAGGGATATTGAAAACTAATCATAACACCTTCCGAATCAATATAACAGTATCTCGGTGGACAACATGATCCTTGTACGGTTGATGAAATACGTGAATATAATTACACCCAGGTTTTTTTTTTACACGGTTGGAATTCATCAATTTCTCGGTAAACCCGAACTTTCACAACTTTTTAAATACCCCCTGAATTTTCTTTGATTTTTTGTGAATTTTTTGGTGGGGTCAACTCATTGTTTCATTGACGCTGAAGGTCTTAAACGACTAAAACCAAACCGTGTAAAAAAAACCTGGGTGTACGTAGAACACATGAACTGACTAAAACAGGCAACTCCATTCATCTATATTTAATTAAATAAAATGACAAGATGACATCGTGCAGATAAATCTGCATAATTAAGAATGAGAAAAACGGAAAATTTATATGGACGACATGATCCTTGTACGGCTGGAGAACTGCTTCAAAAGTAATTAGCTTGTCTTTTTCATGAACCGAAGATTAAATACTAACTTATGCCGCGATTCAGTTTCTTCTATGAAGTATTGGGCAACATGCTTCATGCGAGTCGAAAAAACTGCTTCGTTAGATTTTGACCACCCATAATAACAATAGACATCTACATTACATAAAAAATTGGCACCATGTTTTGACATTGACAATAAAATGACAAAACTGACTTAAGAAATCTTACGAAGTTTGTTACGAATAGACCTCATTGACTGTTTAATATGAACGTAATTCCATCCGATTTAGTTGCAACAGCGTTATCTTGGACGACATGTTCCAAACTGCTTTGAAAGGATTATGCAACGAGATCATCAAAGGCCTGGCGCAGAGGTTTCAACCCTATTCAGAGTCCCGCCAGATATCAGTATGCAATCTACGAAATGGTCCGTTACAGCGCAACCAAGCGCAACGCAAGTAACATCAACGCAATGTCTATTCTAGTCAGTGTTGTAAAATGTCATTTGCATTCGTTTGTATAATTTTCCCAGAACTTTTTCCAGCAGGTAGCTATCAATTCATGATGTATGACGAACTTATAGCGCTTAAATGTACCTACAACTTTGTCTTACAAGACATTGCTGTAAATATGTAATCTGGGGCGTGGGAGGCAAAATGTCATTCAAATGACATTATGTCAAATGACACGTGACATTTTGGAGAGTTTTCACTCTCCAGCCTCAGATGTTATATTTAGAGCAATGTACCCTTGGACAAAAATATAGCCCTACTCAAGCGTTATGAGTACATCTAAAATTATGGAATAAATTTGGTTTCTAAAGAAAGTTATGAACAAATTAGTCAAATGACATGCAGATGACATTTTACAAGCCTGATTCTAGTTATCTAGTTAAGTCCTTAGCGACGCGAGGAACGAGAAAAAGTGTTTAATTGGAATTGTACGCCCACTAAAATTTACGTTGAATGACTTTTTTTGTGAAGGTTAAACCTTCACCTAAACCTTCACAAAAAAAAGTCATTCAACGTAAATTTTAGGAAAATCGAGTTTTGTCTGTTCCGCTCCCGTTTATAACGTGCCTCGTTCAATGGAATCTCACACATGTTGCATTCTTCTCTTCCACTAACTGCTTACATTCGCCGACATACCGTTTTTCTGATCCGGGGCATCGTGCCAAGTGCAGCGGTTGCGGTGCTACCAATGGCGGATCGAATATCTCTCCAGCCATCTTCAAGAGACGCTGCGCCTAGCTGCTCTTTCCTTGGGAGTGCCACTTCCAGCTGCTGCGCGTAGTCTTGGGCTAGTCTACCGTCTTGTAGCCGCCCAATGTTTAACCGCGGCGGACGACTCTGACGCGTGTTGTACACCGTCGAGAGTTTTGAGCGCAGACATACTGCAACGAGGTAGTGGTCGGATTAAATATTCGCACTGCGGTAAGTGTGGACGTTCGTGATGTCGGAGAATAATTTACCGTCGAATAGAACGTGATCGATTTGGTTTTCCGTTTCTTGGTTAGGTGTTCTCCATGTGGCCTTGTGGATATTTTTGCGGGGAAAGAAGGTGCATCGTTGGCCGTTGTCGTTCGATATGGTGTGCAGACTATCCGGTCCGATGACCGTTCTATATATTTCCTCCCTTGCTACCGTTCATGTCGCCGATGATGATTTTGACGTCCCGCAGTATGTCTGTTCCAGCTGTGCGTAGAACGCTTCTTTCTCGTCGTCAGGTCTCCCTTCGTGTGGGCAGTGCACGTTGATAATGTTATAGTTGAAGAAACGACCTTTTATCCTCAGCTTGCACATCTTTGCGTTGATTGGCAGCCACCCAACCTCACGTTGGTGCATCTTTCCCAGCACTATGAAGCCAGTTCCCAGCTCGTTGGTGGTGGTTTCCTGCAGCACTAGAACGTTGAAGTTGCGGGGATGTAATTCATCGTAGATTATCCTGTCGCAACCTGTGAACCTTACACACTTAATTTTTTTTACCGGGATCTCAAAAATTTGTTGAACTTTTACCGTGAATCGCATAGCCGAACCCAAGCAAGCGTGGTTTTTGCCGGGATTTCAGTCAAAATTGCTGAAAATCAGCAAATAATTTGCTGAAAACCAGCTAACAAACGTTATTTTTGCCGGGATATCAGTTTTTATTTTTGCTTTTTGCTTCGACTGTGCCGATTTAGCTGAGCTGCAGAAATAAAAACTGAGTGTATAGCGACTTGCAGTTCCATGTTCCAAGCTTCCAATCGTGATCCTCCGACGTTGCTGATTGTATCGAGTCGTATTATCTTTATGTCGTTCGTAATGTTTGCTTTCAAATGCGGCGTGTTGCGTACGCGCATACCGTCGGAGGGCCGTCGTGTCAGATTTGTTTAGCGTCCTAAGTTTAACAGAGCCCACTGTCATAGCCCACCACATCCTAGGCAGGCACCACAACTCGCAGATGCCCATAGTAGGAATCGTCAAGCCCTTGGACATATTTAGTCCCTGCTGCACTGCCGTAATCTGGCAAAGTGACGTATACGCCATTTTCCAAAAATGATGTTAACGAGTAATATTCATCGTACTCTTTAACAGAAAAATGGAAAACTTGTATGTTGTAAAATGGCGCATACGTCACTTTTTCAGATTACGGCAGTGCTACCCCCTATTTGAGCCACCCTACGGTATATATTTCCTCGCGCACTCCACACTCCGAATGCTGGTGGCTTCTGCACATTATGGAGGATCGCTCTTCTTTCAGCGGAAGCGACGCGTGCTACAAAAGCACGATTTATCGAATTTTGGAATATTAAAATCACACCCGGTATAGTAAAAAAGACTTAAATCCTACTTCAAAATGGCCTCATTGTGTTTTTTTTTCAAGGGGAAAATATTTTTGTTGTTTTTCATCGTATGTTTAAACTAAGTCATACGACGACAAACAACAAAAATACTTTCCCCTTGAAAAAGACACAATCCCCGTGTCGAAACGTCGAGTAAATAAAAAAACTCGTTGTAATAAGTGCAAGACTAAGTAGCCGTTCAATAAATGAAAATGGCCTCATTACTTTGGGAGAAGCTTAGTGCTCAAAGATAAATATTCTCTAGGGTATTTAAAAGAAGCTACAATTGGTAATAGGTAGCGGATTTTTTTTTCTGATACCAATGGGGGCGAACTCAGAACTCAAGGATTACTTCCATGATTGACAAGGGATAATTTTCTTTATAATTATGATAATGAATCTTTAAGATTGATGTGGCTTACTTTGTAATTTCGATTTCATTAGGTAAGTTTATCAAGAAGTATAAAGGTTTCGATATATAATCATGAAACTGTAGTCTGTTGAGTGTTAAACAGTAAATGAAAAGATAATCAAATAGTGAAATATGTGTTTAAATACTATATTAGATACTTTCGTTTTCGCCTCTGATATCGAAACTATAATTTTTGATAATAATCAGAGTGTCATTAATATCTATAAATAAAATTAACAGGTATCATACGGACTAGGATCCGAGATACATGACTTATATATCGCCATATGAACTTTAATCAATACAAAGATACACACTTTAAGTAATTCTTTGATTTCGGTGAAATTTTTCAGATTTTTCAACAGCAGAACTATTTGGTAATCTGTTCACAGATTGTATGTGATTCATTACAGTTGATCGTTACAAAAATCCAAATAAAATCTGTAAAATGATTATCAATTAAGTCAGGTTTTGAATATTCGGTGAAGAACTCATCGATAATTTGTGAAATGAATAAACTGTGTAAAAGCGTATAACGGTAAGCGTAGAACTGTCATGCAAGTTGTCGCATATAACATGCCAATACATTGAAGGTAGCGATGGAATCAAAATTGGACCACTCTATTCCGACATTCTTGGGCGATTATCATTAACTCGCTTTGTTATTTCGAAAGCGAGGCATTGGTTCTTGTGCATCTAAATTGGCTGCTGAGCAACCATTTGTTAACATCGAGAACTGATCCTGTTACGGATTTTAGTTGTCCTTAAAAGCCGCAAGACGAAGAATTTGATCCAATTTTGCCTCAAGCAGAAAGCGAGTTCAACGGAACGCTAGTATCCGGTGCACTAGTGTATCTCGTGTGGCTCATGGTCGATCCAGTATTAACGGATGTGGCCTTTGTTCGATGAAAGCCGCGAAGACGTCCTATCCTAAATGAGAACATATTTTAGTTGAACTCGTGATATTTAATAGATAGGTACCTTGACAAAACACATGCTCACCTTTTCGCAACAAGCTTTCGAACCTTCTGCTTCCAAACGAACAGAAAGAAAATCATCACCCCCAGCAGACAGTTGCATACGTCGACAACGTAAAATATCCAGATGCTGTTTTCCATGGCCCATGATAGAATCTCGAACGTCCAGGTGACACCCATCACGATAAACAGCCGCAAATACAGCGTGTACCGATAACGATCATGCTCGAACCGATTGTGGCGTCCAGAGTCATTTTTCAATGCGGCCTCAGTAGCTCTCTGCACCCGGATAATGCGAACAGCAGTGACAATAAAGAAGTACAAATTCGCCGCAATCAGCACTAACAAGGGTAGATACAGATACAAGAACTGTACCATTTTGTCCGCTAGAATGAAGAAAAATTTTAGTTGACCGGATGAATCTACTTGAATGAATGAATGAATCTATTTGCGATAATATATTTTCAATACATTGAAATTACGAGGATATGTAACTAATATTTCATGTTACACTTACTGTAGAACCAACAGTTGTTTATTCCGAATCCGGGCCTCAAATGTTCCACAATCAGTTCGGTATTTTCGAACACTGCCACCAGCACTACCGCAATCAACGGGCAGCCCCAGGCATACAGCGAGTAGTACAGGAATCGTTTGCGTTCATTTTTGATCACCACCCCACTGCTGAAAGTCCAGAAGATATCGAAACACATCACGTTCAACCAGAAAAACGCTACCAGTACGAAAAAGTAAAGCATATATCCTTGGGCTTCACAGGGGATGATGTTGCTCCGGAAGTGCATTATAAGCAAGACGACGAACGAGTTGGTGAGCGCGAATATATAACATATCAGCGATTTCCCGTGGATGTTCCGGAGTTCGGGGATACATGCGTAAATCAAGAGGGTAGCTATTAAGAATGGAATAGACAGTATGAGACCTAGAAGCAAAAAAAGGTACATTAGTTATGATTGAAGGAATGTGCTAGATTGGAGTATGTTGACAAAATTATTTTGAGCTATAGATTGCTCGTTTTATACAGCAATATAATCTATAAATTTATTGAACCCGAAGACCTCACTAGAAAATTCGAAACATTCGACGTTTGAGAATCCACTCAGATCGTGCTTAATTCAAAAACAATACATTTGCTTAAAATAAACTCTATCTGATGTCACACTTGTGCAAGCAACTCTGGGGTAAATTATAAATGGCATTGCTAATCTATAGAACCTTCTAAAAGTTTCTTCCAAAAGATGATATTTCAAAATGCTATTCTAAAAATCGTTGATGCTAACTGAACACATTATAGGCCGAAAACAAATGCTTATGATGACGACATTCGTACTATGGCACCGGAGCACCTTGAATCAATTAACACAAGCTGGAAATTTTACTATTTTTGGCGCCATCGTGCTTAATTACTCGGCCGGACGAAAACGCTATAAGCAGTGTGTATTGTTGTCGTAGGCCACCTACCAATAGAGTGCGTGATGCTCGCCTGGTCCACCAATGGGCAGAAATATGCTGCGGCAACGCCGGTGTCATCCTGCACTGCTAAGCAATACTCCTCCTGGGGTATCACCATTTCACGCAGAATTATCGAACCACTCTAGGAATGAGCAATTAAGTGAGTAAACCCGATCACAATGTATTTATAGCAAGGCACTGTGGTTTGATTGGCCAAAAATGTTGCACTATTTTTTTCTATCCAAAAACGATCTTTCTCTTTCAAACACAATCAATTCTGATAAACTGTTTTTATTCTTTTCCATACATATCTCAATATTTGAGCACTGATTTCGTTTGCAAACCTAAATTGATTCACATAGTAGTGACACTCCCTTTCTCAGATGTAGCCAAGACACCAAATTTTTTACTTCTTTATACAATTTTGGAATGCAATGATTTACCGCTATAAAATTTAATAGTGACAAGGTTTTGTTTGTTTATTGCCTCTTGTAATAACATCGGTTTATAATTATTACACAAAGGATAAAGATTAATATTTTTCTTATCTATTGTGCTCACAAATACGCACATGGACGGACAGATATTTGCTCCGTTCGTACACACTTAATTGTTTTATCGGAATCTCGGCGAATTGTTGAACTTTTACCGAGATTCGCATAGCTAAGCCCCAGCAAACATGTTTTTTGCTAAGATTTCTATTGAAGTTGTTGAAAATCAGCAAATACCTTGCCGAAAATCAGCTAACAAACGTAATTTTTGCCTGAATATCAGTTTTTCTTTTGCCTTGCAAAAGTTAGACTGCATTGAACCGGCTCACTAAGGAGTATTTCAGCCCAAATCCTGGCTGAAAGTCAAAAACAATATTTTTAGACATTTTCATATTATTTTTCGTTTTGTACTCTCAAATAGTAATACTGGCAATGGACTGAGACATAGGACATATGAAGACTAATAAAGATCATTTTGTGAGACAACTTTAATCAGATGAGTTGTATTTATTGAAGTCTCCACAACATCAGAAGTGGCATGTTCCTGCGAAGTCAGAAGACATCAAATGAACTGGATCATTCCGGAGATCATTGTAGTGCTTCCTCTGAAGTGGCTGACAGAATACTGCCGGTTGAAGTTCGACAAGAATCTGTAGGAATCCCTGCTTAAAGCACTATGAATGCTACAGTTCCGTCGTTACAACCCAGTCAGGCATACGCAAGTGGTGGGCACTGTGACGGATTCACAACAAATTCGTTTTCGGATCGCAATTTATCAAGTTATAATGTACAAAGAAGGTGTGAATGTCAACCGAATGTATCAAGCATTAGACCAGTACCGTCAATCAATGGTTATCGTCTTGAAGAAGTTGCAGCTTTTCAACCGTTATTTTTTGGACGTGAGAATGAAGATATCAATCCTTTCATTGCAATCGCCGACAACACAAAGCGTGCACTTGGCCTGGATAGTCAAACTATGAAGTTAGTTGTCATTAAGCAACTGAAAGGCACCTCAAGAACTTGGTTACACACTCATGCAGACTTCATGTTGAAATCTTATGAGGAACTCTGGAAGATCTTCGTTAGACGTTTGGAGTACCGGTTAATGGGTTTGAATTGCGGAAACGTTTGGAACAAATTAGATAGTTCGGTCGTGAGTCGTTTGCTGACTATTGTCAATCGAAGAAGCTTATCGCACAAAAGCTCAACTTACAAGAAACAGAACTTGTTGAATACATTGTTGAAGGAATTGGAGACGTAACTTTGAAAAATCAAGCTAGAATGCAAAACTTTAAGAATGTTACAGACATAATGCAAGCATTCCGGATGGTCAGGCTAGGCAATGGGGTATTTCCAAAGAAACCAAATTTGTGCTATTCCTGTAATCAGCCAGGTCATTTTGCTGCTAACTGTAGGATTTTTTCGGATCAGAGATCTGTATCATCATCAACCTTTCGGAAACCAAGCCACGAAATTAAAAGTATATGCAGCAAACGGCCCGTTATCAACGCAGTTATGAAAGATGAGCGCTTAGAAGACGATTTTACTGACGAAGGACATAATAAACCGGTAGAATTCAAATTTGATTTCATTGATAGTACTTTTAAGGGTTTATTCAATAAAGGGAGCCCTATTCCACTTATACGACGTGGTTTAAAAGATAAAAAATGTATTTCAGAATTATTCAAACAAACGATACCAGGGTATAGGTGGGAGAAGGCTCAAGACATTAGGCGAATGCATTAAAATTGTTAACATTCAAAATACCTCGTTGTAGTACCAGATAGGGTGCTTAGTCGTCAGAAATTCGAACAGTAATTAATCGAAATAGCAATTTTAACTCGAATCCTGAAACCAATGACATTTTTGGTCAAACCGTTTTCGATTTAATAACCCCTTTCGGCCTAATATCCGTTTCGATTAAAATTAATTCGGCTAGATGACTTTCAGCAAAACTTGATATTCAACCAAGTGGCATTCGGGCAAATGGCTTTTGGTTGAATGAATTTCAAACAAATTACCCTTTCCACTCATTAGATCAGTCCTATGAAAATCGTATCAGCCATTTCCCTTAGTGTATAGTAGATTGTGTGCTAATCTCCGGAGGTGCAAATCTGATTGAGAGTGTTCTCCATGTCAGGGGAGAATGATCATCGTAGGAGTGCCAGCGAGGGACTATAAACTAAACTGTGCACATCATGCTGCATCGTGTCAGCATCGAAAAGACAGTCTCTTCAACGCGATGTAGGTAGCGCAACCCTGGTAAAGTAGTATACCGAAGATTCTACAGTTACAAAGAAAGGCAAAAGAAGAGCAAACGGATTGCTTCAACGGCAACCAATCCGGCAACGAATAAAGGACAACGATTGGAAAGTCGGATCTTGGAACGTGAGAACTTTGAATGAACCCGCATGTGTTGGGCTTGGTTCGTGAGCTGCAGAAGGTCGGCATGAGTGTGGCAGCAATCCAGGAAATACGTTTGCCCAGAACTGGAGAACGTGATTTCCGGGCGGTGGATCCCATAGCGAACACTTCATTCAAGTACCACATCTACTATAGCGACGGTGACAGAGCAGAACGAGGAGTTAGCTTCATGGTGATCAGGAAGCAGATGATGCGTGTTATTCGGTGGAAGCCGACAAGCGACCGCATTTGCGTATTGAGAATTAAGGCCAAATTCTTCAACTATAGCCTGATCAGCATCTATGCCCCAAAGAACGATAAGCCTGAGATCGTGATGGATGAGTTCTATGAGAGCCTTGATAATTAAGCCTTAAGGCCTACGGAGAGTGCCCAACACACGATGTAAAGTTTGTCATTGGGGAAGCAAATGCGCAGATCGGAAAAGAAAGTTTCTTTCGCCCTGTCATTGGTACGGAAAGTTTTCATTCCGCTTCCAACGATAATGGTCTGCGACTTGTAACTTTTGCTGCTGCTAGAGGGATGGCAATAAGCATGTAAGAATATCCGCAAACACACCTGGCAACATCCAACGAATGATAACGTACTGTACCTCATGCTGTCTACCTATAGGGCGCTCGTCTTATTGAATAACTATTGGGACATGCTTAGTAACTGTCGTAACGCTGGTTGCATATATTGTACCCGTAATTTCCAGAGACCTCGATATTAATTAATCCAAAACTAACTAAATCAGTCATTGATCTGAGCGAAACTAAATAGCGTTCAATAATAACATGTATTTCGTCTTATGGATGCATAATTTGGTAAAACTAAACTTGTTCAATACCTTAAAAATGAGCGAGATTTTTATGGTAGTAAATTTCAGAATTTGCACACGTACGCACACATACATGCATACAAGTGATCTATTAGTGTATCAAAACATGCTTACATTTGCTATCTAGCTTCCACTGAAGAAATTTTTGAAATCCCTTTCAATTTTTACGTTTTTGCTTTTCTGAGAAGATTTTTTTGTACATGCTTCTATATGTTCCTCAATTAAAATCATTTGTTTCTTTGAATCAAATCAGAAAAATAGGCATAACTCCATAGCATATCATTTGTTATAATTATATTTTCAATGTCAAAGTGAATTTGTTTCAAATATCGTACATTTTATTTAATAATTCACGAGATTTCCTGATAGATTAATACGTAACACACCAGCGTAACGCATGCAAAGTGAAATTATAGACACTTCCGTAGGAAGGGTCAAAAAGGCAACACGAAGAGAGTATAATAGCTGAAGCGCAGGAGAACATGGATAGAAACGATATGTGTAGGCTTTACACAACTGTCAATGATGCGTGGTATAAGACTGCGCCAATGCCCGCCATGTGTAATGACCGAAAGGGGAATTTGCTGACAGACAAGACTATGGTGGCAGCCAGGTGGAAGGAGCATTTCGAAAATTTGTTGAACGGTGAAAATTAAGGTGGATTAAGGAGCAGGATGGACATAGTCGGCGATGGTCAAGCTTTAGGACCACCAACTCTGGACGACGTTAAGAAGGCTCTAAACGAGCTGAAAAACTCGAGTCGAGCTTCTCAAACACGGTGAGCAGCACCATATTATCCAGAAAATATGAAAGGATGAAGAACTGCCTGCCGGCTGGTTGGATGGCGTCATATGCCCAATCTATAAGAAAGGGCACAGACTAGAGTGTGCCAATTTCAGAGGGATCACCCTTCAGAACTCGGCGTACAAAATCCTGTCGCGTATCCTGTTCAACATACTGAGACCTCTTGAGAAGTCCTTCTTCGGCGAATACGAGGCAGGTTTATTTTCGTAAGGGGCGATCTACGACGGATCAGATGTTTAACCTGCGGATGATTCTTGATAAATTCCGGGAGTACAACTTGCAGACTCATCATCTGTTCATTGACTTCAAAGCAGCGTACAATTCAGTGAAGAGAAATGAGCTGTGGCAGATAATGTCCGAACATGGTTTTCCAGCGATACTGATTAGACTGATACGTGCAACGCTGATTGCACACGAAGTGTCAACCTCGTTTGTGACCTTAGACGGATTGAAGCAGAGTGTTGCACTTTTGAATTTATTGTTCAACATTGCACTCGAAGGCGCTATTAGGAGATCTGGGGTGCAGAGGAACGGCACTATCATCACACGGTTGCATCCCGGACAGAAGCCATGAACAGAATAACAAATAAGAACAAACTCAAGGCAATTGATATCGATCATTTATTACAAATAACATATCTTGACATACTCATGATATTTTAGTGCAAAGTATTGATATTGTCGTCTGATCTTTTATCTCTCATATAAATCATGTCCATATATCATTTTACTATCCTATCAACATTTGATATTATTGAGCTATTTTCGTCTACTCGGGATATGCTCCTGGGGTTTGCGGACGGCATCGGCCTTATTGGAATCGATCGCAGAGCAGTACTGGAGGCTTTTGTCCCACTCAAGAGGGAGACGGCGAGGATAGGCTTAACCATTAGCTCTACCAATACAAAGTACATGGTGGCAGGTAGAGATAGGGGAAGACCTATTGCTGCTGGTGCAGAGGCAGTGCTTGATGGGAATGTGTTTGAAGTTGTTGAAGAATTGGTTTACCTTGAAACGCTTGTGATATGTGACAATGACGTTTCCCGCGAAGTGAAAAGACGCATTGCTGCTGCGAATGACTTTTTACGGATTACGTAACCAGCTTAGGTCCCGCAACATGCAGACGGAAACGAAATTTGCTCTATACAAAGCTCTGATTCTACCAGTGGCTCTTTATGGACATGAAGCATGGACATTAAAAGAGGCGGACCGGAGAGCTTTCGGGGCTTTCAAGTGAAATGTGCTGCGTACAATACTCGGAGGGAAACTAGAAAACCCTAGCAGCACAATTCACGTTGATTTGGTTGCAATAACTCATATATGACCAAATTTGGTCATATATGAGTATCATCAACTGATTTACAACATGTGTGTTGCTCGGGAATGGTGTGTGACGCAGACGCATGAATCATGAGCTGTATCAAGTATATAAAGAAGAAAATATTGAGACTCGTATAAAATACGGCATTCTTCAGTAGGCTGGTCACTTAGTGCAAATGTCGGAAGAAAGAATAGCGAAAACAACATTCAACAGTGAACCAGATAGGGGCCGGCGACTTCGTGGAAGGATACGAACACGCTGGTTGCACGCAGTGGAATCGGACCTGAGTCCCTGAACGTTCGGGGAAACTGGAGGAACATCGCCCAAGACCGACGATTATGGAGCTCTACAATACGCCATGCATAGGTGTATCGACGCTGTAGCCAACCAGGTATCCATGTAGGTATTAGAAAAACAAGGTATTGTTTCTTACAGTTGAGCAGTTTAGTTCGTCGATTGATTGATATCCAAATTTCCAAAATCGGATGGAAGACTTGGAAGGCATACTATTGAAAAATCGAGACACAAGACATGACAAGGCAAG